>NC_138347.1:25200000-25900000 GCF_046562875.1 Panthera onca | reverse complement strand
AAAATCACCAATTGTTGGTAAATTGAAGTGTAGAATGTAAAATATACCCGAAAGGATGGGAAAAAATGAGACTACAGTAAAGATACTCTCTCAAGAGAGAAAAATCTAAACAATAATGTTTCTCCTTCGAGAATCTGCACATACCTGAGGCACTTATTTCCTTCTAGCTTATGCTAAGGTTATCAGTGTTCATGTTTTATCCCTGTTTGTGGATGTAATGCAACTTGAGGCCAGAAACCATGTGTGATTATCTTGGGATCCTCTGCAGGACTCCATACAGTGAATTAGCAAGCAGCAGCTGCTCATTCTAAAGAAGGAGGCAGTGACATAAACCAAGATAGGAAGCACCCCATGCTAAGTGGCATAGGAAAAGTCAATAAGAGGCACAGTGGGACACAAGTGGGGACACTGGGGAATCAGGTCGACTCTTGGGGACCAGGAAAACATCTTGGGGGTATTTGAACTGGGAATTGAAGGCTGAGTGCATTTTTGCCAAGTGAATAAGGCAGTATTTAGATTTTATCTTTAATATGAGGAAGAACTTTTTAATAATAAATGCTCTTCAACAAAGACTGAAATGCCTCATGAAGTCATGAACCTGGAGGTATTTAATCAGAGGCCACTTGGCTACTTTTATGGAAATTTATTCACCCCTTGGATGAGGCCTCTGAGGACCTAAAAAATCTGAATTTATATGATTCCTACCATAAAATCCGAGAGGAATTTAAAAATTAAAAAAATGATTTGAGTAGAGAATTTTTATTAGCTAAAAATATATATAACAAAAAAAAGCAGCAACCTGAAAGCATTTTTTGACTTGTAGGAACATACTTTTTATTCTGAAAGAAAAACATGAAGAATTATTTTTATAACCAGAACACTAAACAAATGAGCTACCAGCGTCAATTATAAAGCAACTTCAGTTTTGTTTCCCACCTTTTCTTCGAATCCATCCTGTGAGACTAGTTTCTCTGTTTCCTCTGGAGAAAATCTCAGGTTGCTGTGGTCTTCTAAGTAATTTCATTTCAATCATTGGTATGTCTAGGCATGTGTAATAATCAAGTAATTTTGCTTCAAAGTCAAAGCTTCTCCCCTTCCCCATAGGAGGTCTTTTGAAGTCCAGAGCCTACATGAAGGGCGTGGGGCATGGCCAGCTTCTTCTCATACCCCCACCTTGCTTTCTACCTCTGCTCCCCTTTCATGCTATGTTTCTGGCTCCACCAGGATCATGCAGAGGATGGGAGCAAGACTACTTGATTAGTCTTGCCATCAGCAGTCTTTGTGTTTGGCAGATGGAAAATGGCAGAGTATAGGCTTTTTGTAGAGCTCCCCTCAGCCAGAGATCTCTCCCTTGCGTTTTCTTGACATGGATGGTCAGTCTCCACCTGGTCATGTTGGGAGACATATGTCAACCTTTGCAAATGGACCTTTTGAATCTTTTTCATCATTGTCAGGTTGAGGAGAGAAACACCCCCTGTTTTTGTCTGTAGTAGGAGATGCAGAAACAACCACTCTAACAGGGTTTTTTTTGAAAGAAATTTTCTTTTCAGCCTCTTAAACACTTAATGTGGGTGCTAAAATAAAAGTTGCAAAATTGCATTTTGACTGTCTCGTTTTCAAATATTGTTAGGTCTTGGTAGTCTAGCAACTCAGTTTGGAACGTGATAATAATGAATTCTTTAAAAAATTTTTTAATGTTTACTCATTTTTAAGAGAGAGAGAGAGAGAGAGAGAGAGAGAGAGAGAGAGAGAGAGACATAGCATGAACAGGGGAGGGGCAGAGAGAGAGGGAAACACAGAATCCGAAGCAGGCTCCAGGCTTTGAGCTGTCAGCACAGAGCCTGATGCGGGGCTTGAACCCACAAACTGAGATCATGACCTGAGCCGAAGTCAGACACCCAACTGACTGAGCCACCCAGGCGCCCCTAATGATGAATATTTTTGATGTAGGGCCTCAGTCATAACTGACATTGAGTCCTATTTTAATATGCTTCTGTCTTAGGATTTTCCTAAGCAAACCACAGGTGTGAACTTCAGTAGATATTTGCTAAATGTGTAGAATTGTTCCTTGGTCTGCAGGACATATGTGACTATAATACAGCTCTAACAGGGTTATAGTCTTAAGGTATTTTGGGGCAGGGAGTTTCTTCTGCTTGTCTTTCTTGGTTCCCTGAAGTCCTGTGTGAACTTTGGTAATGTATGTTACTTACCTGGACCGGAATCTAATTAGCTACTATTGCCGCTCCCATTCGTGTCTCTTGTTCCAGGAACTCACTTTTTTTCATCTGTATTTCTGTCATGATATCAGTCATATAAAAGAAACATATTAGCTCTTCCTCTCTTGTGAACTTTAAAAGATTCCTTGGAGAATAGCAAAAAAGTTCACCTGATTTTCTATAAAGTATTTCTCCTCATTCTATGGAAAAAGGGCTTCCTTAGCTTCCCCACACCGATAATAAATTATTAAAGAGGTCTCATGGGTAAGAAAGGGAAATGTGGTTCTGCTGACAGCATTGTGACAAATACTCATATTAATTATAAAAAATAACAGGGGTGAAAGTTCAAAATCCAAACCTTGCTCTCAAAACAGCTATTTTTTTCCCCTGAGATAGGTTTCAGCTTTCAACATTGAACTTCCTAAAAAATAGACTGCAACTTGATCCTAAAGATTAGTTTAGCATACTCCAGTTTTTGTTTTGGTTTCTAAAGAGAAAAAAAAAACCCAAATGAGGTAATAACAATCATATTAATAATAATACTACAAATTAAAAAGTAATAATCCAGTGTGTGTTAGAAACAGAGCCCAGGATTAGGTCAGGGAAACGAGAAACTATTTACAAGCATAGGGCCTGGGCTACCATCTAACATGGAAGGAAGGTGCGGAAATACAGGGCTTGTGGCCAGAGACTACAGAAGAAATGCAGGGTGAAGTAGGGCAGAGTAAAAAATGAAACAAAAGCCAAAGTCAGACTATACCTGAATTGAAAACCAGAGGTCACTTTCAGTTAATAGAGGCGAGAGTATATGAGAACGAGGACCAACCAATTCAGGGACTTTTGATAACAATTTGATAACATGCCAGGCTTCAGTTTTATTGGCCTTGCTGCTTACACGCGGAACTTTCCTGGGGGTGTTTAAGGAGCCCATGAGGCTCTAGGCAAATGGCCCATGAGGATGTCTTTCTTTTTGTTATAAATACAGTGTAATGACATGCCTCACTTACTAGTTAAAGCCATAATAGCTTATTTAGATCCATCATGCTAAGGATTACTCAGGGACTGTTGAATAGACACTTGTTTCTGTTGCCAGCAAATACATTTAGTCCTCCTGTTACAGTATATTACATCCTGATATGTTGTGTCTTTATGGGTTGTTAAAAAGGTCTAGGTAAGAAAGAGAAAATTCATGCCATGCAATTGGCCTCATCCTTCCATTGATTATCACCCCCAGTCCTATCATCATCATCCATTTCTTTGCAAAAGAAAAGCAAAAGAAAATTTGATAATTATAAAATACGTCACTTTGACAGAAAACATCTGGATATAGTTTCTTTTCCATGAGTATAACACACCAGTTTATGATTCTACCCATATTCTATTGTTTTCTAGACATGTCAAATTATATGAATTAAATGACTGAAACTTAATACTGGCCCTAACTATTTTTCCTTTTTAAAGATAATTTTTTCTGTGCTACTACTAAAACTACTATAGAAATGATTCCTAACAGATAACATCCTAGTCCTAAGGTTGTTAAGAAGAGCTTGGTTCTCATTTCCTTCAGTTTTCTTTATTTTAACTTTATTACATTTTTTTCTCCAAGTTTTTATTTAAATTCCAGCCAGTTAACATACAGTGCAATACTGGTTTCAGGTGTAGGATTTAGTGATTCATCACTTACATACAACACCCAGTACTCATCCCAACAAGTGCCCTCCTTACTGCCCATCACCATGTAGCCCATCCCCCACCTGCCTCCTTCCATCAACCCTCAGTTTGTTCTCATAGTTAAAGGCAGTTACAGTAGGATAGCTACTCTGAGACCTATGCAGTACATGAAGTTCAGATCCTGAAGCAGAACGATTACACAGAGTGGTTCTCTGTGAACTTGTCGGTGCTATGGTCTCCAAGAGAAGGGACTTCCACATTGGCCCTGGCTCCAGAACTCAGGCCCCAAAGGGCACCATAGCCTCCTGGAGTAAAAGACATATCCTGTCTTCCACTCTGAGCTGTTTACCAGGATCACAGAAATATGTGTTTATGGACAGAGAGTCCTTCTGGGGACCAAAGACACAAAGTTGTCTTTAGTATCAGTACACTCTTAGTTTGGGTGGCTATAAGAAAGTGCCATAGACTGGGTGGCATATAAACAACAGAAATTTTTTCCTCAGAGTTCTGGAGGCTGGAGGTCCAAGATCAGGGTGCCATCTTGGGTAGGTTCTGGTAGGTTCTCTTCCAAGTTACAGACGATTGTCTCCGCATTATATCCTCATATGACAGAAGAGGGTGAGAGAGCTCTCTGAGGTCCCTTTTATCAGGGAACCAATCCCATTCATGAGGACTTTGCTCTCATGTCCTAATACTATCACCTCCTAATACCATCCTCACCTCCTAATACCATTGGGAGTTAGGGTTTCAACCTGTGCATTTGGGGGAGACCCACTCAGTACACTGCACTCTCTTTGGGGACAGACAGAATGCTGTTAAAATCAAGAGCCCTGGACGTTCACCATGACTAGCTTCATCTAGCTTTTGATGCATTTCTCTTTTTTACCTTAATGGTGGCGAAGATTGCTGTTCGATACATGCCAAACTTTCCTCAAATGGCAGATGGCTTGTGATGGTGAACCTCTTAGTAAAGATCCTTTTCACTTAAATTAAGCACTGCACTGGCAGGTCATGAAGACTTCAGAAAAGTAGCATATTAGCAATCTAAAGCATAATATTAAAAATGAAAGCCAATACTGACTGATTGCTTTCTATGTGATAAGCAGACTGTTAGGCACCTTACATGTGTTATTTCACTTTATAATACATGTCCATTTAATAATTTGCATTCATTTAGTAGTATATCGAAGACATGGATGTCAGTTATTCTGTATATTACTCAAAATGCAGATGCAAATTTTCTTTAATTCTGTTTTGCAGAGGAATACACAGCTAAGAGAAATGTTTTATTTGTTTGCATTTTTCTTAGAAAGAAGACGACTTAATAAGGTAAATTAAAATTTTCATAGCTGAACCTAAGCAAATCGTTATTGGCCTGAGGAAAGGCAACTTAGCAAAAATTCTATTTTCATATAGTTTTGCTAGTTATTTTGAGAAGCATTTGATATTTTTAATTACTTATTTTGTTTAATGGATAGTGTAATAGACAATACTCTCTTGTGATCAAAAATAATATGTTAATTGGTTTTTAAAAGAAACAAGCTCTTAGCATCTGCTCCATGAGGGATGTCAAAGGTCTAAATCAATATGTATTATTGTACTATACTTTTACCACGTTAAATCTTCTTCCAGGATTTTGAAAACAAAAATGAAAGCACGACCACCACCGACACATCAGTTACAACAGAAATACTCTTGGGAAGATAAAAATAGAAAGATGTCAGTGTTGTGCTTGTTGATGCACCTGTGATGTATACCCATGGCTTTTAGAAAATAGAGCAGACAGTCATCAGAATTAAATGAGAAAGAGTCAGGACAAATGAGCAGAGTTAAATTTTGAGGGCTTATTTATTCATTTGTTTGATTCTGAATCCACTCACACACATAGAAGCAATCATTTCCCTGCCCTCTGCTTTTTTTTTTAATTTCTGTCAAAAAATGACACAAACGCTCACACTACTTTATAGGTATGAGGTCTTAGGTCTATTACTCAATTCTGATGTCCTATATTTTTAATATGTGAAATAGGAATCATATTTTCTTTGCAGCATTGTTACAAAGATTAAATGAGATAATGAATTGTCAAAAATATATGATAGAGGTCCTAATCATAGTAAGATTACTATTATTTTTATCCGTGTAATCATGTATTGTCATCAGTATTTGCAATGATGTGATAAAACTAGCAACAGCCACTTGTGGTATGTCACTGTGTGCCAGACACTGTGCTGAGTTTAGCTCATTTAATTTAATTCAGCTCATTTAATTTGAGTAGGCCATATTATTCCCATTTTACCAGCGGAGAAAGCAAATAATTTGTCAAATAGTGACAAATGTCAGAATATGGATTCAAATACAACTGTAGTCATTAACAAGTGATGTTCATAAAAACAAACAAACAAAAAAAGGAGTCACATATGATAGGCACATTGTGGGACAGTTATGAGCCTGGATGCCGGGGCCAGGTAACCTGAGTTTTAACTCTGCCATTTCTTTATAGTATGATATGGGCAAGTACCAAATTCACTCTTCCTACATAGTTTCTCTATTTGTAAAATAGGAATAATAATAATAATAACATTGCCTAACTCATATGGTTATGTTTATTATTATTTTTGTTTTTTTAATTTTATTTTTTTAATTTACATCCAAATTAGTTAGCATATAGTGCAACAATCATTTCAGGAATAGATTCCCTAATGCCCCCTACCCATTTAGCCCATCCCCCCTCCCACAACCCCTCCAGTAACCCTCTGTTAGTTCTTCATATTTAAGAGTCTCTTATGTGTTGTCCCTTTCCCTGTTTTTATATTATTTTTGCTTCCCTTCCCTTGTGTTCATCTGTTCTGTGTCTTAAAGTCCTCGTATGAGTGAAGTCATACGATATTTGTCTTTCTCTGACTAATTTTGCTTAGAATAATACCCTCTAGTTCCATCCACATTGTTGCAAACGGCAAGATTTCATTCTTTTTGATTGCTGAGTAATACTGCATGTATATATGGACCACATCTTCCTTATCCATTCATCCATCGATGGACATTTGAGCTGTTTCTGTACTTTGGCTATTGTTGATAATGCTGCTATAAACATGGGGGTGCATGTGTCCCTTTGAAACAGCATACCTGTATCCCTTGGATAAATACCTAGTTGTGGAGTTGCTGGGTTTTAGGGTACTTCTATTTTTAATTTTTTGAGGAATCTCCATACTGTTTTCCAGAGTGGCTGCACCAGCTTGCATTCCCACCAACAATGCAAAAGAGATCCTCTTTCTCCGCATCCTTGCCAACATCTGTTGTTGCCTGAGTTGTTGATGTTAGTCATTCTGACAGGAGTAAGGTGGTATCTCATGGTGGTTTTGATTTGTATTTCCCTGATGATGAGTGAGGTTGAGCATTTTTTCATGTGTCGGTTGGCCATCTGGATGTCTTCTTTGGAGAAGTGTCTATTCACGTCTTTTGCCATTTCTTTACTGGATTATTTGTTTTTGGGTGTTGAGTTTGATAAGTTTTTTATAGATTTTGGATACTAACCCTTTATCTGATATGTCGTTTGCAAATATCTTCTCCCATTCTGTTGGTCGCCTTTTAGTTTTGCTGATGGTTTCCTTTGCTGTGCAGAAGCTTTTTATTTTGATGAAGTCCCAATAGTTCATTTTTGCTTTTGTTTCTCTTGCCTCTGGAGATGAGTAAGAAGTTGCTGCGGGCAAGATCAAAGAGGTTTTTGCCTGCTTTTTCCTCGAGGATTTTGATGGCTTCCTGTCTTACATTTAGGTCTTTCATCCATTTTGAGTTTATTTTTGTGTATGGTGTGAGAAAGTGGTCTAGGTTCATCTTCTGCATGTCACTGCCCAGTTTTCCCAGCACCACTTGTTGAAGAGATTGTCTTTATTCCATTGGATATTCTTTCCTGCTTTGTCAAAGATTAGTTGGCCATACGTTTGTGGGTCCATTTCTGGGTTCTTTATTCTGTTCCATTGATCTGAGTGTCTGTTTTTGTGTCAATACCATACTGTCTTGATAATTACAGCTTTGTAGTATAGCTGGAAGTCCAGTATTGTGATGCCTGCTGCTTTGATTTTCTTTTTCAAGATTGCTTTGGCTATTCGGGGTCTTTTCTGGTTCCATACAAATTTTAGGATTGTTCTAGCTCTGTGAAGAATGCTGGTGTTATTTTGATAGGGATTGCACTAAATATGTAGATTGCCTTGGGTAGTATTGACATTTTAACAATATTTGTTCTTCATATCCAGGGGCATGGAATCTTTTTCCAGTTTTTTGTGTCTTCTTCAATTTCTTTTATAAGTTTCTATAGTTTTCAGTGTATAGATTTTTCACCTCTTTGGTTAGGTTTATTTCTAGGTATTTTGTGGTTTTTGGTGCAATTGTAAATGGGATTGATTCCTTGATTTCTCTTTCTGTTGCTTCATTGTTGGTGTATAGGAATGCAACCGATTTCTGTGCATTGATTTTATATCCTGCTATTTTGGTGAATTCCAGGATCAGTTCTAGCAGTTTTTTGGTGGAATCTTTTGGGTTTTCCATATAGAGTATCATGTCATCTGCAAAGAGTGAAAGTTTGACCTCCTCCTGGCTGATTTGGATGCCATTTATTTCTTTGTGTTGTCTGATTGCTGAGGCTAAGACTTCCAATACTGTGTTGAATAACACTGGTGAGAGTGGACATGCCTGTCTTGTTCCTGACGTTAGGGGGAAAGCTCTCAGTTTTTCCCCATTGAGGATGTTATTAGCACTGGGTCTTTCACTTATGGCTTTTATGATCTTGAGATACGATCCTTCTATCCCTACTTTCTTGAGGATTTTTATCAAGAAAGGATGCTGTATTTTGTTAAATGTTTTATCTACATCTATTGAGAGGATCATATGGTTCTTGTCCTTTCTTTTGTTGATATGATGAGTCACATTGATTGTTTTGCAGATATTGAACCAGCCCTGCATCCCAGGTATAAATCCCACTTGGTCGTGGTGAATAATTTTTTTAATGTATTGTTGGATCTAGTTGACTAATATCTTGTTGAGGATTTTTGCATCCATGTTCATCAGGGAAATTGGTCTATAGTTCTCCTTTTTAGTGGGGTCTCTGTCTGGTTTTGGAATCAAGGTAATGCTGGCTTCCTAGAAAGAGTTTGGAAGTTTTCCTTCCATTTCTATTTTTTGGAACAGCTTCAAGAGAGTAGGTGTTAACTCTTCCTTAAATGTTTGGTAGAATTCCCCTGGAAAGCCATCTGGCCCTGGGCTCTTGTTTTTTGGCAGATTTTTGATTCCTAATCTATTTCCTTACTGGTTATGGGTCTGTTCAAATTTTCTATTTCTTCCTGTTTCAGTTTTGGTAGTGTATATGTTTCTCGGAATTTGCCCATTTCTTCCAGATTGCCCAATTTATTGGCATATAAATGCTTATAACATTCTCTTATTATTGTCTGTATTTCTGCAGTGTTGGTTGTGATCTCTCCTCTTTCATTCTTGATTTTATTTATTTGGGTCCTTTCTTTTTTCTTTTTTGATCAAACTGACTAGTGGTTTATCAATTTTGTTAATTCTTTCAAGGAACCAGCTTCTGGTTTCATTGATCTGTTCTACTGTTTTTTGGTTTTGATAGCATTAATTTCCGCTCTAATCTTTATTATTTCCTGTATTCTACTGGTTTGGGATTTTATTTGCTGTTCTTTTTTCCAGCTCTTTAAGGTGTAAGCTTAGGTTGTGTATCTGAGACTTTTCTTCCTTTTTTATGAAGGCCTGGATTGCTATATACTTCCCTCTTTTGACCACCTTTGCTGCATCCCAGAGGTTTTGGGTTGTGGTGTTACCATTTTCATTGGCTTCCATGTACCTTTTAATTTCCTCTTTAACTTCTTGGTTAACCCATTCATTCTTTAGTAGGATGTTCTTTAGTCTCCAAGTATTTGTTACCTTTCCAAATTTTTTCTTGTGGTTGATTTTGAGTTTCATAGCGTTGTGGTCTGAAAATATGCACGGTATGATCTTGATCTTTTTGTACTTGTTGAGGGCTCATTTGTGTCCCAGTACGTGATCTATTCTGGAGAATGTTCCAAGTGCACCCAAGAAGAATGTGTATTCTGCTGCTTTAGGGTGAAATGTTCTGAATATATCGTTAAGCCCATCCGGTCCAGTGTGTCATTTAAAGCCATTGTTTCCTTGTTGATTTTCTGCATAGATGATCTGTCCATTGCTGTAAGTGGGGTTTTGAAGTCCCTTACTATTATGGTATTATTGTCAATGAGTTTCTTTATGTTTGTGATTAATGGATTTATATATTTGGGCTTTTCCAAGTTGGGGGCATAAATGTTTACAATTGTTAGGTCTTCTTGGTGGATAGACCCCTGAATTATGATGTAATGCCCTTCTTCATCTCTTAATACAGTCTTTATTTTAAAGTCTAGATTGTCTGATAAAAGTATGGATACTGTGGCTTTCATTTGTTGACCATTAGCATGGTAGATGGTTCTCCATCCCCTTACTTTCAATCTGAAGGTGTTTTTAGGTCTAAAGTGGGTCTCTTATAAACAGCATGTAGATGGATCTTGTTTTCTTATATATTCTGTTACCCTATGTCTTTTGATTGGAGCATTTAGTCCGTTGACATTTAGTGTGAGTACTGAAAGATATGAATTTATTGCCATTATGTTGCTTGTAGAGTTGGAGCTTCTGGTGGTGTTCTCTGGTCCTTTATAGTCTTTGTTGATTTTGGTATTTGTTTGTTTGTTTGTTTGTTTCATCTTTTCTCCCGTCAGAGAGTGCCCCTTAAAATTTCTTGCAGGACTGGTTTTGTGGTCACAAACTCCTTAAATTTTTGTTTTTCTGGGAAAATTTTTATCTCTCCTTCTATTTTGAATGACAGCCTTGCTGGATAAAGAATTATTAGCTGCATATTTTTCTGATTGAGCACATTGAATATATCCTGCCACTCCTTTCTGGCCTGCCAAGTTTCTGTGGATAGGTCTGCTGCAAACCTGATCTGTCTTCCCTTGTAGGTTAAGGACTTTTTTTTTCCCTTGCTGCTTTCATGATTCTCTCCTTGCCTGAGTATTTTGTGAATTTGACTATGATATGCCATGTAGATGTTCAGTTTTTTGTTGAATCTAATGGGAGTCCTCTGTGCTTCCTGGATTTTGATGTTGGTATCTTTCCCCAGGTTAGGAAAGTTTTCTGCTATGATTTGCTCACATAACCTTTCTATCCCTCTTTCTCTCTTCCTCTTCTGGGACCCCTATGATTCTGATGTTGTTACTTTTTAATGAGTCACTGATTTCTCTACTTCTTAAATCATGCTCTTTTGCCTTAATCTTCCTCTTTTTTTCTGCTTCGTTATTCTCCATAAGTTTGTCCTCTATATCACTGATTCTCTGTTCATCCATCCTTGCCGCTGTGGCATCCATTCGAGATTGCAGCTCAGTTATAACATTTTTCATTTCATCCTGACTAGATTTTACTTCTTTTATCTCCACAGAAAGGGATTCTAATCTATTTAGACTCCAGCTAATATTCTTATTGTCATGATTCCAAATTCTGGTTCAGACATCTTGCTTGCATCTGTGTTGGTTGAGTCCCTGCCTGTCGTTTCTACCTGCTCTTCCTTTTGGGGTGAATTCCTTCATTTCATCATTTTGACAGGAGAAAAGGAATTAATGAGGTAAAAAAATTAAAGTTAAAAAATTAAAATTAAAAAAATACTAAAATTAAAAAAATTAAAAACACACACACACACAAATCGAATAATGATGCTAGATTCTCGGTGTCTTTTGGAATGGGTGTTGAAAGGAGCTTGATAGATTAGAGAAAAAAGGGGAAAGAAAGAAAAAAAAGGGAATCTTTTGAAAATTTGAAAAAAATGAATACACGAAGTAGACTAAAATGAAATGATGGAAATAAAATAGAATTTGAAAAAATTTACAGAAAAGTAAAAGATATAGTAGAAAAAAATTAAAGAAAAATATTTTTAATAAAAATGAAAATAAAAATGAATTTTTTTCTTTCTGTATTCAAGAAAAAGTAAAGAAATGAATAAGAGGAAAAAGGAAAAAATAAAAAAAGAAAATTCAATAGGTGGACCGGCGAACAGACTGAAATACAACTGAAATTACTTCATTTTTGCCTAGAAGTCAAACTATGAAGTGCTTTACAGCCCATAATCTAAGCAGGCGGAGAGACTTGTGTTCCTGAAGAGCAAGGTTGGCCTAGTTGGGCAGGGTTTAGTGTAATGGCTCCGTTCTCTACTAGATGGTGCTGCTTAATCTGCTAGATGGTGGATTGTTGTGGCGGTTGTAGGTGCTTATGCACATGCGTGGGAGTGGTGAAAATGGCGTCACTCAGCTACCTAGTCTCTAATATTGGAACGCTCTTCTCTCTGATCAGCCATCACGCACCCATCCTTTGTCTTCGGCTTCCATCCACTCCCCACTTTTACGCAGTCTATGACCAAGCCCCAGACAGCACCTCCCTCCTGAGCTTTGTCTCAGATACCGCTGTTTTTCCTGACTCCTCACTTCTGAGGGACTGCGGCTTTGACCCATTCTGTCCCTCTGCAGAAGGTTCTCACCAAGCAATGGCCAGGTGCTGGTCGCACCCTGCGACGTTTGCGGGACTTTGCTGCTGCTGATGCCCAAAGACTGTGGCCGGGTGCCAGCCCACCCCAGAAAAAGTTTGCAAGATAGTGTAACAGTAGCGTTTCAGGAACTATGGAAAATCACAACACACATCTGGCACCAGGCTTCACCTTTAACAATCTTGTTCCAGCACCAGCGAATGTGGTTGTTCTCCCGGGTCCACTGGGGACTTGCCTTTGGGGGACCCACACAGCTTCTACCAGATGTACTCCCAGCAAGGGAACCGGCTCTCCCCTTGTGGCCCTAAGACCTCCAGACTCCACTCTGCTCCTGGGGATTTGTCCTTCCCACCAGAACACCACCAGGTATTGAGCTACAGAGTTTCAGACTGCGCTCCCCCTATTTATAGAGTCTTAATGTAATTTAAACCCTCTCCTTTCTCCTTCTCCCTTTTTAGTTCAGTCCCTGAGGCTGTTTCCACTTTTCCACTTTCTTTCCAGCTGCTTTTGGGGGGGTGGTGCTTTTCCCCTTCTGCTCCCCCTCCCCCCATCTCTGTCCTATCTCCGCACGCAAAATCAACTCCCTGCCCTCTGCGGCTTGTTTCTCCCCCACTTCACCTCTCTGCGCCACATACCTGCTAAGTTCTGTGGTTCAGGTTGTGCAGATTGTTGTGTCAATCCTCAGATAAGTTTCCTAGGTGTGCAGGATGGTTTAGTGTTGGTCTGGCTATATTTCATGGATGTGAGACACACAAAAACTTCCATGCTGTTCTGCCATCTTGGCTCCTTCCTCATAGGGTTATGATTATTAAAGAATGTAATGTTTTTGAGGTACTTCAGAATTGTGCCTAGCACATACTAAGTGCCAGAAAATGTTTGCTTATAAAATACAGAGGCTCCAAATTATACTGCACTGGTAGAAAGAATTAAAGGGCAATTTTAAATAGCCTTGTTTAGGAATTTTTCACAAAAAGTTTCCAGTTAAAGTTATCTGGAAGCAATTGAGATTCAGGAAAGAGCAGAGGACCAGACATCCTGCTAGATCATACGCATCTTTGTGTAAATTTTGTCTCATCTTTTTGAGGCACCTTGAAAAGCTCGACTGTCACTGGCCCCATTTTGAGGGGCTGGGCCTTTTTTTAGGCACTGAAAGCCTCCATGTCCATTTTGGAAACATGGAGCTCCTCTTTCTAGCCATGCCTCCACCCCAGACGGGAGCTAGCAAAGGTCTTCTCACTTATATCTCACTTGCTATACCTCTCCTCCCACTCGAGAGCACTGAGGGGCAAACAAAGGAGGGAATTCAGTTATATCTATACTGATATTTAGATTCAGTACAGGCGCTCAGTTCTAAATAAGTAATAAGTATTCTCGTGCAAAACATTCTTTCCATTCTGATCTTAGAATCAGAGCTAATGGTATTTCAGACTAAATGATAAGATTAGCCCTAGACCATCTCACCAAAGGTTATCTTTCTATTGGGAAACATTTCCTAAAATGGTTTCATACACGTCCTTAGTAACTCCTTACAGAACTCCACACTTCACTACCAGGAAACTGGTGGCAGAATTTTAATGTTGCCCCTGGCCCACTCTGCCATCTTTCTGCAATTTGGCAGCCTCCTGGAAGCACTTAAGTAGCTTAGTGCCTTCAGTCTGACACTTCAGAAATGGCCATCAGCTAACAATTCTTGGCTTGATATTCCAGATGCAACTGTGAGCTTATCAATGGATGGCAAAGAGCTTTTTTGTTTTTTTCTAATTTGTGGTTCATTTACATCACTAAGGACACATATTTTGTGTTGATGAATTGGTATTGAAAAAATATTCAACAGATTTCTATAAAAAATGTTGTGCACATAAATTTTTCAAAGAATACTTGTTGAATTGAATTGGAAAAAAATACTAGTTCAAGAAAAAAAATGAAAAAGTATAATGTAGTTGTCTAAAGGGTCAACTCAGACAAACATGGCCAGATATTGTAGAACCCAGAAGTGTGCTTGCTAATCTAGAGCCAGACTTAGGGTTCATAGCCTTTTTATTTTTTATTTTATTTTATTTTTTTTATTTATTTTTTTTATTTTTTAATATATGAAATTTACCGTCAAATTGGTTTCCATACAACACCCAGTGCTCATCCCAAAAGGTTCCCTCCTCAATACCCATCACCCACCCTGCCCTCCCTCCCACCCCCCATCAACCCTCAGTTTGTTCTCAGTTTTTAACAGTCTCTTATGCTTTGGCTCTCTCCCACTCTAACCTCTTTTTTTTTTTTTTTTTTTTCCCCTTCCCGTCCCCCATGGGTTTCTGTTATGTTTCTCAGGATCCACATAAGAGTGAAACCATATGGTATCTGTCTTTCTCTGTATGGCTTATTTCACTTAGCATCACACTCTCCAGTTCCATCCATGTTGCTACAAAAGGCCATATTTCATTTTTTCTCATTGCCACGTAGTATTCCGTTGTGTATATAAACCACAATTTCTTTATCCATTCATCAGTTGATGGACATTTAGGCTCTTTCCATAATTTGGCTATTGTTGAGAGTGCCGCTATAAACATTGGGGTACAGGTGCCCCTATGCATCAGTACTCCTGTATCCCTTGGATAAATTCCTAGCAGTGCTATTGCTGGGTCATAGGGTAGGTCTATTTTTAATTTTCTGAGGAACCTCCACACTGCTTTCCAGAGCGGCTGCACCAATTTGCATTCCCACCAACAGTGCAAGAGGGTTCCTGTTTCTCCACATCCTCTCCAGCATCTATAGTCTCCTGATTTCTTCATTTTGGCCACTCTGACTGGCGTGAGGTGGTATCTGAGTGTGGTTTTGATTTGTATTTCCCTGATAAGGAGCGACGTTGAACATCTTTTCATGTGCCTGTTGGCCATCCGGATGTCTTCTTTAGAGAAGTGTCTATTCATGTTTTCTGCCCATTTCTTCACTGGGTTATTTGTTTTTCAGGTGTGGAGTTTGATGAGCTCTTTATAGATTTTGGATACTAGCCCTTTGTCCGATGTGTCATTTGCAAATATCTTTTCCCATTCCGTTGGTTGCCTTTTAGTTTTGTTGGTTGTTTCCTTTGCTGTGCAGAAGCTTTTTATCTTCATAAGGTCCCAGTAATTCACTTTTGCTTTTAATTCCCTTGCCTTTGGGGATGTGCCGAGTAAGAGATTGCTACGGCTGAGGTCAGAGAGGTCTTTTCCTGCTTTCTCCTCTAAGGTTTTGATGGTTTCCTGTCTCACATTCAGGTCCTTTATCCATTTTGAGTTTATTTTTGTGAATGGTGTGAGAAAGTGGTCTAGTTTCAACCTTCTGCATGTTGCTGTCCAGTTCTCCCAGCACCATTTGTTAAAGAGACTGTCTTTTTTCCATTGGATGTTCTTTCCTGCTTTGTCAAAGATGAGTTGGCCATACGTTTGTGGGTCTAGTTCTGGGGTTTCTATTCTATTCCATTGGTCTATGTGTCTGTTTTTATGCCAATACCATGCTGTCTTGATGATGACAGCTTTGTAGTAGAGGCTAAAGTCTGGGATTGTGATGCCTCCTGCTTTGGTCTTCTTCTTCAAAATTACTTTGGCTATTCGGGGCCTTTTGTGGTTCCATATGAATTTTAGGATTGCTTGTTCTAGTTTCGAGAAGAATGCTGGTGCAATTTTGATTGGGATTGCATTGAATGTGTAGATAGCTTTGGGTAGTATTGACATTTTGACAATATTTATTCTTCCAATCCATGAGCAGGGAATGTCTTTCCATTTCTTTATATCTTCTTCAATTACCTGCATAAGCTTTCTATAGTTTTCAGCATACAGATCTTTTACATCTTTGGTTAGATTTATTCCTAGGTATTTTATGCTTCTTGGTGCAATTGTGAATGGGATCAGTTTCTTCATTTGTCTTTCTGTTGCTTCATTGTTAGTGTATAAGAATGCAACTGATTTCTGCACATTGATTTTGTATCCTGCAACTTTGCTGAATTCATGTATCAGTTCTAGCAGACTTTTGGTGGAGTCTATCGGATTTTCCATGTATAATATCATGTCATCTGCAAAAAGCGAAAGCTTGACTTCATCTTTGCCAATTTTGATGCCTTTGATTTCCTTTTGTTGTCTGATTGCTGATGCTAGAACTTCCAGCACTATATTAAACAACAGCGGTGACAGTGGGCATCCCTGTCGTGTTCCTGATCTCAGGGAAAAAGCTCTCAGTTTTTCCCCGTTGAGGATGATGTTAGCTGTGGGCTTTTCATAAATGGCCTTTATGATCTTTAAGTATGTTCCTTCTATCCCGACTTTCTCAAGGGTTTTTATTAAGAAAGGGTGCTGGATTTTGTCAAAGGCCTTTTCTGCATCGATTGACAGGATCATATGGTTCTTCTCTTTTTTTTTGTTAATGTGATGTATCACGTTGATTGATTTGCGAATGTTGAACCAGCCCTGCATCCCAGGAATGAATCCCACTTGATCATGGTGAATAATTCTTTTTTTTTTTTTTTTTATTTTTTTTTATTTTTTTATTTTTTTATTATTTTTTTTTTTATTTTTTTTTATTTTTTTTATTTTTTAATATATGAAATTTACTGTCAAATTGGTTTCCATACAACACCCAGTGCTCATCCCAAAAAGTGCCCTCATCAATACCCATCACCCACCCTGCCCTCCCTCCCACCCTGCCCTCCCTCCCACCCCCCATCAACCCTCAGTTTGTTCTCAGTTTTTAACAGTCTCTAATGCTTTGGCTCTCTCCCACTCTAACCTCTTTTTTTTTTTTTTTTTTTTTTTTTTTTCCTTCCCCTCCCCCATGGGTTTCTGTTATGTTTCTCAGGATCCACATAAGAGTGAAACCATATGGTATCTGTCTTTCTCTGTATGGCTTATTTCACTTAGCATCACACTCTCCAGTTCCATCCATGTTGCTACAAAAGGCCATATTTCATTTTTTCTCATTGCCACGTAGTATTCCATTGTGTATATAAACCACAATTTCTTTATCCATTCATCAGTTGATGGACATTTAGGCTCTTTCCATAATTTGGCTATTGTTGAGAGTGCCGCTATAAACATTGGGGTACAGGTGCCCCTATGCATCAGTACTCCTGTATCCCTTGGATAAATTCCTAGCAGTGCTATTGCTGGGTCATAGGGTAGGTCTATTTTTAATTTTCTGAGGAACCTCCACACTGCTTTCCAGAGCGGCTGCACCAATTTGCATTCCCACCAACAGTGCAAGAGGGTTCCTGTTTCTCCACATCCTCTCCAGCATCTATAGTCTCCTGATTTCTTCATTTTGGCCACTCTGACTGGCGTGAGGTGGTATCTGAGTGTGGTTTTGATTTGTATTTCCCTGATAAGGAGCGACGTTGAACATCTTTTCATGTGCCTGTTGGCCATCCGGATGTCTTCTTTAGAGAAGTGTCTATTCATGTTTTCTGCCCATTTCTTCACTGGGTTATTTGTTTTTCGGGTGTGGAGTTTGATGAGCTCTTTATAGATTTTGGATACTAGCCCTTTGTCCGATGTGTCATTTGCAAATATCTTTTCCCATTCCGTTGGTTGCCTTTTAGTTTTGTTGGTTGTTTCCTTTGCTGTGCAGAAGCTTTTTATCTTCATAAGGTCCCAGTAATTCACTTTTGCTTTTAATTCCCTTGCCTTTGGGGATGTGCCGAGTAAGAGATTGCTACGGCTGAGGTCAGAGAGGTCTTTTCCTGCTTTCTCCTCTAAGGTTTTGATGGTTTCCTGTCTCACATTCAGGTCCTTTATCCATTTTGAGTTTATTTTTGTGAATGGTGTGAGAAAGTGGTCTAGTTTCAACCTTCTGCATGTTGCTGTCCAGTTCTCCCAGCACCATTTGTTAAAGAGACTGTCTTTTTTCCATTGGATGTTCTTTCCTGCTTTGTCAAAGATGAGTTGGCCATACGTTTGTGGGTCTAGTTCTGGGGTTTCTATTCTATTCCATTGGTCTATGTGTCTGTTTTTATGCCAATACCATGCTGTCTTGATGATGACAGCTTTGTAGTAGAGGCTAAAGTCTGGGATTGTGATGCCTCCTGCTTTGGTCTTCTTCTTCAAAATTACTTTGGCTATTCGGGGCCTTTTGTGGTTCCATATGAATTTTAGGATTGCTTGTTCTAGTTTCGAGAAGAATGCTGGTGCAATTTTGATTGGGATTGCATTGAATGTGTAGATAGCTTTGGGTAGTATTGACATTTTGACAATATTTATTCTTCCAATCCATGAGCAGGGAATGTCTTTCCATTTCTTTATATCTTCTTCAATTACCTGCATAAGCTTTCTATAGTTTTCAGCATACAGATCTTTTACATCTTTGGTTAGATTTATTCCTAGGTATTTTATGCTTCTTGGTGCAATTGTGAATGGGATCAGTTTCTTCATTTGTCTTTCTGTTGCTTCATTGTTAGTGTATAAGAATGCAACTGATTTCTGCACATTGATTTTGTATCCTGCAACTTTGCTGAATTCATGTATCAGTTCTAGCAGACTTTTGGTGGAGTCTATCGGATTTTCCATGTATAATATCATGTCATCTGCAAAAAGCGAAAGCTTGACTTCATCTTTGCCAATTTTGATGCCTTTGATTTCCTTTTGTTGTCTGATTGCTGATGCTAGAACTTCCAGCACTATATTAAACAACAGCGGTGACAGTGGGCATCCCTGTCGTGTTCCTGATCTCAGGGAAAAAGCTCTCAGTTTTTCCCCGTTGAGGATGATGTTAGCTGTGGGCTTTTCATAAATGGCCTTTATGATCTTTAAGTATGTTCCTTCTATCCCGACTTTCTCAAGGGTTTTTATTAAGAAAGGGTGCTGGATTTTGTCAAAGGCCTTTTCTGCATCGATTGACAGGATCATATGGTTCTTCTCTTTTTTTTTGTTAATGTGATGTATCACGTTGATTGATTTGCGAATGTTGAACCAGCCCTGCATCCCAGGAATGAATCCCACTTGATCATGGTGAATAATTCTTTTTTTTTTTTTTTTTATTTTTTTTTATTTTTTTATTTTTTTATTATTTTTTTTTTTATTTTTTTTTATTTTTTTTATTTTTTAATATATGAAATTTACTGTCAAATTGGTTTCCATACAACACCCAGTGCTCATCCCAAAAAGTGCCCTCATCAATACCCATCACCCACCCTGCCCTCCCTCCCACCCTGCCCTCCCTCCCACCCCCCATCAACCCTCAGTTTGTTCTCAGTTTTTAACAGTCTCTAATGCTTTGGCTCTCTCCCACTCTAACCTCTTTTTTTTTTTTTTTTTTTTTTTTTTTTTTCCTTCCCCTCCCCCATGGGTTTCTGTTATGTTTCTCAGGATCCACATAAGAGTGAAACCATATGGTATCTGTCTTTCTCTGTATGGCTTATTTCACTTAGCATCACACTCTCCAGTTCCATCCATGTTGCTACAAAAGGCCATATTTCATTTTTTCTCATTGCCACGTAGTATTCCATTGTGTATATAAACCACAATTTCTTTATCCATTCATCAGTTGATGGACATTTAGGCTCTTTCCATAATTTGGCTATTGTTGAGAGTGCCGCTATAAACATTGGGGTACAGGTGCCCCTATGCATCAGTACTCCTGTATCCCTTGGATAAATTCCTAGCAGTGCTATTGCTGGGTCATAGGGTAGGTCTATTTTTAATTTTCTGAGGAACCTCCACACTGCTTTCCAGAGCGGCTGCACCAATTTGCATTCCCACCAACAGTGCAAGAGGGTTCCTGTTTCTCCACATCCTCTCCAGCATCTATAGTCTCCTGATTTCTTCATTTTGGCCACTCTGACTGGCGTGAGGTGGTATCTGAGTGTGGTTTTGATTTGTATTTCCCTGATAAGGAGCGACGTTGAACATCTTTTCATGTGCCTGTTGGCCATCCGGATGTCTTCTTTAGAGAAGTGTCTATTCATGTTTTCTGCCCATTTCTTCACTGGGTTATTTGTTTTTCGGGTGTGGAGTTTGATGAGCTCTTTATAGATTTTGGATACTAGCCCTTTGTCCGATGTGTCATTTGCAAATATCTTTTCCCATTCCGTTGGTTGCCTTTTAGTTTTGTTGGTTGTTTCCTTTGCTGTGCAGAAGCTTTTTATCTTCATAAGGTCCCAGTAATTCACTTTTGCTTTTAATTCCCTTGCCTTTGGGGATGTGCCGAGTAAGAGATTGCTACGGCTGAGGTCAGAGAGGTCTTTTCCTGCTTTCTCCTCTAAGGTTTTGATGGTTTCCTGTCTCACATTCAGGTCCTTTATCCATTTTGAGTTTATTTTTGTGAATGGTGTGAGAAAGTGGTCTAGTTTCAACCTTCTGCATGTTGCTGTCCAGTTCTCCCAGCACCATTTGTTAAAGAGACTGTCTTTTTTCCATTGGATGTTCTTTCCTGCTTTGTCAAAGATGAGTTGGCCATACGTTTGTGGGTCTAGTTCTGGGGTTTCTATTCTATTCCATTGGTCTATGTGTCTGTTTTTATGCCAATACCATGCTGTCTTGATGATGACAGCTTTGTAGTAGAGGCTAAAGTCTGGGATTGTGATGCCTCCTGCTTTGGTCTTCTTCAAAATTACTTTGGCTATTCGGGGCCTTTTGTGGTTCCATATGAATTTTAGGATTGCTTGTTCTAGTTTCGAGAAGAATGCTGGTGCAATTTTGATAGGGATTGCATTGAATGTGTAGATAGCTTTGGGTAGTATTGACATTTTGACAATATTTATTCTTCCAATCCATGAGCAGGGAATGTCTTTCCATCTCTTTATATCTTCTTCAATTACCTGCATAAGCTTTCTATAGTTTTCAGCATACAGATCTTTTACATCTTTGGTTAGATTTATTCCTAGGTATTTTATGCTTCTTGGTGCAATTGTGAATGGGATCAGTTTCTTCATTTGTCTTTCTGTTGCTTCATTGTTAGTGTATAAGAATGCAACTGATTTCTGCACATTGATTTTGTATCCTGCAACTTTGCTGAATTCATGTATCAGTTCTAGCAGACTTTTGGTGGAGTCTATCGGATTTTCCATGTATAATATCATGTCATCTGCAAAAAGCGAAAGCTTGACTTCATCTTTGCCAATTTTGATGCCTTTGATTTCCTTTTGTTGTCTGATTGCTGATGCTAGAACTTCCAGCACTATATTAAACAGCAGCGGTGACAGTGGGCATCCCTGTCGTGTTCCTGATCTCAGGGAAAAAGCTCTCAGTTTTTCCCCGTTGAGGATGATGTTAGCTGTGGGCTTTTCATAAATGGCCTTTATGATCTTTAAGTATGTTCCTTCTATCCCGACTTTCTCAAGGGTTTTTATTAAGAAAGGGTGCTGGATTTTGTCAAAGGCCTTTTCTGCATCGATTGACAGGATCATATGGTTTTTCTCTTTTTTTTTGTTAATGTGATGTATCACGTTGATCGATTTGCGAATGTTGAACCAGCCCTGCATCCCAGGAATGAATCCCACTTGATCATGGTGAATAATTCTTTTTATATGCTGTTGAATTCGATTTGCTAGTATCTTATTAAGAATTTTTGCATCCATATTCATCAGGGATATTGGCCTGTAGTTCTCTTTTTTTACTGGGTCTCTGTCTGGTTTAGGAATCAAAGTAATACTGGCTTCATAGAATGAGTCTGGAAGTTTTCCTTCCCTTTCTATTTCTTGGAATAGCTTGAGAAGGATAGGTATTATCTCTGCTTTAAATGTCTGGTAGAACTCCCCTGGGAAGCCATCTGGTCCTGGACTCTTATTTGTTGGGAGATTTTTGATAACCGATTCAATTTCTTCGCTGGTTATGGGTCTGTTCAAGCTTTCTATTTCCTCCTGATTGAGTTTTGGAAGAGTGTGGGTGTTTAGAAATTTGTCCATTTCTTCCAGGTTGTCCAATTTGCTGGCATATAATTTTTCATAGTATTCCCTGATAATTGTTTGTATCTCTGAGGGATTGGTTGTAATCATTCCATTTTCACTCATGATTTTATCTATTTGGGTCATCTCCCTTTTCTTTTTGAGAAGCCTGGCTAGAGGTTTGTCAATTTTGTTTATTTTTTCAAAAAACCAACTCTTGGTTTCGTTGATCTGCTCTACAGTTTTTTTAGATTGTATATTGTTTATTTCTGCTCTGATCTTTATTATTTCTCTTCTTCTGCTGGGTTTAGGCTGCCTTTGCTGTTCTGCTTCTATTTCCTTTAGGTGTGCTGTTAGATTTTGTATTTGGGATTTTTCTTGTTTCTTGAGATAGGCCTGGATTGCAATGTATTTTCCTCTCAGGACTGCCTTCGCTGCATCCCAGAGCGTTTGGATTGTTGTATTTTCATTTTCGTTTGTTTCCATATATGTTTTAATTTCTTCTCTAATTGCCTGGTTGACCCACTCATTCGTTAGTAGGGTGTTCTTTAACCTCCATGCTTTTGGAGGTTTTCCAGACTTTTTCCTGTGGTTGATTTCAAGCTTCATAGCATTGTGGTCTGAAAGTATGCATGGTATAATTTCAATTCTTGTAAACTTATGAAGGGCTGTTTTGTGACCCAGTATATGATCTATCTTGGAGAATGTTCCATGTGCACTCGAGAAGAAAGTATATTCTGTTGCTTTGGGATGCAGAGTTCTAAATATATCTGTCAAGTCCATCTGATCCAATGTATCATTCAGGGCCCTTGTTTCTTTATTGACTGTGTGTCTAGATGCTCTATCCATTTCTGTAAGTGGGGTGTTAAAGTCCCCTGCAATGACCACATTCTTATCAATAAGGTTGCTTATGTTTATGAGTAATTGTTTTATATATCTGGGGGCTCGGGTATTTGGCGCATAGACATTTATAATAGTTAGCTCTTCCTGGTGGATAGACCCTGTGATTATTATATAATGCCCTTCTTCATCTCTTGTTACAGCCTTTAATTTAAAGTCTAGTTTGTCTGATATAAGTATGGCTACTCCAGCTTTCTTTTGGCTTCCATTCGCATGATAAATAGTTCTCCATCCCCTCACTCTCAATCTAAAGGTGTCCTCAGATCTAAAATGAGTCTCTTGTAGACAGCAAATAGATGGGTCTTGTTTTTTTATCCATTCTGATACCCTATGTCTTTTAGTTGGCGCATTTAATCCATTTACATTCAGTGTTATTATAGAAAGATATGGGTTTAGAGTCATTGTGATGTCTGTATGTTTTATGCTTGTAGTGATGTCTCTGGTACTTTGTCTCACAGGATCCCCCTTAGGATCTCTTGTAGGGCTGGTTTCGTGGTGACAAATTCCTTCAGTTTTTGTTTGTTTGGGAAGACCTTTATCTCTCCTTCTATTCTAAATGACAGACTTGCTGGATAAAGGATTCTCGGCTGCATATTTTTTCTGTTTAGCACACTGTAGATATCGTGCCAAGCCTTTCTGGCCTGCCAAGTTTCAAAGGAGAGATCAGTCACGAGTCTTATAGGTCTCCCTTTATATGTGAGGGCACGTTTATCCCTTGCTGCTTTCAGAATTTTCTCTTTATCCTTGTATTTTGCCAGTTTCACTATGATATGTCGTGCAGAAGATCGATTCAAGTTACGTCTGAAGGGAGTTCTCTGTGCCTCTTGGATTTCAATGCCTTTTTCCTTCCCCAGTTCAGGGAAGTTCTCAGCTATAATTTGTTCAAGTACCCCTTCAGCACCCTTCCCTCTCTCTTCCTCCTCTGGGATACCAATTATGCGTATATTATTTTTTTTTAGTGCATCACTTAGTTCTCTAATTTTCCCCTCATACTCCTGGATTTTTTTATCTCTCTTTCTTTCAGCTTCCTCTTTCTCCATAACTTTATCTTCTAGTTCACCTATTCTCTCCTCTGCCTCTTCAAGCCGAGCCATCGTGGATTCCATTTTGTTTTGCAATTCGTTTAAAGCGTTTTTCAACTCCTCGTGACTGTTCCTTAGTCCCTCGATCTTTGTGGCAAGAGATTCTCTGCTGTCCTGTATACTGTTTTCAAGCCCAGCGATTAATTTTATGACTATTATTCTAAATTCACTTTCTGTTATATTATTTAAATCCTTTTTGATCAGTTCATTAGCTGTTGTTATTTCCTGGAGATTCTTCTGAGGGGAATTCTTCCGTTTGGTCATTTTGGAGAGTCCCTGGCGTGGTGAGGACCTGCAGGGCACTTCCCCTGTGCTGTGGTGTATAACTGGAGTTAGTGGGCGGGGCCGCAGTCCGACCCGATGTCTGCCCCCAGCCCACTGCTGGGGCCACAGTCAGACTGGTGTGTGCCTTCTCTTCCCCTCTCCTAGGGGCGGGATTCACTGTGGGGTGGCGTGTCCCGTCTGGGCTACTTGCACACTGCCAGGCTTGTGTTGCTGGGGATCTGGCGTATTAGCTGGGGTGGGTAGGCAAGGTGCACGGGGGCTAGAGGGGCAGGCTTAGCTCGCTTCTCCTTAGGTGATCCACTTCAGGAGGAGCCCTGTGGCAGCGGGAGGGAGTCAGATCCGCTGCCGGAGGTTTGGCTCCGCAGAAGCACAGAGTTGGGTGTTTGCGCGGAGCGAGCAAGTTCCCTGGCAGGAACTGGTTCCCTTTGGGATTTTGGCTGGGGGATGGGCGGGGGAGATGGCGCTGGCGTGCGCCTTTGTTCCCCGCCAAGCTGAGCTCTGCCGTCCGGGGGCTCAGCAGCTCTCCCTCCCTTTGTCCTCCAGCCTTCCCGCTTTCCGAGCAGAGCTGTTAACTTATGACCTCCCAGACGCTAAGTCGCGCTTGCTGTCGGAACACAGTCTGTCCGGCCCCTCCGCTTTTGCCAGCCAGACTCGGGGGCTCTGCTTGGCCCGCGAGCCGCCCCTCCGCCCCGGCTCCCTCCCGCCAGTCCGTGGAGCGCGCACCGCCTCGCCGCCCTTCCTACCCTCTTCCGTGGGCCTCTCGTCTGCGCTTGACTCCGGAGACTCCCTTCTGCTAATCCTCTGGCGGTTTTCTGGGTCAGCACTTTACATTTTTAATGCAAGTTTCCAAAATGAGTGTGTCAACCCAAATTCTCACCAATAGTCAATAATTCTTTTTATATGCTGTTGAATTCGATTTGCTAGTATCTTATTAAGAATTTTTGCATCCATATTCATCAGGGATATTGGCCTGTAGTTCTCTTTTTTTACTGGGTCTCTGTCTGGTTTAGGAATCAAAGTAATACTGGCTTCATAGAATGAGTCTGGAAGTTTTCCTTCCCTTTCTATTTCTTGGAATAGCTTGAGAAGGATAGGTATTATCTCTGCTTTAAATGTCTGGTAGAACTCCCCTGGGAAGCCATCTGGTCCTGGACTCTTATTTGTTGGGAGATTTTTGATAACCGATTCAATTTCTTCGCTGGTTATGGGTCTGTTCAAGCTTTCTATTTCCTCCTGATTGAGTTTTGGAAGAGTGTGGGTGTTTAGAAATTTGTCCATTTCTTCCAGGTTGTCCAATTTGCTGGCATATAATTTTTCATAGTATTCCCTGATAATTGTTTGTATCTCTGAGGGATTGGTTGTAATCATTCCATTTTCATTCATGATTTTATCTATTTGGGTCATCTCCCTTTTCTTTTTGAGAAGCCTGGCTAGAGGTTTGTCAATTTTGTTTATTTTTTCAAAAAACCAACTCTTGGTTTCGTTGATCTGCTCTACAGTTTTTTTAGATTCTATATTGTTTATTTCTGCTCTGATCTTTATTATTTCTCTTCTTCTGCTGGGTTTAGGCTGCCTTTGCTGTTCTGCTTCTATTTCCTTTAGGTGTGCTGTTAGATTTTGTATTTGGGATTTTTCTTGTTTCTTGAGATAGGCCTGGATTGCAATGTATTTTCCTCTCAGGACTGCCTTCGCTGCATCCCAAAGCGTTTGGATTGTTGTATTTTCATTTTCATTTGTTTCCATATATATTTTAATTTCTTCTCTAATTGCCTGGTTGACCCACTCATTCGTTAGTAGGGTGTTCTTTAACCTCCATGCTTTTGGAGGTTTTCCAGACTTTTTCCTGTGGTTGATTTCAAGCTTCATAGCATTGTGGTCTGAAAGTATGCATGGTATAATTTCAATTCTTGTAAACTTATGAAGGGCTGTTTTGTGACCCAATATATGATCTATCTTGGAGAATGTTCCATGTGCACTCGAGAAGAAAGTATATTCTGTTGCTTTGGGATGCAGAGTTCTAAATATATCTGTCAAGTCCATCTGATCCAATGTATCATTCAGGGCCCTTGTTTCTTTATTGACTGTGTGTCTAGATGCTCTATCCATTTCTGTAAGTGGGGTGTTAAAGTCCCCTGCAATGACCACATTCTTATCAATAAGGTTGCTTATGTTTATGAGTAATTGTTTTATATATCTGGGGGCTCGGGTATTTGGCGCATAGACATTTATAATAGTTAGCTCTTCCTGGTGGATAGACCCTGTGATTATTATATAATGCCCTTCTTCATCTCTTGTTACAGCCTTTAATTTAAAGTCTAGTTTGTCTGATATAAGTATGGCTACTCCAGCTTTCTTTTGGCTTCCATTCGCATGATAAATAGTTCTCCATCCCCTCACTCTCAATCTAAAGGTGTCCTCAGATCTAAAATGAGTCTCTTGTAGACAGCAAATAGATGGGTCTTGTTTTTTTATCCATTCTGATACCCTATGTCTTTTAGTTGGCGCATTTAATCCATTTACATTCAGTGTTATTATAGAAAGATATGGGTTTAGAGTCATTGTGATGTCTGTATGTTTTATGCTTGTAGTGATGTCTCTGGTACTTTGTCTCACAGGATCCCCCTTAGGATCTCTTGTAGGGCTGGTTTCGTGGTGACAAATTCCTTCAGTTTTTGTTTGTTTGGGAAGACCTTTATCTCTCCTTCTATTCTAAATGACAGACTTGCTGGATAAAGGATTCTCGGCTGCATATTTTTTCTGTTTAGCGCACTGTAGATATCGTGCCAAGCCTTTCTGGCCTGCCAAGTTTCAAAGGAGAGATCAGTCACGAGTCTTATAGGTCTCCCTTTATATGTGAGGGCACATTTATCCCTTGCTGCTTTCAGAATTTTCTCTTTATCCTTGTATTTTGCCAGTTTCACTATGATATGTCGTGCAGAAGATCGATTCAAGTTACGTCTGAAGGGAGTTCTCTGTGCCTCTTGGATTTCAATGCCTTTTTCCTTCCCCAGTTCAGGGAAGTTCTCAGCTATAATTTGTTCAAGTACCCCTTCAGCACCTTTCCCTCTCTCTTCCTCCTCTGGGATACCAATTATGCGTATATTATTTTTTTTTAGTGTATCACTTAGTTCTCTAATTTTCCCCTCATACTCCTGGATTTTTTTATCTCTCTTTCTTTCAGCTTCCTCTTTCTCCATAACTTTATCTTCTAGTTCACCTATTCTCTCCTCTGCCTCTTCAAGCCGAGCTATCGTGGTTTCCATTTTGTTTTGCATTTCGTTTAAAGCGTTTTTCAGCTCCTCGTGACTGTTCCTTAGTCCCTCGATCTTTGTGGCAAGAGATTCTCTGCTGTCCTGTATACTGTTTTCAAGCCCAGCGATTAATTTTATGACTATTATTCTAAATTCACTTTCTGTTATATTATTTAAATCCTTTTTGATCAGTTCATTAGCTGTTGTTATTTCCTGGAGATTCTTCTGAGGGGAATTCTTCCGTTTGGTCATTTTGGAGAGTCCCTGGCGTGGTGAGGACCTGCAGGGCACTTCCCCTGTGCTGTGGTGTATAACTGGAGTTAGTGGGCGGGGCTGCAGTCCGACCCGATGTCTGCCCCCAGCCCACTGCTGGGGCCACAGTCAGACTGGTGTGTGCCTTCTCTTCCCCTCTCCTAGGGGCGGGATTCACTGTGGGGTGGCGTGTCCCGTCTGGGCTACTTGCACACTGCCAGGCTTGTGTTGCTGGGGATCTGGCGTATTAGCTGGGGTGGGTAGGCAAGGTGCACGGGGGCTGGAGGGGCAGGCTTAGCTCGCTTCTCCTTAGGTGATCCACTTCAGGAGGAGCCCTGTGGCAGCGGGAGGGAGTCAGATCCGCTGCCGGAGGTTTGGCTCTGCAGAAGCACAGAGTTGGGTGTTTGCGCGGAGCGAGCAAGTTCCCTGGCAGGAACTGGTTCCCTTTGGGATTTTGGCTGGGGGATGGGCGGGGGAGATGGCGCTGGCGCCTTTGTTCCCCGCCAAGCTGAGCTCTGCCGTCCGGGGGCTCAGCAGCTCTCCCTCCCTTTGTCCTCCAGCCTTCCCGCTTTCCGAGCAGAGCTGTTAACTTATGACCTCCCAGACGCTAAGTCGCGCTTGCTGTCGGAACACAGTCTGTCCGGCCCCTCCGCTTTTGCCAGCCAGACTCGGGGGCTCCGCTTGGCCGGCGAGCCGCCCCTCCGCCCCGGCTCCCTCCTGCCAGCCCGTGGAGCGCGCACCGCCTCGCCGCCCTTCCTACCCTCTTCCGTGGGCCTCTCGTCTGCGCTTGGCTCCGGAGACTCCGTTCTGCTAATCCTCTGGCAGTTTTCTGGGTTATTTAGGCAGGTGTAGGTGGAATCTAAGTGATCGGCAGGACGCGCTGTGAGCCCCGCGTCCTCCTACGCCGCCATCTTCCAGGTTCCCTCCTCATAGCCTTTTTAAACAACCATTTTCTAAAAGCTGACAATTCAAATATATGCTTCTGTTATGGAAAACATGCATATTTTCCAATGAAATGTTTTCTGCATTTATCTAATGTAAATTTACTTAATGTATATTTACTTAATTAATGTAATTATTTACTTAATTTACTTAATGTACTAATTTACTTAATTAATATACTAATGTATATTTACTTAATTAATGGTATACTTAATTACCAGCCAGATACAGAACAAGGTACTTGGGATATAAGACCCCCAACCAAACTAATGGTCTGGTATTTGCACTGATTTTCATAAACATTTTGGGTTCAAATCTGCAGTTATTACATCTTCAGGTTTTGATTAAGTGCATTCATTATGATTGATGTTTTGGAAATATTGATGTGAAGAAATATAGGCATTTATTGATCGTATACACTAAGTTACCTCAGGCATTCTACACTTCCTAAGAGAATCCAGGGAACTCCTTAAATTGAACTGCTATTTGTTTTCTTCAGACTAAGATGCAGCAAATAAATTATGTAGGTTACACTGGCAGGAAAACTTTTTGGAAGGTTTTTCAGTTTATAGAAAAGATATGGTGGCATCAAACATGAAACTTAACTGGAGTTTTTAAATCTGTGGAGTTTCTTTCTGTATTTTCCACATATGAATTGTGTCATTAAATGTCCATTGGATCAATATTGGTTTGAGCAAAATCATAACATGGAATTTGGAACAGTTGAAAACTGATCAGTGGGAGAATAGTGGGATACTTTCTTGAATTTTAAAGGTCAAAACCATGCACAGATCTTTCACTGCACTGTGTGGTTTTAAGTAAGTGCACTTGTTATGAAGAAAATGAAGAAAGCAGTTGTATAGAATTATTGTCCCAGTGAAAGATGCTTTGCTACGATAGAGATATTATAACATGTTAAGTTGGGGAAAATTTACTACTTAGGTCTTTTAATTTCCTATGTGTAAATTGTTCCAATTTTTATAATGATAGGAATGGCTGAATCATATTTTATTTTGTTACTCTGTCGGCATATTAGTTCCAGATAAATGGCCCAAATCAGCCTGGTCTGGTTGTTCTTTGAAAAGGTTCATTAAAATAGATGAACTATTCCAGAAATATACTCTGATTGTTGGTGTTTTTGAAATGAACAAACCCAGTTTACAACAATATTTGGTTTCAGACATACTCACTTTAAGACAATATTGGGTCTCAGACCTATTCACTGCATAGAATTCTGTGAAGATAAAAGAGAAGAATAATAGCACACTATTTGGTACATTGATTTTCTTATTTTTGCTGTACTGAAGATTGCCCTCTCATATTTTTTCTATCATAGACAATTGAGTTCAAGCTCTGTTTATGATTTTTTTCATGAATACAATTCCGTTCAGTAGAGTAGTTTAGGTCCAATGGTTGTTTATTTGTTCATGTATTTTTAAGCTCCATAGCTAAAAACTTAGGAATCAATGTATGATGCTTTTTCCTCTAGTCTGTTTTGTTTTGAACTTGAGTTCAAAGGATACTTAATTTTTTAAAGAAGCTAAGATTAAAATAAAACAAAGAAACACACTTTTTTTCTTAAAAGTATAAATGTAGGAGTTGAGGAATGATTGCTATATGCTTAGTGAACACAATTAGTTGGACAATAAATGTAAATTACAAAAATCACATTTTATTTAAAAATGCTATGTTTAATTCAGTTATGTAATAAAACAAAATGAGAATATGAAAAATAATCTATAGCTTAAAGACTCCACATTTACTCTTAAAGTCCTATAACCTAATTGAAATTCACAATGCATTGGAATTGTTGGCTGGCTTATTTTTCAAAAGAACACCATTTGAGTCACAATCAGTTAGACTGAAGGAATGGACACGGGGCAGATAAATCCAGCCAGACACATGGACATGATCTACATTCTTTTGGAGTTACTACCATGTTGAAATTCTCATATGGCAAACATGGATTGTATACAGTTAGAATCATTAAAAAGAAAAGTAGTTCTACTCAGGGAAGTCACCTGTTGGGTCAAATATTCCCACCAGTAACTGGAGAAGTTTCATCTGGTGAAGATGGATAGCCAGAACTCTTGACAAATTATCACTGCAAGTTATTTGCTTCTTCATCTGTATCCCATATATAAACTCTTCATGATAATCCCACTGATCCCTTCTCAAAATCCCAGCCTTGCATATCCTCTTTTTAAAAACTGTTTTTATTTAATCAGGAGTCCACTTTTGCACAAAAATATAGTTTGCTTTTGTTGTCTCTTTCTCTTACAGGTAAGATTTTTCAGGAATGTGAATCATTCGTGGGTTACAACTGGAAAAAATAAAGCATTCAAATCTCAGCTCTTGAGGAAGATAGAAACAAAACATTTGAAAACAAAGTTGCTTTTAAAGGGAAGCCTAAAATTTGCGAGATTTTCAAATCTTTCCACTAAACATTTTAGCACCAGCATTATGAAAGATCCATCAATTTTGGCAGCCCTGTTTATTTAAGCAAGGCGAAACGAAAAATATTAATTATTTAGTCTAGCTTTCAGGAAACAATTTTCCTCTTTGACACTATAAATGAACAAGGACTATTTTCTAAAGTTGTTAGAAGACATATTGCCTTCTGAACATTCATCCAAATGTATCAACCAGAGAGTTTTTTTGAAGTCAGTAGAATGTTGAGTATGGCAAAATAAAGAGAGTTTCCCAGATTTATTATGTGTATTATGTGTATTGTATATAATGCTACCAATTTCTATTTTTTCTCTATACTGGGACAAGTGTATGGTAGTAAGGATAAGTAGATATGGATAAACATGATATTATATATCTTTGTCCAAATATTTAATGATTGTATTAAATATTAATGAGGCGGCAATGCCAGAATTTTTGGTAGATAACTTGGTTGAGAAAAAACAATGTAAAATAACACTTCTACTTTTCTCCATTATTTGTTTCTGGAATAAGTGTGAGTAAATGGTTGTAATCAGTGCTACAGTCTCAGGAACAGCAAGGCAAGAAAAAAAGAGATCAATGAGTATTTTAAGACAAAATCTGAAGCTTAGGTTTTGAAGAATCAGTTGATAGAAAGTGATACTTTTTTTTCCATTGGTGTTTAGGGTGAAGAATATAAGAATATAACTTGACATAGGTATTATTTTTTCTTACTGAAAATTTCCCTCTCCCACTAATAAAGAAAAGAAAAATTTGTCCCAAATAGTTAAAAGTTTGCTACATCTCTTGCTGAAAGGTAGTGTTTTTGTTTTTTAAGGATTCTGTTGTTTTCAGTCTCTCAAACTGAAGTTTAGTCCTTAACTCTACAGTTTAGCTATGAATAAATCATCTACTCTCTTAGAATGTGTCAGAAAGTTTTAAAGTTCAGGTAATGGGAAGATGCTATTTTTCTTTCTCTTAAACTGCTGATGATAGCAAAAGACATCTTGGTAAAGCACGTTTGCCAAGGGAGATTTTGCTGATTTCGTAGATGCGGTATGCAACAGAGTCTTCTAGTCCGCATTATTGTTCTTCAGTGCTTCTCTGGTCATTCCTGTTTGTTTTTCACTGGAGATTGCAGACAGGCTTAGTTCACTCAACCACTTTTGAGTGCCTACTATGTGTTGGATGTCATTCTATGTGTACTGTTGACATTCTAGTTAGATCGAGGTAAATGATGTCTTTTAATCTGACGAGTAAGTTTAATTCTCTATTTGAAATTTATCCATGTTGCATCCCCTGTTTTGACATGATGAAGATTTACAGGATATTGACAGAACCAAGAAGGATTGGAGGCTGGGCGTTTGGACACTGATGGTGTGAGTGTTTGGGCATTTAGCCAGTGGCATTATCATCTTCTGAGACACCAAAACTAAATGACATCATGACTTCTGCCCCTTTGCTCTCACTTGTCATCACAAGCATTTTTCTTTTAATAAATACATCATTCCCCTCTATCTTTTAATTTCTACTGACAATTTCCATGTCAGGCCCTGCTTTCACCTTAGAGTACTGCAATAGCTCTCGACTTTCTCACTGTCTAAATGATACTCTTGATTAATCTTTCTAATGCATTCCTGTGAGTCTGTCCCTTGTCTGTTGAAAAATTTTGAAGAATACCTGTTCAGGTAATTTTAAAGCACTCCATGTCACCTTTATTAATGTACACAGGATTACAGCATAACTCAATTGGCATCCTCTAATTGAGCAAGTAATTATATGTTTGAGAAAATTGAGGCCTAAGAAACTTAACTGTTCAGTCCAAGTTTTATCATTATTAGGAAGAAGTGTTGGAAAAAAACTCCAAGACGTCTTAAATTTTAGGTCTGTGTACTTCCCCTTGTCACATAATATCTTATATTAAATTTATTTTTTCTCCTAAAGGTCAGACACTATGGAAAAATAGTCAGAAGAGATAGAAAAGAATATTAGTGAACTGGGTCACCATTTACAAATGAAAATTGAAAATTGTCCACCTAAGTAACTGTTCAATATTTATGTCTAAAACTGTGGAATTGTTGTTGTTTAGTGAATGAATGAATGAATGAACAATAGTGTGTTGCATATGACATTCAGGATATAATCAGTCTAAAAACTTGTTAAGAATTCTAGTAACTATCTCAGGGACTATACACCAGAAACCACTACTGAGGGAATTTAATTAATTTTGAAATTCTTTACATTAATTGCTTGAGTTTTCCAATGACTTGCCTATAGAGGTTAATTTGATCAATAATGAACCCTGTAATGGCTTTCACCTTTCCCTTCTCATTCATTCTACCATGTGTTTGGGTATCACCTCTTGAATAATCTTTGACTCAAATCCTTGCTTGTTTTGTTTTGTTTTTTAATTTTTAAAAAATGTTTATTATTTATTTTCGAGAGAGAGAGAGGCAAAGACAGAGCATGAGCTGGGGAAGACAGAGAGAGGGAGACACAGAATCCAAAGCAGGCTCCAGGCTCTGAGTTGTCAGCACAGAGCCCGACGCGGGGCTCGAACTCACAGACCACAAAATCATGACCCTAGCCGAAGTTGGCCGCTTAACCGACTGAGCCACCCAGGCGCCCCTTGATGGAATTTTTAAGGTACTAAGTTATGGAGAGAGATTGAAGGACCATATGTAAGTGTTATGGATACCAATCTTCTTTTTTATGGTAAAACTGGTAAGACAACTTACTAGAACTGAATCTCCATTTAATTGACTTTTTGGGATGGCAAAGGGATTTGCCCAAAACATATATTCAGGCTCTGTGGACAAAAGCTGGTTGGTTATTACCTCAAAGAAGAAAGATACTCTTATCTATTGCCATGGTAACTGGTAGCATTCAGGAATAATGATATCATATAATTGAGATCTGATTGAATGGATAGCTTTTTCTATTTTCTGACAGCAATATTAAGCTGGTAAGGAGGCATAGTTTGTGAACTTTAAAAGCATTATGTGAATATGAGGTTTTTTAAAAATGTTTATTCATTTTTTAAGAGACAGAGACAGAGCGTGAGTGGGGGAGGGGCAGAGAGAGAGAGAGAGAGAGAGAATCCGAGCTGACAGCACAGAGCCCAATGCAGGGCTCGAACTCACGAACTATGAGATCATGACCTGAGCTGAAGTTGGACGCTTAATCGACAGCAACTCAAGTGCCCTGAGTATGAATTTTATGTGTTAAAATGTGTATAATTTCTGGGAGGCTTCCTTAATGAAAATAGTAATCTTTGATAATCTTATATGTTCCTCATGTGAAAAGAAAAGAAAAAATGCAACTGGTGGAATTTCGGTGGATATTAGGAGGACTTTTGTTTCACAAATGGGAATTTGACCAACAACCTCTCCAGTCTTCGATCTTTCATGATATTTCTCTTCATCATTCTGCCTGTGTTTCCCTTAGACCATCTCACATTCAGCTCTCCGAGAGAGATGTGAAGAGCTCAGTGAGTCAGCGTCCAGCTCAAGTTAATCCTATCAAACAGAGCTCTCAACCCAAGTCACCCTATGTAGGCTCTTAGCCAGTGTTTAGATTGCCACCCTCAAATCAGACACAGATCCTGGTTCAAAAAAGTTTGGTCAAGATGACTGTGTTGGTGTCAGGAGCTCATGTTCTATCTAGTTATCAATGGTCAGGGAGCAGAGTCATGTGGAATATAGCAAGGAGACCCAAGTGTAGGAAACACTTGTAGCTGGTTTATTTTTTTTTTTTTTTTTTTTTTTTTAATTTCTAATGTCTTTTATTGATATAAGAAAAAAATTGACAAATTATGAAATCATAACAGCTAGCACTATTGTAGTACTTATATATATATATATTTTTTTTTACTGCTATATGTGCTATTTTATTTTTTTATTTATTTTTTATTTTTTTATTTTTTAATATATGAAATTTACTGTCAAATTGGTTTCCATACAACACCCAGTGCTCATCCCAAAAAGTGCCCTCCTCAATACCCATCACCCACCCTGCCCTCCCTCCCACCCCCCATCAACCCTCAGTTTGTTCTCAGTTTTTAACAGTCTCTAATGCTTTGGCTCTCTCCCACTCTAACCTCTTTTTTTTTTTTTTTTTTTTTTTTTTCCTTCCCCTCCCCCATGGGTTTCTGTTATGTTTCTCAGGATCCACATAAGAGTGAAACCATATGGTATCTGTCTTTCTCTGTATGGCTTATTTCACTTAGCATCACACTCTCCAGTTCCATCCATGTTGCTACAAAAGGCCATATTTCATTTTTTCTCATTGCCACGTAGTATTCCATTGTGTATATAAACCACAATTTCTTTATCCATTCATCAGTTGATGGACATTTAGGCTCTTTCCATAATTTGGCTATTGTTGAGAGTGCTTGTAGCTGGTTTAAAGTGGAGTGTAGCTATTACAAATACTCAGATTTCTTGGGTCGGTGTATGGGTCAGATATCTTGCTTGGTTAATCTACTGCACTCTTTCTATTTCCTTCATGAGTGGACTGCCTGTCCAGTCTTAATTCTAGAACTTGTTAGTTGTATGATGTAGGAAGCTACTTAATTAACTGTTTTAACTGTCAGTTTCCTTATGTAAACAATGGAGATAAAAATGATTCATTGTAGAGCTGTGTAAGGAAGAAATGATATGATCTTTACACAAGTTCCTAGAACTGTGCTTGTCAATCGTAGGCAGTCAAAAATGCTGCTTATTATTGTAACCTATGTACTCTTAGCCTATGCTTAAATCAAACAGAAATACAGTATCCATGGAAGTTAATTGAAATTAATATTACATGCTAGAAAAACAGATATATAGGGGATCCCAAATTAATATCACAAAAATAAAAAATCTGGCTTCAATTTTTATCTTCGTTTCTTATAGTTTCACTGATATATTAATGGGTTTTGCTATAGTAAAAAAAAAACCATGCCTGAATCCTACCAGCTTATAAACAAGAGTTTATTCTTCATGCATGTTACATATATAGGGTAGCTGTGGCTCTGCTCTATATGTCTTCTCATATGGGGCCACAGATTGAAGAAGTAGCCCCTGTGGGGCACTTGCCTATTGAAGCAGAGAAGAAGAGCAATAGATCTGGGAGAATTCATGATGTTCTAAAATCTTCTTCTTGGGCATGATGTATGCCATATCTACCCACATTTCATTGTCCCAAACAGTATATGGCCAAGCCCAAAGTTAAAGAGGCTGCTAACTCTTCCCACAGAAAGCACTGGCTGGTCATGTAGGAATGGATGGGTATAGATAGTCTTCTCACTGGGAAGGGTGGTCATGAGTAATTGTAAACAATTGTACAATCTTCAGCAAATGAACTTCAAGGATGCTTTCTATTTGGGCCCAATTTTTCTTCACATGTATATAGTGTGTAATGAGGCATGAAGCTAAGCCCCCTTTTTTTTCTTACTCATTTTGAGAGATATGATGAATTTACATTTTATTTTTTTAAACTCTTCAGTTATCTTAGTGTAGAACATTGGTTTCTTCTTCAGCGTTGTTTGCCTGTTTTTACTTCCTTTGTTACAGACAGAATGTTTGTATCCCAAAAATTCATATGTTGAAGCCCTAACCCCCCTGTGTGACTGTTTTTGCATATGAAGCCTTTAAGGAAGTAATTAAGGTTAAATGAGGTCATGAGTGGTGTCCTTGTCTGATAGGATTAGTATCTTTATAAGAAAAGATGTCAGAAAATGCTTGCTTGCTTTCTTTCTCCCTGTGTGCATACCAAAAGAAAGCAATGTGAGGACATAGTGAGAAGGTGGCCATCTATGAGCCAGGAAGAGAGCTTTCACCAGAAACAAAATCAGCTAGACTCTTGAACTTGGACTTCTAGCCTCCAGTACGGTGAAAAAAAAAATTGTTTAAGCCACTCAGTCCATGTATTTTGTCATGGCAACTGGAGTAGAACAATATATCATTCAATCAACAATGTTTGTTGAGTGCCTCACACTATTTTAAGTGTTGGAAACATAGCAGTGAATAAGACAGACAACACCGTTGAGCTTATGGAGTTTACATTCTAGTGAGGGAAACAGATCATAAACAACCAGTGAATAACTATATTATAACATGGTTCAACACACAAAACAATGAAATCAGATGGGGGTTAGTGAATGATGAAGGGAAGCTGTCTTAAATAGTGATCAAAAGACCCCTCTCTAATTAGGTGACGTTTGGTCATAGACTAAACTGAAGTAATACGAATGTCTGAATAAGAGTGTTTTAAGCAGAGAGGTTGGAGATGTGGTCAGAGGTATTCGAGCTTAGACTCCACATTGCATTGTAGGATACTGTAAGGATATTAAATTTTATTGTAACTGTAAGAAGAAAACATTATAAGATTTTGAGCATAAATTTGGTATGACATTTGTTTTGAAATCTCATCCTGACTGCTGTATGAAAAATAGACTGTAAGTGGCCAAGAGTAAAAGCAAGGAACAAATGAGTTGGCATATTATTGAAATAATCCAGGTAAGAAATGATGACAATATGAACTAGGATGGCAGCACTAGACATAATAGAATGTGGTCACATTTGGAAACTACTTCAAAGATATAACCAATAAAGCTTATTGATGAATTGGCCGTGAGGCATGGATGGGAGGATGGGGCTGACTCCTGGATTTTTTTGGCTGAGCATTTGGGTGAATAGAAGTGCATTTTGATGAGATGAGGATGGCTGAAGAAGTGGGCTGTGGGTAGGGGGTGTAGAAGACTGTTTTGAATTTGTTAATTTTGAAATACAGACTTCACCATAGACCTCTAGCGAAGGTCAAGAGGTGGGCTGGAGATACATATTTGGAGTTTGTAGCATACAGGGGCATTACATTTCGTATCCTTAAATGACATTGGTTAGGTCTGAACATAGGGGAGGCAAGAGGGCAAGAGAGCACTGAACCCAGGGATAACCTGATATTTAGAGGTCAGTCAGGGGTGAAAATTCCAGCAAATGAGACTAAGAAGCAGCAGCCAGAGAGGTAAAGGAAAAATTAAAAGAGTGTGTTGTCCTTGAAGCTAAGTGACAATCACGAGATTTGGCTTTAGTACCCCAGGCATATGCATCACAAATTGAGCTTTGCTCTACTCACACTTCTGATTGCATGATTTCTGATTCCAACTTTAGTCCACCTTATTCAGGGGCCAGTTGCCTCTCAGACTAAGAAGATGTAACATAAGGCTTATTTTCCTTGCCCCACTTGTGTAAAGTATACTACACAAGTCTACTTGTACAAAGTATACTAAGTATATACTAAGTAGTATACTAAGTATACTAAGTAGCCTTCTAGGACCCCAGATTCTGGATTATATATTAATAAAACATCTATATATTCCTTCACTTTGACCTCTGGGATGTCAACTAAAAGTTGCTTAATATATATCTTACATATAGCTTAGTGGAATGAGTGAATGGATTTCAGAGTGACAGAATTAATAAGTAAAGTAATAGAAATGTTTAGAGGTTATATGCTAAGTCTCTATGGTTTACCTTATACCTTTTTAAAATTATTATGTTTATTTTGAGAGAGAGAGAGTGAGAGAGAGGGAGGGAGGGAAGGGCAGAGAGAGAGAGAGAGGCATACACAGAATCTGAAGGAGGCTCCAGGCTCTGCTCTGCTATCAACACAGAGCCCAACGCAGGGTTCAAACCCACAAACCATGAGATCCTGACCTGAGCTGAAGTCGGATACTTAACCGACTGAGCCACCCAGGCCCCCCTCCCTTATACCTTTTAGAAGAGAATACAGAGCCACCCCTTTGTGAGTGGTAAATGTTGGGAGAGTATGATATTGAGGAAAGAGAACTAAGTCAGGTCCCTGAGAGGAGTCTGTGTTCCTGAAGCATCATTGAAAGGGTGTTATCCACTGAATGTTTATGTCTCCTGCCTCCATCTCCCAATTCATATACTGAAGCCCTAATCACCAATATGATAATACCTGGAGATGGGGCTTTTGGAAGAATGTTAAGCTTAGATGAGGTCATAAGGGTGGCACCCTCATGATGGGATTCCTGCTGTTGTAAGAAGAGATGCTAGAGAGCTTGTTTCTTCTCTCTCTCTCTCTCTCTCTCTCTCTCTCTCCTTCTCTCTCTCCCTCTCTCCCTGCTATGTGAAGACACAGTGAGAAGGCAGCTATCTGCAGATCAGGAGATGCATGTCACCAAGAACCAAATATATGGGTACCTTGATCTTAAATTTGGCATGTCTGTTGCTTAAGCCACTGTCTATGGTCTTTGGTTTTAGTAGCCTGACTTGACTAATACAAAACAATTTCTGTCAAGGTCATTTGTATTATTTTCATGGGGCTGCTGTAACAACCACAGATTTGATGGTGTAAAATAACAGGCTTTTACTCTCTCACAGTGATGGAGGCCAGAAGTCTGAAATTATGGTATGAGCTGTCATTGGATTTAAGGCAAACCTGGATGATCCAGGTTGATTTCACCTTGATTCTTAATTACATCTGCAAGAGACCTTTTATACAAATAAAATAACATTTGCAGGCTTTGGGGATTTGATGTGGATATCTTATTGGGGGTGGGAGGCATATCTTTTTTTTTTTTTTTTTTTTTTTTTTGCCTTCCACATCTGCCCTTGAAGAATACAGTATTTGGACAATTTGAAGTTAACCAAATAGAAGATTTTAAGGAGAAATAGGTGTCATGGAGTCTAATTTTTCAATTCCAAGCCACAAGTTTCTAGTTAATTTTGAATAGCCAGAGTAGTTGGCTCTTTTATGAACAACTCACTCTCCCCCTGCTATCATTTATTCTTATTTTTACTCTTATTGCTTTATTTTTTTTGTCTAGAAGTGCTTTTCTTCTTCTTCTTCTTCTTCTTCTTCTTCTTCTTCTTCTTCTGAGAGAGAGAGAGAGAGAGAGACAGAGAGCACATGTGTGTGTGTGCACATACACAAGCAGAGGAGGGGCAGAGAGAGAGGGAGAAAGAGAATCCCAAGCAGGCTCCATGCCTAGCACAGAGCCCCATGTGGGACTCAAACTTACAAACCATGAGATCATGACCTGAGCCAAAACCAAGAGTCAGATGCTTAACTGACTGAACCACCCAGGCACCCCTAGAAATGCTTTTCTAAATTCCATTCAAAACTCAGTTAATTTGTACTGACTAACTCTTAGGTGTTGTATATTGTTCTAAGCTCTCTGATAAGCACTATCTTGTTTAGTGTCACCAACAACAGAGGCTCTTAGAGATTAATTTCTCATCTTCCCATTGAACCCAGTCTTTTTATTCCAAGTCTAGTGCCTTCTCCACTCTTCCATAGAGATAAGCCTGGGAAGGCAGGACTGGAGAAGGAGGGAAGGAGGCACATGGTAAGGTGCTAATGGGTATTGCCTAAATGCCTAAATGAAAATTTAACAGCAGTTATCTGATAGCTGGTTAGAGCAAGACTGGGCCATGGCTAGCCCAGGATAGCTAAGAACACTTAAAGGAGAGATAACCTACCCACTTCACTAGTATTCTTGGGTTTGGCCTATGTCAGGATATAGATGAGCCTGATTGCTTCGCTGCAGTAACTGACTGGGACCAGCTGAGGATAAGGGGGTGGAGGCTGGCTCACTACAAAGATATTCCCCAGCTGGAGCTGCTCTCAGGGGGAGGTGGTGTGGAGGCTAAGCTGCTGTGAACAACTGGGTGGCCAGTTGTGATATGTGCCAGATTGAGAGGGATGTTATTTATGGCAGCCAGTTCCAGCTGGTAGTCATACAACAGGGAGGCCACCCTGCAGGGATGGTAGGAGGCAGGGGTGGGAAAAGCGTGGGTCCAGGACAGGGCTGAGCTTCGGCGACAGAAAGGATGCGAGGGTGTAGAGTCACGGATCCAATCAGGAATGAAGAACAACCAAGTGTCAAAGTGTGTGGAGTTCTTGGCTGTGCATCTGGTTCCACTCTTGTCCATAAAGAGACAGCTGTCTCAGGCAGGTACAATATCTGACCCTTCTGACCTTGTCCCTTGGGTCATCTTTGACAGAACTACTCTAGCATGTTGTCTCCCCTCAACTAATTATATCGGTAGAGGTAATTATATTCTAGGGTTTGAAGCAGGAATTAGCTCTACCCCTTATATGACCTTAATATTTTTGATGCACAAAATGTAAATATTTTTACATTCCATTTCTCTTTCTCACAGAGGCTGTGAGGATCAATAAAACAGTATACAAATGGCTTTCCTGGAAAGAATTGCTGTGTAATATAAACATGCCTTGGAAAGGAGTTGAAAAGGCACAGAATATCTGCTTTTCAAAGCATGAAAAACTAGTGATTAGCTATGGTAAAAGAGAAGGCAGGATACAGTTTTTTCCCCCACTGCGCTAACAGTATAACTGCGCTACAATCCTGACTACGTATTTATTCATTATGCTGAAATTGTTGTCCAGGGAGTCTGATAAGAATGTCTTTTCCCTCATTTCTACCTAAAATTATCTCCTTATTTTTTTTCCAATTAACTTAGTTGCCAATGGAGAGATTAAAAACCTAAATGCTTAGAATGTATGTTGGAAAACCGTTTCACCGGGCTAGTAAAGTCATGGCCTCATTTGTTTGTCTAGGCACAAATGGTATCCTTTTCTTCCTTTGATTCCGAATTTTATATTCTGGTAGATAGAACTGTAGGCATCATAGTGAGAAAAAGTAAGGCCAGGCACACCTCACGTCTTGAATTCTGTAGGACTTAGAAGTTCAGAGAAATAAAGTGTCTTGACTGGTTTATTCAGAACTATACAAATAAGAAAACATAAGAATTGAGTATAATGAAATTTCTGTTTGATTTGTGAACAAGTTCAAAGATGCTCTGGGGTGGGGCAGGGCTACTGCTCCTTTGTTTCCATGCCTAAGTGAAAAGAGGCAATTCTGAATGTGGCAGTCTATGGATGGCTCTTTTCTGGAATTGGCAGGATGTGTCCCTGAATGGTGGGGGAGAAGGGGGAGTGAGTGGTGGCCAAAACCACTGAATCACTCTTTACCTCATTCTTTGATGATATCATGAAGCATTTTGCCAATCTTTGGGAGTTGTAGTTTATTGAAAATTATGCTCCTGGAAAAGTCCATGCAGAACTGTAATATCATGAGACTTTATTTGGCTAACCCATAGAGGATGATGGAATTGTATACTTTCTTTAGAGACGTATCTTTTTCACTGTCCATCACTCACTGACCTTGAGAATTTTACATTATTAAACAGAATGGTTCACAAGGTTGAACTATATGTATTTGCATCACCTTAACTAATGTCTGGTCGGGCCTCAAGAGCGGTGAATATATCTTGTGACTTATACTTGCTTAACTAAATCTGCAAAGTAATATTTCCCAGATCCAAAAAGACTCTACCCTAACAAGTAAGTTTCTGCTTCTAGTCTTAGAGTTACAGGGAAAAAAACCTTTTCTGAGATTTTAAATTACCTGTTTTGCCCATAATTTCTGCTGCATCAAGTTCAGAAATACTGAGTGTTAGATTCAAAGCACAATGAACAATGTAAGATTTAAAAGTAGACATTTATGTGTCTCTTAAAAAATGTTATGAAATAATATGTTAAAATATCTGACAACCTGGTTCAGTACTGGAAACTTAACTTCCAGTACTTGGCTAGCTTAACCTTGATTTATTAAACATGTTAGAAAATTTTAATGTTATAAAACATACTCACAGATGATCATATTTTGCTATATGTTTATTACCAAGGGAAGAATGATAGAAAAAAATAATTGGTTGAGTCTTATAAAAACATTCCTTTCCCCTCATCAAGGAACCCTCTGGTTGTGGTCTTACTTTTGGTGAGTAAGAATCGGTGAGTATTCACACTTTATAATGATTTTGTCAGAGATGAAAATAAATGAATGTCACCCTACTTCATAGCTCCCTTTTACTGATCTATTTTTATAGCACATAAACTTTCTAAAATATATAACATACTTCGTTATGTTTTTTTGCTTGTTTATTGGCATATTAGTTTGCTAGGGCTGCCATCACAAAATACCACAGACTGGGTGTCTTAAACAAAAGATATTTATTTTCTCACAGTTCTGGAGGCTAGAAATCTGAGATCAGATGTTGGCAGGGTTGATTCCTCTCTGCTTGTTTGTAGATGGCTGTCTTCTCTTCTGTCGTCACACAGTCTTTTCTCTGGGTGTGCATTTCTGTGTCTAAATCTCCTCTTATAAGCACAACAATCATATTGGATTAGGACTCACCCTACAGGCCTCATTTTAACTTAATTACCTTTTGAAAGAACTTATCTCTGAATATGATTACATTCTGAGGTACTGGAGATTAGAATTTCAAATTATGGATTTGGGGGGACCCAGTTCACCCCACAATAATTGGTTTATTTGCAGCCACTGTAATACAGGTTTTGTGAGGTTAGGGATTTTTGAGTTTTTTTGTTCAGTTATGTATCCTAAGCACTATATCAGTGCCTCGGACATAATAGGAGCCAAATTAATGTTTGGAGAATGAATAAATGAATCAATGAATGAATGAAACAAGTCAAGATACAAACATGTAAACCTCAGAGTTGTCTATGTATAATAGATGCCACATTTGCTACTAAAGATCGTTTGTACTTTAATTGGTGAGCCTTGAATAGTCTTAGTTATGCTTATTCTGGTATATGGGCATATCAGTAGCATTTGTAGATAAAACCTGTAATTAGAAATAAGTACCAAATAAAGTGCATTAATAATTTCAAAGTGAAATAATAAAATGCACTTCAACCGTGGAGGAGAAACAGGGGCCAGTAGGGGTTCTTTCAAGCCAATAAAACTTTAAGGACAAAGATTTGTAATTAAAACTAAAGTGAATTTAATCTTTCCTGCTAATCACTCCCACACTGTTAGCCTGTTTTCATCAAACTAATTGATGGCAGACGGAACAGATGCATGGTGAGATTACGGCTTCACTTTATGGCAGGGTTCTAACAAATGTGACTTTCCCTCTATTGTATGCATTAGCATTCAGAAAATGCACTCCTTTGCCTTTTTCACACACCAAAATTGTTTCTTCTTTTGTGTGAAACTGATTAAAAGGAATCAAAGGGTGTTTCATATAAATGGAATCTATTTGATCCCTTAAATAAACGTTTATTGAGTGCCGACTATGTGCAAGGTTTTGTGGAAGACAATTTGCTCACTTCAAGGAGCCTACAAGAAATTTTATAGTCAAAAGGTTAAACACAATCATTACTTTTTTGAGCCAATTTAAAAATTACAGTTTTTGAAGTACATGAGATTTAAAATCACGTCTCACAAAATTTGTGTTTTTTTTTCCTCTTTCAACATAGGAAACTCAAGAGCAAAGCAAGTAATATCTTTAAACATTCTTCCCCCCAAATAATATAGCTTTTCATTAGTTTCCTTATAGCCGTGATTAAATTGGATTTTAATAGATTAAGTCAGCACAAACCTAAATAATTCTCTTCTAATTATAGATATGGGAATCCTTGGAAGAAAGCATAGTACAAATTATTGTTATTAATGATATGAATATTGCTTAATAAGTTACACAGAAGAATCACATGTGGATTTCCTAAAGTTTGGTGTGATTCATGTATATTAAACTTGGGTAATGAGAATTTCACCTTGAGATGAGTGGTAGGAAGTAAACAGGTAAAGTATGATGCTTTTAATATTAATCACTGCCTTGTGCTTCCTTAGCTTGATTTTCAAATCTATACCTTTCTCTGACCCCCAAAGTCATTTCAGTTCCTCTATTTTACATTAATAAAAATACAAAAAAAAAATGGAAGAAATAAGGTCTTAACTTAAATGTCACCTGTGTATAGGGAGTGTTTTGATACTTTGAGTAAATTCGCTACCTCTCCTATCTGTTATTCTTCATCATAGCACCTTATTTCCTTTTAGCACATCTATCGTCTATCTATGTATCTATCTATGTATCTATCTGTCTACCAACTATCTATCATCTTTTTTTATATATGTTTCACAATATCAAGAATTAAGTTTGTCTTGTTAACAATTTTATCCTCAGTGCCTAGACAGTTATCACTACATAATTCAGTCCCCATAAATATTTGTTGAATATTGTTGAATAAATGATTTCAAAGTCATTCATTTAGTCCCTCCCAGTTTACAGACATAAATATTTTATCATCTAAGATAAAAAGCTGACATATCACCTTTCGATGATCAAAATGAAGTTTTATAAATTCATTGTCTCTATTCCCTGGGTTTGGTCTGCTTTAGGACTGGACACAAAAAATGAAGTGGAGCAAACGTGCTGTGTCCTCCATTATGCCTTCTTCACCATGTCACTCTTCTTAATTTCTCAGCATTCTTACAGCCTCTTAATTTCTTCCTTGTCAAAGGACATAAGGTGAAGAGTCACACTTATCTGGGTATAAATGAACTAATAACAACTCTCTTAAAGATACAGATGTATGTATAGGGATCTCAGCTTTAAATAAGTGGTAAAATTCATAAGTTGGTCCAACTGTAGGCATGTGCTCAACAGAATTACTGAGGAAATTTCTACTTAAATTATGGTCTTACAGTCGCACTATGTTGGCACATACTGTCGCACTACTTTGGCCACATGTCTGACCCTTTTTGAGTCTGCTCAAGGCTGATAAAGCCATTCTGTGTACATTTAAAATGTTTTAGAAGCAGAAGAATGAAATGAGCTCCAGTGAAGGTAGAGGGATATAAATGGACACAAAAATGTTTTGAAATTTTAATAGGCATAATAATCATTGCTTGCTCTCATGCAAAAAGGCAACCATTCAGGAAATTTTTTATTTATTTATTTATTTATTTATTTATTTATTTATTTATAAATTTATATCCAAATTAGTTAGCATGTAGTGCAATAATGATTTCAAGAGTAGATTCCAGTGATTCGTCCCCTATATATAACACCCAGTGCTCTACCAAGCAAGTGTCTTCCTTAATGCCCTTTACCCATTGAGCCATCCCCCACCCATTCCACTTCCAGCAACCCTCAGTTCATTCTCTGTATTTAAGAGTCCCTTAAGTTTCCCCCCCCTTGTCTTTATATTATTTTTGCTTCCCTTCCCTTATATTCATCTGTTTTGTATCTTAAATTCCTCATATGAGTTAAGCCATATGATATTTGTCTTTCTCTGACCGACTAATTTTGCTTAGCTTAATACCCTCTAGTTCCATCCATGTAGTTGCAAATGGCAAGATTTCATTATTTATTTATGGCTGGATAATATTCCATTGTGTGTCTGTGTGTATATATACCACATCTTCTTTATCCATTCATCTGTCGATGGGCATTTGGGCTCTTTCCATACTTTGACTATTGTTGATAGTGCTGCTATAAACATTGGGATGCATGTGCCCCTTTGAAACAGCACACCTGTATCTCTTGGATAAATACCTAGCAGTGCAATTGCTGGGTCATAGGGTAGTTCTGTTTTTAATTGAAACTTTGTATATATTAAGACAAGTGAAAGGGACATTTTATCTGTAAATATAGCTGAGTCTTTGTCTGGCTGTTTATTATGGTTATCTTCAGTCTGAAGCCCTTCCTATATTGGGGGAATTTTCTACCACTCACAATGAGACAAAGAGCCGATATTTGTCTCTCAACCCCTGAGTCTGCTAGGGCTCAGGTAAGTGACTCAGTTTTAGGCAAATGCATGTTCAAGCTCAGATCACTGAATTTCATAATTAGTTAATACATTTTAAAGTTAGTTACAATAATAGAATTGTATTAGTAAAGATGCTCCAGAAAAACAGAACCAATTATCTATCTATCTATCTATCATCTATCTATCTATCTATCTACCTATCTATTTATCTATCTATCTTGGTTGACCGATAGATAGATATAGACAGATATAGGTAACAAGAAGAATTATCACAGGGATTGGCTCACATGATTGTAGAGTCCAAGAAGTCCTTCAGTGTGCTTTTTGCAAACCAGAGAACCAAAGAAAGCAGTGATACAATTTGGTCCGAGTCTGAAGGGCTCAGGACCAGGAGTGCCAGTGTCTGAGGGCAGAAGATAGATGCCCTGGCTCAAACAGAAAGCAGTTTTGCTCTTCCACTTCCTTTTTGCTCCATTCAGCCCTTCAATGGTTTGGATGGTGCTCACCTGCATTGGTGAGGCCAATCTTCTTTCTTCAATCTACCTAATCACTGCTAGTGACACCCTCAGATATACACCCAGAAATAATGTTTTACCAGCTATGTGGGCATCCCTAAACCTAGTCAAGTTGACACAGAATGTTACTCATTGCAGGAGTAAAAGTTTATAAGTGCAGTAGTGCCAGTGAGGACAATAGCAAGTGTCTAGTGGTGATAGTACAATTGAACTGTTCTTTAGACATGACTTAGCTGTGCTGGATCCTGGGGCTTTTTGAGCAAGTTCTCTAGCCTTCTTGTAAATTATGTGAAATACTGTACATCTGTAGTAGGAAGGCCTCTACCTGCCCCCAGTGAGTCCTGTTTGCTGAATAATCCTCTCCCCATGAGTGTGGGCTGGACCTAATGACTCACTTCTAATAAATAGAGTGTGGCAAAAGCAATGGGATACACTTATGAGATTAAGTTTCAAAGAGACAATGGCTTCTGTGTTAAGTATACCTTTTTTTGCTCTCTGCTTGCTGACTCTGAGGGAAATCAGCTGACCTTTTGTGAACAACCACATGGAGAGACCTACGTGGGAAGTAACTAATATGTCTAGTTAAGAATTAGCAAGGACCTGGAGTTTATCAATACCCATATTAATGAACTTGGAAGCATATCCTCTTCCAGTTGAGCTTTAAAATGATTACAGCCCCAGTTTAGACTTTATGGTAGCCTCTTGAGAGATCCTCATCTAGCATCACCCAACTAAGTCATGCCCAATGTCCTGACCCATAGAAACTGAGATAACTGCTTGTTTTCAATTACTAAAGTTTGGATAATCTTGTATACAGCTGTATATGGCCACCCCACCACACCCCCTCCCCATCCTCCCCCGCCCCACACACACACAGCCCTTGCAGAAAATCCCTTTCTGCTTAAGTAAACCAGAGTAGGTTTCTGTTGTTTACAACCAAGAATACAGAAATTATTACCAGGTTGGAAACAAGTAGAATCTGATATAGTAGGGGCTGAAGGTATAAACATCTTAAGATTCTGGAAAAGGAATATGGAAATTCATTGTATACAGTAGTGAAACAGTTACTTTTTGCTCTTCCGCTTCCTTTTTGCTCCATTCAGCCCTTCAATTATAGGTTAAATTATAGGTTAAATTTTAACCTGTGGTCAATTATAATAAAATACCTTTTGAAGGCACAAGCTTGGGGAATCCAGTGTCTGCTGCCTTAGATGAATAGGAGAGGTATGAGGAATTCAAGGATTATAAGGTGAGGTGACTTCTTTTAACAGTACTGGACAGATCAGAGGAGAATAACAGGTTAAAGTGCCTGGATTCTCAGCTCAAGGAATGGATGTTATATGACTTTGCCAAGATTCACTAAGCTTTTGCAGCCATAGGGTTGAGTTAGTCAAGAACCAAAAAGTTACAAAATTAGTATATGAGTTGAATCTCTGGTCCATGATATCTCTTCTATGAAAGTCTGGAAACTGAGTATCAGGATTACAATATCTAAGAGGATTTGAAGCATTTGGAAAAGCTTAAACTGCCAACTGTCCTTTCATGCCAACTAGTGCAAGCGTCTTCTCCCCCTTCTAAAAAAGTTGTTCTGAAGATGCCTTAGGTCTTTAACCTGTGGGAGATTCCTTACTAAGACAACTTTCCTCCTTTCCACTCTGAGAATGGTTTTAATTGTTTGCTTGGTCAGCTAAGTGAAACTTGTACTTAAAAAATTTTTTTAATGCTTATTTATTTTTGAGGGAGAGTTAGACAGACTTGAGAGGGGAGGGGGAGAGAGACACAGAATCCAAAGCAGGTTCCAGGCTCTGAGCTGTCAGCACAGAGCCCGACACAGGCTCAAACTCATGAACCGTGAGATTATGACCTGAGCTGAAATCAATAGTTGGAGGCTTAACTGCCTGAGCCACGTGGGCACCCCTGAAACCTGGACTTAATGATGGCCCATATTTAATGAAAGAGATGCCAGGAACTCCTTTGTAATAATGGAGAAGTTTGAAGATGTCAGGAGACTGAAGTGATGGAGTGAATTTGTTTACTATAACTCAGTGATGCTCATGATACATTTTATCTGCCAAGACCCTGAAAAATAAATTTGTGAGAGAAATGTCCTTATCTTAGAAAGGGACTTTAGAGGTTATTCTCTGTAGGTTGGGCACACTGTGAGATGCTGGAGGTGAAACTATTTCCTTGATTGAAGTAGGGATGATTGGGTCCTAAGGAAGCAGAGGCGAAGGAGCAGCCCTTTACTGTCACAGATAAAGTGGGCAACAGAGTTAGTGTAGTGTCAGAATGGTTTCCCATATTTGGTGTGGGGGGGGGGGGGTTAAAAGTAGTTGACAATCCACTAAGATCCAGCCTGATTTGAACTGAGTCCTGATGAATTACATTATTAGAAAATGTACAGCCCTTTACCTGATTATTAGCTGAATCAATCCGACAATCCAGCATGTCCTAATGAAGAGAGTTTAAAGTTCCTTTGAGGAAAAGCAAACACACATTGTGAATTTTCATTCTAGGATTCTCCGAATTATCGTTTTTACTTGTCATCACAACTGTGCCATTTTTATCATTAGTTGACAATGTCTGTGAGTAAGCACTAATTTCCAGGGATTCATAGTGCTACTGTACTCTACCAGTCGGATTAGGGGGTTATGGAAAGTCAGCTGATGCATAGTGTTTTAACCAAAGCAATATTGCCGCACCGAAGACGAGCAGAGATTAGTGCCACAGTCAAATACTTCAAAGATGTGGGCAGCTGATTCCTACCCCATCCTCATTTATCTTTCCAATATGGCTGGTGCTGAAGACAGATGAGTTCTAGAAAATGGCAGGTGGTTATTTTAATTACAGCTGCTGTTTCAAATGTGATCTCCTTACTGGAGCACATCAACATACCCTACCTAACACCTGGTGTGTAATTATTTATCTGAAAAATGATTTTTTTCTGATTCCTTTTATTCCACTGAGCAGAAGATATAAGGGCTTGAAAAAGGTATTATTACAACTCTGAAATTTGACCCAAGATTCCATCAACAAGTAGTTTCATCATATTGATTACATTATTTTCATAGGACCTGGAAACCATGTATGTTAAATGTGCTGATATGACATATTCATCCCATTCATTCATTCATTTATTCAAAACTGGCTATTGAGTGCTTATTTTTAAAATTTCAATTGAATTCATTTTACTTAAAAAAATTTTTAATGTTTGCTTATTTTTGAGAGAGGGTGAGAGACAGTGTGAGCAGGAGAGGGGCAGAGAGAGAGGGAGACACAGAATTTGAAGCAGGTTCCAGGCTCCGAGCTGTCAGCATAGAGTCAGATGCAGGGCTCAAACTCATGAACCATGAGATCATGACCTGAACCGAAGTCGGATGCTTAACCCACTGAGCCGCCCAGGTGCCCCGCCCCTACTGAGTGGTTGTTTTGTGTCAGTTACTTTTCTAAGTGCTAAAAATGTAGCAGTGAACAAAAAGAACAAGTTCCTCAAGAGTTAACATCATAGAGGAGAGAGACTGATAATAAACAAATAAGCATGTAAATACATCACACTTCCAATTCTGATAAATACCTTGTAGAAAAATAAAATAGAGTCAAGGGAAATAGGGGAGGTCAGAGAATGGGACATTGTAAATTAATATGGAGGTTAGGTTGAACTACACCAGTAGAGACCTGATGGAAGAGAGGGAGCACACCATGAAAATACGCGGGAGAAGAAGGTTCCAAACATAAGAAAGAGGAAATGCAAAGACTGTAAAAACATTGATCTGCATTTCAAGGTGGTCAGAGTAGCAGATACATAATGAGTGAGGTGGGGGTAGTGATAGAGGCAGCAGATCATAAAGAGCATTGTAAGCCATCTTTGAGTGAATTGGGAAATGGATGGATGATTTGTACAGAAGCGTAACGTGTTCTGAATTATATTTTAAAAGGATCATTGTGATTAATGTCTAGTTAATACAATAGGTGGAAAGAGGATGCAGTTAGGAGACTAAAATTGCCGTGATTAAAATGAGAGATGATGGTGTCTTGAAACAGTTGGTAGTACTGGGAGAGAGTGAGAACTAATTACAATCTGGGCTCTTTTTATTTTTTTTTTTTTTAATTTTTTTTTTTAACATTTATTTATTTTTGAGACAGAAAGAGAGCATGAACAGGGGAGGGTCAGAGAAAGAAGGAGACACAGAATCTGAAACAGGCTCCAGGCTCTGAGCTGTCAGCACAGAGCCTGACGCAGGGCTCGAACCCACAGACCGCGAGATCATGACCTGAGCCGAAGTCGGGCGCCCAACCGACTGAGCCGCCCAGGCTCTGGGCTCTTTTTAAAAGTAGAGCCTGATAGCTTTGTTGATGGGTTGAATTTCTGGTATAAGAAAAAGAGAAGAATCAAGGTTTTCGACCTGAGGTTGGCCACAGCAGAAAATGGCTACCACTCTTTGGGCTGGAAGAACCACAAAGGAAGGTAGCATGTTGAAAGTCAAAAAATTGGAGCCATCATGGATATAGAGCCAAGATGGGATTTCCCAGTAGATGTGGGGTGGGGGGCGGTTTGCAGCTGGTGTAAAGGCAGAGGAGAAGCACTCACTGCTTCCCAAAGGAAACAGAGTGAGGGGGTAGAGATAATCTGCCTTTTACTTTACTCCTGCCCTCCAAGTTTCTGCTAGTGCTGTCCATTGGCTAAAATGGTCTGGAAGTCAGAATGGAAGGAAACAGAGGAAGGCTGAGAATGAAGCTAAGAGTGAACAGGCAAGGGAACAAGAGGCCATAAGGCAGTTGGATATGCGAATTTGAAATCCTAAACCCTAACATGACAGTTTTAGTAGATGGAGCCTCTGCAACCTGGTTGAGGGCTTTCACCAGAACCCCACATGCTGGCACCCTGAAATCAGGGTGCCAGCCCCCATACTATTAAAAGTAAATTTCTGTTGTTTATAAACCACCCAGCCTATGACATTGTGTTACAGCAGTCCAAATGGACTAAGACAATATGTAAACTGAAATTTTAAATTAAAAGTTTTTTTTTTTTTTTAGGCCATGGAGCTCAATTAGGTAGCCTAGTGAGTGAGTGAAAAAGATGACAAGAAGAGCTCTGAGAACAGAAACCTGGGCCCTCCAATGTGAAGAGAATGCTTCTTTGTGGAGGAGCCAGCAGAGGACCCTGAGAGTGCTCAGGGAGCTAGGAGGAGATCTGAGAGAGTCGTGTCCTGGAAGCTATGTGTAGGAGATGTTTAAGGAAGATGGTGATCATTGATGTTAGATGCTGCTCACAGGACAAGTGAAATGAGGCCTGAGAATTCAGTTCTTGGTTTCAGCAGCATACTTGTCACTGGTGAACTTCGTAACAGAGCTGGGACTAGGGTAAGGCAAGGGAGGTGCTTGCCTGGGGTGCCAAAAATCTCAATATTTTAATGCAATTAAATGATACCTTAATGTGATATTTTAAAAAATTAATGCAACAAATCTGCAATGGACACTATATCAACAGTTTAAATAAGGACAAGATTGGTAATAGTACTGTGCTGAGCCGTATTAGAGTCTGAGGAAAAAGGAAACATCAATATTCAGCATGTATTTATTTAAACATTTGGTAAGTTCATCATGACTTTTTGCATTAATTTTGATTTTTAAGATAGTGCATAAGAATTATTTATCTTGACTGATGAATTTTTGGTGTCCCTTAAATTTTATATCCAACACAAGGATGTCATTGTCTCACCCTAGCTCTGTCCCTGTTTAATGAGAACTATATTCATTTGAGAGATTAGGGTGAAAGGCTAATTGGAGACTGGGAGAGAGGTGTTGGTGGGTTGAGGAGAGAGAAGAGTGAATGGCTCCAGAAAGGGGTGAGTGATGGCTCCTTCAGCCTGTGTCCAAGAACTGAAGAACCGTGGGGCAGATATGCAGCCTGAAGCCAACCCGTAGCAGACTTGCAACTTACATGTACCTTGATGGAAAAATAACTGTTTTTGTAAGGTTCCAAGACTAGCAGTTGGTGCCACCGCAGAGATGATCAGTGAAGATTCTCTTCCTTTAGGAATAAAAGTTTGAGCTATCTCACTAAGTGAAGAATCTTGATTAACAGAGGTACTATTTTTGAGGCAAAGGAATATAGAGTGCATAGTGGAGGAGGGAAATCATGAACTCTGGTTACATCACTTGCCAGTTCCAGAACTGAAGACTGAAGCCTATGCTTATGATTCCTTCTTCAGCGTGTTTTGAATAGTTTTAGTCAGTTGAACTAGTTTTCAATTTTTTTTTGTTATGTACTTTTCCTATTGTAATTTATAGGAAGTTAGTCGTGGTGAAATTTACAATTTAGCTCACTGGTTGTAGGACATCCATATAAAATAGCAAAACCTATAAGGTGGGTAATTATAATCTAGATGAAGTAAGTTGAGACTTTCAGAAGGGAGAAACCAGTTTGGACTGTTGTCACGAAAAGTTGTATTATGCCATTAAAATTTTTGTTTTGGAACGATAAATATGAAAAGAAGTTTATAAATAGATCCTGGGTAGTGAAAGTTGTAAACTCTAAAACTTTTGAAAGGCATGAGAAAATTGTTAGGAGGCATTAGCTTCTTACTTTATGGAGAACTGAGTGGGGCATAGAATCCTTTTGACTGATCATTAGAAGCTAGTGACATGGCTTGGGTCCTAGGCTTATCCAAGTGGCTTCTCTTTTTCAGCTTTGAAATCTTTAGAGAGGGACATAGAATCATAGGTAAAGAGTTTTAAGGCCTTAATGTTGAATATCCAGCTTTGTGGTTGGTGTAGAATCAGATGCCTTCTCATAAAACTGTACCCAGGCTGAGACTTGAATGATTCTTCCCTTGTTCTGAGTCTCATATTCCAACTTTCTCTCAATTGTGTTAGTGGCTGATGTACTTTATACAATTAGATATTTGTTAGTTTGTTATCCAAATTGGTTTCTTTTGTTTGCAGCCAAGAATGCAGACTGGCCCACTCAATTCTGAAGAATCTGTAAACCGTGTTAAGAGCACTCCCACTTGTGGGGATCTAATCCACAGAAATAAAATCACAGTAAAGGGGATTATATTTTAGGATTTTTTTTTTGACAGAACTTTTAATTACAAAACTGGAGGAAAAAAGCAAATTAATCCAATAGGTGAACAGTAAACAAATTACTGTATACTCACATTAGGAAGCAATATACAGCTGTTGAAAATAGTAAATTTGGTTGATGTACATTGTCTTTTAGGAAAGTCAACAAATATTTTTTTAGAGATTAGAGAACTTTATGTAAAATGATTCAATTTTTGTAACTATACCAGTGTTCAAGGTAGAAGCAGAAGAACAACAACAACAACCACTACCACCACCAGACAATCTGGAATCCTATTTTAGGGAATTGGCTTTTGACAATCACCCACCAAAAGAAGTAAGTATTAGATTGATCCAGTATACGTACACCATGCACACACAATCCTACTTACTCTTACTATCTACAAAGCAGGTTGGTTTCTTTATTCTTCCCATTCTATTTTTAAAAATGCTGATAATGACCAACTAATTAACTTTATGGTCTGCTGTCTGTTTAATATTCATGATTTGGAAAACACCATTTTTTCACACGAACATCTCATCTGTCCCCCTGTTACTCTCTGACATCACTTACTTTCTTGTTTTCTTCAGGTGATGTCAAGAATTAATTACTTCTGTAGCAACCTGTGATAAAATAATTTCACAACTTTAACTTGATAATCAGTGAGAAGATTCATTTGTGGTGAGATGCCACTAGGTAATCACCCTATAACCTCTGACTACAGGAACTAAATCACTGTGGCTTGGGGCATGATTAAAACATAGGTGTTCACCCCCAGCAGGGGAAATATGAAAGTGCTAATCCATTTTTATTTTGTAGTTATCAAAGTTCTCTGACATAAATCTCCATTTTTAATTTTTTTAAGTTTATTTTTGAGAGAGAGGGAGAGACAGACCGTGAGTTGGGGAGGGGCAGAGAGAGAGGGAGACACAGAATCCTAAGCCCAGGTTCTGAGCTGTCAGCACAGAGCCCAACGTGGGGCTCAACCTCACTAACTGCAAAATCATGACCTGAGCCAAAGTCCTACGCTTAAATGACTGAGCCGCCCAGGGCCCCCCATAACTCTCCATTTTTAAACAACTGATGAGATAGGGGTGCCTGGGTGGCTCAGTCAGTTGAGCGTCCAACTTTGGCTCAGGTCGTGGTCTTGCAGTTTGTGGGTTCGAGCCCGGCGTTGGGCTCTGTGCTAACAGACAGCTCAGAGCCTGGAATCTGCTTTGGATTCTGTATCTCTCTCTCTCCCCCTCCCCTGCTCATGCTCTGTCTCTCTCTGCCTCTCAAAAATAAATAAATGTTAAAAAAAAATTAGACAGCTGATGAGATAGAGTCATCAAAACTATATTTGCATGAGGGACCATGAGAATATCCTAGGGAAGAATTCAAGATGAAGACAGTTAAGACCCATACACACAAAGTAGTTCAGACCTCTCATTTAAAATAAAGTAGGGGTGCCGAGGTGGCTCAGTAAAGCCTCCAACCTTGGCTCAGACCATGATCTCATGATTCGTGATATTGAGCCATGCTTCGGGATTTCTGCTGTTAGTGCAGAGCCCTCCTCAGCTCCTCTGTCCCCCACTCTCTCTCTGCCCGTTCCCCACTTGTGTGTACGTGTGTGCACTCTCTTTCTCAAAAATAAATATTAAAAAAATAATGTATAGCTTAAGGTCTATTGATATAGTGTCTCCTATATTCTCACAAAAATGTTTACAAAACACAGAAACAAAGAAGAAAACTCAAAAACCTTAAAGTAAGTTTGAGAGTCAACCTAATTCCAGAATCAGAGAGAAATTTCCACCAACTGTAAGGTCTATGAAATTGAATTAAGAACCCCTATTTGGCCCATCCAATGACTCAGCAAGCCTGCCCATTGTTTTATTCCTGTGATTGGCAGTATGTCTGTGCTTCCTTCTGGGAATGCACACATTTTAAATCTGTCACTAGGAAAGCACAGTACAGTTAGACTGAAGATTTTCTATCCTCTGATTGCTATAATTTATAATGATGGTAATGTTAGGATAGCATAAAATGTTTTTTCAGGCTTTATTTCTTGCACAATGAATGTCATGAAAACTTTACCAGCTCGACACTTTGAAATATCTTTGTTAGAACACATAGGAACCTCTCCTTTTTATCCATCCAGTGACCTAAAATGAATTATGATTTATGTCATCAGTGTAAATCACCTTGTATATAAAAGATGTAGTGGGTATGGTACAAGTTGAGACCCATCATGGTCATTACTGCTTTTCATATACCAGGGTTTGCCTGGGAAGACTTCCACAATGCCCCACAGTCTAGGCTTTTGTGGAGGATACCTACTAATCAAGGACCAGTAAGAAGGGTAGAGGCATGTGGTACCTGTAGTCTCTTTATCCACTAGATGTGATGCCAGGGCCTGAATGATCTAATACAAACAATAGATTTGCGTGAACATGGAGGTTCTCCATTTTCCTGTCACTGCCTTTTAATAGGGCAATTGTGGTAACAACATTCTTGCTGAGCAAGTAGGCAGACTGGATTTAGAAGCAAGCTGTTTACATAAATTATCTGGGAAACCTTGCAGCCCAATAGGTAGGTAATCTGAGGACTCTATAGGAAGTTGAAGTCCCATCTCAGGGAGAAGAAAGCCACTGATAACATGGGAACCGAAGTTTAAGTATAGTCTCTTTGGCTGGAGAAGAGGAGGATGATATCAGCTGGCTCACTGTTCAGGCAATTCAGGGAGACAGTTGCTATATTACAGTACATCATCTCAGATTAGAGAAACAGCTCAGGATAAGCCTCTTTGTGCTCACCACCTACATTAAGATGGGGAGGGGGAAACCTTAAGTTTGGACCATTGCAATATTATAAAGATTGAGATCTCACTAGCAGAAGGCTAAAAAAAATCACTTTTCTTTTAAATTACCCTATATATTTGTCCACATGTTTAGTATTTTCTGTGTTTTATTTTTTTATGTAGACCCATTTTTTTTCACTTATATCATTTTCCTTCCTCCTGAAGGACTTTGTTTTGAAAGGTACTTTTCCTTGTTATAGAATTCTAGGTGGACAGTTTTCTTGTTTTTTATGTTTTAAAGGTGTTGTTCCACTTGCATTATTTTTGGTGAGAAATCTACCATCATTCTTATCTTTGTTTCTCTGTATGTAATGCATTCCCCCCACCCCTTCTGGATGATTTTAAGATTTTGAATCATTCAGTGTTCTCCAGAGGAAGGATCTGCTATTAATTTCATCCAGTTTAATTTTTTTTAAATCTCAGACATTGAATTTTTTCATCTCAGAAATTTAGTTTGGGTCTTTAAAAAAATCTTTCATATCCACTTAAATTGCTGACTCTAACTTCTTGAGTATATGAAATATAGTTATGTGCATGTTCTAATGTCCCTGTCTACTAATTCTATCATCTGACATTTCTGATCTGTTTTTATTGATTGGCTTCTCTCTTCTCATTATGGATCAAGAACGAATGTTTCTTATGCTACATTACTCAAACCCCGTTTGATACAAGCTCTTTCTATGTTTGATGACCACTTCATACCTGCTAACAATCACTAACTTCCTTACACTATTGAAACATTGCTTAGAAAATTATTGAACACACACACTTCATAGTGGAGCTGCCTAGAACAACTTAATGGCCATTGGATATTTTCTGGATAGTTTTATGTATCATTAAAATGAATGTAAAATGACTTAGGGATGTAAGTTTTGGGCAGTTTTAGATATTGGGGATGTCTAACAAATAATCTTGTGGCAAAAATCAATTATAAATTGTCTCTTCGTGTCATCTGACATGTGGAGGTTTTAAATATTCTATTAGTGATTTTTAGAAATCAGAATCTAAATATATAATCCTAGCTATGTAAGCAAAATGTACTTGGATAAAGAGATCATAAGGAAATGCCTAGACAAGTCTATAGGAAGCCTAAAATGACTTTCTTGTTATGAACTCATGGTCCAAACTGAAAATTTCAGTTATATTTTATCCCATTTTGGGATGGAAACTATTTGGTATAGTAATAATTCTGATTTGGGAGATATGTAATAGTCAGGATTTAGGCTGCCCTAATGTGAAGGGTGTACTAAATAATTCCTTTGTGTCAACACAATGCAAATAAACCTGAGAGATTTTCAACTATGATTTATTAACTCTTACAGTATATTTATTAAGATCGCTATCCTTCTTATGTCTTAAGAAGCAATGTATTTTAATTTTGTATGAGAATAGAAGAGAGTTGTAATGGTTTGGGAGTAAAGAGTAAAGGTCTCAAGGTCACAGAGTCCTATAGAAAATGATAGAGGTGCCACACAGGTCTCTGAATCTAGACATCAGGTATGGATTTTGCCCCCTGCCTATTCCTACCTCATGGGAATCTTAGAATTTAACCTAAGATTTTAAGATTTAATCTTAATTTTATAATTTTTTTTCTTAATCCAAAAATACTAATTAAAATGGATTTTTGTCTGTGCTTATTGGCTCTTAGAATCTTGAACCTGGCCTTCTTATTTGGGATCCGCTTTATGTCTTTTCTCATATGCTTGGTCTAAATCCAGAAATATTAGCTAAACTTCATTCTGCATCCATGGAACTCTAGAACTCTGAAATTGATTTTGCCTATGTGGCTTCTGGCTCTAATTTTTGGCTCCTTAGAGAACCTGACTATAAGTGACTCACTATCTCTTATTACTTATTGGAAAACCCCAACCCTCATTTCTACCTATCCCACCCTGATGGCCCCCAAAACTCAACTTTAGCACTGTATCAATTTTTCTTATTAATTAAAAAGTTGAAGGAACAATTAAAGCTGTTGCGGATTACCCTTTAAGATTTATGTTTTGTTATTTTTCTATTTAGCTTTAATGAAAGGGATTTGACATTTATGTAGTTATCACCTTCCATTTAACACATGTTGAGGCTTAAATTAATCTTGATTGGTCCCAAATGATCCTCAAAATATGGGCCAAGTTCATGGGCTTGTGCTTTACAAATGGGTCACATCACACAAATAAGGATATGACTTTACTCAAAAAATTCTTTAAAAAGAAACATGTTATTTAAATATCCAAATGATTTATAGGAAAGAATTCTTATCACTTATTTGTTAAAAGATTTATTTTTTGCTGAAACAACGTATTCACAAACAGCTTATAAAGGAGAGTGGCCATGCTAGTACTAAAAAAAAGCCCCAGAATTCTTTATGTTTGACTATTCTTCCTTCATGTGAACTGCCCTTTTCTGCACCCACATCCCCTGTCCTTTCACACTTTATTATCTTTATAAAAAGGAAGGAGACAACATACAAAATTAATTTAAGTAAAGGTCTGCATTACAACTGAAAGCCATTAACTGGCAGCCGTTTACCAAAGCACAGGAAAAAAATCAATTTTAATTAGTATTTTTGGCTTTAATGAAAAGTGATTACAAAATTGGCATTTTAGCTAATACTGTTGAGATTTATGGTAAGGTGATACTAATTAATTTTCTGTTGAATTGCTATGGGCCTTGAATATCTGCAATGAAGTGATATATTTGCTGATTCCCAGGGCTGCATCAGCATTTCAGAGTTTTGTAACAAAAGGCTTCTTAATGGTTTACAGATATATTTCACACGATTGCTCCTAAGCTACAGAGTATTATTATTTTTTCCATAAAAAGGCTGTTATAGGCAATCAAATTTCATACCATTTTTTAAATTGGGGACATTTTATTTTAATGTATCTTGAATGTTAGCCAAAAAGCCTCCTATTTCAAATACAACTTTCTTTTGTCTAGTTACAAGTAGTATAAAGAAGACATAATATACTTTAATTAAAGAACATTTCATGAGTTATTTCTCTTTATTTTCTCACTTTTCCTCCTTTCTTGATTTTACTGGTAATAAATTGGCCACTGAACCTACTTACATATTTTCAGATTGATGTGAAAGCAGAAAATGAAAAAGAAACAACTAAGCTTCATAATCCACTCTTCTCACACGATTTGAATTTTAAAAGCTTTAATTTCAGCTTGCTTTAATTGTGGTTATTTATTCCTTTTTTTTGAAAATGAAAAGCAATACTTACTGAAGGCTTAAAAATTACAGTTGGCCCTTGAACAATGTGGCAGTTAGGGGTGCTGACCCTCGTGCAGTCAAAAATCTGCATATAACTTTGGACTCCCCAAAACTTAACTACTCATAGCCTACTGTTGACCAGAAGACTTACTGATTAACAAAAACAGTCAATTAACACATATTTTGTATAGTATATATATTATATACAGTACTCTTACAAGAAAGTAAACTAGAGAAAAAATATTAAGAAAATCATAAGCAAGAGAATTCTTTTGTAGTACTGTATTTTTAAAAAAATATCCACATATATGTGGACCTGTACCATTCAAATATATGTTATTCAAGGGCCAACTGTATATAACTTTCCCCTGCATGCTGAAAATCTGTATCCATGCATTGATTTTGTTTGACCTTGAAAGTCATTTTATCCATTTGTTGTTGTTGGCTGTCATAGATTGATACAGGAGGCATAATTCAGACTTGATTACAAGGATGGCCTATGGAGACAGAGGGGTAGTGTTGGAACCCTGGCTCCACCAGTGATTGGCTTTGTGCTCTTGGTTAAGTAACCTGTACAAGCCTCAGTTTTCTCAGTTGTACAGTAAAAATAATTGTATCCATGTCAAAGTATACTCTGAATATTAAAAATATATATCTTAATGTAAAGCACTCAATAAAAACTATCATTTGTTATCTTAGAAATGAAATCCTATTCATGTAAGCATCATCTTATTACTGGAATATGTATAAACTTGCGTTATAATATTTTACTTAGAATCTCTGTGCAAATCATATGAGTGGTTTTTTTTGTAATTATAAGGATCTAAGTATAATTTAAGATTAAATCATTAATCGAGAAGCCCCAAATGGTAGAAAATACAAACTTAGGAACAATAGATTCTTAGAATGCTAGAGTAGACTGAATAGAATAGACTCAATTAAATAACTGAGTCATCTAATCCAGTCCTTTTCTTTAAAAACGAGTAAGCTAAGGCTCACAGAAGCGAAATCACTGGATTAATGATTCACCACTGATTGTAAGAAGAAGGGCTAGTTAAGTCTGTTCTACTGGCAAATTTTATGATTCTTATGCATGTGTTTTTTTGTGTGTCAAAGGGAGGTGATATCAAATCTATCTGCTATAGATTAGTAATAACTATATAAAAGAAAGCTACCTTTTATGATGCACATTTGGGATGATATAACATGGGAAACTGAATGTTAAAAAAGACAGTCTCAGGCAGAATTTGGAGAGGTAGAAAAATATAGCTTCTTCTCATTCTTGCCTGAAACATCACACAGGCTATTATAGGAGCCAATGTATAGTGTCCTATAGGCTTTTGGGAAAAGTATACATTCAAATCCCATCTAAAAAAAAATCCACAAACATCCCTGCTGAAAAGTCACTAGAGGATATTTTCTATTTTAAAGATTTTAGATTTTTTTTTAACATGAAGAATACTTTGCTTTGTTTTCCAAGAAGTTTTTAGAGCATGGCACAGTTTTCCATAAACGTTTACTAATCCAGTCTCCTATCAATAGGCTTCTTCTACCCACCTTCCTCCAGAAATACTCTTCACCCCATTTGATTGACGTGCCTCCTCCTCCTTGGGACCCACAAGATGTGCAGGAGGCATCCGCATGCCGTGGTACTCTGGTAGCAAGGATACATGCTTTTTTTGTTTATTTGTTTGTTTCTCAGGTACTAGAGGATCAGAATTTTAAATCAGAAAGGGATAGTCAGAATTATTTATTCTAAAATCCTTATTTTGCAGATGAGGAATTCAAAACATTGGAGGAGTTATAAAACTTGCCATTGTTACCTGACCAGTATGAAACAGATCTGGGAACTACAGTTCAGGCAATCTAAATCATAGCTGAATGATTTTTTCTTTATTCCATATATCCAGTAGTTTACCAGTAAGTTAAACATCTGGTTTAAAATGTGCCTCATGGCACATTTACACTCCATGTAAAATATTTTAAGAGAAAGAGTCTCTTGAGTACAAGGTGAAATAATGGAGGTACAGATCTTAGATGTTACTGGGATGTAAATATGTAGCACTATTGAATTTTCAGTGTGTTCTTTAACTTTGGTCATTTTGTAGTCTTCATCTTTATAGGTCCAGAAAACTTGATTTTGGAAATGTATTTGGGAATCATCAATTTCTGGTCAATTTGTTTAACTAAATTCACAATAATCTTATGTATACACCAAAATGGCAATATTAAATTACAGTGGGAAATTTAACTTTTGAATAAATGAGTTATTCTTTGCTGCTTGAAGAAAAGTCTATATGGGATGATAAATTATAATGTAAGATTGCATGTAGGTGTAGAGAGGGGGAAATTGGTTGTATCCTCTTAATGATTTAGGGCTCTGAGATGACTGCCAGATGAATTTATCTCTATGCACGAGTAGGTAGCCTGGAATTTGAGAATACTCACTGCAGGATTGTCTTCAAGGGCATGTGGATATCACACAGGGCTTACATTCAGAAGGGACACTTTCCTCACTTAATGCTCCACTGTTGGCAGTATTGAATTCTTAATAATTTTATCTTTGAACTTGCATTTTTAAGTGAAGTCTGATGGGGCAATGGAACACATCTGTGAACAGAGAAGACACATACAGTATGTTTCCCTGCTGTTTCTTACCACCTCATTCTCTTACTGCATTCAGGATGCTCCCTGATCACAGCATTCCGGTGGGCCCCAGGTGTGTGGGAGTGCAGAGACACTCAGCGCTTGTTTCTTGTGCTGAGTAAGCAGGGTGTTGACTGCCTAACAGGCCATGCTTTCCATTGTAACCAGAACTTTCTTAGAATGCAGAAAGAAGGCAGTGGTGTTATGCGAAACACAAATGACCAAGGAACCCTATTCTTTCTTACTCATGTTACTTCCCTGTATTAGCCAATGACTTATGCTCAAAATGATGACAGAGAAGGAAAAAGAAAGAGCAGCCTATGTTTTTTTTTCTTTTCAGTGTTTTCCTACTTATCAGTAAGTCAAAGATAGAAAGTATTGGTAAAATGTGCATGTATTTTTTTAAATGTTTATTTATTTATTTATTTTGAGAGAGAGAGAGAGAGAGAGTGCAAGGAGCAGAGAGAGGGGTGAGAGAGACAGAGAGAGATAGAGAGAGAGAGAATCTCAAGTAGACTCCTCACTGTCAGTGCAGAGCCCGATGTGGGGTTTGAACTCAGGAACTGTGAGGTCATGACCTGAGACAAAATCAAGAGTCAGACACTTTACAGACTGAGCCACCCAGGTGCCCCAAAAAGTGCATGTGTTAAGAAGTGAAATAAAAACAGTTGAATTAGTTTTGTGCTGTTTCTAGTTGTCTGGTAAGAATGAAATATACATACACATGCATGTATGAGCTACAAAATATGAATTTTATCATTTTGGTGATTTAACATGCAAGTTAAATGCTCTTGTGTTTGCATTTAAAATAACATGGCACAACATCAAGATAAACAGCAAAATTCACAGTAATAATTTAAAATATAAAATGTTTTTCACTTAGAAAGGCAGTAAATAGTAAAATTAAAAAAAATCATGACAATCAAGAGAGAGACTGCAGAAAGAAGGAAAAGATTTATTTATTTTTTTTAGTACAAGAGGCCTGCATTTTCATTTTGCACTGGGCCCCACAAGTTAGGTATTCAGTCCTGACTCATTGTGACTCATTGTGAGAAATCTGTATCACTGGAAATACACTGTTTTCCTGTTTTAGGGCTTCTCATTTTTTGTATTTCAAGGAGATTATCTTCTTTCTGTTTATAGTTGGGGGAAGGAGGCTTATTTCCCTTCAGGTAGATTGCAGTATAGTTGATTAGGTAAGCTTTTATTATATCAATAATAATTTAGTCATGTGTTTTTGAGATTGTGTCTTGGTCCTCTTAATTACATTTTGAATTGATTTTGAGTTACTCAAGTCTACTCCTCAGGTGGCTAATTTTATCCTACTTCACAGAGTTGTTGTGAGGCCTATAATTATATACTTAGTAAATATTTACTGAGCAGCTATTACATGCTGGGCCCTGTGCTAGGTGTCAAGGACTCAACAGTGAGTAAGACAGGTTTTATGCCTTCATGGGGATTGCATTTGAATGCAGGAGAAAGATAATAACAAGTAAGTAAAAAGGACAAACTTCCCAGATTTAGATGAAGGCTGTCATGAGAATAAACAGGAAGATGAGGAAAAAAGTAATGAGAGGAGGCCATTTCGGGTGGGATGTCCAGGGAAGGGCTGTATAAGGGCAGTATATAATATCTGGGATGAGACTAGAATGATAGGTCAAAATTTTCAGAGGAGAGTGTGCCAAGCAGAGCAAGCAAGAATTATAAAGGCCTGAAGATGAACAACTCCTGGTACAGTGGGTTGTGTGGTGGCCTCCAACAAGGTATGTCCATGCCCCAGAATCTGCGAATACGACCTTATTTGGAAAAAGGGTCTTTGCAGATGTAATTAAGGATTTTGAGATGAGAGCATCCTCGATTAAAAAGGTAGGCCTAAATCCACTGAAAAGTGTTGTGATTACAGATGGAAGGGGAGAAGACATAGCCACAGAGGAGGAGGTGGTGATAAGGCAGAGGCAGTGATTGGAGTTAAGCTGCCATTAAGCAAAGGAATACCAAGAGTCATCAGAAACTGGGAAGGGCAAGGAAGGATTCTTTCCTAGAGCCTTTGAGGGAAGCACAGCCCTGCCAACAGCTTGATTTTGACTTTCTGGCCTCCAAAACTGAGAGAAGATAAACTGTTGTAGTAAGCTGCCCAGTTTGCAGTAATTTGTTATGGCACTTCAGGAAACTAATTTGTTATGGCACCTCTAAACTAAACTAAAAAACAAATACATGTTAAAATTTTTTTAATGTTTATTTAATTTTGAGAGACAGAGAGAAAGAGAGGGAGGGAGAGAGAGAGAGAGAGAGAGAGAGAGATAGATAAAGAGAGAGAAAGGGACAGAGAGAGAGAGAGAGGCACAGAATCTGAAGCAGGCTCCAGGTTCTGGAGCTGTCAGCTCGGAGCCCAACGTGGGGCTCAAACTCACAAACCTGACCTGAGCCAAAGTCTGATGCTTAACCAACTGAACCACCCAGGTGCCCCGAATACACATTATTTTGAAGAATAGAAAGGAGGTCATAAAGTGAGGAAGGTGGAGAAAAATGAGAGGGGATTAAGAAGCAGGCAAAAGCTAGATTCTGAAGGGTTGAGTAGCCCATGGGAGGAGGTGGAATTTTGTTTTAAGGGTCATGGGAAGTCATTGATGGATGGGTATTAATCTAGAGTATCAGTTAGTTTACATTTAAGCAACAGTGCTGAGAATGGGCTGTCAGGTAGAGACAGTGGAACAGGAAGACTGCAGTAGTTGGCCAAATGAAAGATGACAGTGGCCCAGACGAGGGCCCAGACTAGGTTGTTCCAGAGATAGAATGAGGAGAAAAGATTGAGATATAATATTTGAGATAGAAAATTACAAGACTTGGTAATGGACTGGTTGAGAGGAATCAAAGATAACTTCTGAGATTTTCTTGCAAGCAAATGGCTAATGAATGATAAAGTTGTTTACCAAAATGGCAATGGCTGGTAGAAGAAAAGGTGCATACTGTTGAGGGTGAAAATCAGAACATAGTAGAGGTTTAAAAATCCAAGTGAAAATGTTATGTAGGTAGCATTAGTTGAGATAATGTGTGTTAAAAGCCTGATTAATTACACCTATGTCTTGCTCAAAAAAAAAAAATGGATGTGTCCTCTTGCATTTAATGATGTCTTAATTTTCTTAGTTTAGTTTTCACAAAATAATAAATTTTATTTCACAAATAATTTCACAAATAATATTTCACAAAATAATAATTTTATCTCTTGGGGAAATCACTCCATAACTGCTATCATGACAGTAATTATTTCTTGCCTTCTTTTATTATTAAAGGAGACTAATGTTCTTTAAGGGCAAGGTTCTAAGACCTGCGCTAATTTCATGTCTCCATATTTGATATTTCTATACTAATTCACAGGTCAGAGAGTACAATTATAAGTTTAGGGCTAACTTGAATTACAATATAGCAAGTGATTCTCCCCAAATAAGAATTTCTCTGAACTTGGTGATTTTCTTGAGTGCTCAGTACACCAACTAGAAGAAATGCAAGAATCAACTTTTTGCCCAAACTCTACTTTAATCTTGGCTCAAGAAGCCTGAAAATCTGGGCTTACAGATGCTCCTTTTAACCCCTCTCCATTTAATCAATAATGACTCTGGCAGAAAGAGAAAATATATATAGATATTTTTTCCTAACACAGGTAATTTAATATCACCTAATTAGATTAACTGCAATACTTTGATGCCATAGTGATTAGTGATATATAGGAGGCCTGGCAGTGATAACTGTGTGAGAGAGATTATTTAATGTTAAATGAAGGATAAAGGGTCTAGAGGCTACATCTTTGAATATGGTGTCCCTTTCCCCTCTCAAAGTTAGAATATATATTTTAATATTAAAAATGCAGTATTTTCCACTACTAAAATATGTTCAAATCCTTCCTGTGGCTTCTAACTTTATATACTAATATAATTAATTTTGATTGCTTGAATTGCTTCCAGCTTGGCTAGAGATAGCACCATAGTTCCTTCCTTACCAGAGCAGGGAAGAAGAACCACTGGCCCTTCCCATATTCACCACTGCAGTGAGTGTGAAACGAATATTACCGGTAAAGGCCAGAGTGCCACCTACAGTTGTCCTTCTGGTCTCATTTTGACTGGAAATCAGGCTAACCATTATGTATACTAAGAGTATGGGTAGTCTCCTTGAAGGGGAAACAGACATGTTATAGACAGAAACGTGGAGAAAAGCTGCCAACTTAGGCATCATGCCACCCAGTCTGACCTAAAGTAGTTTGTAAAAGGTGAATATGACAAAAATTTATGAGGCTACACGATTTGGGTAGTGAAGACAGAGAGCATTAAAAAAAAAAAAAAAGAAAATATGTAGTATGGGTTCCTTAACCCTAAGCACCAATCTTAGGAAGATGGCCACCGAGTCCTTCATTGTATTCCTTGTGTTGTATCTCTGCAGTGTGTGGGAAACATCACACCTTTTCTTCTCATCCATTCATGACTTGTTGAACACTTAGTATGGTCTGTGGTCATGAGGCATGTGTGGATTAATTGTATTTGACTGTATGGAAGCTGTTCATGGAGAAAGAAGTTTGACATTGGTAACTGTCCAGTCAGGTGAAAGAGGCCAAACTTAAAATCTCTGTCTTCCTGAGAAAAAGAGGATGAATTGACTTGCTTCTCTCACTAATAATAGAGTTTTAATATTTTCCTGAAATACCAAATAGGAGAAGTAGAGGTTCTGAAGTCACTTGAAAATGTTTATTGGCATATATCCAGCTCTAAAATTTTTTGTGACAATAATATGGGGTTCTATAATTTTTAAAATATTTTTTCCTTTGTAAAATGAAATAATTCCTGATGAGGCAATATGGGTGGGATAAAAGAGAGATAAAAAGAGCAAGATGGTTAGAGGAACTAGGTAGGAGGGTCTGTGACTTTTCATAGCCACCTCGTTTGGTGTATTGTTTTCATATCCATGAATGTAGAAGAACCCTGTACGTAAAAGTGGGAGATGGTTCAGGTTAAAAGAAAAAAAAGTAGCACTAAAGGAAAAAAGAGAAGTAAGAATTCTGAAACCTATTAAGCCCTATCAGAAAAAAAAATTGGCAAGATTTCTATATATGCATATTAAGTCTGTGACAAAATCTGCTTATAATCTTTGAACTTCAAAGTGAATGGCATGCCAAGTGGAGAAATAATGCTTTAAAAGGAGGAGCAATTACAAGCTTTAGAACTTTCCAAACATATCGAGAATGCTGTAGACTGAAAATCTTTTTCTGGATCTACTTTGTGTTTACAGTAGTTGTAGTAGTTACCATATGTAACACCTGCGTTTGACATCCATCTTTGGAGTAGTGAGGCTGGGGGACAGAAATGCAACCCACTCTCCACAGCCAATTTTAGACCTATGAAAGCATACTGACTACAGATTTGTTGTAATGTTCAGAACTTCAAAAGTTTGAAACAATTTTATTTGTAATGATTTTCAGATGAGACTAAAGAACGCTTGACTATTATTTAGTCATTTGAAATTTGAAATTGAGATAAGCACAATTACAAAACTATATGAAATTACTAGTTCCTGTTTGGAAAGAATTATCATGACCTACATTGTTCTCACATAGTCTATGCAATATAAACAGCATGGTCTGGAATCTTCAGCTTGGGGAAGTGCTAATGGTGATATATTTGAATAATCTTGTCAACAGTGGAATAGACAAGGCTGACCTAAACGTGTTATAGAAGCATATTAGTCAAAGTTGTCATTTATGTAGACAAAAATAAGTAATTTTGACAAATAATTTTGGAAAATTTTAGAAGTTTGCCAAATCCAAGTGGAAAATTTTAGAAATTATCTAAATTAAATTATCTATTTAGAAATTATTAAATTTTAAAATTTAGAAATTATTAAATTTTAAATAATTATTAAATTATCTATTTAGAAATTTTAGAAATTAACCAAATTGGCTACATAATGGGCAGATCTGGAATTTACACAGCACTGTGTTATGACTTCAAGATCAAACATGAGTCAAATCCATAATGATACTACTTAGGAATATAATGTGATTTGTTTTTCTAATTACATTTAATTTTTATTTTTATTTAAAAATTTTTATTGAAGTATAATTAGTATACAGTGCTGTATTCGTTTTAGTTGTACAATATAATAATTAAACAATTCTGTCCATTTCTTAGAGACCGTCATGATGGGTGTACTCATAATACCCTTAACCTATTTCGCCCACCCCCCACCCACTTCCCCTCTGGTAACAACCAGTTTGTTTTCTATATTTTAAGTCTATTTTTTTTTTGCTTGTCTCTTTTTTTTAATTTGTTCATTTGCTTTGTTTCTTAAATTCCACTTATGAGTGAAATCTATGTACATTTTAATTCCAATTGTATTAGTTTGCTGCCATAATAAAATATTATAGACTGGGTGGCTTAAACAACAGAAATTTGTTTTCTTACTGTTCTGGAGGCGGGAAGTCTAATATCAAGGTGCTGGAAGGTTTGATTTATCCTGAGACCTCTCTCTATGGCTTGTAAATGGCTGCCTTCTTGTTGTGCCCTCACATGGGCTTTTCTCTGTGTGCATGCATCCCTGGTGTCCAGATTTCCTCTTCTTTTAAAGAACATCAGAGAGGTTGGATTATGACCCACCCTAATGGCCTCATTTTTACTTAACCACCTCCTAAAAGGCCTTATCTCCAAATACGGTTGCATTCTGAGATACCAAGAGTTGGGACTTCAACATATGAGTTTTGGGGAGACAGATTTAGTCCCTAACACCAATGTAACTCATACATCTACCAATATTTGCTGAGTGCCTGTTAGGCATCAGCACTGAGCCAGGCACAGGTGATAGAATAGAAATGTGGTCTCTGCCCTCATGGTGCTAACAGTTTAATGGAGGAGAAAGTCAATTAGGAGTTAAACAAACAAATACCTAAATATATTATGTTATAGATGATGATAAATGCTCTGAAGGCAATGAAAGGAGCGTGTGATGAAAATCAACAAGGTGGGGTGGGAGAGGAAGTGGTACGAAATGTGCTTAGATGGCATCCTTAGGGAAAGCACTTCCATTAAGGGGCATTTTTTTCTGAGGTGTGAGAGGCTGTGTTTGAAAAACCAAAAGGTGGTCAGGATGTTTAAAGCAGAGTGAGAAAAGGACTGTAAAATATTGTTTGCAGGACCGTGAGGTGTTTAGATTTGTGGAGTCTTGTAGGGCTTGGGAAGGAGTTAGGGTTTTATTTGAATTGCAGTATGAAGCCCTTTAATGTGTTTAAGACAAGTTTTTGTTTTTAAAAATCTTACCCTGGCTCCTTAGATGTGGACTGGAAGGGATGGAGTGGGCACAGGTTGCCCATTTAGAGGCAGTGGTTCAGAATAGTGGTGACAGTGGATTGCATGAAGGTAGCAGACGGGTAGGTGAGATTCAAAATGTATTTTAAGGGTCGGAATGGCAAGACTTGTAGATAAGTTGGATGTGCAGAATAAGGACAGAATAGAACCAAGAATGACTTACAAGTTTGAACGCCTGAGTAGATGTTGGTGCCATTTGCTGTGAAGGAGTAGATTGGGAGAAAAGATTTACAATCAGGAATGGGACTGAGGAGGGGGGTTGAGATCCAAGAGTTTAGGTTTGCTCATGTTGGGTCTGAGGTGCCTATTAGGTTATCCTAGGAGAGTCATAGAGTTGTTCAAGTAGGTACATGCTATGAAAGCAACAATAACAAAAGTATCTGAAGATGGAATAAAAATATACTCATTTATTAATGATCATTAGTGGCTCATAATTAAAATAGTGTTTGTGAGCTTAAATCACTTGCTTTCAAAATGAGGTGTGACTAAAGGATTAGGTAGAGCTTTGTCTTTATTTCCTATACAATGGAATAGATATTGGGTATTTGTACATGACATGGATATCTGACTTAGTCAAAGGGGCTCATCTTCGTGTTCCCAATTAATTTGATGATGCTGTTATTATTAAAGATGTCTTAGAGGGGCAATGTCCAATTATTTGAAACCAAAGACTGTCATGTTATATTTAGAAGTGTTATGGAAGAGTATTTTAGAACTTAGATGAGAGTATCAGGCAAAATGCTTTTAGCATGACTTTGAAAATTGTACATCTGGCAGAGATTTTAAGAAATGTTTGGCCTCTCTGACTTAGCACATTTAATGATTTAGTAGATTCCCCATAGCAGTTTCTTAAATATATAATATTCTAGAAGGCAAGATAGCATTATAAAAAGTTTGCTATGGATGAAGAAAATAAATTGTTTGTCTTACCCAAATTATTGTGGCCTTAAAAAGAAGCTTGTGTTTCAACAGGTTATAAAGGCCTTTTTATTATTTTTAAATGTTTCTTTTCTTTCCTTCCTTCCTTCCTTCCTTCCATCCATCCTTCCCTTCCTCCCTCTTTTCTTCCTCCCTTCCTCTTTCTCTTTTCTTTTTTTCTTTCTTTCTTTCTTTCTTTCTTTCTTTCTTTCTTTCTTTCTTCTCTTTTTTCTTTTCTTTTCTTTTCTTTTCTTTTCTTTTCTTTTCTTTTCTTTTCTTTTCTTTCTCTCAAGTAGGCTCCACACCTAGCGTGAGCCCAATGCAGGGCTTGAGCTCATGACCCTGAGATCAAGACCTGAGCCAAGATCAATAATTGGATGCCTACTGACTGAGCCACCCAGGCACCCCTAAATGTTTAATTTTGAAAATAACTTATAATGAAAAAAGGACTCAAGAAAATAAACTAGAATTTCATATGCCTAAAACTGTGGACTTAAGAGTCAAAAGATGTGTGACAGAACATTTTCTGTAGATAGACATAATAAAGAGTTGAATATGATTTTAAAGGTAGGGAAAATAGTTTATCTATTCCATCATTATCAGCTTCTCTGGAAGTTTGTTAGGCAGGAAGGATTTCAGTGTTTAAATTGCTCCTAGGAAGAAAGTGAGGTTTACTAGGAGAAATTCATCACTAAATAGATCAGGAGTAGTCTTGATATTTGTGCTAAAAGGCTAATATTCTTTACTTATATAACTGTGGTGATAATCAGTACAACATCCATTTGAGTTGTTTTTCTAATAGCAGTAACTAATTCTATAGAATGTTATTAAAAGAAACTTAAAAATATGTATTTATTTTAATATTTTCTTTATTTTACAGGTAAGGAAACTAAGCTCCAAATGGGTAAAATGTGCCTAGCCCACAACAGGTTAGTGGGGGGCCAGGGGCCAGAACCCAGGGATTCTGATTTCTAAGGCCAGTGTCTTTGTCTTTGAATTCAACAATGTTGCATTTTGCTGGCTGGTCTCTTCCCTAGGTAAGTAACAAAATACTCCACAGCTCCTTTTTTGAAAGAACTAAGTTTGTACTTTGTTATAAGTACTAACTGGATGAGAAATCACTTACTTTTTTGTTTGGGATTTTTACCATCGATACAAGAAGTTTTGCCAAGGGAGGGTGGAGAGGTTTACAACAGATTGTGTCTCTGTGTGCTTCCTCGCAAACATACCAGCATCTTTGGACCAATGTTGATTCATCTTTCCCATGTAGCACAGGTCTACTTGTGCTTCATACCAGACTTTTTTGCAACCATTGCCTGGAATGAGGGGAACATCTCTGGGCAATATTTTGAGAGCTACTCCCTGAACCATGTGAATTAAATTTGTCACTTGATCTCATTGACATGATTTTCAACCTTTGCTTTAGTTGACAAGTTTATGCCAAGGGAATAGAAGTTTTAGACCCCCACAAATATACTTATTGTTCTTTAATCCATGTCTAAATAGATTTTCAAGCATTGAGGAAATAGAGAAATGCCTCCAAATATATGAAATTTCTCTTTAGGTACACTGCAATACATCTCAATAAGTTTACGTTTATTCATTTTCATGGTTGGTGTAACAGTTTTTAAGCCCAAGCTTTTTACAGATTGTATATCTGATATGGAAACTACACAGTGTATCAGTGGTGAGTGCAGAAGGACACCCACTCTCAAAGAGTTAAGTGTGCGAGTCCCATCAGAACAATCCTGCCAAAAAGTTTAGAAAAGGGGATGAAGACTACTGCAAACAGCTACATATAGTGGAAGAGAAAAGATGTAATAATATGCAATTAAATTTGGCATATAAGAAAGAGGAAATATTTTTTGCCTTGCCAAAGAACCCTAGGATCTTTACATCATTTATATTGGCATTGCTAACCCAGAGTACTATTTATTGAAATGCTGATATTGCAATCCTGCAGTGACCTCAGAAGATATTTTGTTGCCTAGGGACTTGCCAATGCCAGGAGTAGCCACAATAGTTTTGTTTGGTTTCCATTAAAATACTGACCTGGTCTGACACTGATTTGTGGTGACTGGAAGGAATAAAATTTTATAGTGACTTCATTGAACATGAGATAATGATTTTAGAACTGAACTTCCATTTGGTCATTGACTATATCAGGCCTTTCAAGTAGTTTTACAAAAGCAAGTCAACAGCAGAAGATTTTTGGAGAAAGATAGGAAATCAAGTTGTCTATGTTTATCTATTTCCTAAAAATTTATTTTGGACATATTTTCTTCTGTTTTGTTTGACAGAAGTGATACATACAAAAAGTAGGTAAGAAATTATGCAGGAGGTAATAGATTGCAGTGTTATTGCAGTTCTGAGGACTGAAAACCACAAGGAAGAAAGCAGCCTTCTACCAGCCTATACCAGGAAAATTATGCTCATAGCTATATGTTTTCATCACAGATATATCTCCATCATCTCTCATCTCTTTCTCTATCTCTACTCTCTATAGCTATATATCACACATCATATAACACATAGACACAAACATGATATATCACATATATAATATATGAAAAAATATATAATTTATGACCATATATTATATATATCTCATATCAAATTATGCATACATATTTTTTCATGAATGACTATGATATATATGATAGTACATGTGATATATTTATCTGTGATGAAAATGTGTGCATATTGAGAGAGAGAGAGAGAGAGAGAGAGAGAGATCAGAAAGGTGAAAAACCAAACCAACTGGTTGTGTGATAGAGAATTTGTTCTAATAGAATATCAAATTCAAGGCCAAATGCAAATTCTACAGAGATTTTTTTCTAATTTTTATTCTTATTGCTTGTGATTATGTCATTATTAATTTGGCCTCAGAATATCACCCATGTTTTAAGCTGGAGACTATAACAGGCTAGTTTATAAAACAAGCCACTAATACTGAAACAAATACCGCTACTTCCCCAAAGTCTTTAGCTCATCCATGGTAACAGAACATAGTGGAAGAGTATGAATTTTGTAGAGCATGATCATGACATGCCAAGTACTGAAAAGATTTTCAGTTAGAATTACCTGATCGTTCTGCCCTCAGGTTAAAAAGAAAGTATGATGGTGACATATGACAGCCTTCTTTCTGTCTCTGGTATCATACTCTCCAGATTGGAGTGTTTGCTCTTTCTGCCGGGTGCATGACTGATATCTTGGGATTGCCCATTCCATTTTTCAGGGAATACTTTTTGCTTGTTTTCCTTTTTTGAAGCTTTCCTAGTTTACTCTTTCCTAGTTTTTTCTTTTCTTTTCTTTTCTTTTTTTGAGTTTCCAGATGAAAGTTACATGGAAAATACATTTTTTGAGACCTCTCTTTGTCTGAAGTTGTTTTTATTCAATCTTCCTGTTTTCCTAACAGTCTGAAGGGATGTGGTCTAGTTGGCAGATCATTAACCTTCAGAATTTTGAAGGCATTTCTCCAGTGTCTATTTGCTTTAGTGTTGCTGTGGTGAGGCCATTTCAAATTTTGTTCATATAGGTCACTTTTTAGAAATTAGTTAATGAATCAATCAGTCTTTTTAGAGTTTATAGAATCTTTTCTTTGTCCTTAGTGTTTTAAAATTTTACAACACTGTGCCTTGGCATAGACCTATTTTCATTCTGTTTTGGGTGTTGAAGGTTACCCATAATCCAAACTTCATGTACTTAAAATCTGGACATTTTTCTTGATTTCTGTCAATGAGTTCCTGTTATTTTTTTATGGATCTTTTCCAAATGTTAGATAGCCTGCACTTTCCTCTCTTTTTTCTCTTAGTTCTCATTTCTTTATCTTCTTATTCTCCTGGGAGTTTTCCTCAACCATCTTTCCCCCATTCCTGCTATTGTTTTTCTTTTTGTTATCATGTTTTTTTGTTTTTGCTTTTAATATTTATTTACTTATTTATTTATTGAGAGAGAGAGGGAGGGAGAGGAAGAAGGGCAGAGAGAAAGGGAGACAAAAAATCCCAAGCAGTCTGGACACAGAGTGTGGAGCCCAATGTGGGGCTCAAACCCATGAATTGTGAGATCATGACCTGAGCAGAAATCAGGAGTCAGATGCCTAACCAACTGAGCTACCCAGGCACCCCTGGTATCGTGTTTTTAATAATGAATACAATATCTCCTCTGATTTTTTAAAGGATCTTAATGATAGTTATTTCATTGATTTTTCTTTCATTTTTTTCCTCCTATTTGTCAATTTTCTAGCTTTCATTTTAAAAGCTTTCTCTAAATGTCTAATATTTCTACTCATGGTTTAGAACGAGAAGCAGACTGGAAATTCTAAGTGTGCATGGAGGGTGGCCCTGAATGTAGAGCTTTATTGTAGGGTAATTTGAAAGAATCATGTATTGAGGAACTCCCATGTCTGTCTGTCCAGGCATTCCCTCTTGGGCTAATCATAATCTTCAGCAAATTATCTTCCAATCTTATCTTGAGGATAAGATCTGGCTCCCAGCATTTTGAGAGTAGGATGAAGAAAGATGGCTGAGATTTTCTGCCTTTAGCATTCATTATTCTATGGCTACTCTTTTCCATAAAATACTACAACATATTTTTCCTGTATATTTAATCTCCCTCTTCCCTCTCTCTTTCCCTGTCCCTCTTTTTCAGGTGGATAGTTCACATTTTTTTTTACATAGACTTTATTTTTTAGAGCAGTTTCAGGTTCACAGCAAAATTAAATAAAAAGTACAAAGAGTTCCCCGTATATCCTCTGAAACTGAACATGCGTAGCCTCCCCCATGAACAACACCTTGCACCAAAATGGCGCCTTTTTTATAGGAGATAAATCTACAGTGACACATTATTATCACCCAAAGTCCATGGTTTACATTAGGTTTCACTCTTGGTGTTGTAGTTTCTATGGGTTTTGACAAATGTGTCATATGTATCCACCATTATAATATTATATGGAATAGTTCCACTGCCCTAAAAATTCTCTGTGCTCTGCCTATCCCATCATTTTTAAAATATGTTTAAGTCTCCTCTATTAAAAAACAAAATCTTACCTCATCCTTAAAGCCTCCCCCTGTATGTCACCTCTCTTTCACAGGTAAATTTTTTTTTTTTTTCACTCTGTTCTCAACCCACTCTGGTCCATCTTCTAGCACTTTCTTCTTCCTGAAATATCTCTACCTCAGGACACTTCTGTGTCACTACATACAAAACGGATATTTTTCATCTATACTCTTTCTTGGCCTTTCATAAGCATTAAAAGTTCTCTTTCCTTGATTCCAGGCTTATGGTTTTCATTACACCTATTATTACAACTGATTCTTTGCCTCCTTTGCAGGATATTCCTCCCATAGCCATTCATTAATTTCTGATGTCTCAAGGTTCAGCACTCACTTTCATTTCTTCCTTGTTTATACCTTCCTAAGGCGGTCTTATCAGTTCTCCTTTTTCAGTCACTACCTATATGAGGATAATTCACAAAATTACATCTCTGACCTGGTGTTATGGACTAAATGATTTTGTTCCCCCCCAAAAAAATTTCATATGTTAAAGTAAGTCCTAACCACCAGTAAGGCTGCATTTGGAAATTGGACCTATAAGGAAATAAGTAAAATTAAATGAGGTCATAAGGGTAGGGTCCTGATTCAGATTGGATTAGTGTCCTTATAAGAAGAGACACCAAAGAGTTCTCGCTATCTGTCTCTCTTTCTTCCTCTCTGTGTGCAGAGGAAAGGCTACATGAGCACACAGCAGGAAGCAGGCTTCCATCAGAAATTGAATTTGCAGACACCTTGATCATGGACTTGTAGCTGCTGTAACTTTGAGGAAATAAATGTCTGTTGTTTAAGCGTTCAACCTGTGGTATATTTTATGGCACATTAGTATATCTGGTCACCTCAGATGAACCGTAGAACTTTATTCAGATGTCAGCTTTTTCATTTGTATCCTCTAAAGTTTTCTTTAATTACTCAAAAATTCAAACTCATGATCTTATACTTTGCTATTTACTTCCAACTTGCAAAGCCTAGATTTTTTGCAACACTTTTCTCTCAGTGAATGACACTGTCTATCCTGTAACTTGAGTCAGAACCCCAGAAGTCATTCTTAACAATTCCTTCTCCTCTTTGTCCTGCATTTCTTCCATCATTCCGTCATTCCATTATCTTTTACCTTCTTAATATTTCTTCAATCTTGCTCACATGTCTCCTTTCCCATTTCAAATATGCTCTTTCCAAGGCCCCATTATTTGCTTCATGTGGAAGTCTCCTAACTTATCTTTTTTCTCCATTCTTGCTTCCTTCCATCCAGTTCTCTCTTCTGTAGCCAAGGTGACAGTTTTAAAATTAAAAAGAAAAAAATCAAATATTTTAATAAAGTGTCAGTGACATTTCAGGAAGCCAGGAGCCTGGAGACCAGATCTTCTATCATCAGATCACCATGGTGATCCACAGACCAAGGTATGGCAACTGAATTCACCTCCCAGAAGGACTCTACTGCTGGCCAAATCAGCATGAATATGAATATAGATTAACCCAAAACAGGAAGGAATGTCAGTCTGAAGATATGAGTACTGCTGAGTCACAGAACATACAATAGCAGATCTTACCCTGTGAGCCCAAAACAAGAAAGCAGTACAATGCGCTCATTTCTACAGTTGGCTGAAGTATTTATTGATAGAGAACCTCTAAAATAGGGTCAAATTGGCTGCATCTGGGCTCTGGGGACTCACCTGAAGGGTAATGAGGTGAAGGTATTCATAGTTTACTTATTCCAAGGTCAAGTGATAAAAAAGTGTTGTAAACAATTTCCATAAGTGATTTTCATACTAGAGAAAAATCGTAGTGATTTTGATGATAATTCCTTTGGTGGAAATTCATAGGAAATACTAGCAGTTCAAACACATTTAAGTCTTAACGTAAGAGAGAAAACATCTCAATGTTATTATATTCCATAGGGAAGTAACAAAGCTGCATTTTGGGGTTTAGATGAAAAGGCTAAGTGAACAACAGAGGACACAAAAGAAATGGATGAAAATATTTTTCAATGAGATAGTTATTGTTAACATCAGTACAATAAACAGACTTTATAATTAATTTCTCAAAGAGAATCAAGCTCTCACAGTAGAAAAATTATGTTAAAGCTGTCAAATATGGATCTTGAGATGGTCGTGTGATCTTTGGGTTAAACAGTTGCAGTTGTGTAAGATAATGGGTTAAAAACACAGGGAACACCAGCAAAAGTCCACAATTGAGTATTGGTGGCAATAATGATAATGGTGATGAAAATGCAAAAGTAGGCATTGATGAATATACAAACACCTAAAAGATGTAGTTTTTCTATGAATCAACTTTTTAAATGAGAAAATAGTAGTATGATGGAAAAATCACAGATTTAGAGTCAGAGAGAACATGGGTTTAAATTCTAGATTCCCCACCACCAGCTATACTGCCTTGAGCAATGTTTCTTTGTTTTTGTTTGTTTGTTTTGTTTTGTTCCCTTTTTCTTTTTCTTTTTTTTTCGTTTTAATTCCAGTATAGTTAACATGCAACGTTATACTAGTTTCAGGCATACAATAGAGTGGTTCAGCAATTCTGTTCATACTCAGTGGTCATCATGATAAGTGCACTCTTAATCCCTTTCACCTATTTCACCCATCCTCCCACCCACCTCCCCTCTGGTAACCATCAGTTTGTTCTCTATATTTAAGAGTGTTTTTTGATTTGTCTCTTTTTATTTCTTTGTTTTGTTTCTTAAATTCCACACATTTGTGAAATTATATGGTATTTGTCTTTCTCTAATTTCACTTAGCATTGTATTTTCTAGATCCATCCATGTTGTTGCAAATGGCAAGATTTCATTATTTATTTATGGCTGGATAATATTCCATTGTGTGTCTGTGTGTATATATACCACATCTTCTTTATCCATTCATCTGTTGATGGACACTTGGGCTGCTTCCGTAATTTGTCTGTTGTAAATAATGCTTCAGTAAACATAGGGGTACATATATATTTTTTCAAATTAGTATTTTTGTATCCTTTGGGTAAATACCTAGTAGTGTAATTGCTGGATCATAGGGTAGTTCTATTTTTAATTTTTTGAGGAACCTCCATACTGTTTTCCAGAGTGACTGTACCAGTTTGCATTTCCACCAACAGTCACAAGTGTTCTTTTTTCTCCACATGCTCGCCAATACTTGTTGTTTCTTGTGTTTTTGATTTTAGCCATTCTAACGGGTGTGGGTTGATATCTCATTGTAGTTTGGAAATGCATTTCCTTGATGATTAGTGATGTTGGACATCTTTTCATATGTAAAAGATGTAGAGTTTTGAATGCTGTGCTATGTCTAAACGACACAACCCAGGATAAAAGCAATTTTATTTTATTGGTTCTCAGCATTTATGCAAGCCAGATATCTGAAACAATGAAAACGATGAAAATCCTGTGTTTAACAGAAAATAGCGATCAAAGTAAATCACTGAATATAGACTCATGGGACAAAATACTATGTGGCAATGTGTTGTTCATGATTAATATAATCCCTGACTCAGTCTTCATAGAAGACAAGGCTTCTATCAATGAATGAAGTTGGAACTGGAGGAATAGAAGGAAAGACAAGAGGAAGAAGAATATAAAAAATAAAGAATCAGGGTGCCTGTGTGGCTCAGTCAGTTAAGCATCCAACTTTGGCTCAGGTCATGATTTCACGGCTGGTGGGTTTGGCCCTGCATCAGGCTCTGTGCTGACAGCTCAGAGCCTGGAGCCTGCTTCGGATTCTGTATCTCCCTCTCTTTCTCTGCCCCTTCCCCATGCACACTGTGTCTCTCCGTCTCTTAAATAAACATTAAAAAAAATTAAAAACAAATAAATGAAAATAAAGAATCAGGAGCGCCTGGGTGGCTCAGTTGGTTAAGTGTCTGACTTCGGCTCAGGTCATGCTCTCATGGTATGTGAGTTCCAGCCCCTTGTGGGCTCTCTGCTGTCAGCACAGAGTCTGCTTTTGATCCTCTGTCCCCTCCACCCCACCCCTCCCCCCTCTCAAAAATAAACACTTAAAAATTTTTTTTAAAATATAATCACCAGACTATAAAAATAATAATGTGAATTTTTGATAAAAAAGACTTAGCAAATAACACAAAACTTTAACTTTTAAAAGTAATGAGCAGCTCAGGCCCTGCTTTGAGTTTGGGGGTTGGCATATTAATTTTGATGCAGAAACCTATACTCTAAAAGAAAAATCCTATTCAGATCAACAAAAAAAAAAAAAAAAAAAAAGAGAGAGAGAGAGAATGAGAGAAAGAAAAAGAAAAAAGAAAAGGAGCCCCTACTGAATAGCATCATTTCTTCTGATTTTAAAAAAGACAATACTATCTTATGATGTAGGGAATTTCAATTATAATTTCAGAAAAACTCAAAAAATAGTGATAAAAACAGTAAGATATGGCTGGTTTGATGCAAATTCCAAAAATGATGGCTGAACTGAAACATCACTTCAAAGAACTGAACACGGAATTAGCATGGATCCAAAAAGTTTACAAGAGAGAAGATAGACATGGTTTCCAGATTAGACCTTTACTGACAATCCAGCTGTGTTTACCATTTATGAATCCCTGAAGAACAAAGTAATAACCGATGCAGAGGAACTGCTGGTCGACTCAGAGTTCAGAGAAAAGAACAGAGAGAAAATGGCTGAAAGTGCTGTAAGGATGTGTTGGTGGGAGAATGGATGCTGTGATTAAGATTCAGTGAGCGTACTGCCACGTGTCACTGATTTCCTTTCATTTATTTACGGAAGATATATCGAAGACAAACGACATGACATTAATTAATTTAAAGTGGACTGTTCCTATTTGTATACAGATTTTTCTCTGGGAAAAAATAATTGATTTAAGAGAGAATCAATCATGTGCCCTTGGGGTAAAAAACAGGTGTGTTTGCAAGAAACCCACCAAGGCTCATAGCATTTGGAAAAAAAAAGAACAGTAACCACAACTGTTTTCAAGTAAATTACATTTTTATGAAGATTTAAGGTTTTCGTTGGTTGAATAAGAGTGAATTAAAATATATTCAGCAGATTTGCAATTTGTAAACATTCAAAAATTCTTATTTATATGATCAAAGAATTATGTGAAGAATGTCACCTAAACACCTTGTCATCTCTGGAAATCCTGCCATCTGTGACACTATGGATAAACCTGGTATTATGGTAAGTAAAATAAGCCAGCCACGGAAGGACAAATACTACATCATCCCACATCTATAAAAAATCCCACATCTATAAAAAATCTAAAATGGTCAAACTCTTGGAAGCAGAGAGTAGAATAGTGGTCGCCAGGGCCTGGGAGACAATAGGGAGGTGTTGCTCAAAGGAGACAAAGTTTCAGTGATGCAAAATGACTATGTCTTAGAGATCTGTTGTATAGCAAGTGGCTATAGTTAACAATACTACATCTGATACTTAAAATTTTTCCAAGAGGTAGGTCTTATATTAAGTGTTAGCACAAAGAGAATAAAGGGGTCAAGAGGAGACTTTTGGAGATGATATATTTATGGCATTGATTGTGGTGATGGTTTCATGGGAGTATTATTTATCTTTAAACACATCAAGTTGTATCACATTAAATATGAACAGACTTTGTATGTCATCATAGCTCAGTAAAATACCTAGTTTTAAAAAATACCTTAATGTATTCCCATTGCTCTTAAGGTAAAGACCAAAATTTGAACATGGCCTCTAGGCCCAAACATAGCCTGGCATTCATCCTCTTCCTCTGCATTTCTCTTTTTTTTTTTTTTTTTCACACTTTTCACTCCTACTTTGTATTCTCCATCCATTCTATTCCTCAGTGTGATTGGTTGCTCATTACTTATGGTCATTCCCTCTCTCTGGATCACTTCCTTCTCCTTATATCCAAACTCTCCTTTACCTCCTACTTCTACTCTTACTTGAGATTGTATATCAATCTTCACCTCTTCTAAGACTCCTTTATTGGTTTCCTGCCCTTGGTTAGAGTTCTTCTAAGTGCCATTCTTTGTTAGTACTTATCACAATTATAGCTTATTTTAAATTGTGTTATATTTAAATACCCCCCATTTCTCCCATGATAGCTCTAAGAAGGCTGAAACTTTGTCTAAGACTTTTTTACTTAGTGATTTATTCTCATTGTGAATATAATGCCTGACACAAACTAGGTATTTGATAGTTTTTGATAAAATTAATACAAATGAATAGAAATTAAACATGTGTAATGAATGTCAGTAGTTGCTTACAGTTAACTAAATTAAGCGAAAGCAGAATAAATAAGAACATTGCTATTAACACAAATGGGCTCATGGCTTCAAATGATTTACATATGTGGTTATAGCAATTATCCTTGCATCGTGTGTTGTCTGAATGAGAATCATTTGTGAATGAAATACAGCTCATGGTTCTGAAAGTGGTGGTTGCCACTACCAGTGGAAGGATAGCTTTTGTGGGTAGGCTCCATGGAAAGGATTGATGCATGTACCCACTAGTAATATTATGGTTTTCTAGCTATAGCTTACTCTTTGAATATGAAGGCACACACACATGTACTCACACACACTCACAAATTCTCTTTGTAGTCAATTATGCCTACTTTCTGCTTCAAACTATAGTCAGCATTTTGGCATTGGAATAAGCATTTCAAGGCTGTCGCTTTCATCTTTGTATCTCCAAGTTCTAATAGAGTACTTGGGTCATAATAGACACCAAAAAATATTGTATGATAAATGTGTGAATTTAATGAATAAATGGATGAATAAAACATTCCTCTATAATTAATATATAATGCACGTAGTTCACTCAAGGATATTTGAGAATTGAGAATGCCATATGTACTTGGATACTTGAAATTTTGTGTCACTAGTGTTATTTCTTTCCTGATAAGATGATGGTAGAGTGTTATTTAATAAGTGAAAGATTTTACAAAGCATCGTACTCCTGGAGATTGCAATCAAGTTGCTGATGAAGCTGAGTAGTGAACCAGGGGGACAGACATTACATTAAAAATTTTAAGAAGCTTAGGAGGAAAATCTCAATGTTTTAGCAAAGCAAGTGATCATTTACCATTCAAGGCACTCATTAAATGCAGTACCGGAGACAAATCTGATTGAATCTGGAAGACTATGGTACTTGCATTTTCCTTGGCAGCAAAAGCTCAAGTGAAGATTTGGTTAATTGTTTGAGGGTATTAAAGAAATGCATTAAAAAAAAAAACTGAACAGAAATGCTGTGATGGCACATTTGAGAAGGAGGAAGCTCACAGTTGATAATAATGCATTGCTATTAAACATAAGGAACCTAATCCAATTTAGCTGCTTCATTGGAAAATTTGGAAGACAAGTGTTTGTTACATTTCAGTGACCACCTGCCCAACGTATAAATCTATAGCCAATTTTGTTGGAGAGGTTATGAAGGGCTTGGTACTGATTGCTGACTCTGAAGCAGGGTTAGAGTTAAATTTACTTGGAAACTGGGAATTTCTTTTTTCTTGCCCTCAACTCATGATTTATGCAAGTACATTACATTTTCTGTGAAATAAAAAGTAATGTATTTCATTTGGGGTCATTAAAAAGATAAGAAATTATGTACTTTATTTCTAATCTTATTTCATAAATACATAACTTTTTTTCCTTTACACAAGGACTTTCAGGCCAGAAATTGCTCAATTTTAAGGCAGACTCTTGCAATTTTCTTTCTCTTAATTATATAGTTTTTTTTAATCTGTTTTTTTTTAATTTTTTTTTAACGTTTATTTATTTTTGAGACAGAGAGAGACAGAGCATGAACAGGGGAGGAGCAGAGAGAGAGGGAGACACAGAATCTGAAACAGGCTCCAGGCTCTGAGCTGTCAGCACAGAGCCCAACACGGGGCTCGAACTCACGGACCGTGAGATCATGACCTGAGCCGAAGTCAGACGATTAACCGACCAAGCCACCCAGGCGCCCCTAATCTGGTTTTTAAAACCACAATAAGGGAATCTTTCACTATTGTTTAATTCACATCTGAACATTTTATTTTAGTATTGTTCCTTCATATGGTGCTGCAGGTTTGAATGATCCTCTGTCACTAGGGATTGGTAAAAGAGTCCACTCCCCTTTCTCCACAAATAAAAGATCTCATAACATCTTTATGGAATGGACCCTTAAGGGAAGTAGAGAAAGTCACGTAGGTAGAAGAAGAAATAAGTCTCTGCCATTACACAAACAGAAATATGCTGGCAACATTTTCTGGCAAGTATAACTTTAGGGGGGCCTTATGGATTGATTTAGGTCCCCTCCAAATTCATATGTTGAAGCACTAACCTCCAGTACCTCAGAATGTGACCTTTAGGGATATGGTCTTTGAAGAGGTAATTAAAATGTGGCCATTAGGATGGACTCTAACCCAGTCTGACTAGTGTCCTTAAAAGAGAGGGAATTTTCAGGGGCTCGCTCGCACAGAAGAATGCCCAGGTGATGAAGCATCAAGAGGCTGGCCATTTGCAAGCCAAAGAGAGGCCTCAGGAGAAACCAAATCTGACACCTTGATCTTGGACTTTTGGGTTCCAGAACTGTGAAAAATAAATTTCTGTTCTCATCCAGCCTGTGGTATTTTGTTATTTTATTATGACAGTAGCCCTAGAAAACTAATACAGGGAAATTATAGGCAGGTAGTGAGCTATGTTTGATGCCAGACAGGATGAGGGGCTCCTGTGGGCACTCACCTCAACACATGTTGGTATCACTCTCAAGTTCTTTTAGTTCTTTCATTGAAGGATATAGTAACCAGCTTACACAAATGTATTTTTAAAGTAGTTTAATTGATTTACAGAACTATATGGCTGAGTATTCAGCTAACAGTCTACCTTAAAGGTTTTGGGTCTCAAAATATTAATAGTGGATTAGCAAAAAAAAAAAAAATGAAAAAGATGTAATGTTGATTGAAAAGCAATTTTAAAGACCTCTGATTAGTTAGAAGGTCTACTTACGGCTGCAGTATAATTTCTGTCAGAATGTGCTTAGTGATGAGCATTAAATAATTTGTCATTTGAAATTATAGTGAGAAATATTTTTCAGGACAGGACTGGCAGTTGCGTGGATGAAGCCTCTCCCAACTTCTCCTGCCCCACCCCTCTTATTTTAAAAAGAATTGATGTTGTCAAGTGCGAGGGTTTCAGACTTCAGGTGGAGATGGAGTATTAAAAGTTATGCCTAATGTAGGAATGTCAGTAAGGTAGAATTTTGATAGTTGTAACATTTAAGTTAGTAAGTAAATTTCAAACTATGAAGCGGGGTCCTAATTTTGCATATGCCTAGAAAAAATTCTGCAGGTATTTTCTTAAGAAAGAAGGAAATGTTTGTTTAATGTAAAAAGTCAGAAGAACGAAAATCCACGTATAGGGTAGAAAACTCTTTACTCTCTAGACAACTACATGAATGTAACCTTGAAAATGGGATTCCATCTGCTGCATGGCAAAAAAAGTCACAACCTGTCATCTCCCATGAGGGTGGAGAACTTCCTTTATCACCTACACCTATAAAAGTTTTGTTTCTACATTCCATGGTCTTTTAATTTCAAACTGTGTTAGTTTGGAGTTCATTGTAATAGCATTTGAAAAAATATTAATATCTTCATATATTTCAGTGCCTCGTGCATTATTAAAGTTCATATGTTGATATTCAAAGGCTAAACCTTTGAAAGACTTATCAGCATATAACCTCTTCAATAACAATAATGTTAGATAAGGAATTACTTTGGGGGCAGGAACTGTTATAAACCATCTAAGTACAGCCTTGTGACACTTATTCCACTTACTGTGACTTTGGTCTCTGTAGATAATGAAGTAGCCATTATTAATATCACTGCATTGGAAAACTTTTTGAAATAGACGAAACATTATTGACTCTGATCTGGAATACAAGGTTATAACTAGTGTAAAGGATTTTAAAATAAAATTAGGTGAAAATCTGAGAGCAATGACAAACAACTAGTTTAAAAAATGATATCCATAAGGTGAATAAAAAATTCAGAAGCAGGCGAAATTGGTTGCATTTTGAATTGGTTTCAGAATGTAATTTTACCTTAATAAATGTATCAATTGCAGTCTTCTTGAACGATTATCTTTAATCACCATCTATCTTTTGCATTGGTAATGTATGGCATGATATGAAGCCTTTTTGTACTTCCAATGATTATATTAAGTTGATTTAAACTTTTGGTAAGATTCTCTCATTTTTTTCCTTTATTCACCTTAAACCAGAAAAAAACTTTTCCTATTTGCTTTATCTTTTAACTGCATGAGTTCTAATGATAATCCAATCAGCATTATTTACCTAAATTAAAAAATGTAATATTCACATCGATATTTCAACTCATTTTTTAAATCTTTTTTTAAGGAGGAAAAAATGGCTCACTATAAAAAAAGAGGCTTTATCTGAGGATATAGTTTACTTGGTTTATCTCTGAAACTCAGACACTCCTGATTTATGTTTATTAGTGATTAATAATTTTTGTTTGATTATTCAGTTCATTCATGTAACACATCATATACTATATTATTTACAGATTATACCTAGATTATATTTATCTTGATATAATTTATTAAAGTGGTAAACTTTGTTTTTAAAGGCTAAGGAATTAGAAATAAATTTTATGATATTTATCTTGGAATAGAAGCTCATTTTATTTTCTTATGACATAATTTTGATTTTGTAACACTTAGATATAGAATTAAACTGATATATGACATAGAAGGTTGAAAAAGTATTTTGATTATTTCAGTGCCTCAGACAAATAAATCTAACTGATTACTGCTCAATGAATTGCTGAGCTATTGACCATCAAAATGGCTAATGGAATTGATTATATAGAAAATAACCACTCTTTTCCAAATGGTTGAGTGATGAGAAAGCTCTAATTTGCCAGTCAGCCTTTATGGAATCATCCCTGGAAAGAAATCTTAACTGATCGTGTGCACACCTATCAAAGCAATGAGAAGTGATTGCTAAATAACTTCAGGCTCAGACACAAGTCACTTCCCATGTGAGCAAAGTTTAATAATACAGAATTTAAGCAGTGTTCATTTCAATGTTGGAATGCTCTTTAAACTAAGAATTCTCAAGTTGGACTCTTATGACTTGCTGGTATTTGCTGTTCTGAGGAACATTATGTAGCCTTTATTTAAGTTTCATTTTAAAATAAAGTAGGAATGTGTATAAGATAATAGTGTGCATATCAAGACATTGCTATATCTACTCTTTAGTAGATGAGATGGAAATAGATGAATGTATTGTGCTTACATCGTGCTTTCCCCTGTGCTTAGTGTTCTTTGTTTTTGTTGTTGTTTTGTTTTTGTTTTGTTTTGTTTTAATATCACTTGACTAATTGATTTAAGCCCTTGGGAAGGAAAAGGAGAAGATGCCTAACTTACAGTGGGAAACACTTTCTTAAATACTATTAAAATTTTCCCCTGAAATTACCTTCTTCCCCATTCTATTATTAGAGTTTAGTGCATTTATTGCCTAGGGAAAGAAAAGAATGCAGAGAAAAGTTAATCTACTTCCTGGCCAAGGTAAGGATATGGAAGTCTTCATGATGATTTAGAGGAAGAATTTTTATTCAAAGTCTAGATTAAAAATATTGTTGATGGTCTGGAGGAAGGAAAGGAAAACTTGAGAAGTCTTACAGAAAAGAATGGAGAGTTGATACATCCACAAGGACCAGGGACTGAAGACCAGATGTGATGGAGGATGTCTGTGTAGACAGAGGCCACAGTGGTTGATGACTACTAGGAATGTTTCCAAACTAGTTCTTTGAACTTAGATGTAAACCCAAAGACCAGTGGGCAGTAAACTGATTGAATATGAAAAATTAAGAAGTCTTTCTTGACTATTTTAGTTTGTGAACTGATATTCAGAGCTGCTTTCAATTCAACATCACAACTTCTACTGCTACAGACTGAATGTTCATGTCTTCCCAGAATTCATGTGTTGAAACCCAGTCTTCAATGTAATGGATTCAGAGGTGAAGCCTTTGACAGGTGATTGGGTCACAAGGATAGAGCCCTCATGCAGGGATTCCTGCCCTTATAATGGAGACCCCGAAGACCTCCCTTTTCTCTCTCACCATATGAGGACACAGGAAAAAGCTGTTTGTGAACTAGGAAGCCAGCTTTCACCAGACATTGAATCTAATGGCACCCTGATCTTGGACTTCCCAGCCTCCATAATTGTGAGAAAGAAGTTTTTGTTGTTTACAAGCCACCTAGTCTGCTATTTTGTTTTGGCAGCTCAACCAGACTAACATAGCTGCCATCTGTGCAAAGAAGGCAGGAAATTTAGTCTTTAGTTGTAACCTCACAGGTCAGAGTCATATGATTGGAAGAATGTTCTCCAAACCAAGCTCACCTTTTCTTGCTTGATACCACTTTCAAAAAGATGGACTACGAGTTATAGTGGGCCATGCCTTGCCAACCTCAGAAAACCTGCAACATTCGTGTCTGTGGTTTTAGACAAAAAAAAAAAATATTCCAATACTACAGTTCTATAAAAAAGAATAAATTTAGAAGGATTATTCCCCAAATGTCAAAATAAATTCCAAGAAATCCCTTTCCCCATATTTACTGTATAATCCACTAGAACCATAAATAAAACTATGAAATCAGACACATTTGGATTAGTCTCTTGTCATCACCATTTATTACCTGTGGGAACTCAGGCAAGATACTTAAATTCTCTGGGCCTCAGTTTCATTATGTTTAAAATGAAGATTATTATTTGGAGGTTAGAACAAATGGGAAAACGGCACACAATATTTAATCAAAGGCAGTTTTAAAAAAATTTTTAATGTTTATTTTTGAGAGAGAGAGAGAGAGCATGAGCAGGGGAAGGGCAGAGAGAGAGAGAGAGAGGCACACACACACAGAATCCAAAGCAGGCTCCAGGCTCTGAGCTGTCAGCACAAAGCCTGATGTGGGGCCCAAACTCACAAACTGTGTGATCATGACCTGAGCTGAAGCTGGATGCTTAACTGACTAAGGGACCCAGGCACCCCCAAAGGAAGTTTTTAATTTTTATTTATTTTGAGAGAGTGAGAGAGAAAGAGAGAGAATCCAAAGCAGGTTCTGTGCTGTCAGCATAGAGCCTCATGCAGGGCTCCACATCACAAACTGTGAGGTCTTGACCTGAGCCAAAATCAAGATTCTGACACCTAATTGCCTGAGCCACCAGGTGCTCCAAAAGCAGTTGTTTTGATGATGATGGTGATGATGATGATGATAGCTCCATACTGGTCATTCTTGTCCTCTGTCTGCTGACAGGCCCTCATCTATTTTGTGTCCATATATACATGATCCCTATGTTTGTGTTCATGATCATTATCTATTGTCATCTTTTCTCTTCTGCCCCACCCCCAGTAGGGATGCACTTTGCCAAAAGTCATGTAAAAGGGCCTGGAAAAAAGAGAAGTTTAAGGGTAATGCTTGCAGTATGGTGTGTAATTAGGAGCATAGACTCGAGTCAGACTACTGAGGTTTCTTATCCTGCCTCTGCCACTTGCCTTTGTCTTTCTAGATAAGTGGTGTAGTCTCTCTGCGCCTAGGCTTCCTCATTTGTAAAATGGTGAGGTAATAAATGATATTTACCTTAAAGAGTGTCATGAGTATTAAATCAATTAGTGTATGTATAGGGTCTAGAATATGAAATCTATTAAATAATAAGTATGCAGTAGATACCATTGTTATTCCTGCAAATACTTCAGTGTTCTCTTAGCTTTCTGTTCTCTTAGCTAAAATTTATTTCATTTCTGCTTATGTTTTTACCAGTTAATACTCTCTGACCATGAGTTTCTCAAAGATGAGAACATGTTATTCATGTAACAAAAATCACTACACTTTTTCATTCTTCTTCAACACATGAAGGGCTGTTTTGCTGCAATTTATTATGTCCTCTCTATGTCAATAAGCTTATGATGTTGAGCCATTTTATATTCAAGGAGCCTTGTGATAAAGGTAATATTTTTTACAAGTCAAGAAATGGCAGCTTGGAAATGTTAGATATCTTACTTAAGCTCACATAGCTAGTATGGATCAGATCTGGCTTTGTACTCAGTCTGAGTCAGAGCCCGAGTTCATCACTGCTTCAGTTACGTGGCTGCTTCTTGCTCCTGAGCATGACCACAGGTGTAATTAACTGGTCAGAATGTTCAATGGCCAGTGAACTAAAAAAGCAGTTCCATAACCCAAAATCAGCCTTCCACATCTGACCTTCCTAGGTCACTCTAATTTCTGGCCAATTGTTTTTCAGTGGACAGTAAGAAATTTATTCTTATTTACTTTCTACATTATACAACTCTAATTATATATAATTATATTTATGATCACAAAATCTGACCCAATTTTGACTTCTGAATTTATAAATTTCCAAGCCTCAGTGAGGTTCCTATCCTCATTAGTCTGCTAAGTGGGTTTATCTACAGTCACCAAACAGGCTGTATCTGCTCATCTCATCTCATTTGAATTTGTCTCTTCCTGATGGGTACTCTTTTTTTCCCAACTATTGATGGCCACCTTTGGCTCCATATTCAGGTAAAACTCCTTTTTTCTTATCAAGCTTTCCTTGGTCCACCAAGGAAATGTAAATAAGGAAATATAAATAAAAAAGAAGATAAATAAGTAATCTTCTTTATCTTTGAAATTTACGATCTGTATCACTCAGGTTTTCTATTGGTTGTTTATTGATATTTTTCATGTGTCTGACTTAAAACTAAATTTAATTGCAAGTGTCCTGATGGGGAATGCTGTTACCATCCATCCTTGTATTCTCCGTGTCCTGATGCAAAGTCTTGCTCCTTAAGGTTCATGTCCCCAGAGGATGCAAGAATCCTCCTACAGTATCTCTGACAGTTGATCATCCAACTTCCAGTGATGGAAAGCCAATTGCTTGGTTGACCTAATGGAACTGTTAGGAAGTTTTTTCTTATGGTGTGCATAATACCTGCTACCTAACAATTTTACGATCTGCTTTCTGTAGCTACCCCAAGTGGGCTTAATAGTTTCATTTGTGTTATGCTTTCCAAAATCTTAACACTTTCAAGGCTCTGCATAATCTCTATTAAGCTTTTTTGATTATGTTCTCCAAGATAAATCTTTATATGGTGACCAATTATACACACAAACACTAACACATATACATGAAACAGAAACTTCAGAAAACAAAATTTACTTTTACCATACCTGTTATTTTATCTTTATCCATGTATTTAATTTTTTTTAATCTTTATTTTTGAGAGAGAGAGAGAGAGAGAGAGAGAGAGAGAGAGAGAGAGAGAGAACGTGAGCAGGGGAAGAACTGAGAGAGAAAGAGACACAGAATCCGAAGCAGGCTCCAGACTCTGAGCTGTCAGCACAGAGCCCGACACGGGGCTCGAACCCATGAACTGCGAGATCATGACCTGAGCCGAAGTTGGACGCTTAACCGACTGAGTCACCCAGGAGCCCCTGATCGTTTTTCTGAATACCACACTTACTTTGTATTCTTTATCTGACATTCTTCTCCAAATGAGAGGCTTCTCTCTCCAGTTTCTTTCTCTCTTTCTTCTTTTTATTGTTTTTTATTTTATTAATTTTTTAAATGTTTATTTTTGAGAGAGAGAGAGAGAGAACGTGAGCAGGGGAGGAACAAAGAAAGAAACAGACACAGAATCTGAAGCAGGCTCCAGGCTCTGAGCTGTCAGCACAGAGCCCGACACGGGGCTCAAACCCATGAACTGAGAGATCATGACCTGAGCCGAAGTCAGACACTTAACCGACTGAGCCACCCAGGTGCCCCTGTATTTAATTTGTTTTAAAAAATCTAGGTGTTGCCTTGATAATTTGAATTCACAGCTAATTAATGTTACAAAACCCTGATCTAGTAGCACATTTCAATTCCATTCATATCCTACACAATAGTTAGTCCTCCTTGCTCTTCCTGTATCAGCAAAAGTGGCTGTTTTATGAATGGGCTGAAGGACTTTATACATTGTGTCATGTCTTAACTATTTTTACTTAGATAACTCTGGATCTGGTTTTCTGCCTTCATTTTATAGAGAAGAAAATTGAGCACAGAGAGATTAATTAAATAACTATATTTATATACACTAAACATTAGAATTTGAGTATATAGTAATGCTAAGTAAGCTAGGTCCTTGGGTAATATGAAGATAGCATCCCTCTCACTCCCACTCCTCCCGGTTTTCCTCTTGGCTTCTTTGAAATAAGACCTATCCTGGCTTCTCCCTTACACATGGACACTTCTTCCCTGCACTCCTGCACTCTGACTTCCCTGTACTCTGCTCTACTTCTAATTTTGTACACTTATCATGTTCTCATAGTCTAAATATACTTATGTGTTATGTTCACTTTTTACTTCTGTATCTTCCTTCAAGAATGTGATCTCCATGAGAGCAGGACTGTCTTAGACTCTTAGCACAGAGCTTGGAACACAGTAGACACCTAGTTAGTCAGTTAGTGATTATTAAATGAATGAATGCACGCTAACATCCACTTTGTCAAAAATCACACCTAGTTAGTAGAAGCTTAGAATTAAAGCCAGAACTGCTGACTCTTATTTCAAATTCCTTTCCTTTGAATCCCCTGACACATTATTTCTCGAGCAAAACTATATTCCTATGTTTTTTCTGGAAGAGTTTTATTCAAATGATATCTCAATAGCATCAAATAAACATGGATATCTCCTTTAATACATATGATACCCAGGATGAAACAAGATATAGGAAAATAATAAGCTCTTAAAGGTGATTTAAATATCTTGATTACTGCAATGAAGCATTATTGCTCTCTCTTTATATGTAAATACTTTAATTTTCTATGTTATTTTACCTCAAGGATTTGCTCGATTTTCCTTAGAACTCTGATTTATTTACTCCTCTGTAGCCTGCTCCTTGCTACAGGCACAAGGAGGGGCTAATTATTCCACTGCACCCTCCTTCCCCCCTTAAATTTTAATGTGACCATCTGCCACTGCACTGTACTTGCACTTCTGTACGTATCCTTCTACTTTTCCTACAAAGTTCTAAGTTACTGGTTCTGAGGTTAATTGGCAAATCACTGACAGAATCATCTTATTCACACAAGATATCCGCTCCTTTTTGCTAACATGAAGTGTCTTCCTAAGGATACTTTCATTTATTTCTCAGAATGTTACTAATCTTATAAACACAAGAAATGTAACATTAAATCCCTAAGCAATATAACCCCCAAACCAAAATGTCACTTTAGAAACCTCCTCCTGTCATCCCATCAGTGACACCGGCATATTTTATGGATTATCCACACTTTTCCTCTCTCCCCAGATGTAGCTATATGTCAAGTTTGAAGGAGTCATCATTTATAATGAATATGTTTTCATATCTTCGTTCTATCCATAATTTACTGTTCTACGTGAACTTTAATTATTTCTACCTTGGGCTTGCAAAGTGTCCCAGAACCTTAAGCCTATCCCATTTTCACTCCATCTTTTATCCTGCTTCCATATTAGACATACGAAAGCACTGTTCTGATGATACCACTCTTTGGATCTGTGTTGTCTACTCATTAAAATAAAACTATAGCCATGACTCTCAAACCTTTCTACCATTATACCCCTAACTACTTAAAGACAGTTATTCTCAGAAGAATATAGTGGCCATCTCCACATCTAAAATGCCTTTGGTATTTCATATTTTATAGTAAAATGTATTTACAATATTATTATATTTCCATAGTATTTTTTTAAGTTTATTTATTTATTTGAGAGAGAGTATGCATATAAGCAGAGGCAGAGTGGAGGCAGAGGGAGAGAGAGAATCCAAAGCAGGCTCCACACTGACAGTGAGGAGCCAAACGTGGGGCTCAAACCCACGAACCGTGAGATCATGACCTGAGTTGAAATCGAGTTGGACGCTTAACCAACTGAGCCACCCGGGAGCCCCTCAATAATATTTTAAATCCTTACCATTACATTCTTTACTTTGATGCTTCTGGAATATTTTCCAGAGAATAAGGAACCCTCTAGCAAATTGCTGCATGTCCCTGTTGTTTCTCCTAAAGTCCAGCCTCCCACAACATATGGCCCTAACTTATCTTACTGCCTTGCCTCTCACCATCATCTTATATATTCCATCTTCCAGCTGCTTGATGAGCTGATATTCTCTTTTCAATTCTTTTGTTCATTTTGTTCCTAATGTTAGCAATTCCTTCCCCCTAGTTATTCCCTCAGCTCCTTAGTTTCCTCTTCCATTTTCTTCCATCATTTTAAAACACGTAAATATCATTAGTTTCATCAGATTCATAATATTCCTAGTTCCATTTATAATCTTTAAAACCTTGATAGAAGTTCAATTCTCTTCTGTACGTATTTTTGAAAGAGTATTTTTCTCACAGATATTGCCTTAAATTACACTAGTCATGGAATACTTTGTATTAAAAACTTCTCTCTAATTGTATGTGTCACAGCATCTGAAATATCACTACTTACATACATTTTATATTATAACTGAACACGAGTATGTTTTATTTTATAATGAAATATCACTACTAACATGCATTTTTTTATTATAACTGAACACATGAGTATGTTATATTTTATAGTTTGATAGTCACTATCAAACTACAGTTTATTTTAGGATAGTAGATAATTTTTAATTTCTACTTCAAGGCTATAGATTGAGCTTATGTGGAATGTACCCTTTCTTCCTGAGATTCCAGTAAAATGATGATAAAGCTGTAAGAAGCTTTTAAACTTACAACAATGAAGAAGATAGGAGTAAGGCTATCAGGGTATTTCAACACATTTATTGCAAGTAGAAATCAGATGGATGAGTTTCTTGATGAACAGGAGTAATGGATTATTCCAGTGTAAATATTTATGAAAAGTTCCATCATGGAAGAGGGTTGCAGACAACAAGATTGCAAGACAAATGAATGGCAAGAATGAAAAGTGAATCCTAAGTCAGTGGCATTAGTTGGCTCTCTTCTGGAGTCATAATGGAAATACTTAACTGCTGATACAAAATACATATGACTAATCAGAATGAACACTCAAAATGAACATTAAATACTAATCTTATCAGAGTACACTAATTATAACTCCTGTATGCCTATAAATGTAACATTTTACTTCACCTATACTTGAGCACAGAATGACTAGAAGCATGGTGTTTAACCCTGGTTAAAAAAAAGAAGAAGAAAAAAAAAGAAAAAAAAACATAAGGCGAAAAAACAAGGGCAAAACAAAAACAAAAACCAACAGAAATTTCTCTATACAAAAGGAAAAGCTGAGTGGTAATATCTAGGGCAGGTAATATGACTTTTGTTTCCTTGGGAGACAATGGTTGTGTGTCCACGATCAAATTTAAGAATCATCCCTATGGGAAGTAGAGATATTTCAGGTAAGAGAAGATAACTTTGAAAAATAAAGTCTATGAACATCAAAACAATGGAAAATTTATTACACCCCTAAAATAAGAACAGTGCACAAATAGTCTCATAAAAGGCTTCAAAATAAAGTGGAAGCAGTCTACCACAAGGAGAATTAAAAAAAAGGGATAGAAAACATGAGAGGTGGGGTGCCTGGGTGGCTCATTCAGTTGAGCGTCTGACTCTTGGTTTTGGCTCAGGTCATGATTTCCAAGAATTGTGGGATTGAGCCCCACATTGGGATTCTCTCTCTCCTGTCTCCTTGCCCCTCCCCTGCTCGCACTCGCGCATGCTCTCTTTGTCTCTCTCAAAATAAATAAATAAACTTAAAAAAAAAAAAACATGAAAGGAAAGATGAAAGATAGAGAGTATCAATTCAAGAGTTTCAAAAACCAGAGAAAACCAAGGCCGGTTAATATATTAAAGACAGCATATATGATATTAAAATATAATTCCTAAGACTTTATTATAAGGAATATGTTTCCATTTTTTTTCGATATATGAAGTTTATTGTCAAATTGGTTTTCATACAACACCCAGTGCTCATCCCAACAGGTGCCCTCTTCAATACCCATCACCCACCCTCCCCTCCCTCCCACCCCCCATCAGCCCTCAGTTTGTTCTCAGTTTTTAAGAGTTTCTTATGCTTCGGCTCTCTCCCACGCTAACCTCTTTTTTTTTTTTCCTTCCCCTCCCCCATGGGTTTCTGTTAAGTTTCTCAGGATCCACATAAGAGTGAAACCATATGGTATCTGTCTTCCTTTGTATGGCTTATTTCACTTAGCATCACACTCTCCAGTTCCATCATGTTGCTACAAAGGGCCATATTTCATTTTTTCTCATTGCCATGTAGTACTCCATTGTGTATATAAACCACAATTTCTTTATCCATTCATCAGTTGATGGACCTTTAGGCTCTTTCCATAATTTGGCTATTGTTGAGAGTGCTGCTATAAACATTGGGGTACAAGTGTGTTTCCATTTTTAAAAGGCTTAATGCCAAACATGATGGAAAAATAAAAAGAAATAATGTTGGACATATTGTGGTATTTCAAAAAAGAATAAGGAGATACTCCTAAATCTTTCCTAAAGTCACCCAATACTTGAAATCAGTTGGGATCAGTTGGAATCAGAACTCTTACCAGTAATGCTGGTTCCTAGAAGACAAAGAAGCAATAATTTCCAACCTCAAATGGGAAAATATTTTCAACTCAAAATGTCTACTCATCAAACTATTAAGCAAATATACAGACATTTTATTCAATTCAGAAAACCTACTTCTTCACACTGTTTCTTTGATAGCTCCTTGGGGGATGTGCTTAAATAAAGTCAGAGAGTAAAGGAAGAAGGGATGCATGTAATCCAGGACTTCAGTTTAGCTCCAATTCTGAAGAGCCATGACATGAAACCCCTAGATGATTTCAGTGAAGCAGAACTAGAGAAAGTTTACTTGACTGGAAAAGGAGAATGGAGGGTTTCAGAAGATATTCAAATAAAAACATGCATTGCACAGCCTCAGTAGCTGTGGATAAACCTAAGAACAAGACAAAGGCAGAAAAGGAAAGAAGATAATAAAGACAATTAGAGATTCCTAGAAAGTAAAAAAAAAAAATTAGTTGTTTGAGAGAAAATAATGACATTCTGTATAAACTTAAGTGAAAAATATTTATGTAGTCTGAATAATGTAAATGCTGTTTTTTCATATAAAACATATTGAATCAACCTATAGAAAAAGCAGTGGAAGAACACATTATCAACCTTAAAACTTTAAAAAGTGAATGTGCAAGTGAAGGAAACAATGAACACAACTGAAAAGCAACCTTCAGAATGGAGAAGGTATTTGCAGATGACATATCTGATAAAGGGTTAGTATCCAAAATCTATAAAAAGCTTATCAAACTCAACACACAAAGAACAAATAATCCAATAAAGAAATGGGAAGAAGACATGATTAGGCATTTTTCCAAAGAAAACATCCAGGTGGCTAACAGACACATGAAAAGATGCTCAACATTACTCAGCATCAGGGAAATATAAATCAAAACCACAGTGAGCTATCACCTCACACCTGTCAGAATGGCTAAAATCAACAATACAAGAAACAAATGTTGGTGAGGATGTGGGGAAAGGGGAACTCTCTTACACTGTTGGTGGGAATGCAAACTGGTGTAACCACTCTGGAACACAGTATGGAGGTTCCTCAAAAAGTTAAAAATAGAATTACCCTATGATCCAGCAACTGCACTACTAGGTATTTACCCAAAAGATACAAAAATACTTATTTGAAGGGACACATGTACCCTGATGTTTATAGCAGAATGGTCAACAACAACCTTATAGAAAAAGCCCAAATGTCCATTGACTGATGCATGGATAAAGAACATATAGTATATATATGCAATGGAATATTACCCAGCCATCAAAAAGAATGAAATCTTGCTATCCACAATGATGTGTGTAGAGCTAGAGAGTATTATGCTAAGTGAAATAAGTCGGTCAGAGAAACACAAATGCCTTATGATTTCACTCATATGTAGAATTTAAGAAACAAAACAGATGAACATAGGAGTAAGAAAAGAGAGATGCAAACCATGAAACAGACTCTTAACTATAGAAAACAAACTAAAGGTTGTTGTAAGGGAGGAGGGTGGGGGGGCATGTGTGGTTAAATGGGTGAAGGGTATTAAGGACGGCACTTGCTGTGATGAGCACTGGGTGTTAGATGTAAGTGATGAATCACTGAATTCTACTCCTGAAATTAATATCACACTATGTGTTAACTAACTAGAATTTAAATAAAAATTTGAAATAAAAAAAAGTGAAGGTGCAGATAACAGAAGTTGAAGGTGGAAGACAAATGGAAGTGAGGGAATGGATGAGAGTGATAATATTTCCATAAGTATGGAGCTAGGATAGACTATGTGGTTAGTGGAGTAAGTAAAAGGTAACATACATGTAATAGGGGAACTAAAAGCAGAAATGTAACTCTACCAGAGGGTTGGCATGGGGAATAGAAGGAAGGGGGTAGTGGGTGTAAGATTCACGTAAGGGCTGAAATGTTTCTGTGGTTAGTAGGAACTCCATGTGTAATGCCTAATGTTGATAAGTAAGTATTAGTATAAGTATATTATTTAGAGATATAAGGAGACTCGAAAAACTACAAATAGAGACAGTTTGAACATGTTGCCTTTGGAGAAATGAAATTGGATGAGTAGAAGTGGGGTATACATTATTTAACATTTTAATCTTATACAGGCATTGCTTTAATAAGCACAAAAAATTAAAATGGAAAAAACTGAAAAGAGTCAACAGAGGTCAAAAAAGGACTTTATTATGATTTGCCTAAGCTTGCTGAGTATGTGTATACATAAATGATCTGTAACAGTATCTGTATACGGTACTTGAGACACTCCATTTGTCTTGGGGATTCCATTTTATATCGAGATAGTAGTCTTAAGATTTTACTCCGATTTTAAAACTTCAGGTAAGTTAACGAATGTTTTAAGACTTCAGTTTACTCAGCAGTCAATTGAGGGTATTGGAACAGAGATGGTTATGTATTTTTTTGCGTAGGTTTTAAACAATATTTTTTTCTTATTTTAAAAGTGTTTTGTTTTTCTAAATTAGAAGACCTATGGTGTTTTAATTCTGCACCCCCCATCTGTGTTTTTTTTCTGTTTTGTTATTCATGTCCTTCAGTTTTAGGATTTTTTCCCTGTACTAAATATCTAGGGATTTCCTTATAATACCCACAGAGTTAGAAGATCAATATTTGAATATTTTTGAAACAGTTAAAAATGTCTGACCTGCATTCGAAATACATCATTATAACAATAAAAATATGAAAATACTGGAAAACAAAAAGATAAGTGAAGCCAGAAGCTACATTTTCAACACGATCATCTATTTCCACTTACGAAATTTTTTTGCTGATGTCTGTATTTGTGAGTATATAAGAAAATTTCTCATCCAAAGTAAAAAGCATTAATGAAATTACTGTGTAGCACTCTTTGAAAAATGAGAGAAATCCGCATTTGGTTTCCATAATGAAATTTATATTTACTTGGTCATGGTCCAAATTGTTTTGAAAAGTATATATTTAATTGAGGCAGATGGAGTGGTCCAAAACTTAAGGATTAAAAAAAGAAGGAAAATTTAAAGAGAAAATTTAAAATTAAAGATGAGTAACTGTTGATTACTCAGGTCCAAGAATTAATACTGATGAATGTTATATAATTCAGGAGATCTTGCCAAGATGCAGAGATACTTCAGTGTGAGCTCAACCTCATAAGAGGTAGATGTTTTGTTACTTGCATTTTGTATTTCATCTCCTTAGTCTATATCCTTAGGGTAGAATTTCACTTCAATCAAATGGAACTTACCATCCTAGGGAGATTATTCTTTACAACTTCCGGGTTTTCTTTCTTATCAATTGCTCAAATAATACCCAATTCTTCCTTTTATCATTTCAGGATTCTGTCGTAGGTCCCCTTACCTGAATATTTTCTAGATCTGCTCTTCACAGTAAGTTAGTGCAGTGTACTAACAACTGAATTCAAAAGTTTTGGCTGGATTTTAACTGTAGAAGATGACTGAGAATATTTGTTAGTGAAATCAGTATCATAAGGCAGGATTTGACATGGCAGTAGGCAACATCTATTCCATCATCTATATGAAAAATCATGTAAATTAAAGCCGATTTTTTATTGTGGCTTATTTAGAATTTATTTTTTTGCTCAATTTTGAAAAGGTTTTAAAGCAATTAATGATATCTTAAAAAGGGCTGGTTTTTTTTAAACTCACAAGAGTACAAAGTATACTATGAAGCTCTAAAGAAATACCTATTGCTTTTAAAACTTCTAATTCATTTTTTGATTTCATGGTCTTTAGGCAAGTAAGACCAGTCATAAAAAGGAACACGGGAGATCAACTAGGGTCTAAAAGAATTGTCAGGAAGAAGAGTGTAATGTTTTAATTGGCAAGGATGGAACTTAGTGTTGATATCAATTCCCACTGCAATCCTCTACATCACTTTAACATTTTAACATCAAATTTTAACATATGAGGAGGCTAATGAACATTTTGTTGAACTGCTCTCTAGATTTCTCTGCTCAATAGCAAGGCAACACCTTGTAATGTAGGGAGGGATGACTTTTGCAAATGGGATACTATAAAACTTAAAGTAAGAATTGGAACTGAAAGTAACAATATTAATTTATTTGGCCTTAATTTCTGCTTTCTCATCCTGAAGTTTTATTTTGGCATGAAGTTAGCAATAACACTAAGTCCTACACTGGAATCCAAACCGAAGATAGATTATTTTGCGTTTAAAAATTTCATTATAGAGGACTACATATGGAATAGATGGAAAAACGTTTTCATGTAATGGAAACAGTGTCCCTTTTGGAATCATAGAACCTATATTGGAGGAACAGTTTCATTTGTTTGTAGCCTTTTCTCTTACAAAATAGAAATAATAAGACTTATTTCAATAGATGGTTATCAGAATGAAAGAAATCATAAGAAAGTGTGAAATATTTTTAAACTATAAGTTTTATGCAAAAATCAGGTGTTAATAAAGAGATTGTCATTTTTCCTATTTAAAAAATAGTTTCAAAGTATAAATATCCTACTTTGTCCCTGTAGGCACTAGGAAATAAGGGGAAGATTATAGGCCTTGATGTTAAAACTATCTGAGTTTGACTCTTGATTTGAACACAAGTTAACTAAAGGAACCAATCAATTGATTTAATGTCTTTTCTGGTTATCTATTGCTGTGTAAAAAACTACCCAGAAACTGAATGGCTTAAACCAATGAACATTTTATTACGTCACAATTTTGTGGGTCAGGAATTCGAGGGGACACAGCTGTTGGTTCCTTATCTGCATGTGGCATTAGCTGTTTCTCAGTGGTGTTCTGGTGGTGGATGGGCTGCTGTGAGGGCCATGTCATGTCTGGCACCACACTGAAGATGGCTGGAAGGCTGAGTTCAGCTGGGGCTATGGAACAGGATGTTAATGTTTGGTGTCTCCAGCATCAAGTCAGGAGACTTGAACTCTTTTACATAGAAACTTGCTTTTCCCAGAGTAGTTAGTATCCCAAAGTATCTAGGCCAGAGCTGCAAAATTTTATTTGACTTAGCCTTAGGAGTTCCAGGAAGTCCCTTCTTTTACATTCTTTTCATCAAGGGGGAGACAGTGTCCAGCCAAAATTCAAGAAGGGGATTAGACTCCACCTTTTAATCTATCATAATACCTCTGAGCCTCAGCCTTCTCTGTTTGTAAAACTATCCCCAAAGAATTGTGAAGATTCAATGGACAATGTCTTTAAACAACTCTCATAGAACCTTACCAAAGAAAATCTCTTCTCTTTCCTTCTTCATGCACCTGGAGATCATATTTCCCAGTGTCACTAGGATAACTGGGAAACACTGAAATAAACACAACTGCCCCTTGAGCATTCAAGATTATGGTCAAGTGAATTTATGTACTTTAATCATACAAAACGCCCAAGGCTCAGACCATGTAGGATCTTTAATTTACTGTAGGCCAGTTCTTTTTATTTATGTATTTATTATTTGTTTTTTAAAATTTTAAAAAATTTACGTAGAAGTTAGCATATAGTGCATTAATGATTTCAGGAGTAGAATCCAGTGATTCATCATTTACATATAACAACCTGTGCTCATCCCGAGTGTCCTCCTTAATGCCCCTTGCCCATTTAGCCCATCCCCCCACCCAAAACCCCTACAGCAACCCTCAGCTTCTCTGTATTTAAGAGTCTCTTATGTTTTATTCCTCTCCTTATTTTTATATTAGTTTTTTTTCCCTTCCCTTATGTTGATCTGTTTTGTATCTTAAATTCCACATATGAGTGAAGTCATATGATATTTGTCTTTCTCTGACTAATTTCGCTTATCATAATTCACTCTAGTTCCATCCACGTTGTTGCAAATGGCAAGATTTCATTCTTTTGGATTGCCGAATAATATTCCATTGTGTGTGTGTGTGTGTGTGTGTGTGTGTGTGTGTGTGTGTATGTGTGTGTATATATATGTATATATATATACATATATATATATATGTGTATATATATATATATATATATATATATATATATACACCCCATCTTCTTTATCCATTCATCAGTTGATGGACATTTGGGCTTTTTCCATACTTTGGCTATTGTTAATAGCACTGCTAGAAACATTGGGGTGCACGTGCCCCTTTGAAACAGCACACCTGTATCCTTTGGATAAATACCTAGTAGTGCAATTGCTGGGTCATAGAGTAGTTCTATTTTTAACTTTTCAAGGCACCTCCATACTGTTTTTCAGAGTGGCTGCACCAGTTTGCATTCCCACCAGCAGTGTAAGTCAATTCTTAAAGTTACATTTTTTTCCAACCTGTAACAGATTAGGAAGAAAAAATTAGAAGAAAATGGGACTCCTAAAAAGGGCTATAACTGAATAAATTGGAAGCCAAGGGGAAGAAAAAGTATAAAGCACAGTAGAATAGACCTTTAGCATTGGAGGACTTTTTAATGGAATAATGGAAGGCTATCAGGATCTCAATAACTATTATTTTATTTTTATGGCAAGTGCTCTTCCTGATGATTCCAGTAACACAGTTTAAATTTTGTTTTGTGTCACCTGTAAGAGAATGTATAATCTATTTTAGAAAGACTTCTGAGGCGCCTGGGTGGCTCAGTTGGTTGGGTGACCAACTTCAGCTCAGGTTATGATCTCGCGGTCCGTGAGTTCGAGCCCCGCGCGGGGCTCTGTGCTGACAGCTCAGAGCCTGGAGCCTATTTCAGATTCTGTGTCTTCCTCTCTCTCTGACTTTCCCCCATTCATGCTCTGTCTCTCTCTGTCTCTAAAATGAATAAACGTTAAAAAAAAGAAAGACTTCTAAATTTTTTTTAATGTTTATTCTTTTTTTTTTTTTTTTTCAACGTTTTTAATTTATTTTTGGGACAGAGAGAGACAGAGCATGAACGGGGGAGGGGCAGAGAGAGAGGGAGACACAGAATCGGAAACAGGCTCCAGGCTCCGAGCCATCAGCCCAGAGCCTGACGCGGGGCTCGAACTCACGGACCGCGAGATCGTGACCTGGCTGAAGTCGGACGCTTAACCGACTGCACCACCCAGGCGCCCCTGTTTATTCATTTTTGAGAGACAGAACAGAGTGTGAGCTGGGGAGGGACAGAGAGAGAGCGAGACAGAGAGCTGTCAGCACAGAGCCCAGCTCGGGGCTCAAGCTCACGGACCGAAAGATCATGACCTGAGCCGAAGTCAGAGGCTCAACCAACTGAGCCACCCAGGCGCCCCTATTTTAGAAAGATTTCTAACCATGATGGTTAGCATTAAAGGTGTATCTCAGGTAAAGAGTAAGTTTCAAGGTTTCTTATATAGAGAGTTCTTTTCCCTCACAGTGCTATATACTTGATATGTTTCAAGTATGATGTTACGAAATGATATGGGAAATATCTACAATTATTTTGTCTACCTAGTAGCAGAACCCTGTTTTGATGTTTTTGGAGTTACTTACCTTGAATCTCAGTGAGACTCAGTGAAAACCTTCTAATAATTTGAAAAGAGCAAATATTTCCTCTCCTAGCCTACTTGGCAATTAAGGGTAGGCCCATAGGCTTAACTAGTTATACTTGTTCCATAGGAGGAATCCCGATGTAGTGATAGAAAGAATCAGGGCTTTGGGAAATGCATTCTGGAGACTGGTGGTCACAGCTGCGTGCTGGCTGGCGTGCAAGAGTAGCAGAGAGACTGGGGCAGCAGCGCCCAGCTCTCAGAGCCACCTGAGGTAGAGCAGGCTGTGGTGTACATGCCGGATTTGTTTCGTTGCAGGATTTTACTCTAATCCTGGCTGATCCATGCCTACTTATGTGTGCCTGTTTCCAAGACGTGTTCTCTAGCGGTACCTGCAATTCTGTTACTTTACTAACATTTCACTATTTGCTTAAATCAGAGTTGGATTCTGTTGCTTAAATTAAGAATCCTGAGGGGTGTCTGGGTGGCTCAGTTGATTAAGCAACCAACTTTGGGTTTGGCTAAGGTCATGATCTCGCGGTTGGTGAGTTCGAGCCCTGCACTGGGCTCCATGCTGACAGAGGGGAGCCTGCTTGACATGTCACTCTCCCTCTCTCTCTGCCCCTCCCCCCTTGGTCTCTCTGTCTCTCGAAATATATAAACTTAAAATTTTTTTTAAAAAAATCGTGATCATTACAGAACTTACTACCAAGAATGCTTGCAGGGGCGCCTGGGTGGTTAAGCATCTGACTTCTGCTCAGGTCATGATCTCACAGTTTTTGAGTTCAAGCCCGGCATCAGGTTCTGTGCTGACAGCTTGCTCAGAGCCTGGAGGCTGCTCTGGATTCTGTCTCCCTTTCTCTCTGCTCCTCCCCTGCTCACACTCCGTCTCTGTCAAAAATAAATAAACATTAAAAAAAAAAAAAAAGAATGCTTGCAAGCCACAGACACACAAGGAAATAATGGCAGTGGTTTTTGATTCTGGCTCTTCATTAGAATCCCCTAGAAAGTTTGGAAAATACTAGTCTTCTTGCCAACCCAAATCAATCATATCGAGTGTCCAGGGGCAGAATCCAGGTGTTGATGCTTAAAAAAAATATTTAGATGATTCTAATGTGAGAATTAATATAGAGAAAGAAATTCAATGACTTATGGAGATGGGGATATTAAAGTGAATTACTTGGGGGCACCTGGGTGGCTCAGTCGGTTAAGCATATGACTTTGGCTCAGATCATGATCTTGCAGTTTGTGGGTTCAGGCCCAGTGTCAGTCTCTGTGCTGACAACTCAGAGCCTGGAGCCTGCTTTGGATTCTCTGTCTCCCTCTCTTTCTGCCCTTCCCCCGCTCATGCTCTGTCTTTCTCTCTCAAAAATAAATAAGCATTAAAAAAAGTAATAAATAAAGTGAATTATTTGTATGCAACCTATCCACCCATTTCCAAAGTATGTCCCCAAAGAGGCTTTGAATATATGTCTTTCACCAAGGCTTTGGATGATGATAGGCAGCTTTGAAAGTCACTTTTATAGCTGTTCTAAGCCAGAAATAGTGGAAGCATTGCCATTGCTGTGTGTTCTCTGGTTTCAGTGGAGATAACAGGATTTCAGGCAGCAGTTACCAACTAGTTCTATCTAACTTCTAGGATCAAACGGAGGCGTTGTTATTGTGATGGTCTGCAGGGCCTGCCTGATGATCACGATGATTGGTCCAGGTGGGATCTCTGGTATTGCCAAATTAATCATAGGTTCCTAGGACAAAAATGGATGAGAAGCCTACAAAATCCTTATTTGATTTTATAAAAATGGAAAATTTCCAAGTCTGGTGAATGGAAGTTTGACTTGATTCTTGTTTTGTTTTGTTTTTTGTTTGTTTGTTTGTTTTTACAGACATGGATTTATGTCCAATTTTCAGACCTTAGTTAGTTCACAAAGCCAGAGCCCTTTAGTAAAATACAGTATCCTTGAGGATAGACCCTCTAATAACATAGCTAGTGCTAACTGGGACTGTAATTCCTAGTCTTCCTCAAGCATCCTTGGTCAGTTACCAAATAGCTGAAGGTCCTTGATTAGCACAGGGAAAAAGGCATACAAAGACTTTTAAAAGGTTTTTATTTGTTGTTGTTGTTGCTTTTATGTTAATTTTAAGTACTGGGGACCCAGAATACCCTGGGAGTCAGAACACAAATGGAGTCTTCATTCATCCATCATATGCTAGGTTCTGTGTGACCTTGACACCACCCTGTGGTTATTGTCTCTTCACTCAAGTGTGTAGAAGTAAAGGATATGCTTAGTAATGGGAAGAATCCACTCTTTTATTTCCTGCCCTAAAAAGCAAGAGCTATTATGATAAAAAGGACTAAGTGGAAACCTCTGGAGCTTCCTCTCTCTAATAAATAGTATATCTAAGAGAAATACAAACATCAGTGCCATTTTCAGTCTTGAAATAGACAGGAATAATATGTTCTTCACATTCCCTTTTAATCTGCCAGCTTCCCTATTGCTTAAAGATGTGGAATATGAACTTTGAGAATGAAAGTTAATTGCTGGAAGCTTAATGATGGTTTCTGCTATAGCAGCTACAGTTTCCAGATGTGGTCTCTTAATGGGCGCAATTAAATAGAGCACCTAGGTCCTGGCCTGCAGCTCCCAGTATGGCTAAGCTTTTTTTCTCCACTGAAAAGCAAAGAGTGTTACATCTGTCTGCTTTCATCTTGAAAAGACACATGTTAACCCTTTATTGGATATGTCATTTGCAAATATCTTCTCCCATTTCATAGGTTGCCTTTTACTATTTTCGATTTTTCCTTCACTGTGTAGAAGCTTTTTATTTTGATGAAGTCCTAATAGTTTATTTTTGCTTTTGTTTCTCTTGCCTCAGGTGACATATCTGGTAAGAAGTTGCTATGGCCGATATCAAAGAGGTTACTTCCTGTATTCTCCTCTAGGATTTTAATGGTTTCATGTCTCACATTTAGGTCTTTAATCCATTTTGAATTTATTTTCACATTTATAAAACTGCAATCCCAAAAACAAATAATCCAATTAAAAAATGGGCAGAAGACAGGAATTGACATTTTTTCAAAGAATACATCCAGATGGTCAACAGACACATGGAAAGATGCTCAACATCACTCATCATCAGGGAAATACAAATCAAAACTACACTGAGATATCACCTCACACCTCTCAGAATGGCTAAAATTAATAGCAGAGGAAACAACAGGTGTTGGTGAGGATGCAGAGATAGGGGAATCCTCTTAACACTGTTGGTGGGAATGCAAACTGGTGCAGCCACTCTGAAAAACAGTATAGAGGCCTTCTCAGAAAGTTAATTATAGAGCTACTCTATGATCCAGCAATTGCACTACTAGGTATTTACCCAAAGAATACAAAGATACTAATAAAAAGGGATACATGCACCCCAATGTTTATGGCACCATTATCTATAATAACCAAACTATGGAAACAGCTCAAGTGTCCATCAACTGATGAATGGATAAAGAAGGTGATATATATATATATATATATATATATATATATATATATATATATATTTACATACACACACACACACACACACACATATATATGTATGTATACACACACACACATATGCATACAGTGGAATATCACTCAGCCATCAAAAAGAATTGAAATCTTGCCATTTGCAACAACATGGATGGAGCCAGAGAGTATTATGCTAAGTGAAATCAGTCAGAGAAACACAAATACCATATGATTTCACTCATATGTGGAACTGAAGAAATAAAACAAATAAGCATAGGGAAAAAAAAAGAGAGACAAACCAAGAGACAGACTCTTAAATATAGAGAACAAACTGATGGTTACCAGAGGGGAGGTGGGCAGGAGGACAGGATAATAGGTGATGGGGATTAAGGAGGGCACTTGTGATTGAACACCAGATAATGTATGAAAGTGTTGAATCACTATATTCTACACTTGAAACTAAACTTATGCTGAATATTAACTGGAATTTAAATAAAAACTTAAAAGACACATGCATGGCAGAGGGTAAAGGTGAATTTCACGATCACAAAAATAAAGGGACTCATCAACCTTGTGTTAATAATAAGTGGTCATAGCAGGCCCTAAAGGACAAACTGGCTTGGATGTGTCTGCTTTGCCACAGTGCCATCCTTCCTTCAGTTTATATCTTTAGCCTCATAAAGAGTTGCTAGGAAAGTGGGCCTAACCTTACTGGAAGTGTACTGTTTCAGTGTGAGAACTGACTACAGGGTTTGCTTTGAAGGAAAATGAAAAAGAATATTTTCCTACTGGGAACAGCCTGGAAGCGATACAGCTCATTGTCCATGGCCATGGACAGAGAAATGGCCTGAGCTGAGGGGCGACATTGCTTCCTGTCGCATGGCTAATCATTTGTGGTCAAGTTAAGAAAATTAAAGAAAGAATGAAAAAAGAAGCAAAAAGTATAATGATTATGTGTCTGGATGTAACACTATTCGCTTTCACATGAAAACTCACCAGAAGGTCCCTAGTGGGGAAAACTATTGGAAATATGACCCTCAAGTAGAAATATAATCACAGGTTGGTTATATTAGACACTTCTACTTTGTAGAATAATTATTATGCATTGGAATTTCCTTGCCCTGCCTTTCATGCATTTGCTGATCCATGAACTTACTGGTTTCCTTTTACTCATCATGAAGTTTGCACACAGTCTTGCTCCCAGTGAAGGAATCACTTCACTGGGCAGTTGCCCCTCATACTCCCTGATTTCATCATTTGCTCTATGATCTGCTAACTGTTGGTCTTTCAGAATGGTGGAATGGTTAATTATAATGTCTGCTAAGAGGTCACAGTTGCATGTTCAGGATATTGTCCTCTAGGATGCATTGGTACTCTTAACCAAAAATTAATATAGGGTGTTGTACCTCTCATGAATTGAGAAACTAGTACATGGAACCTGGAATGGCATGCTCTCAATGACATCTAATTACAGCTGGAAATATTTTCTTTCCTGTCCCTAAAACACTATGCTCTCCTAGTGTAGAGGTATTTATACTCAAGGCAGAAATATTTCTATCAAAGGGCACAGAAAGTTCTTTGTTGAATTAAAAGATATTGCTTCTACCTTGCTATATTGGACTCTTCAAGTTGTTGAGTTATCGATCAAAAAGGAAGGCTATGATGCTAGTTCCAGTGGTTGATCTTGAGAGTCAAGAGTAATAACATAGGTGATATGCATTAAAGGATGGGAAGTACATGAATAGAACCCATATTATATTTTGGCTTCCTAGTACTGCCTTGTCAAGTAGCATAAGTTAAGGGCCCTTTATAAACAAGAATTTTCTGTCTCCACTGGGAAAATTCTAGCCAGCTAGCTGATGAAAAAACATTATGAGAAGGGGTGTCATTAAAACAAAGCAACTTTATGAAATGGGTATAGAGACGAGACTGTAGTTTTCTTCCATATTTTCTTCTTTGCCATATCATTGTGTGTGTGTGTATGTGTGTGTACATATGTGTTTCCTCTTAGTTCCTTTTACTTTCTCTCTCTTTTATATCAGGTAGTTGGTGGTAGTTAAATTAGTTTAGTACACATATCACAGAATATTGAGATAGGATCTTAGCAGACCTGTATTTGTAGGAAATCCAGGATTTACAGCAGAATGTTGATTAAAATCTGGATCATCACTTCTTGAATAGGGCTATAGATGTTTTCACCATACAGGTGATAGTTATGGCCTTAATTATGTAGCCGCATTTTTTAAACCTCAAAAATTTAAAGAAAATTGCATTCCGAATACGTGCAAAGGAATGAGTTATATTAATTATCTGAGTTTTTCCCCTTGCAAATCATCTCAATCCCTCTTTTTATATTTGTGATTTGCCCACCTCATGAGTCATGGTAGAACATGGAGCCCCACCCTCTCTCTTTACAGAGCTTGAAAATCAGATACTTAGTTCCCTAGCCCTTCTTTCAGCTGGAATGGAAACATGTGACATAGGCTTGTCCTATTAGATGCAGTCACTACAGGATTTGCATGGATGCTGAAGGACTCAAGCAAGCAGAAGGAATGGAGACTTCACTGTGGTAGTGATGAGTGGCAGCAGCAGCAGCAAGGTGAAGTTTCAACAAACATCTGTGACAGTGGTCCAGGAATGGCATCAAGTGTCCAAGGTTGGCATTATGTTTTTAGGGGACTTATGTCCCGGCATGACGTTAGCTATGATAGTGGCTACTGTTTCACACCTTTCATTCTTGTCTTTTTCCATACCTGTTTCCCCACCTCCCACCTTTCTAGAAATTCAGGGAATCCTTGTAGATGTTCAGGGCTGCAACATATGCTTTAAATAATTTTAAAAAATGTTTAAGCCATCAAGAGCTTTTTTTTTTCTGTTGTATGCAACAAAAACTGAGAAGGAATGAAAGGCAGACATACCCAAGAAAGGTCTGTATCTCACTGAGATTCAAGCTAGGACAGACGCCATGCTAACTGGATATTCAATTATAATGTGCCAGAATTAGAATTACAGACCAGTATTGAGCTTTTGCTCACCTATGCTCTCCATGTGCGAGAGATACAGCAAGTGCGTGAATTGGTGCAGTAGTGCATAACTGAGTTCCTAGAGATTATTTTTTTAATAAGTCATTAAATATTCCCATTTGTGGAAGGAGACTTTCACATTTTAGACTGTAGATCTTTTTGTGCTAAAATCTAAGCACCTGGAGATAGAGGCAGGCAAACTGATACAAATTCAATTCATGTTTCTGCTTTAATGTATCAGTCTCAACTAACTTTATGCATTCATTGAGAAATTACACATACTTATGCAGGTATTACCATTTGTTAATTATATATATGGGCCACGAATCCCAAAGGTGAGGTTGTTGGCTAGGTCTGTGGAGAGATGTACTCTGCTAGTATTTAATGGTACTGACTTTCCTTATGGAAAAGCTAATTACCTGTTATTTCATGTCACCTAGTCTCAATCCAGCTATAGTGTCAGTTTACTCAACCATTACAAAACCAGGCTGGTTAGCATTTCCTTAAGTCATGTAATCTCCTTGAGACAATCATAAAGGGTCATGCCATTTTTCCTCCATCTTTACTTCCATGAAATATGTGATCATTTGTAATATACCTTCAGTTCACTGGCAGATGATTCTTCATCAATTACTTATTTATACTACAATTTAAATTATTTAATTAAATTAATTTAAAGCAACTCAATTAATCTACATTCATGTCTATAAAGAAATTTTACCTTTGCTCCCAATATAGTTTAGATTAACCTACTTTTGTTTATTATTATTTAAATTCAAGTTAGTTAACATACAGTGTAGTCTTGGCTTCAGGAGTAGAACCCAATGATTTATTTCTTACATACAACATCCAGTGCTCATCCCAACAAGTACCCTCCTTAATGCCCTCACCCATTTAGCCCATCCCCCACCTACCTCCCCTCCAGCAACCTTCAGTTTGTTCTCTGTATTTAAGAGTTTCTTATGGTTTGCCTCCCTCTCTGTTTTTATCTTATTTTTCCTTCCCTTCCCCTATGTTTAATCTGTTGTGTTTCTCAAATTTCACATATGAGTGAAATCATATGATATCTGTCTTTCTCACCTATTCTTTATTTTATAGATTCCTTGGCGCTAACCAAAAGTAGTGGTCTATTCAGTATTGTAGGGGAACTCCATGTTCACTTTGGGACTGAAGCTCACTTATAAAAACTCTCTTCATACCATCAGTTCTTCTGCATCCTGGACGAAGTGAAACACAACACATAATCAGATATTCCTTCACTCAAAATGTATTTATTGACTCTTTCTATAATTAAGGAAAGCACTATTTTAGGTAAAGATGATATTAAAATGAGATTTTTGCCCTCAACAGTCTGGTGAAGACATGGGCACATATGAGACTAATGGTAATACATTGGAATAACATCTATTAGAGGTATGTATAATGGATTGTGGAAGCCCTGAGGGTTTGAAAACACCTGCTATACAGAGGCACTAAGGCTTCATAAAAAAGTGATGTCTAACCTTAATTTTGAAGTAGGAGTTCAATAAAGATACTTAGAAGGAGAAGAGTCCCTTGTTCTAGTCATTTTGGGCAAAACCAACATAAAGCAGCCAGTCCCAGGTAATAGCCAGCCTGTCAGACATATGAATGAAAACATCAAATTCCAGCTAACAGCAAATATTTGATAGAAACCCAGCTGAGGCCAGCAGAAGACCTTCCAGGTTTATCCCAGCCCAATTTGCCCCTCATGGCTTCATAAGTTAAATAAATGTCATTGTTTTAAGACACTAGGTTTTGGGGTGGTTTGTTATCCAGCAATGGATACCAATACAATCATATATACATTCTAGAAACGTTAATAAAAGAGTTGTAGAGGATGGATTGTAGGAGATGAGGGTGAATCAGGTAGAACATTTTGGAAACAATTGGAAGAGCTCAGGAAAGACCAATTGTTATTACTCAAGAGCCTTTGTGCCAGAATCCTGAACTCAGAGCATTTTCTTGGGGTCTTGTGCAAATAATCAGGATCCTGTCCAACCTCTCCCTGAGTACAGGGTATCCTCTAGCTTCAAAGGCTGCTGATTTTCTTAATGTGAGTGAGAGTCAAGTGCAAAATAAATCTATTGCTAGTGCACTCATCTGGACTAGCAACTTCTTAGCAGAACTGTAACCCGGCCATGGCAGACTCCTGCAACTCCAGTGAATCCCTCTCCTCTCCTTTCCTCTTTCCACACCTGCATTTATTTCAATCCCCCTAGGTTTTACTCATCTGGGAAACTTGTAGGCAGCTAAAATCACTCAGTCTTCCTTATGTGTCATTCTTTTCTACTGCTCAGAATTTTAACCCCCGATCCATCTTCTCCCACAATGCTGTTTGCCTTCTGCCCTCTTCTCCCATGACTTAACCTCCCATTCTGCCCAACATTTTCCACTCTGCCTCCTATGATCCCTGATCCATTATAAAGACAAATCCTCTCCTTCTTCACACAATGTTTCTCCTATTGTTCCACACTTAAGGCTGATTCTACTTTGAAAACATTCTCCTAAGTCTCTCTCTCTCTCTCTCTCTCAAAAAAAAAAAAAAAAAAAAAAAAAAAAAGAAGGATGATTCATCTTCTATATCCCATGAATCACAGAATTGGGAAATGGAACAGTGCCTTTTCTACCACTCCGCTCTAACTACTCTTGAAAGGTAATCAATGACCTGCTAGCTGATTGAATCCAGGGGATACTTTCAGTGGCATTGGATACTCTTGACTACTATCTTTGAAATACTCTTTTCCTTTCCTTAACATTCCTCTTACCTCTGTAACCTTTCCCCTTGAGAATATTTTGTTTATTAATCTTCTTTTGTCTATTCCTTAAGTTTTCATGGAATTTCATAGTACATGCGAAGTCCTCTTCTATTTGATATAATTTACAAAACTTCCTTGAGTGATAAAATTTTTCCATGGCTCCAATCTTCAATTACCAAGTATTTGTCAATGCCTTAAATGAAGCAAAGTTTCCTCCTGAGGTTTGATTCTTATTGTACCTTCATTTGGGTATTCCAAATTTAAGTTAAAGTCAACATGTTCTTTAAACTATTTCTCTTTCTGTTTCTACCCTTCCCCTCCCCCCAGTTTCATTTAATAGTAACCAGAATTCAACACAGTTGCCTAAACCAAAACCTGGCTCCCACACCTCTACCTATCCAATCTATCCAATCACCAAGTCCTACTGAGTCTGTCTCTAAATATCCCTATGATCTGTCCAGTTATCTCTATTTGCATTGCCACCATTCTGATTCATATCAATACCATCTCATTTCTAGATTAATTCAAGATTGGGCTCTTTTCCTTTTCTTTCTTTCTTTCTTTCTTTCTTTCTTTCTTTCTTTCTTTCTTTCTTTTTTTTTCCTGTTGGGATTGAAAGATAGAGAAATGCATCTGATAGATTAAGAGATCCCTAATCAAACCCAGCTTTTCAGGAAAGGGAAGTTGAAGAGAAAAGTCTGAAATGAACACTGGAACCTGGGTCATTGCTAGGGAGAGCTGATCTAGGGCACAACCCAGCAGAAGTGGGTGCTTCTTAGAAAGATATGGTTGACTCAAAATATATCTATTACTAAAAATCTGCAGAACTTGGGGCTCTGCTAGTTTTGCTGTGGGACATCCCTGAATGAGTATCAGTGAGAGAAGGATTATCCTCCTCTGCATGATAGGGAATCACTGTGGCCTGGCTGGGTGAGCAAGGATGCCAACAGAAGGTGGAACACTGAGGGTAGCCAGGGAAGGTGGCCCCATTGGGCTCATATTTTTGTAGATAGCCAGAGGTTCGCCAGGTAGCAACACTGACATTGATTTCCTGAAGGGGTCAGCTAGCAGGGTATCAGGAGCCCAATGGTGTAGAAATGTGGTCAGGCTATAGCAATGCTCCACCATCAACAGCAAAATAATGGTGTAGTATGTGGTGCCATCTGGATCACTTCAGAAGCTGTCATAACAGAAGCTTTGAGGCAGAGCTTCTTAGACTGTGGCAAGTGTTCACTGATGGGTTGTTGAGTCTGTCAACCCTTGGGATGGATAGGCGGAGACCTGGGCAGCTGGAATCCCCAGGAGTGTACATTGGATCATTTATCATAATGTTTCTTAAAGTATTATTTTCCTCAGTGCTATGATAAGATAAATATTGGAAAGTTCTGTGATTTAAGGAACTCTAACCATCTGCTAGATTAAATGACAGTTCCATTCTGTTTCTATTGCATATCGACTAACATCTGATGCAAACCAAAGGCTCACGTCTCAGAGGCGCCTCTCACCACCTTGGTTGTTAGCTTAATGTACACAATATAGTCAGTTATCTTTGCTTCCAGTCCTGTTTATTCGAGTTATATGTGACTCATTCATAAAAAAAAAATGAATGGATGAAGTGCCTCCTCCCCCCTTGAAACAAATTATTGAACAAGCCTTATGAATTTTGTACTTTCATGCAGCTTATTTTTCAGTGAGGGAGCAAAACAAACACATGAATTACTGTACTTATGACTTTAGCTAGATATCCAATAAAATAATGAAATATGATTTTTTAAGGGAAGGGAGTTTTTATTATGAAATTAAATTAAATCTGGAAAACTTGATGAAGCTGAATTGTTTAAAACTTGCTGTTGAATTAGCTTTAAGTAAGAAACCTTACAAAATTAAGGGAAAATTCTAATTCTAATTCTACATTTGTCTTACTTCGCAGGAGTCTTTTTTTTTTCACTTCACCATAAAGAAACTGAAATCTGAAATCATATACTATGTGTTATGGTGATAGATAAAAGACAACAGGGGTCTTATTAACAAGACCTCAAGTCTACATTTAAAAACTGGTGTTAGTGTGTATTTATGTGTTTTCAACTTAAATGCAATTTTTGAAGAACAGTATATTATTTTAATGATTGCCAGACTTAATTTAAATTTTAATTTGAGAGAGAGAGATAGAGAGAGAGAGATAGATAGAGAGAGAGAGAGAGAGAGAGAGAGAGAGAGAAAGAGGGAGAGAGGGAGATGCAGAATCCGAAGCAGGTTCCAGGCTCTTGAGCTGTCATCACAGAGCCCGACGTGGGGCTCGAACCCACAGATGGTGAGATCATGACTTGAGCCGAAGTCAGACACTTAACTGACTGAGCCACTCAGGCACCCCTATTTATTTATTCTGAGACACAGACATCCCAAGTGAAGGAGAGGAAGAGAGAGGAAGAGAGAAAGAATCCTAAGCAGGCTCTGTGTTGCCAGTGCAGAACCCAATGCAGAACTCAAACCCACGAAACCACGAAATCATGACCTGAGCCAAAACCAAGAGTTGAACACTCATCCAACTGAGCCACTCAGGCACCCCCTATTCAATAAATATTTACTGATTATCAGGTTCTTCACAGGTCTATTGAGGATATTTTGGGAGGTGCAAAAATGAGACAACAATCCCATCCTTAATGGACTGGTAGTTTGAATGAGATAAATAGAAACAACTCAAAGGTAAAGGGTAATAAGACAGACAATGCCTTTTAATTCCTAGTCCCTCCTCAAAAACACTAATTAACACCCTCAAGTATTTCTTAAAAATCTTGTTTTTAAGAATTTATACTAAAAGTTATGAACTTCTGTATATTGTCTGAATCGGGCTTATCAACCATTATTCTAAATCACTCTTCCAGGAAAAGTACAAAGCAATAGCCAATACTGGAATGTTTGTAGATGTTAATAAATGCAACTTAAATGGGTCTTATATTTCATGCAATTAACCTGACACTATGTCTATATGGGACTGACAATTCTTTTCTAAGTAATTAACTCAGGAAGGAATGAAGCAGGCTTCTAATACCACTCGATAGCAGAACAACACACTCTGAATTCCCCTAGCATATGTCTCTGCCACTGCTCTGTCATTAATCGTGTGCTTCCTTTCCTAGCCTTCCTAACTGTCTGGAAAGGACAGTTAACTATACTTTGGAGGAACCTTGAACACATTATGCTAAATGAACTAAGCCACTCACAGGACAAATACCGTATGATTCTACTTATGTGAGATAACTAACTAAAACAGTCAAATTCATAGAATAGGAGAGTGGAATGGTGGTTGCCAGGGGCTGAGGGAGGGGAAATGGGGAGTTAGTGATCAATGAGCATAAGGTATCAGTTATGCAAAATAACTGAATAAGCTCTAGAGAGCTTACTACTATACATGGTACCTATAGAGAACAATAGTGTATCATAAGCTTGAAAATTTGTTAAAAGGGTATATCTCATGTTAACTCAACATAATAAAATAGAATAAAAATAAAACTTAGCTGTATGTTCAGCATCTGGCAAAATAAAATTCATTATTACTATTCATACTTCTTTGATAGTTTCAGAATATTTTCATATACATCTTCCACCTCCAACTTATGCTTCCCACTCACCCTCTAACTCTTTCTCTAAGTGAGATGGGAGAGTCAGTTTATCTTGTTTTACTAACCATATTACCAAATCAGATCAATTTTAACTCCTAAGTCAACTCCGATTTTAACTCTTTCTCTCTCCTATGTCTCATATGTTTTTATTTATTTTTTAATTCCTTAAGTATCTTGAAAAACAACTTTATTGGAGTGTAATTGATATTATGGTGAACAGCATGAGTTTAATGTGTACAATTGGATAGTTCTGACATAGGCATACACTCATGATAGTATCACCACTCTCAAGATAATAAACTATCCATCATTCTCAGGGATTCCTTGTGTTCTTTGTAATCCCTTGTTTCCACCCTGCCTTGCACTATCCACAGTGAACAGCTGATCCATTTTCTGTTTCAGATCTCAAGGCCAGGCTCAGAAGTCGTACATAGAAGCCATGGATGGTTAGAGGTAACCCCTTCTTGCTTACCCCAAGAGGTTATGGAACTGGTTGGAGGCTGATTCAGGAGTCAGCTCCCTATTTCCTATCCAAGCCTCACAGACTGCTTGTAGTGTAGTGGTGCAAAGTGGTAACCACGGATGTGACCAAGAAAGGGCTTGCTTATAAAATGACCCATGCATGTACCCTAAGAAAGAGGGTAATGTTGGCTTAAGATCTGTATGACGGGGTAGTGGGGAGGATTTCTGAATGTGTAGGTCAAGTGAGAGGAGCATAGGTCTAAGCTTTAGGAGATGACACAGAGTTGTTTGAAACTAAGAATCCCTACGAAAGTGTCATAAATCAGTGTAGAGGGTTTATGGAGGGCTAATAACAACAGTGGAAGAAAGAGAACATAAAGTAGTGATGCAAGTAAACAGAAATTTATGTAGCTTGTAAAATTATACTTGAGTGTTGGAAGGAACCTCAAAAATCATCTAGTAAATGCTCTTATTTTAGGCATGAAAATGAGATACTCAGGATCATCCAGTTCACTTGTGGTAGACCTGGAGGTAGGATCCAAGCCTCCTGATTCTGAATTTGTAGGAATTTTTTTCCTCAGAGAATTAATATTGCAAAAGATAGTGGCTGAACGTTGTGATAAAATTAACTGCTGTGATTGACAGTGAGATCCAGAAGTTTGAGTGTCCTGAGATGGTGGTTGCAGGTCCTTTTTTCTTAGTGACTAGGTGGAAAATATTCTCTACTGTCTCTTGATAGTCCTGAAACCACTGGAGCAAGGGAACAGTCTGTATTTGTAGACTTCTGAGGATAAGAATTGTTTTACATTGTGCTGATGGTATTATTAAAAGTATAAATTATGGGGCACCTGGGTGGCTCAGTTGGTTAAGCAACTGACTTTTGATTTTGGCTCAGGTCGTGATCTCACAGTCGTGAGATTGAGCCCCGCATTAGGCTCCATGCTAGGTGTGGAGACTGCTTAAGATTCGCTCTCTCTCCCTTTGCCCCTCTCTTGCTTGAGTGCCCTCTCTCTCTCTCTCTCTCTCTCAAAACAAACAAATATATAAATAATGAAAAATAAAAACATTTAAAAAATAAAAGCATAAATTATGGAGCTATGTCCAATTTGAGGTTATTTTCTAACTTCTGTCAGAGACAGACTTACCCTGCATATTGGGGCAGAAAATGGAGTAATAATATTAGTCCTGGTTGTGTGCATTTGTTTCCTGTGGGCATTTGTCTGTCTACTTGCTTGCATTTCCAATCAGAGTTGTAGATCTGTGAATGGAAACTATAGAGAGAATTCATTCTATTTTCTACCTCTCCCACTTTGGCTTAGATTTGCCCCTTTTCCTTGCTGTAGATCAAACTGACTCATAGAAAATATTTGTTAGAAACCATGAACATGTTATTGTTTATATGTACCTGTTAAAAAAACTGTGTATCTGTATATATATGAATCTATCTATATCTATATCTATAGATATAGATATAGATAATATTTTCCTACCCTTTACATAGCTAACCACATTTCTTATTTACTTTGGTCTGATCAATATGGGAAAAGAACTCTGTGAATACCTGATAATATCATGACCCTCTTTCTTAACTATTCATCCATTTTAGTCCCATTATACATAGGGAAATTAATATTCTTTATTCATATTGCATGTGCTTTTCCATATGTAATCACACTCCAATGTAATTATCACCAAAGAAACACCAAGTGAAAAATCTTACATTTCTTGGAGCCCAAGGAAGATGACATGATAAGCAGCCAAGTTGTCTTTCAGCTACCTCTAGTTATATGACAGGAATTATATTTATAAAACATTAGAACTTTTCCAAATTTCCCAAATTTTCCTTATTTTTTAATCCTAACTCACTGTTTGTTCTTTTTTGTTTTTGCTTTTGGTGATTCCTCCTCTCAAACTCACAATTTTGAAGTTCCCTAGATCCTTACCCAGGACTCTTCTCTTCTGTCTACACATTTTCTCTGGGAGATCTCATCCATTTCTATGGTTTTAAATGCCATATTTAAAAGATGACTCCAGTCCCTACTGTACCTAGAATTCTATACTGATATAGCCAAATGGTTACTTGATATTGCCACTTAATGTCAAAGGGGCATCTCAAGCTTAACATGGCCCAAACTCTCACATTCCTGTTCCCCCCAAACCTGCTCCTCACTCATCCTCATTTCAGTAAATATCGTAGTGTATCACTCCCCCAAATGACTTTAAGCCAAAAATTCCACTTATTTTTGATTCCTGTTTCCCTCATAATTACAGATCCGATCCTTTGGACACAAGTTTCACTTATATATGGAACCTGAGAAACTTCACAGAAGACCAAGGGGGAAAGGAAGGGGAAAAATAGTTTCAAACAGGGAGGGAGGCAAACCATAAGAGATTCTTAAATACAGAAAACAAACTGAGGGTTGATAGGGGGGCGGGGGAGAGTGGAAAATGGGTGATGGGCATTGAGGAGGGCACTTGGGATGAGCACTGGGTGTTGTATGTAAGCGATGAATCATGGGAATCTACCCCCAAAGCCAAGAGCACACTATATACACTATATGTTAGCTAACTTGCAACAAATTACATTAAAAAAATTCTTTTAAGTTTATTTATTTTTGAGAGAGAGAGGGAGAGAGAGAGAATGCACACAAGTGGGGGAGGGGCAGGGAGAGAGAGGGAGACCTAGAATCTGAACCAGACTCCAGGCTCTGAGCTGTCAGCTTCGACCCTGACACGGGGCTCAAACCCACCAACTACAAGATCATGACATGAGCCAAAGTCAAACGTTTGACCAACTGAGTCACCCAGGTGCCCCTGGACACAACTTCTTATTGGTGTTCTTGCTTTGATACTGGCATCCCTATAATCTTTTCCCCTTATTGGGCCAGACTGATCCTGTCACAATTGTTTTTAACTCTCTAGTCACTGATGATTATAACTAGAATAAAATCCACTCCTTACCCTGCTTTACCAAGCTCATCTAGACTTGTCTGCCTTTACTCCTTTGACGAATTTCATGCTGTTTTCCCTCTTGCATACCACACTTCAACCTCCCTTACTAAACTTAGTATTATTTTTACCAGTTTCTGCCTTAAAGCCATCATACTGTAATTCTCTTCTTCCTGATTATGCCCTCTTCTTGATAATCAGAACTAAGCTTAAATGCTAGTTTTTAGAGTAGTCTTCCTGACCAATCTAAAGTAGTATACTCTTTAACATTACCATCTAGTTTTTAAAAATTACAATGTAGTTAATATACAGTGTTATATCAGTTTCAGGTGTACAATATAGTGATTCAAAACTTTACTCAGTGCTTATCACTGTAAGTGTACATTTCATTCACCACCACCGCCCCGCTTCCCCTCTGTTAAACATCAGTTTGTTCTCTATAGTTAAGAGTTTGTTTTTTTGGTTTATCCCTTTTTTTCTTTGATTTGTTTCTTAAATCCCACATACGAGTGAGGTCATATGGCATTTGTCTTTCTCTGTCTGACTTATTTCACATACACTCTGTTTTTTTTTAGTTCAAGGCAGAATTATTTTTTAATGATAAGGAAGGTTGCTATATAATAGCAAAGCTTAAAGCTCATTCATTACAAGTCTGCACTGTGAATTTTTATAAACCAAACTATATAGCATAACATTTACACATATGCATTTTTATACATATATATCCTTAGAGATTACAACTTTTCTTAAGTACCTATAAAACATTTGCAAAAGTTAAAATTGATTATATGGCAAGTTACAAAGAAAGTTTATACAAACTGTAAAAGTATAAATAAAGCAGACCATATTTTCTGAACACAATTCAATAAAACTAAAATCAGGAATCAAAACTCAAGGTAACAACCAACTGGATGGACAATAACTCTGCATTAAAGAAAGCTGTATTTTCAGAATACCTAGAATAATGATAACTGAACTGTGTATCAGTACATGTGTATAGTTAAAATAAATATGAGATAAAAATTCATAACCTGAAATATGTAAATTACTAAGGAATGAAAATTAACAAATTAAGACAATTCAAAAAGTTCAGGAATCAACAAAGCTGAAGGAAGGAGTCAATAAAAATAAAAATAATAGCACAGAAAACAAGAAGAAAATAGTTGAGTTTTTAAGAAATCTCTGTATATGTGTTTGTTTTTATGGCTTTGGAAAACAGGAGAGAGGAACAACCACCCAAGTAAAAAACTTAAATAGAGGATAGATCCTAAAACTCTGGCATGCATCAGAATCACTTGCAGGTTTGGTAAATACACAGATGGTCGGGACCCACTACCAGAGTTTGTGATTTAGCAGGTCTGGGGTGGGGCCCAAGCAATGCATTTCTGATGATTTTTCCAGACAAAGTTGGCATAGCTGGTATTGCTGAAGTTGGTATAGAGAAATTCTGGTTTTCTTTTCTTTTCAATTTTTTATTTAAATTCTGGTTAACATACAGTGCAATATAGAATTCCATGATTCATCACTTACATATAACCAGTGCTCCTCAAAACAGGTGCCCTCTAAAATACCCATCACCCATCTATCCCATCCCTCACTCACCTCCCACCATCAACCCTCAGTTAGTTCTCTATCTTTAAGAGTCTATCATGATTTTTTTCTTTTTTTTCCCTCATCACATACGTTCATCTGTTTTGTTTCATAAATTCCACATGAGAGAGATCATATGGCATTTGTTTTGATGGCTGAGTAATATTCCATTGTATGTATATGTGTGTGCGTGTGTGTGTGTGTGTGTGTGTGTGTGTGTGTACCACTTCTTCTTTATCCATTCATCAGTTGATGGACACTAGCACTCTTTCCATAACTTGGCTATTATCAATAATGTTGCTGTAAACATTGGGGTACATGTACCCCCTTCAAATCTGTATTTTTGTGTTGTTTGAGTAAATACCTAGTAGTAAAATTGCTGGATCATAAGGTAGTTCTATTTTTAACTTTTGAGAAACCTCCATACTATTTTCTAGAGTGGCTGTACCAGTTTGCATTCCCACCAACAATGCAAGAGGGTCTTCTTTCTCCACATCCTTGCCAACATCTGTTGTTTCTTGTGTTGTTGATTTTAGCCGTTCTTACAGGTGTAAGGTGGCATCTCAATGTGGTTTTGATTTGTATGTCCTTGATGATGAGTGATGATGAGTGTGTCTGTTAGCCATCTGGGTGTCTTCGTTGGAAAGTGTCTATTCATGTATTTTGCCCATTTCTTCACTGGATTATTTTTTGGAGGGTGTTGAGTTTGATAAGTTCTTTATAGATTTTGGATACTAATCCTTTTTTAAAAAATGTTTATTCATTTTTGAGAGAGAGACAGAGAGACAGAGAGCGAGCAGGGAAGGGGCAGAGAGAGCAAGAAACACAAAACCCGAAGCAGGTTCTAGGCTCTGAGCTGTTGCACAAAGCCTGATGTGGGGCTGAAACCACGAACCATGAGATCATGACCTGAACTGAAGTTGGACACTTAACCAACTGAGCCACCCAGGGGCCCCTTGGATACTAATCCTTTATCAGATATGTCATTTGCAAATATCTTCTCCCATTCCATAGACTGCCTTTTAGTTTTGTTGACTGTTTCCTTCGCTGTGCAGAACTTTTTATCTTTATGAGGTCCCAATAGTTCATTTATGCTTTTGTTTCCCTTGCCTCTGGTGACATATCTAGTAAGTAGTTGCTCTGGCTAATGTCAGAGGTTGTTGCCTACATTCTCCTCTAGGATTTTTTAAAACATTTTTTTTAACGTTTATTTATTTTTGAGACAGAGAGAGACAGAGCATGAACGGGGGAGGGGCAGAGAGAGAGGGAGACACAGAATCGGAAGCAGGCTCCAGGCTCTGAGCCATCAGCCCAGAGCCCGACGCGGGGCTCGAACTCACGGACCGCGAGATCGTGACCTGAGCTGAAGTCGGAAGCTTAACCGACTGAGCCACCCAGGCGTCCCTTTTTTTTTTTTTTAATTTTTTTTTCTCCTCTAGGATTTTTATGGTTTCCTGTCTCACATTTAAGTCTTTCATCCATTTTGAATTTATTTTTGTGTATGGTGTAAGAAAGTGTGTGTGTGTGTGTGTGTGTGTGTGTACCACTTCTTCTTTATCCATTCATCAGTTGATGGTCACTTGGGCTCTTTCCATAATTTGGCTATTGTTGAGAGTGCTGCTATAAACATTGGGGTGCATGTACCCCTTCGAATCTGTATTTTTGTATTGTTTGAGTAAATACCTCGTAGTGAAATTGCTGGATTATAAGGTAGTTCTATTTTTAACTTTTGAGAAACCTCCAGTTTCATTCTTCTGCATGTTGCTATCCTGTTTTCCCAGCACCATTAATTGAAGAGACTGTCTTTTTTTGCATTGGATATTCTTTCCTGCTTTGTCAAAGATTAGTTGACCATATAATTGTGGGGCACTTAGTATCATACCCTCTAGCTCCATCCATGTTGTTTCAAATGGCAGGATTTCATTCTTTTTTATGGTAAAGTAGTAGTCTATTTTATATATATACCACATCTTCTTTACCTATTCATCTGTCAGTGGACACTGAGCTGCTTCCATAATCTGGCTACTGTAAATAATGCTGCAATAAATATAGGGGTACATGTATCCCTTCAGATCAGTGTTTTTATCATCTAATTTTAATAATTGCATAGTGTTGGTTACTAGTTAATATTTTTCTCAACTATCCAATCCTTTAAACTGTAAATTTCATGAATGCAAATTTTTGTCATCAGTTCCAGGCACTTAGTAAATGATTTATCTACTTGTCTGTCTGTATTAAATAAATAAATGGTTATGTTAAATTCAAGTGAATTACAGCCACTATAGAAAAATTATCATCTTAAATTTTCTAAGAATGATTACCTTGTTTGAGTCTCCAATCATGAAGAATTTAATTTTATGATGCATGCAATAACTATGGAGTTCTAAATGCCCAAACTACTTCAATTGAAATGATCTTCATTTTACATTTTTTATTGATTTGTTTTGTAAAAAACTCCAAACAAAATAATATAGGTAAGATGAGATGCATTCAAAACTACCAATGGACATACATTTGTTAAAACATCTTTTAATATCTTTTATTATACACTTTCTTACAGACACTGGACAAGGTCCATATACTGCATTAAATTCATATAAAATATGAGTTTTCTACTGAAGGAGGATAATTAATTTGAGCAGTTTAAACAGAAAGTTAGCATATTGTTGCACCCTTTTTGGAAGATATCCTCTGTGAGCTTGAATGGCTAATTAAAAGTTTGTGCCAAAGTTTAGCAACTCAGTGACTATCAAAAAACCGAGCAACATATTTCTGCTCAGTTTTTTTACTTAAAAAAATTTTTTTTAATGTTCATTTATTTCTGAGGCAGAGAGAGACAGAGCATGAGTCCGGGAGGGGCAGAGAGAGAGGGAGACACAGAATCAGAGGCAGGCTCCAGGCTCTGAGCTGTCAGCACAAACTGTGAGATCATGACCTGAGCCAAGTCAGTAGCTCAACCGACTGAGCCACCCAGGCACCCCACAGTTTTATTTTAACAGGCTCTGTCAATGCCAGAGAAATCTCCCATGGAATGTGGGTGTAGAAGTCACACCAGCAAAGAACAGAGCACTGTTGAAAATAGCCTTACCTAAGAATGAAGGTGGTTTACCAAAGAGATGACACATACGGACTAGAAATAAAACACTGTTAAAGCGAATGGCTGGATGTTTACGAAATGTGTTCATCAAATAAATGTGTATTTCCTGTCATGTTTAATAGTGATGTTTCCATTAGAGGCTTATTCCTTTACCACATTTAAGGTGTCTATTAATTGAAAGTGGTTTCATTAGTCACTTCATATTTAATCACCTGATATAAAGCAACATATTCTCTCCTGTGATTATATGTTCACTTAATCATCAATTTATGTATGTACAAATTTACAAAATGCTATTTGGGTGGCTGTTTTTGTTTCTGTATGAGATAATTGAGATAAGCAATTGGCTTTTCATGTTGGTGATTTAGGGCTTGACACCTGTGACATCTTCCAGAGCAACACAGTAAGAGCCCAAAGTCTTTCATGTTCAAGAATGCTTGTGGGGGGAAGTCACAGGCAGGGTGGACTTACACAAAAATAGTGAATTAAAGGTCTCCATTAAGAGCTGTTTCAGGTGTCCTTTTTGTTCAGACACTGACTCTCACTAGACTCTGTGATTTAAGGCTGAAACTTAAAGCCCAATGTTATGTGCTGTGTGGATGTTTGGCGAAATCAGGAGGACTCCTTTGGCCTAACTACAGATCCCTACCTACTCTGCTCCTGTTGGACAAGGTCCCCTAGCCAAACAACCTTCTTTATTGAGGGGACCAGGGGAGGTTATCCCTGAGGAGTAAGTTTCAGTTCTCTGATGACCTGTGGAACTATTCAAACAAGCCAGTCACATTCTCCCATCAGAGAGCCAGCAGGGCACTTTGCCCTCTTGCTGCTACAAAGTCTGCCTCCCACAGCCCCTAGCTGTTCGCTCGGTTCTCGAGTGCAATCCTATATGACCCTCCATGCCACGCAGTGCCCTCTTCCCTCCAAGTTGTTAAGTATATGTGACTAATAAACTGCTCTCATATCAGATGTCATGCTTTTGGCCGTCCCCATTGCCCTAAGACAGGAATCTGTCCCTCATATAGGGGATGTCAGAAAGTGATCAGCACAGGTGATGCTTCCTTGCTCCTCACTCTGTATGCTGTCTGACCTTTCCCCAATACACTGCTAGCCAGCATCCTTAGACACCTTGCTATGTCACTGCTAACCTTATATTGGAAATATATACCCATTCTTGTATCTATCCCCTAAGGGTCAAACATGGCATCCAGCGGATTTTTAAAAATATTAAAAATTAAAAAAAAATTTAAGCGTAATAGACACACAATGTTACATTAGTTTCTGTTATACATCATAGTGATGGGTCAACTCTATATGCTATGCTCATGACAGTGTAGCTACCATCTGTCACCATATGATGCTATTACAATACCAATGACTATATTCCCTATGCTGTACCTCTCATCTCCAAGGATATTAATTTTAATGGTTAGAATTTTGAGTGTTTACTATCGAGAGGGCTGGTGATGGAAAGATGCTGCACCTGAGAGCACACATAGGAAGAAATGGCCTGCTTTGCACCTAACCACACCCTTTAAGGATGTTTCCTACATTTGCTGATCAAATTGGTAAAGAGGCAGAAAAGAGAAAGTGAGTGATGTTCTGCATAAACGACAGTGCTAAAGCTTTGCCGAGCACTTCCATGTACCATGATCTAAGACTTTTGCATACATTTTTTTCATTTAGTTCTCACAATAGGTTTATGACGTAGGTACAGTTGTCATAGATTAAAAACAAACAAACAAACAAATAAAAACCCCAAGGCAAAGAGTCAAATAAGTTGGCCAGAGCTAGAAAGTGGCAGAGGTAAGGTTAGAGCCTATAAATCTGTCTGAAACCAGAGCTAGGATCTTAAAAAATGTCCTGCCCTGTAGCGAATATTCATGTACATGCATGCATGGTGAGTCACAAAAATCAAGAATGGTACAGTGATTTGCAGCTCTACACTTACAAGGGGTCGAGTCTTGAACCAAGTGCCTGATCTCTCATTTCCTCTTTAATGATAAAAATCCAGCAAACAAAAAATACCTTTGAGGGTTTTATGAGGATTTACTGACATCATCAACCTTGAAGCACATGGGATGTTTTGGTTGTGAAATTCATGTTTATTCCTAACCTCCTTTTTATTCACTTAGCCACACATTCAATAAATATACTCTCAGTGCCTAATAGTTCAAGCTACTTGTTCTGGGTACTTGGAATACATCAGCAAAAAAAAAGCAAAGGACCCTCCCCTCATTCACTTGATACTCCATGTACCAGATAAATTCAAAATGAATCAGAGTTGAATATAAAATACAAAACCATGCAATAACTAGATGAAAACATAAGACAATATATCTGTAATCTAAATGTGGGGAGAATTTTTCTTATTATGACTTAATATACAGAAGCATTAAGGAAAAATATTGATGCATTTGATGATGTTTAAAATGTTTTTTGTGGATGGAAAAGATCATCAAAAACAAAGTAAAAAAAAAACAAAGTAAAAGTACAAATAGTATTGAAAAAGAAATTGCAACTTATGTAAAGAACTTTTTTAAAAAGAGGCAAAAGACCAGTACCTTCATTAAAAAATGAATTAGAAAAAATATAAGTATAATGCTAAGTGAAATAAGTCAGTCAGAGAAAGACAAATACCATATGATCTCCCTCATATGTGGAATTTAAGAAACAAATGAGCGAAGGAAAAACAGAGAGAGAGACAAACCAAGAAACAGACTCTTAACTATAGAGAACAAACTGATGCTTACCAGAGTAGGAAGGGATAAGTGAATTAGATGATGCAGATTAAAGAGTACACTTCTCATGATGAAAAAAAATTGACAAAAAAAGAATTAGAGATTAGGACAGATAGTTCACAGAATAAAAATGCAAATAGCTATTAACCTAATAAAACATGTTAAACTTTTTTTTTAAATAAGACAATTGGAAATTAAAACTACACTAAGATACCATTTTTCAATAATTAGTTTTGTAAAGTCCAAATGTTTGACAACATACTCTGTTGGTGTGGCAGTGAGGAAAAAGATACACTTGTATATTTACAGTAGGAATACAAACTGGTACAATCCCTGTGCAGTGGGAGTTGGCAATATCTAGCAAAACGACATATATGTTGGGGAACAGCATCAAAAAGATGTGATGGTTGATTGACCCATGGGCTGGACCTGAGTACTTGGAGGCTCCCTACTCCCTCCTTTGTCCTTGGAATGTGGGCTGTGCTTGCCTATTCAGCTCCCAGACATTGCTCCAAGGATATAGCCTTGAGATAGTGATGATAGGTGTTTAAACCACCTGCATGATCTTTATAAACTTTTAAGATTTGGTGGGTGGATACAGGGATCCATCTATCTTGCTGCTGCCCAAGACAAGCCTTAGATGTAAGTTCCCTTTGCTTATTAAATCTGCCACTTACCAATCTGGAGTGGTCTGCCTTTTTCTTTGGTCTCTTCCTGCCCTTTATGTGTGGGGGCCATTTTCAGATTACACTTGGAAAGTTCCTGAGAGGGTTGCAAACCAACTTATGTTTACCCCTTGATTCAGCAATCCTACTTCTAGGAATCTAGGCCAATAATATGCTGACGGTTGATTTTGTTGAGGCCTAGGTTTTTCATCGTAGGAGAAAGACAATACAGATCAACGTTGATAAAATCAAGCAAAATCCTTGTATTAGTTCTGGAGTGCCTGGAGTGCTCAGTCAGAAGAGGATGTGACTCTTGATCTTGAGATCGTGAGTTTGAGCCACATGTTGGGTACAGAGATTACTAAAAAAAACTTTAAAAAAATCTTATCGTTTTATATTTGAAGTATGAACTAAATGCATTGAATTTATGTGTTCATAAGTATTTTTATTTTAATTTTTTGTTCCAGCTGTAAACATGGAGAAGGTCTAGGAAGAATAAAAGACCCAAGAACAATAGCATGAGCATTTCTAGCATCGTACTGTGGTCCATTAATATCATTCTCCTCAAAAAGGAACCAGGAAGAAGTACTTCTGGACTTTTGGAATAAGAACCCCCTAAAATTCTTTCCTCCATAACAATAATGGCATAAATTTTTCAGAATCTGGGAATTAACCAAAGGCTTGTAGTGATCCAAGGAACATTTATTTTTAAAAACAGGGGCTGAACACCAGTATGAATAGGGTGCTTTCTAGTGTTTTATTTAATTAATTAATTAGTTCTTAAAAATTTCTATTGAGATATAATTGACATATAACATTGTGTAATTTCAGGTGTGTAGCATGTTGATTTGATTCATTTACATTGCAATATGATTACCATTGTAGCATTAGCTAACACTTCTATCATGCCACATTACCATATCTTCTACTTGTGGGAACAATTAAGATCTAGTTTCTTTTTTTTTTCAATATATGAAATTTATTGTCAAATTGGTTTCCATACAACACCCAGTGCTCATCCCAAAAGGTGCCCTCCTCAATACCCATCACCCACCCTCCCCTCCCTCCCACCCCCCATCAACCCTCAGTTTGTTCTCAGTTTTTAAGAGACTCTTATGCTTTGGCTCTCTCCCACTCTAACCTCTTTTTTTTTTTTTTCCTTTCCCCTCCCCCATGGGTTTCTGTTAAGTTTCTCAGGATCCACATAAGAGTGAAACCATATGGTATCTGTCTTTCTCTGTATGGCTTATTTCACTTAGCATCACACTCTCCAGTTCCATCCACGTTGCTACAAAGGGCCATATTTCATTCTTTCTCATTGCCACGTAGTACTCCATTGTGTATATAAACCACAATTTCTTTATCCATTCATCAGTTGATGGACATTTAGGCTCTTTCCATAATTTGGCTATTGTTGAGAGTGCTGCTATAAACATTGGGGTGCATCAGTACTCCTGTATCCCTTGGATAAATTCCTGGCAGTGCTATTGCTGGGTCATAGGGTAGGTCTATTTTTAATTTTCTGAGGAACCTCCACACTGCTTTCCAGAGAGGCTGCACCAATTTGCATTCCCACCAACAGTGCAAGAGGGTTCCCGTTTCTCCACATCCTCTCCAGCATCTATAGTCTCCTGATTTGTTCATTTTGGCCACTCTGACTGGCGTGAGGTGATATCTGAGTGTGGTTTTGATTTGTATTTCCCTGATAAGGAGCGACGTTGAACATCTTTTCATGTGCCTGTTGGCCATCCGGATGTCTTCTTTAGAGAAGTGTCTATTCATGTTTTCTGCCCATTTCTTCACTGGGTTATTTGTTTTTTGGGTGTGGAGTTTGGTGAGCTCTTTATAGATTTTGGATACTAGCCCTTTGTCCGATATATCATTTGCAAATATCTTTTCCCATTCCGTTGGTTGCCTTTTATAAGATCTAGTTTCTTAGTAAGTTTAATGTTTATAATAAGGTTTTGTTGTCTGTAATCACTGTATTATGTACTAGATCTCCAGGACTTATTTATGTACTAGTATCAAGTATTCATTCTTATACAACATTTCTCCCATTTCATGCACCCCCCCACACCAGCCTTTGGTAAGTGCCATTTCACTCTGTTTCTCGAGTTTTTTTTTTTTTAATTCTGCATATAAGGGATATCATACAGTATTTGTCCTTCTATGACTTACATCACTTAGCATAATGTCCTCAAGTTTTATCCATGTTGTCACAAGTTTTCTTTTTTCTCATGGCTGAATAGTATTCCATTGTGTGTATGTATATCTCTATCATCTATATATCTATATGAATCACATTTTCTTTACCCATTCATTTGCTGAAAAACACTTATGTTGTTTTCATATCTTGGCTATTGTAAGTAATGTTTCAGTGAACATGGAAGTGCATAGGTCTTTTCAAGTTACGTTTTCATGTTTTTGTTTGTTTGTTTGTTGTTGTTTTGATAAATACTCAGAGGTGGAATTGCTGGATCATATGGCAGTTTAGTTTTAATTTTTTCAGGAACCTGCAAACTGTTTTCCCTAGTGGATGAACCAATCTACATTCTCACCAACAGTGCACCAAGGGTTCCCTTTTCTCCACGTCCTTGCCGACACTTGTTATTTCTTGTCCTTTTGCTAATAGCCATTTTAACAGGTGTGAGGTGATATCTCACTGTGGTTTTTAGTTGCATTTCCCTGATGATTAGAGATGTTCAGCACTTTTTCATGTTGATCATTTGGCTGTCTTTTTTTTGGAAAAATGTCTATTTAGTTCCTCTGCCCATTTTTTAGTTGGATTTTTGCTGTTATTGAATTATATGAGTTCTTTATACATTTTGGATATTAACCCCTTATCTGATACATGGTTTGCAAATATTCTCTCCCATTCCATATGTTGCCTTTTTATTTTGTCAGTTGTTTCTTGTGTAGTGCATAAGCTTTTAAGTTTGATGTAGTCTCAGTGGTGATTTTTTTCTTTTTTTGTTTGTGCTTTTGGTGTCATACCTAAAAAAACAGTGCCAAATCCATTGTTGAGGAGCTTCCTCCCTATGATTTCTTGTTTTTAAGTTTTTATTTAAATTCCAGTTAGTTAACCTGAAGTGTTATATTAGTTTCAGGTGTACCTATGATTTCTTCTAGGAGTTTTACAGTATCAGGTCTTCAGTTTAAGTTAATAAAAGTTTTGTAGTTTACATTGTACTAATCTTTCACTTCCTTGGTTAAATTTAGTTCAAGGTATTTTATTGTTTTTGATGCTATTGTCAATGGGATATGTTTTTTTTATTACTTTTTCAGATGTTTTATTTTTGTGTGTAGAAATGCAGCTGATTTCTGTGTGTTGATTTTATATCCTGAAACTTTACTGAATTCATAAATTATATTCAATAAATTTTTAGTTGAGTCTTTGGGATTTTCAATATATAAAATTATATCATCTGCAAATAATGACAGTTTTACTTCTTTTCTAATTCAAATACCTCTTATTTCTTCGTCTTACCTGATTGCTCTAGCTAGGAATATGTTGAATAAAATGGTGAGAGCAGACACTTTTGTCTTGTTCCTGATCTTAGAGGGAAGGCTTTAAATTTTTGCCCATTTAGTGTAATGTTAGCTGTGGTTTTGACATATATGGCCTTTATTATGTTGAGGTATATTCCTTCTATACGTAAATCTTTGAGAGTTTTTATCATAAAAGGATATTACATTGTATCAAATGCTTTTACTACATCTATTGAGACGGTCATATGATTTTTATCTTTTATTCTATAAATGTGGTGTGTCACATTTATTGATTTGCATTTGTTGAAACATCCCTATATCTAAGAGATAAATCCCAGTTGGTCATGGTGTATAATCATTTAAATGAATTTTTGGATTAGGTTTGCTAATATTTCATTGAGACTTTTTTCATCTGTGTTCATCAGGGATATTGTTCTATCATTTTCTTTTTCTTGTGTCTTTATCTGGTTTTGTTATCAGGGTAGTACTAGCCTTGTACAATGATTCTGGAAGTGTTCCTTCCTCTAATTTTTTGGAAGATTTTGAGAAGGGTTGGTATTAATCCTTTTTTAAATGTTTTTTAAATGTTTGGTACAATTTGCCAATAAAGTATGTGGTCCTGTGGTTTCCTGTGTTGGAAGATTTTTGATTCCATCTCCTTACTCTTTATTAGTGTGTTCATATTTTCTGTTTTTTTCTGGTCCAGTCTTGGTGGGCTGTATGATTCTTGGAACTTATCCATTTCTTCTAGGTTATTTAATTTGTTTGCATATAATTGTTTATAGCAGTTTCTTATGATCCTATGTATTTCTTTTTTTTTAATTTTTGTTTTTGAGAGACAGAGAGAGAGAGAGAGAGAGAGAGCGCAGGGGAAAAGGGCAGAGGGAGAGAGAGAGAGAGAGAGAGAGAGAGAGAGAGAGAGAGAGAGAGAATCTTAAGCAGGCTCCACACTCAGCACAGAGCCTGATGCAGGGCTTAGTCCCATGACCCTAGGATCATGACCTGAGCCAAAATCAAGAGTGGGACTCTCAACAGACTGAGCCAGCTAGGTGCTATTATGTATTTCTGATCTTAAGTATTTCTGTAGTGTGAGTTATAATTTCTGCTCTTTCATTTCTGATTTTATTTATTTGATCCTTTTCTCTTTGTTTTTTAGTCTGGCTACAGTTTTGCAATTTTGTTTATCTTTTTGAAAATGCAGCTTTCAGTTTTATTGATCTTTCCTGCTGTTTTCCTGGTCTCTATTTCATTTATATCTACTCTTATCTTTATTATTTTTCCTTCTCCTAGCTTTGGGCTTAATTTGTTCTTATTTTCCTTGCTCCTTGGAGTATAAAGTTATATCATTTATTTGTGATCTTTCTAATTTCTTAATATATGAACTTATTGCTATAAACTTCCCTCTCAGAACTGCTTTTGTAGCATCCCATAAGTTTTTGGTATGATATGTTTCCATTTTCATTTGTGTCTAGATATTCTTTGATTTATCTTTTGATATCTTCTTTGACCCATTGTGTGTTCAGGAGTGTATTGTTTAGCTTACACATATTTATAGATTTTCCAGATTTCCTTATGTTGTTGAGTTCTAGTTTCATAACATCATGGTCAGAAGAGATAATTTGGTATGATTTTAATCTTCTTAAACTTACTAAAACTTGTTTTTGTCCTATTATACGATCTATCCTTAAAAATCTTCCATGGGCACTTCAGAACAATGTGTATTCTATAGATGTCTATTAGGTCCATTTGATTTAACGTGTAGTTCAAATCCATCATTTTTTTGTTGATATTCTGTCTGGATGATCTATCTGTTGTTGAAAGGCACTTGAAGTCCCTTACTACTATTCCTTTGTTGCCTGTTTCTCCTTTTATATCTGCTAGTATTTGCTTAATATATTTAAGTGATCCAATGTTCAGTGCATATTTATTTATGATTATTGTATCTTCTTGATGAAGTGATCCTTCTATCATTATGTAATGACCTTCCTTATGTCTTGGTACTGTTTTTGGCTTAAAGTCTATTTTGTCTGATATAAGTATAGCTACCCCTGCTTTATTTTGGTTTCTACTTGAATGGAAATATTTTTTTCCATCTCTGCACTTTGAATCTATGTGCATCTTTAAGGACTCAAGTGGGTCTCTTATAGGCAGCGTGTAATTGGGTCTTGTTTTTTAACCTATCAAACCACTCTGTGTCTTTTGATTGTTGAGTTTGATCCACTTACATTTAGAGTAATTATTGATATGTAAGGACTTAGTAATGCCATCTTATTAATTGTTTTTTGGTTATTTTGTATTTCTATCATTTCTTTTTCCCTCTGTTTCTGCCTACCTTGCACATTGGTTATTTTCCACAGTGGTATACTGTATTTTCTGTTTCTTTTTCTTTTGTGGATTTGCTCTAGGCTTTTGTGGTTACTATGGGGCTTATAGAAAACAACTTATAGATAAAGCAGACCATTTTAGGCTGGTAACATCTATCTTCAGTTCTGTAGAAAGGCTCCACCCTTTTACTTTCCCTGTCACAATTTACCTCATTTTATGTTGTATATTTGTTATCAATTCGTAGTGGCTATAGTTGTTTCTACTGTTCTTCGATTTTAACCCTTATTCTATAGTTGAGTGGTTAATGTACCATCCTAGTATAGAGTTACAGTTTTCTAAGTCTGACTGTATATTTTTCACCTTTATGCATGTGTTATATATTTTTGTATGTTTTCATGTTGCTAACATCTTTCCATTTTGGCTTGAAGAATACCTTTCATAATTTTCTCCCTCAGCTTCTGTTTGTCTAAGAAAGCCTAGACTTCATAACTTTCATGGATAAAGTATTCTTGGCTAGCAATTTTTTTCTTTCAACACTTTGAATGTATCATTCCATTCCTTCCTGGCCTGTAAAGTTTTTGCTGAGAAATCCACTGATAGCACAATGGAGGTTCCTTTGTAGGTTATATTCTTTTTATCTCTGACTCCCTTTAAGATTCTTTTTTTTTAATCATAGATTTTTGACAATTTCATTATAATGTAATTTGGAGAAGCTCTTTTTTACATTAAGAAAGTAGGATAAGCTATTAGCTTTGTGGACTTGTATGTCCAAGTCTTTCTCCTAGCTTGAAAAGTTCTCACCATTATTTCTTAAAATAAACTCTCTGTCCCCTTATCTCTCTCTTCTCCTTCTGGAACCCTGATTATTCTCATATTTGTGTTTTTGATAGAATCTAATAACTCACAAAGGCTTTCTCTGCTCTTTTAAAATCTCTGTTCTTTTGTCTCCTCTGTGTTACTTCAAAATTCCTGTCCTCCAAGTAGTTTACTTTTTTTCTACCTGATCTGACCTATTATAGATGCTCTCTATCGCATTCTTCATCTCCTTCTTTGAATTCTTTAGCTCCAGAATTTCAGTTTCGTTCCTTTTTATAATTTCAATCTACTTGAAAAGAACACATTTGGCTCATATATTTTATTCCTTATTTCATTGAATTGCCTTTCTGAGTTTTCTTGTAACTCATTGAGTTTGTTCATTGCCACCATTTTGAATTCTTTATCAGTTAGCTCACATTATTCTATGCCTTGGAACTCGGTGGAAAATTGTCATTTTCTATTTGTGATGCCATATTTCCTCTATTCTTCATATTCCGTGTAGCTGTGCATACATGCTTTCAAATTTATGGCAGAGTAGCAGATATCTACTCTTACAGAGTAGCAGATATCTGCTTAACCCTGTGCTCATTGTCTTCAGTAGAAGGGGTGGTATTGTTATCTGAGTTTTTACTCTGGGTTTGTAAAGTGAACCTGCTCCACTCTTCTTGCTCTCTCTTATAGCCATGTTTTTAAGCTTTTATGTCTTCTGTGGTTCTTACAATTCATCAGGCTGGTTATTGGAAACCATTTCTTTGTTTTCTGGAAGATAGTGTTATAGCTCAACTTTGTGGTTTCTCCTTGCTCACTGATGGGATTTAAATAAATCCCATAAATAAAAAGGAATAATTAAACATTATCCTACCTTTCTAAATAAATTATTTCTTTGTACAACCAAATATTTGATGAGGGGAAGTTTCTCTTTATACAAGTATTCCATCAAATTAAAATAAGAAAGGATGATAGAAGAAATGATGTAACTTGGTGATCTCTAATGAATTAATAGATCTAGGAACTGATCATCAAGCACTGTTAACATATGAAAAGAGAGAAAATGGACATCATATGCTTTCTGAAGAAGAACAAAACAGCACACATGAACTGGTCTTGCCAAAGAAACTAAATCAGAATTTGATCAAGCTTCTAGGTCTAACCATCAATATGTAAGAAATACAGACAGTAAAAGAACATGACATATGCTGTCATAGGGAATGTTACCAAAATCTGTTCTGTAAAGAACTCTAGAGATCTCAGCAAATAAATTGGAAGTAAAAAAGTAAATTGGAAGTTAAAAATAAATGAAAGATGGATTAGGAACTTATAAGTGATGTAAGAGACAAATTAAGCAGTTACGATGTACTAACAAAGAAAATCTCTCTGAGCTTTGAGAACATGCATAAGGACTTGCCTTCTGCATGATCCAGAGTCTGGAAGAGGTTGTAAGTTACTATGATGGTAGGGCCAAGACTTCTCTAAAAATTGGTCAGAATTAGCAGAACAACAGCCTGATAGTGAACTTTGTGACTGTCTGCAATCTGTGACTCGGCTGTGCTATCTGTATTCAGTAAAGGGCACAGGGGTCAGCAACTTGCCTCTGCTCAGCCCCATCCTGAACCAACAAGCCAAGGACTTTGTTTTAAGAAGACCAATTGCTTTTCCTTATGATACTGTGAGACTTTTGCTTTGCCACCACTTCATACTTGGCCTTTGTTCTGGGTGATAATCTTCTAAGGGGCCGTTGTATATTCCTGCATATGAGTAAATCCTCAATACTACAACTAGTTTTCTCTGATTACTTTTTGCTACTTTCTCTGAAGACCGTCCCACAAGACCTAACTCCTTTATGTTGTATCAAGTTTTCTCTACTTTGCCTCGTAGCAAACATGGCCTAATACTCCCTGTGTTTCAGATTCTTATATTTCATTTTTTAGTGATGATATGGATTTGGAAACAAATATATGCAAAAAAGTCAGTGACACAATAAGTGAATTTAGAACACTGATTATATAGTTGATGACATTAAGATATTTCTGTTATTTTTTTTAGGTGTGAGAGTATCATTGCAATTACATATTTTAGAGAGTATTTTCTATAAATACATGCTAAAATATTTACAAATGAAATGATATGTAGTCTGAAATTTACTTCAAGATAATCCAGGGTATGTAGAATATATGGGTGTGAATGTAAAAGAAGAGCCATGACTTGATAATTGTTGAAATCAGATAATAAGCACAGGAAGTACATTACACCATTCTGTCTACTTCGGCAGATATTTAAAATTTCATATAATAAAAAAGTGATTTCAAGAAGATTTCACCTTGCATAGTTATATTCTAGTGGGATTTAGCCAATAAACAATTAACATACTAACTCTAATTGTATATTTACAATTTTAGGGGTGCTAAGTGCTATTGTAAAGGGGATAGGGGATAGGGAATGCAGTATATGATAAGAGGATCAATAATATGTGCACTTTGTATGTCAAAATTTACTACCACATATCATGTCATATATATGTGCTCTTATGTATATGTTATATACATAATCCCAAGGGTCTTTTTTCATTTTTTTAATGTTTATTTATTTTTGAGAGAGAGAGAGACAGAGACAGAGTGCAAGTGGGGGAGGGGCAGAGAAAGAGAGGGAGAGAGAGAGAGCTAGCAGGGAAGGGGCAGACAACACACACACACACACACACACACACACAAACACACACACACACACAAACACGAAGCAGGCTCCAGGCTCCAAGCTGTTAGCATAGAGCCCTACGTGGGGCCCGAACTGGAGCACTGCTAGATCATGACCTGAGCTGAAGTCAGATACTTAACCCACTGAGTCACCCAGGCGCCCCTATTCCTAAAACTCTTATTTATAAAATTACTCTAATGTTTCCATCCTTAGTAATGGCAATGCTATGGAATTCATTGTAGATTTCTGAAATTGTATGATTTTTCTAGACTCTTAAATTTGTAGTGGGATATATTCTTTATCTAAATAATTTGGATTCCATTTAGTAGCTTTATGTTGTTTACTTCCAAATGGTGCCAAATTTGGCCACATGAAATATATGTAATAAGATATTTGAATTATATTTAATAAATAAATCTATTTTATATCTTAACTGGATTTTCTTCACTGTCAATTGCTATATATTCCATAGCAATAATTTATATAAAGAGGAGTTTCCTTAATGATAAAAAGAGAAAAAGATAGGTTTATTTTAATAAAAATTCTATCACATAAAGCATTAAGAAAAAATAATTTTTATCTTAACAAGATTAGATTTCTTATTAGCACTCACCAAAAACCTGACAAAGGACAGATTTTATTTTTTAGCCATGCATCATTACTTTGTGGAATTGCTTTTGGTTTATTGCTCTCTTGTTCCAATACTAAGTTGACATTTTCTATGACAAGCCTTATTAATTTGTAGGAATTATTCCTTCTGGCAGCATATATTCAGAATGCATAGTATTAGAAGGGGCTGGGGTGTTGTGATGGAGAAAAATGGAAGTGAATTGAATAATTTAATGTTTTAAAAAAGAAAATGCTATGCGACAGTAATCAGAGGAAATTTTGTGAATTTGAATAATAGACGATGAAGGTTTTTGAGTTCTTCAGAATATTAGTATCTCTATAATAGGGCTTGAGACTTGGAAGAGACCCTAACAGGTCATGTGGTATTGCTTTACCTTCAACAGAGCCTTAAATAAAGCAGCTTAGGCAGAAGTAGAAATCCATTAAAAATCCTCTGTGGGAGGACATTCATCAAACTCTCCCTATGGGTCACTTATGCTTGGGGAAATCAAATTTGGATAAGTTTCTGATAATACAGAAATGGTGTGATGTTCCTGGAATGTGGCTGATGAATGCCTGGCAGTTGCAAGGCAAAAAAATGTATATTTCGTGTGTGTGTGTGTGTGTGTGTGTGTGTGTGCGCGCGCGCGCGTGCACGCTCATGATCTTACTAGAGTAAGTATCTGTATGACAGAGATCTTTTTAACCAAACATATTTTGGAAAGCCAAGGAGTTTCTTTCTATACACAGATTTTTACTGTAGCAAGAAGATGGAATAAACAGCAAATTGATATCTATGTCTTCATCTGTGTTTTTTTTCCCAGGCTTTGGTTTCTTTTTCATGTGATCCTGTCTGTGATGGGTAGTGATCATGTCTGTGATGGGTAATAGATAATCCAGATACTCACATAAATTCTGTTCACTTCGGTTGTCTCATTTGTAATGTGGAAATAGCAATAGTATCTTTGTTGGAGGGTTATTTAAAAGATTAAATTAGATTATTATAAAGTTTGTAATACTGCGTCTGGCACATAAGAAATGCTCAATAAATGTTAGTTATTGTTTTTATTATTATCCCTAGTGCTCACTGCTGTCAACATAGGTGGCTGGTAGGACCGATCCCCTCTTCACCTTTGTGCATGATTGGGACAACTCTAACTAGTGCAGTGGACGTTGTAACATTGTGTTCCTGCACGGTAAATAGGACACAGGGTGGCCTTGTGTGGTTTAAAAGCATTTTAGAAAGTCAGTTTCAGAGCTGAAGGGTGACATGGGGTGACAAGAACCTCCAAAGATTTTAGGGGACTTAAAGTTTACCCTCAAGTCAAAATGAAGTTATTCATTCATTCTTTCATTCAACATTCAGTGGAGTGTAGCATGAAGAGCCGTAATGAGTGGCCACAGTAACAGACACTAACCAATCTGTTTGAAAAAATTTATTCTTCAGATTATCTGAAGGAAGCACAAGATCAAATTATAAAAAGATCTATATTATCCAAAAACTCCAGGTTGGCAAATGGTTTTTCCATTATTTGGGATAGGTAGAGATAGCTTGGTTGTCAAAGAACAGTATTGCTTATCCCAATTATTTACATACTTATGGAATACTTTCAAATATTGAAACACGTTGAAGGATCTTCTTGGTCTGCCATATCTGCACTCCTATTTATTTTGTAACAAACCTGTCTTAGTATAAGCTACCATAATGAAATGCCATAGACTGAGTGGCTTATACAACATAAATTTATTTTCTCACAGTTCTGGATGTCAGAGGTCAGTGTGCCAGCATGGTTAAATTTTGGTAAGGGCTCTCTTCCTGGATTACACATACCACCTACATGACAGAATAATTATGTGCTGTCTCTTCTTATAAGAACACCAGACCAGGGCCCTGTCTTCCTTATCTAACTACCTCCCAAAGACCTCATTTCTAAATACCAACACACTGGGGGCTAGGACTTCAATATATGAATTTTGAGGGCACATGGACATTCAGTCACAACGGTATCTTAAAATAGTGAGGTAGAAACATTTGCTTCATAGATAGGCAGTCCCACAAATTATTAGAAACATTCCAATAGGGGTGTCTGGGTGGTTTAGTTGGTTAAGTGACCAACTTTTGATTTCAGCTTGGGTCATGACCTCATGGCATCAGGCTCCCTGCTGATGGTGTGGAGCCTGCTTGGCTGTCTCTCTGTCTCTCTCTCTCAAAATAAATAAATAAACTTAAAAAAGGAAACATTCCAATATAAATATACTCTAACAATTTTGGTATGCGTTACAAGTTATAACCCTTTTATTTAATGTAACAATAAATTAGAATATTGTAAGTGCTAATATATTGACCCTACATAAACAGCTGAATTTTCACATAGGGAAAATTTATCTTTAGTAACAATTTCTCCTATTACTTCCATCCTATAATTAAAATATTCAATATTTGGGGCACCTAGGTGACTCAGTCAGTTAAGCCTCCAACTTCAGCTCAGGTCATGATCTCACAGTTTGTGAGTTCAAGCCCTGTGCAGGGCTCTGTGCTGACAGCCTGGAGCCTGCTTCGGATTCTGTGCCTCCCTCTCTGTTCCTCCCCTACTTGCACTCTGTCTCTATCTCTCAAAAATAAATAAAGATTAAAAAAAATTAAAATATTCAATATTTGATGTTCCCATCATCTTTGTTTTAAAAATTCTTAGATACTGTTTCTTTAATAATGATGAAAGTTATAGCACTACAGGTCCTGCACCAGTACTGGATTTGCCTCCCAGCAATCTCTCATCATTATTATTTAAGTTTATTTATTTATTTATTTATTTATTTATTTATTTTGACAAAGAGACAGAGAAAGCGAGTGGTGGAGGAGCAGAGAGAGAGAGGAGAGAGAGAGAATCCCAAGCAGGTTCCACACTGTCAGCACAGAGCCGGAAGTGGGCCTTGAACCCACGAACCACAGGATCATGACCTGAGCCACATTCAAGAGTCAGACGCCTAACCGACTGAGCCACCCAGACACCTCTCTCATTATTTTTTTTATATAGATGACAGCAAGAGCCTTGTAGCTGGCCTCTCTCTATCTCTAGTCCAGTCCATCTCTAACTTACTACCAACACAGCAGCTAAATCTCCTTCTTTTTCCCTCCCTTCCATTTTTCCTTTATTTCTTCCTTTCTTCTTTCTTTTATTCTTACATCATTTTTAAAAAGAATCACTTTTTCTTCTTAAAAGTTATATTTGTTATAATTTTATTACTGTTCCTACTTGTTCTCCTTACCATACCTAAAAATAGATTATACAACCTTACCTCATTGACTTTATTAGTGGTCATTTGTTTAGCCAATGATGTATAAAAGAAAGCCATGTATGCAGGGCTTATGAAGAAAATGCAAATGTGTAAGGGCCATTTTGTAGCTTGCTGATTGTTCTTTTTGTCTTTGCCGTGAAAAGCCTATATTATGAGTAGCTCGTATTTTTCCAGCTTATATACTGGAATGTGGAGCAGAACCACAGTGAACCCAGCATAATTGAGTTAGAAATAAAAATTTATTGTTGTTTACTAATAATTTGGGATTCTTTGTAAACTCATCATCACCCAGAGAAAGCTAATACATGCATAAGTAACCCATAAATTTGTTTTGTTTGTATAAGAGGTAGACAATGTAAAAAAATAAAAATGAAAGCCCTTTGCAAGCCCTCACTTCTAGAGCTCTCTTCTGTAGGTATCCACTGCCAATTGCTTGATGTTCATTATTTCTGGTCTCTTTTCCACGCCTGCATATACACACGTATAAATATAGAAGTTGAATAGTCTAATTCTCTGTTTTATTTAGGATGCTTTTGCGATGTGTCCCAGAAAACATCTGAGAACTTACATAAAAATAAAGTCTGTATGGATTAAAGAACCTAACAGTAAAAATTAAAAAATAATTAGAAGAAAATGCATTTACACACATATGTATAATTCACCATGTATCTCTTTCATTTCTGCATATCTTCTATCAGCTTTTATTCTGGACAATTTGTACAAAAACTATGCAACCAAATGGCCACAAAGCTCTCAGAATGTTATTACATGGACTGAGAACAAAGATAGACACAGGATAGACTTAGTAGCCTTCTGAATTATGCAAGTGAAAACATTTCCAGGCTGAGGCCAATAGTTCCTTTTACCTTTCCTTCCTCCTTCTATCCATTTAAATCCATCATGCTGGAGCTTTTATCACTTCCCTCAATGTACTTCATCTTCCTCACAAAAGGAGGAAATTCCACCTTAAGTCTTAGGAACTTAGATGACACGTCAAGTCTCAGCCAAATGCTAAGGAATCCCTCCTCTGATTAAGCTATAGAGTATCTAGGATGGTGTTTTAGTCCTTTTGGCTGCTGTAACAAAAATATTTCACACTGGATGGCTTAAAAATAACAGACATTTATTTCTCAAAGTTCTGGGGACTGGGAAGTCCAAGATCAAAACACCTACAGCTTTGGTGTCTGGTGAAGTCCTGCTTCTTGGTTCATAGATGGCCACCTTTTTACATGTCCTTACATGGCAAAAGGGGGCAGGGGAGCTCTAAGGGGTCTCTTTTATAGCAGCACTAATCCCTATCCTGAGGCTGCATCCTCATGACCTAATCATCTTCTACAACTTCTACTCCTAAAACTATCACTGGGGTTGGGGGCTAAGATTTCCATACACGGATTTGGCAAGACACAAAAATTCAGTCTACAGTGAATGGAGAGTGGCATTAATTCAATTTTTATCTTGAGAGAATTAGTCTTTGTATGGTTAGTTATGATGTAAACGTATCACACCAAGATGAAAATTCATATGGAAAAAAATTAAGTTAAAAAAATTTTCATATTAGCCTAGCTTTGATCTTGCTTTTTTTTTTTTTTTGGAATAGATTTTACCATTATTGTGAATAATAAGAATTTTGCTTTTTCTTGATCCCAAGCCACACTTGCTTTATAAGAGAAACCATACTTACTGTAAGTAAATCTCTCTCTCTTTTTTTCTATTAAGGTGTGATGGTGCCAGTTCTGATTAAAGTATTTTATCCTTATACAAGAGGAATGTTACATTTCATCCTGTTACACTTAGGTTCTCATTTAATCAAGTTTGCAATTTGGCCTTTGTCAATCTTGTTAATTTAATTTTCTAGCATTTTTACACACGCCCTCTTAGTTCCTGCTATTTTAAACTCCTCACAAACTCCTTACTATGAGATCTGGACATGTTTTATTTTCATGAAGCTTAACTCAAATAAAGTCTTAGATGAAACTCAAAAATACAGAACAGATAGAAACAGAGTTGCTTTTGTGGAAAAAAAAGATGACCCTAGAACTCTACCCAGACATCTTCTTCCATCCCCAATTCATATGCTATCATCATATGAATTGCATATGATGCATTAGGCATCTCTTGCATCAGGCAAGACTTCTTGGAAATCTCATCTGAAGTGCAATATTCTTTAAGATGTCACAACAGTCCATTCTACTTCTATCACAGTGCAACACGCTGCTCTGTTAGAGGGAGTTCTCTCTCAATAATACAAGACCAGATAGTGCTTGAGAACAGGTACAACTTCTCCATTTTTGTCTTCCTTGTACCCCCTATAGTACTCAAGACATAGTAGGCATTCAATAAGCATTTGCTGAAAGAATTAATAGATGAATAATAATTTCTAAAATATCATCTCTGCATTAATGCTTATCTCCTTTGTATGTTAGATTTACTCACACAAATACAATCAACTTTGTATTCTTCAACATCACAGAAGAAGAATGAAATGCACAGTATTAAAATACTTTGGTTTGGAATTAGGATTCATCTCTATTCTTAATGAATAATTATCTTTGGTTTTGGGGGCAGTTGCAGTGTTTAGGTTAAGACAGTTGGACCTCATTACAGAGTTGACTCAGAAGGAACTTGTACCATGTCTAGGTTCACTGTGTATATCTTATTTAAAAACACTTTCTATATACCATATTCAGTCTGGGGATGGGGAGAATCACTTCTTAGATGAATGCTAATCCTTACTGTAAGAAAAACCACCTCCTAGTGTTTTTTCTGAACCTTGAGCCTCCCCAGAAAAATTGTTACAATTTACATTTTCACTTAGTAGTTTATCCTGCATTTGTGTGCAAGTGTGTACATTTGTGTGTATATATGTGCTGGGGCAGAAAGTGTGTAAAATATAAGCTGTGTAGAGTGTTTACAGAGAAGCAGATATCCTTCATAAAGAAGTTGCATATATGCACATATATATGCTCATTTATGTATATGTATATTGCATATATATGGATAATAAAAATGTGTAAGTAGTTTTTATTTTGAGGCACTGCTATTAACTGAATTATGTCCTTCCCAGTTTATATGAAGCCTAGCCTCCAGTGTGGTGGTGTTTAGGGGTGGGGCCTTTAGAGGTAATTAGGTTTAGATGAAGTCACAATGGTGGAGTCCTCATGATGAAATTCGTATCTCTTTGAAAAGAGACATCAGAGAGTTTGCTCCTTCGTTCTTTGCCATGTGAGAACCCAGCAAGAAGTGGGTTGTTTAGAAGGCAGGAAGAAAGCCTTCACCAGAACTAGACCATGCTGGGCATCCTGAACTCGAACCTCCCAGTCTCCAGAACTATGAGAAATAAATATCTATTGTTTAAGCCTCCAAATCTGTGGTATTTTATTATAGCAGCCAGAATTAAGACAGGCACATTGTATACTCTGTCTCAGTGTGCTAATCCAATTAGATGTGCTTAACTTGAACCCCAAATGCCACTTATTATGAGGCATAGAAAAAAAAAAATTCTCCATTCATCTCATTTGACATTTGCATCACACTAAATTATCAGCTTTTATAAGATGGCAATGGCTGGTGCTTGGTATCTCCAGTGCTAAAGATGAATGACGGGTGTTTTGAGTATCCTGAGTAGCCCCAAGTCTCTTCCAATATCCACTAAAATGGAATGGCTTAAGTTCTCTGCCCACGTACGGTGTAAAACCAGCACCCTCTTCATTATTTCTTAGGGTTTTCAGGGCAATTGTGTCGTCGAAGCACCTGTAATTCTGAATTTCTTCTCCCACAGTATTTTCGCTTATCCTTCTGCCATTGGGATAGGCTGTTTTCCCTCCACCCAACTTTTTCTTCGTTATTTCCCTCCTCTAAAGAAGCCAGCTCAAACTAGCTGTTTTTATGAGCATTTTAAAATTGAAATTCAGGATAATAGATGAGAACTGCAACACAGCCAACTACTTCAAGTTGAATGTGTGAAATATCTTTTCTTATGTCTCCCTACTTACAGCACTTCAACAGGCGACTTTCTCTAATAATCCACCCTGATGGTCAAGGTTTTTCTTCCTAAATTCTCTTAAATTACCTCTCTCAACCAAAAATTCTTTATTCTTTGAGAGAGTTTTACTTTCAACCTTCTAGGCTCTGGGGCTGTAAATCTAAAATGATCTATGAATGACATTCCTAAGTAAAGTTGTCATCCACCTGTGGAAAAAGTGTCGCATTTGCTTGAAAGGCGTAAATGTACTTCATTAAAAAAAATGACAATGGGATGAATGAGTCACATCAAAACAAAACAAAACAAAAAAGACAATCATAGTGTATAGGTGTATGTGTGTGTGTGTGTGTGTGTGTGTGTGTGTGTGTGCGTGTATCCCTTTCTAATACACCTGGAAGTGCTGGCTTTTCTAGGAGAAATGGTTCATTTAGATGGCCATTTCTTTACCATCATGCTGACTTGTGAGTATGAACATCTTCCCCCATTATACATTCATGTATAAAGATACAGTGTGTATTTTTATGTTTATCCGCAGGAAGAACATTCTCTTGCTGAGTAAAATTGCAAAAACTCAATTTGTCGCTGAGAATTTAAATATAAAAACTCCAAGAAAAAATAATTTTGTCTGAGTAATTATGCATGAATTAAAAGATGTGTTGTCAGGTTCAATTTCACTTTTTGTATGAAAAAACATTTTGTTATACAACTTCGTCATTAAAATAAATTATTTTCCCATATATACAACAATTTATATTCTGAATCATCTTTTTCCTTTACAATACTTCCAAAATTACAACCAATCGAAAAAAGTGTCCCTTACTCTATTTTCCACTGAAAAGTACCCGTTTATTCGATTTCTTCCGTATCTGTATATATTTGGAATTTGATCACATATAAGCCCAAGGTAGGGAAATGTTTTCATACATCTTTAACTTAATATATGGAATCTTAAAGAGCTTTAATTAAACTTCAGTTGATGTAATACCTAGCTTATTTTTATAGTAATTACATTATTTTTTTGAAGTAAAATTCGATCTTCATGATAGAATTACCGCCCCCCACCTTTGGTTTAAATTACCATCAGTTAAAATATGACAAGTTTTTCTGTTATCATATTTATAGTCATATTGATAGAAATTTACTTTATTTACAGAATTCTATTGATTTTGCAAGTTCCTAAAAGGCTCTTGGAAAGAACAGTAATGGAGTGGATGGGTACGTTGCCTTGTAGATCAATCAGTGAGAATTTCATGGATTGTAAAGTGAGGACTAATGTACCGAGGTCAGCATTTTTATTCCTGCTGCTCTCTCTGGAACTCCAGCCAGCGACTTATTAGTACTAGTTGCATACTTTCTGGAATGGCAAGCGAAGGAGAGCACAATACAGCAGAGTTTCTTGGCAAGGAGCTACATTTTCTTAACTGCTTTAATTCTGGTGATTGCATTAGGTGCAGTTCATCTCTGATGAAATGCTCTCAGCCAAACCCTAGGAATATATCAAATAGGAGCCGATGCCTCATTACTTTGAGCAGGGCTCCCGTTCACAGACACAGGCATGGACGGACTTAAGTGCAATTGCACTAGAAATGAAAAGGCTAAAAATAGTTTCGGTAAAATTTTACTTTATTTCCTTTAATGTTATTTCATGGAAGATAATAATGTAACAACCAGGCTGGTGTGTGTGTGTGTGTGTGTGTGTGTGTGTGTGTGTGTGTGTGTGTGTACAAGTCTGTGAATAAAATATGGGAATCTGTTCATACATGTGTTTATATCCAAAAAAAAACCTGTGTCTAATTGCAGTCATATGGCAGTTATATGTAGAAAAACATAGTTGAATCTGATGTTCAACAGTATAGGTAGGAATTTCTGTATTCTCTGGAAATTACAAGCATAATAAGACTGTGATTTAGGGAAAAGATATAGAGTGTCGGCAATGGAGGAGGACTGATTGTGTAGGTCAAGAGCCATTAGAGAAACTATAGGAGAGGAAACTGACTCTATGGCAAAAAAAAAAAGAAAGAAAGAAAAAAAAAGAGAGAAAGAAGAAAGAAAGAAAGAAAGAAAGAAAGAAAGAAAGAAAGAAAGAAAGGAAAAAAAAGAAAATGAAAAACAAATGGCAGCTATCAATGAAACTGATACAGCTCCCCTGATTTGGGGTGAAATTAGAGGGTTATGTGCTATAAAATGTATTATTGGAATTTGAGACATGAAAGTTCACAGCCCAAGCAACCTGAGAGGAGAGGCTGAGCCAATAGAAAGGCAATGTAATAGTTAATGGCTCATCCCAGGCAGAACTGAGCATGACCTCCCGACTGCATACAAGATTCACTGCAATGGAGTCCTGGAAAAATTGGGAAGCTAAATTCTGGTACCCTGAGGTTTTGCAAGCCCATTTAGAAAGCTAAATAAAGGATCAATGATTACAGATAATGACAATGAGTTTTGTAGCTAAAAACATCTATGAAAAGTCAATGTGTATTCCAGGCTAGAAGTTTAATGTTTGTTGTATGTGCTGTGTATTATTTTATGTTAATTATATTTATTAATTAATTTAAAAATTTTAATGTTTATTTATTTTTTAGAGAAATAGGGAGACAGAGCACAAGCCAGGGAAGGGGAAGAGAGAGAGAGAGGGAGACACAGCATCCAAAGTAGGCTCCAGGCTCTGAGCTGTCAGCACAGAGCCCGATATGGGGCTCAAACCCATGAACCATGAGATCATGACCTGAGCTGAAGTCGGATGCTTAACTGACTGAGCCACCCAAAAACCCCTGTTAATTAAATTTTTAAAGAATACTATACTTGAATGACCAGAATTCATAGGAAAAAAAGGGTAGCAATGGGACCGAGAAACTGTACCAATACTTAATGACTCTAAATACTAGAGAAAACTAAGGAACTATCACATGTGCTATCATATGGTGCTAAAAAGGGCTCTGTTATCCAATTAAATTATTTGTCCCAATCTCTTTCTTCTTCCTTATCTCATTGCACTTTTCCATCTTCTACTGCTTAAATTCACAGAAACAAAGTGTTAGTAAATGTCTCTCTTTTCTTTGACTTCCCAGCTTAATTTAATAAAAATGGTTAGATTTCTGGGAAAAGAACATCCTTTTCGAATCCATTCTCTTAGAATACTTTTTCTACAAAGGCTATCTTCTCTTTATTATGCCACTCAAATACGTACACACACAGAATCAGCATAGGTACACCAGCACAGTGAGTATGCCCTGGCCCTGTCTGGCCCTTTCCACAAACTTGAGTGGACTCTCAGCCTTCCTTTATCTGCCAGTAAAAGACTAATTTCCGGAAAGAATCAGAGTACAAACCTTAATAAAGCTGTTACCTCTCCCAGAAAAAAAAAAAAAAAAAAGAATACTTTTTCTAGGATCTGAGAGTAAATGGGGAGATTGAAAAGGAATGAAAGATCTTGAACATAGATAATTAGCTTCTTGATTTTTGGACTATTTACTTAACCTCTTTAAACCTCAATCACTTTTTTACAAAATGAAGGGGTAAACTTGATAATCCCTAAAGTTTAAAAGGCCTATAATATGCACAAAGGGGATGGTAGTAAACAGGACTGTTATCCTTTCTATAAGCTTAGAATTTTATATATGTCAAATATATAACCCTTTTTATGTACCACTGTTTACTGTTTGACTTTGCCAATAGTTTGCCAATATTCCTCTTGCCATACAGCTTATAAAATTATATGAAGAGGCCTTGTGGACCCATTCCATTGAGGTGGAAGAGAAGATATGAAGCATGAAAACTGAATATTACCTTGAGAGTCTTTCCACATGGTTCACTGCTTGTTCCAGAATTAGAAAATTTCTCAGTATAATAAAAGCTTGAAAAATAGAGTCAGCCAATGGGACTGTAGGAGGGACTTTACTAATCTACATTCTTTCTGTCTGTTAGTAATGTGGGAAGTTGGTAATGGTGGTGGTATTGATGGAGCTATATGCATGTGTATATAATTATATAGAACATATAAGTATACACTGTGTACATGTATATGTTTATATAATTATATACTACAGTAATAACTATATATATAATTACATAAATTAATTACATTAATATATTAAGTTAAGCTTCTTTAAAGTATAAGAGGTATATAGGATATATGTACATGGGATATATGTAAAAATGACTAAAATAATTTAAGAAATTATAATAATTGCTAGAATTATATTGATAAAGAAATATATAGTTTCTAGAGGTAGAGTTGAATTTTAGTTGATGAGAGTAGACAGTTGATGGGGAAGAGGGATGAGAGAACTTAAGAAAGGAGCATGGAACCTAGAATATTTGAGATGAATCTTAAAGGAAAGGTAAACCTGAATTACTTTCCTTTATATGTTTCAGGTTTAATGGTACTTTCAGAGCTCCTACATTTTAGTAAAATAACCATCTGTTTGTTAATATTCCTATATTGGAGTACTTTTTTCACATTTGAAAATGTGAATTTGATGTAAAGACTTAGGTATTTGTTGCTTCATGTTAGGTGTCTACATTGAGTATGACATGAGCTATTTATTTATTTATATATTTGTAAATTTTATTTATTTTGAGAGAGAGATAGAGAGATAGGGAGAGACAGGTAGATAAGGAGAGGGAGAGAATCCTAAGCAGGCTCTACACTGTCAGCGTGAAGCCTGATGCAGGGCTCAAGTTCATGAACCGGGAGATAATGACTTGAGCTGAAATCAAGAGTTGAACACTTAACCAACTGAGCCAACCAGTAGCCCCTGACATGAGCTATTTCGATACTGCCATCAAATAGAATTATTTTCCGTAGATGTTATTGGATTAACCCAACTTGGAGTTCAGGATATTTCAGATAATGACAAAAGCATGAGGTAGAACAATGCACCAAGCATAAAATGAAGAATATCAAAGTAAGGAAAAGTAATGGAGATGAACCCAGAAAGATGGGTTTGGAGCAATCACAGGGACCTTTGAACTTTAATGGTAGTAGGTGAGGTTTAAAGCTACTGAAATTTTCTCTATGGGAAGGTTGTTTTATCATCTCTGTGTTTTAGGAATAATTTAGCAGAAGTATATAAAATAAAATCAAATATAGAGATACTGAAAATAAGGAATATAATTAAGAAGATATTTCCATAGCCCCATCAAATATGTGAAAAAGAATTTAAAAAATTAAAAAAACCCCTGGGACACCTGGGTGGCTCAGTTGGTTGGGCATCCAACTTCGGCTGAGGTCAAGATCTCATGGTTTGTGGGTTTGAGCCCCGCATTGGGCTCTGTGCTGACAGCTCGGAGTCTGGAGCCTGCTTCAGATTCTGTGTCTCCCTCTCTCTGCCCCGCCCCCTCTCACTCTGTCTCTGTCTCTCAAAAACGAATAAACGTTAAAAAACAATTAAAAATTAAAAAAAAAACAAACCCACAACATTATACCCTGGAATGGAATGGATAACAGTAGAGAAAAGACATTCTCTGAGTGTCCTTGTCTTAGTGTCTGAGAATAGAGCGAACATTAGAAGTGGGAAACACAGGGGCACCTGGGTAGCTCAGTCGATTAAGCATCCGACTTCAGTTCAGGTTACGATCTCGCGGTCTGTGAGTTTGAGCCCCGCGTCAGGCTCTGGGCTGATGGCTCAGAGCCTGGAGCCTGCTTCCGATTCTGTGTCTCCCTCTCTCCTGCCCCTCCCCCGTTCATGCTCTGTCTCGTTCTGTCCCACAAATAAATAAACGTTAAAGAAAAATTAAAAAAAAAAAAGAAGTGGGAAACACAGAGGATGATTGAATTTTATGGACTTTAAAGGAAAATGGTGAATGTTGGAGATTAGCAGTTGGAGGTAATAGCATGCTATGCATGGAAAACTTCCCTCTAGATATTTTTAAATGCTGGGAAAAGGTGTGTGAAATACAGATCACCTTTATGAATGTAGTGATTGGAAGAGATCTTCCTTGAGAAACAGTAGTAAGAAAAAGGAAAATGGTAATATGATATTAGAGGAAACGCACACATTTATAGATCAACAAGAGAAATGCAGCCAGAGAAACAAACTGAGGGCGAAAACTTAGAAACATTTCAAGAAATTGCATTGACTCTGACTAGCCTGCATGGAGCCAATGGCAGTTGCCGAGGTATAATTGATTTTCTGTGAATTGACCTGGACTTTACATCAAACTTGAATTCCTTAACCTTATATATCAATCACATCATATAAGGGGGTATGAATAATGAGGGTTGTAAGAAGGTACCTCCAAAGAACTTAGAGATAATAGAAACATGTTTGCTTTTGAGAGTAAAACAAAATAAAACAAAAATCAAAGTCTATTGAGAATAAAAATCATATTCTCTAGACCTACTTAGAAAAATGTAGTTAAATAAGTGGATTGGTTTGTACAGAGAAGGTCCTTTCAGAGAGTCCAATTTTAGACTTTCAGCTCCAGCAGTGTCCAGGAAGAGAGATGCAGCATTCAGGGTCTCAGCTCATCCATGAGCAAAATGTGTTCTTTGCTGTGGGCAGATGTATTTCTTTAGACCTCATCATGGTTTGAGTAAAATACTCCCCATGTCAATCCTTGAGTTTTGCCTTAATTCAGTGCCATCAATCAGCCTCCTGATCTAATTATTGGCTATAAATATTGGAGGAAATATGGACATTAGAGGTGGTATCTTCAGCTATAAATTAATAAGTTAATATTCCTTTTTTAAAAAGTAGGCTTCACGCTCAGTGTGGAGCCCAACAAAGGGCCTGAATTCACAACCCTGAGATCAAGACCCAAGCTAAGATCAAGAGTCAGATGCTTTACTGAATGAGCCACCCAGGTACCTTAATAATTATACACCTGTTTTGTAAGAATTTAGTTAGAGTCATTTTATCACTTATTTTGGGGTATAGTATTAAGTCTAAATTTCTGGCCTTGAGAGATTGAAGCCAAACTCCAGATCATGGCAAATCCACCTAAGTATATCACCCTGTGAGGCCACTTTGTGTCCACTTGCACTGAGGTTCTCTTCCTTCTCAACTTCCTACCACCCATTTTCTATTCCAAGAATTTCCAAATATGGAGTTCCTTGGTGTTCAAATGGTCTTTTCTTATTAAATAGATATGCAAATATGCTGGAAGAATCATCAGGTGTTATATGATTTTCTGACAAATATATGCAGACGATAGTTGGCTGAATGCCTAGGTCAAGTATATGATAAACACAGCTGGCTGATTGACCGGGATCTACTTTGCATTTGATGGTTGCAGAATACTTGAGTGCTTTTCACATCTCTTTGTTAGAGAGGCTCAAATATAGAAATTCCTAAGGTTTTAGATACCCAGTATAAATATATTTCAGAGTAGGAGAAATATAACCGAACTGTAGTTAAGATTTCACTAAAACCAAAGGATCCAGCAATTCTGACAGCCTGATTAACTTACCCATCTTCCCATTCCATATTTGCGTTCTCTTTCAGTGGATAATACTGATTGACTCCTAGTAAACCCTAGGGAAAAACACTTTATAAATGAATTGATAGTTACATAAATATGGTATTTGTCAAGGGACTAAGTGCTAGGAGCACATTCTCCAAGCTAAGCACCCCTAAGGTACTCCATACATATTAAACAGTCAAGGGGGAGGAATACTGTAGCTATGTATGTATTCAGCTGACATGTTTATGTTAGTTGATCCTTTTTACTTTTCTGCAATATCCAATATTTCTCCAGTATCTATTTGTCCAACACCCCCTTCATTTCATTAATTATGAGATTAATGAAATTCTCATGAAATTCATGAGAAATTCTCATGATTTTAATTTTTATGGCTAGTAGTGCTTTTAATGTAGTGAGATGAAGTCCCTTAACTGTTTCTGTTAATTACTATCACAAGTGAATGGTCGTTTTAAAATGTTTATGGTTAAGTACATGGATTCTAGAGCGAGATGATTGGAGTTTGAATCCTAGTTTTCCCAAATACTACCTGTGCGACTTTGGGCAAGTTGCTTAAACTCAATGGGGTCTTGGTGTCTTTATCCATAAGATGAGAATAATAATAGCTCCTACTCCCTAGTGTTGTTTTGAGATAAAATGATTTAAAATATGTAAGTCATTTAGTATGATGTCTGGAACGTGATTAATGATATATAATCATTATCATATCATTATGGCTGTTATTATTATTCAATTTGTATTTATTTGGCTATTCAGCCAATAACATCCAATTGATGAAAAATGATTTCTTGCTTATGGGTATCAATTAGGTCAGTCTTTTACAAAATTATGTACTCAACATTTATTCACTATAGTTGAATATTTCCTTCCCCCTCTCTTTTCATATTGAAGCATTATAATTCCATGAACTTTTCTAACAAAACCTAAATGACTATATTGAGACAATAACATAACTAAGATCATCAGGACTTGTAACACTGATCTAGCAATTTGATGGCAACCCAGACTTATCTGGAAGATATTTGCTTGTATTCAGTTAGAAGGCTTGCATATGATCAATAACATCATCTCTGATGGAACAGCACAAAGACTGTTTCTGTGCAAAGACTGTTTTATTTAAAATTTTTGCAGTTGTTCATAGTAAAGAAAATCACACCAGAGTTACTTGATATCTGAGAGGATAGTTCTTTATATTTGAAAATTATTACATTGCATTGTGCCACTTACAGAAATGTCCTCTGTTAATGTCTTAGCTTAAGGAACTGAAATGCTATGTGGAATATCATATTAATGTAAAGCAATAGAGGAATTTAATTTTGCCATTAGGAGAATTAGTGCAGCTCTTTCCAGTTATCACTCTTGATTTTACATACGCAACTAACCTTAAGGCCACGTTTACATGGAAGTTGGTTCGCTTTGAACCTATGTTGTTGTCACTTGCAATGATTTCTAGTCTACATCACATAAAGCAATTTCAGTAAGTGCCTACCTTAAGGTGATTTACATTCACACATAGACCACAGAGATCCCACTTAAACATTCCATCACACAACAAGCTTTCGTAAGTATTTCTCTGGAAAGCACATTTTAGATATCAGGTCTTGTTATGTAAAATGTTTACCTTTCTTCTCGCCTCTTCCTTCTCTGGAGGTTAGAAGGAAAACGCCATCTTTTCTTGAGTGTATGAAGATGCTTTCATTTTTCTTTTTACAGTATTATTGAATTCAGGAAGGCATGCTTCCTAAATGAGTTTAGAAAGAATACTGAGGAATTCTGTTATAGAAAAGATAAAAAGCCTTAAAGAAAGCAGATTATATACAGAATCATATTAACAAAGTAAAGGTGCAAAACAGTTTTGCTTTTAAGTGAAAAAAGTGTAACTTTGAAGCTTTGGAAATAAATCATTTGCCTGTCAATTATAAATGACATAATGACATATCATAAATAACTTTATTTAAATTAAGTTATTATTTACAGTAACAGAAACTTAGAGTAGTGATCTTTATCTTGTTAAAACCCTGCTTTTATTTACAACAAATACATTTTGTGGATTAACGGAAAATGTTTAACTCACTAAAATAGAATGCTTCTATAATACTGTTAATTAAAAACAGAGGACAGTATGATGTTGAGTTCATCTTAAACCTGTATGAGGAGTGACAGACATCCAAAAGTGTTTTTTCTTAAAGCTTGGTTCGATAGTGCAGAATAGAGAGGAACTGCTACAGAGAGGCAGTAAACTATCTCATTCGGAGTCAATGTGTTCGAGCAAGAAAGCCTGGGTTTTGCCAAGTTTTATGAAATATATCATTGTGTTTCTAAGACTTCATAAAGTATCTCAGAAGCTCCCAGTTTGGAGCCTGAGAGTCTGGCTTGAATGTGTTTATTGATCAAAGAAGCCAGATGATGGCTAATTTTCCTTTCACTTTGTGATGATTCCATGGATTGAGAAAGAGCTTTACACTCATGCACACTTAGACACACACACATGCACTAATGGCTCCCATGCCTCTCAACCTAGTACTCAGAGTTGTGTCTGAATGAGTCTAAGTGACTGTGAGTGTGGAAAATAATCCTGTACACATCAAGAAAAGTTTTAAAACAGGGATGGAATTTGATTAGTGCACTGTACCTACACATTGTTTGCTTATGTCTCTGATCTCTTTTACACCAAGAAAGCCTTTTTCTTATCCTCTTCTATCAGCTGTTGTAAAGAAGAATGTTTTGGAATCCGTGGCTCCATCAAAATTATTTGCAGCTTGTTGGCTTTTCTAGCATTTCTGATTAATATTATTTTGATCAAACCTGAAATGTCTACCTTCTTCCTCTCAAATTGCTAGTGTTTGGGGATCTTGGAAGAGGGAGAACAGTGACTCATCATTTTTTCCAATCCTTTTCTGATCCTTTTAGCTTCATCTTCTTGGCCTTCTGTACTCTACTTGGCAAAGGGAAAGGGGCTTCATGTTCTTAGCATTGGAAAACAGTTGTAATATGTTTTAAATATGTTACTGTTTTCTGGTGCTATGTTACTAGACAGGATTTAATTTGAGTTCTTCTGCCTCCTGCGTTTGAGCTTAAAAATCACTTGGAAGAGTAACTTTGTTACAGTAACATTCTGTTTGGTTACAGGGGCACAGAGAACAGGCATGATGTATGCTGCAGAGTCAACAAGCTATTCTAGGGAAGGCTTATGGTCATTTTGAAAGTGCCTAGTCTTCCACACCTATCTCCTCTCCAAATGTTAGTTGTCTGTCCTCATGACACTTCTTGTTCTTCCTTATTCCAACTGCATTCCCAATTATCTGTTGAATAATTAACAACTGGCTAAATTCATTACATAAAAAGACAAGATTCTAAAGTAGTAAGTCTTTCTGAGGATGGCTTGTAGACATAATGTCATTTTCTTCTCCTAATTATAGTATGGAGTCTGCAAAGGGCCAGGTAGTAAATAATGTAGCTTTTGTTAAATATACAATCTCTGTGACATCTACTCAACTCTGCTATTGTAGCATGAAGGAGTCTTAGCCGATGTGTAAATAAATGAGTGTAGCTAACACCTGTCCTATCTGATAGCTTCTTCCTTCTTTCTTTCTGAAATGCAGTTTTTTTTTCCATTATTATGTTGGTGAGCACATGCTCAGGAAAGTAGGCTCCTTTCTCAGCTTCAAGTGATGTATTATGACTGATCTAAACCAGCAGGGATCCCCTTTTGCCAGAGATTGGTTTAGGGGTAGGCGTGTATCCCATGTGTGAACACTGAAACAGAAAGGGAAATCTGTTGGGGCCTTCTGGTAACTATTTTTCAGGAAGCCACATAAGGAAAGCATGTTCCTTAGTCAGCTACATCATGAAGATATCACATTTATTATCAATGAAGATATCACATCATGAAGATATATCACATTTATTATCAATGATGACGATAGTCATGGTTTGTGCTAACTTCAAGTAAATTATCATTTTGTTCCCAAATCTGTGACACACATTGGTACTACTGTTTTTTGTGGGGTTTTTTTGGTAGATTTTTTTAAACATTTAAGAATGGATACTTTTAATTTGTTTCCTAAGCAACCAAACTCATATCAAAGATACACTTTATGTCTCCAGAAACCTAATTAAAAATCTCATGAAAAGCATAAGTACCTTAAAAAGCTATCTTTTTTAAAAATATCATTTTGAAATAACTAAATGCTTCTTTCAAGATCCCTTAGGGAATGTAGCAGTGCCACTTAATGTAATTTTTATACATATAGAAGAATATTTTCTAAGATTTAAGAGAAATGATAGAATAAAATTTAATTAAAAAGTTGGGGATTTTTGCAGAGATTTTGCAGAGGTTTTTTTGTATGTATGCACATGCATACAATATTCTTTAATTGGAAAATGGATATAGTACATCTCATATTGAGAAATTGATGAGGTGTGAGGCCATATAAACCAGCTTCCAAATATTCCTATTTATGTAAATTTCCTTGTTGGATCATTCCTTCTTTGTCCAAGAAGTATTTACTTCTGTGGACATTTACATTACTTACATTTATAATGTTCACATGTAATTTTATTTTGAAACTCCCTACAATTGAGCAGTTTACTTGCTGACAGTGAAATCTTTCTATCAACCCCCAAATATGTCTGTTTTTGTACTTATTGTCAACACTGAAATGGAAATTTATTTCACATGTACCGCAGGTTTAAATCTTACTTCAGAATCTTGGCTGTCAAGGCGAAAAAGTTCAGATAGGGCTCCCTTACCCACTTGTTAATCATGGGATAAAGTCACCAATTTATTTTAAAAGCAGGCTTTTTTTTTTTTTTTTTTTTTTTGGCTTGGAGTGAGTAGTTTTGCTGTTAATAACTGGCTTTCCTGCTTTCTAATTAGAGAATTTATTTTTTCCTTGCTGAGCATTCTGTTTGCATTTGTTTCCCTGTCCTGTTTAATTTCTTACTGATTTATAAAAGTAAAACATAACCATAAGAGTCAGATTTTGGATTCAGCTTTAATGACATTTGAAGAGAAAAACAAGAAAAGGAAAGCTGTGCTTTTAAGATGAATTTTTCTCTTGCCTTTGTTTATTGTTATTCCATCTGGCAGGGTAATTGGCGGTCATGGTCAGTCTCAGGAAAAAGGGTCCTGACACTGAAAGGACCATCTTTGTACATATGCTCCTACACCTAACTGCTGATGGAAGAAGCCTGTGCTTGGGATGTGTGCACAGCTGCTCTGTGGCCCTGGTGTTCAAACCAGTGGATGTTACCTATCGATAACCGTATCTATTAAACATTTACATAAATTTAAAGTTTTTTTTTTTGAGAGAAGGAATCTCTTGGACCTGTCTACATGAAGATTCTCCTTTTGCTTATGAACACTGCAGAAGGTCCAGTCTCTCAGCTATCCTGAGCTACTTTAATGCTACAAAGTCTAAGTAGGCAAGGGGTATCTAAACTTCTATGTGGCAATTCACATCTTCATGAGAATATCAACTCAGTTACACATATTCAAAAGCTAAAAATTCCTTGAGTAGAATTGCACCATTTTGTAAAAGTTAATACCACCCACGGTCCCAAGTGACTCTCCAGTGAGTTAGGTTGTCCTTTTATAGGAAGCTGGCTAACTGGGATGAGACGATATGTATGTAATTGTGTGTCCCTTTGTGTATATACAAGTGTGTATGACTTATTGGTATCGTAGTGTAATAAATATATTTATGAAGTTTGATCAAACAGACTGTAGAATGGTTTGGAATATATGAATAATCCATTCAACAGAGAATAGCTGTGTAAAACGTGGAAGCACAAAACCAAAATGTGGCTTTTAGTCCCAATGCTACAACTTAACAGCAGTTTTGTCTTTGAAGGGTGTTTGCTCTACCTATCATCACCTATAAAATGATAGCCTTCTACTAAATAAACAAATCTGTATCAGTTTTATACTGTTGCATGACAGATTATCACCCCAAACTTCATGGCTTAACATACACCTATTTATCTTCACACAGTACTGAGTTATAGAGTGTGAGCCCTGCTCAACTGAGTCCTCTCCTCAGGGTCTCACTGGGCTGAAATCAATGTGTAGGCCAGGGCTAGGTTCTCATGTGGAGCTCAGGGTCATTTCCCAAGCTCATCAAGAATGTTGGCAGAATTCTGTTCCTTGCAGTTATAAGACAGAAGTGCCTATTTAATTGCTGGCTACAGGACAGGGAGGGGTTGCTGTTAGTTCCTAGAGGCCCCCTTCAGATGCCGGCCACACTGCCTTCTCATGATAGCTTATTTCTTTAAAGTCAGTGGGAAACCCCACTCCAGCCTGCTATGGTGGATCTTCCATGATGTAACATAATCGAAAGTAACTACCCCTCTATATTTATAGGTTTCACCAACATTCCAGAGGAGAGGATGTGCACAGGGCTTGGGGATCTTAGGCACCATCTTAGAATACAGTCTCACAATGAACATATTCATATTCAAGTTGCTACAATAATTATGAGACTTCTAGCAAATATTCTGACAGGAAGTTAAGAGGGTCTCCCAGCAAGGATGATGAGACCTGATTTGGGGCTATATCATGGTCTTGACGTCATTGGTGATCTCTGTATTTATCTTAAGTGTCCCCTTAAATATAGCAGCCTACACGTGTTATGATTGATTGTTATTCTGGCTAATACCCTCTGTATGAGTTTTCTATCACTGCTATAACAAACTACCACAGATTTGGCAGTTAAAAAAAAGCCCACCCATTTACTAACAGTAATGGCTGAAAGTGCAGGTCCAGCCTGGCTTAACTGGTTCTCTGCCATGGGATTAATGAGGCCAAATCAAGATGTCAGCAAGGCTGATTTCTCTTCTAGAGGCTGCAGGGAGAAATCCACTTCTGGGCTCTGTTGGAATGTTGGCAAAACTCTGTTCCACATGACTGCGGGACTGGGGCCCCAGGTTCCTCATTGGCTGTTGGCTGCGGGTCATTTTCAGCTTCTAAAAGCTGCCAAATTCCTTGGCTCATGGCCGCCTTCCTCTATCTTCAACTCACAACGGTGGACTGAATCATTTTCATGCTTTAATTCTCTTTGACCTCCCTTTTGCATCCAATCTCCTCTGACTACCACTTTTGCACTGTATTTCTGATTGCCTCTTCTGCTTTTTTTTTTGTCTGCTTTTAAGGGCTCATGTGACCATACTGGCTCCATCTAGGTAAATCTAGGTAAAGTTAGCTGACTAGTAACCTTAATTCCATATACAAAGTCCCTTCATAGCAGTAGTTAGAATAGTTAGTATTTGATTGACTGACCAGGGGACAGGGAACTTGGGGAGATAGCTTTAGAATTCATCCTTCATGCCTAAAATGAATTAACAAATGTTTGTGGCATGCCTTCTATATTTAATATTCTGCATTAAATATAGGGGACAAAAATGAGAATGATGTGTTTACTGTCCTCTAAGAGCTTAAAGTTGATGGTAGAAAAGTCAAGTCTGTATAAGAGATGGTGTGATGGAGATATGCAGACGCTGAATTTGGGAAGGATGAGAGAAGCAGACTGGGATGTAATAGTGGGCAGGCACATGGACCTCAGAATATAGTAGGGCATAGCTGCAGTCTAAAGGACAACATTAAATTAATAATGGGGAATGAAAGACTTAGGAGAAGCATTTAGCAGATCTGTAGTGTGTATTGTTGTGTTATAGAGAATTAGACTGACATATTTGTTCATCCTGTTGACCCTAGAAGGGACCATTTGTAATGTCCCTGCTCCCCATCAGAATTTGGAACCAAATGAGAGATAGGATAAAAGTCAGGTTGAAAAGATCAAAGTGGCATCAACAGAATGATAAAGAAAGCAAGTTAGTATGTTAATATGTTGGACTCACCCAGTCACAGTCCCCAAGTTTGTGACGTCTCCAATCTTCCCTTGGGGGAATGTGTGCTAATTAACCCAATGGCATGGAGGAACCCAGAATTTATTTACCTTGTGGATACACTGACCATACACCATCCCCCCCACACCCCACCCAATAAAGTTTCTTACCTATTCCTCTCCAGAGAGGAGGGAATGAGAGGGTGGGACAAGAGGCCAGGAGTGTTATTCTAGCTGAACTTCCTCCATTGTGAAACCTGAGCCAGGAGAGAAGAGGTTATTCTCCACTAATTCCCCAAACTTTTGCCTTCAACTAATACTATCCACTCTCAACACATCCTCCAGGAATAATTTAAATTTAAATATGATAAAACACAAAGGAAGCTCTTTGAGGTTGTTAGAGAAACAACCTGGTGATATAAATATACAGCCACTGAGTTTGGCTAAATCATGTTACTCATGGAACACTGGGGCCAAGAAGTTAGTTATTGAGCCATCGTCTGCAATTGGATCTTCTCAGGTTATCAGCATTAGAAAGGCAGCCATGGAAACAATGATTTTGACTAGAATTGTTCTTTCAGACTGAGCCTTTAGGCTTCAATATTTCAGTCTTGGGAAGGGGCTATTGGGAGTAGGCTACTTGGTAGGAGACTACTAGATTTGATTCTAGTCCTTCTGAGCCTAGTTTAAATTGCTAAGCAATGTCAGACTAAAGACACGTACTAAATAGCTTTAAAGTCTCAGGGTCATCAGTCTACGAAAAGGAAATCCTGGAACGAAGTAATTTAAAGGCATTATGAACATGGAGTACTTTTGCAGAGGCCAAGTGCTGCTATTGATGCACTGTCTGTAGTGTTAGATACTCAGAGAGCAATTGGGGGATTCTCTGCTGAAATATGGCCTAACATATTTCTTTTGACTTTGTACTCTAGGAGGGAAACCGAAGTGACTCATTTTACCCAGAGATCTGATGAAAGCTTTGTGTGGATAAAAAGACAATAAAAAGGCAACCAATTTTCAGTTAATTTATCTTTGAGAGAAAAAGCTGCAATTAAAAATTAGTATTGACTTACAAATTCAGGCTTTGAAATGCTTATCATTTATTAAAAATCATTTTAATAAAAAAATTACCACCTGCATAATTGATAAAGCAAAATTTGTAGAGATCTGATTTTAAAGTTTACTTTCTGGATAAATGTAGAATCAATGAAGTTTAATACTAGCCATAGATTTGTTGCTGTCTTGTTTAATTTAGTGTGAGCATCGTATTAAAATGTTTGCTTATGGTTGGCCCATTTGTTCTAGTCACTTTTGCTGTGAAACAAACTAGCTCAAACTTGGTAAGTTGGTATAAAACAAGCTTTTATTGTGCTCATGGCTTCTGTTGGTCAAGAATTTCTTTTTTTTTAATGTTTATTTAATTTTGAGAGAGAAAGAGAGAGAGAGAGAAGGGGAGGGGCAGAGAGAGAGAGAGGGAGACACACAATCCCAAGCAGGCTACAGGCTCTGAGCTGTCAACACAGGACCTGACATGGGGTTTCAACTCATGAACCGCAAGATCATGACCTGAGCCAAAGTCAGACGCTTAACCGACTGAGCCATCCAGGCTCCCCTGTGGTTCAAGAATTTCTAAAGGGAGTAGGGGGGATGATCTGTCTGTAATCCACAATGTCTGGCACCTCAGCCAGAGGACTCAATGGCTGGGAGGGAGGGTGTAACTTGATGATGAGGTGTACTCACCTGATGGCTTGTTCAGTCACATGTTGCCCATGGGCAGGCAGGACCCAAAGTCTAAGTGTGCCAATCCTTGGCCTCTCTGAGTGGCTTGACTTCTTCAAGTCATGGCAGCTTACAGGCAAATTCAAGGTTTCAAGTGCAAATATTCCAGTGAACAAGATACAAGCTGCCTCAGAAACCATGCAGTGCCTGTCCCATCTCTGCTACCATCACTATTGATTATAAGAGAGTCACACACCTGCTCACACTCAAGGGGAATGGATATAGGCACCATCTCCCAATTGGAGGAGTACCAAGGTCATATTGCAGAAGCAAGGGTATGTGTACTGAAAGATCTACCACAGCTATTTTTGAAAGTGCAATCTGTCATGATGTTTATGGTATGCATATTTATTATCCAATCGAGAGTATCTTTGTAGCTACAGTCTGTCTTGCTTACCTGCCATTATGCATTTGGGAACTATTCAGAAAAATCTTTGTGGCCACAAAATAAATGAAATGACATATTTTGATAGTAATGATGAGAACAAATGTTAAATTGAAAAATGCAATGATATTTTTATTATTCAGTTTACTAGTAACATTATAGACCTATTTCATTAAAATTTCCATTTGTACATATCTCCATGAAGACTTTATTTTACTCTTTTTTTCAGGCAGGTTGTGTCAGCCAAACGGCAGATGGCATGCCCATAATGCATTTGGGCAGATGTTCTCATTTGGGCCATAATATGTGAATAAAAAATGTCATATTGCAAGCCATCTCATCATCTGTAGTAATTACTGGATAAAGTCCAATGTTTACACAGGTCTTTTCTGACTGTGTGTTATATTGGCTAGGGCTAGTACAGGAAGCTTGGTTTGTAGTAACACTATGTTGCTAAGTTTCAGAATGGATTATTTCACACTGTTCAATTTGACGTTTACCAAATGGTCACAAATCTATATACTTTTCTGTATATACAATTTAGGCATAAGATTAATAACATTGTTTTATTCCAACTTTCTGGTTTTACCATCTTAAAAGCTATTATATTGCCAAAATAAATGCACATAATTACTGGATCATGTGATAGATTAGAAAACTGAAAACAAGTCTATTCCAGAAAAGAAGTGGAAAAAGAAAAAGAAAAGCCAGTAATCAATTGGGCAATCAGGAGAAACATTAAAGATAGTTTTACTGTATGTTTTATTTGAGGACTCTTTTCAATCACATAAGACCCTAAGAATCTTTCTTTCTTTCTTTCTTTCTTTCTTTCTTTCTTTCTTTCTTTCTTTCTTGCTTTCTTGCTTTCTTGCTTTCTCGCTTTCTTGCTTTCTTTTCTCTCTCTCTCTCTCTCTCTCTCTCTCTCTCTCTCTCTCTCTCTCTCTCTTTGTTTGAGTTAGTGAGGGAGAGAGCATGCACCTGTGTGAACAGGGGAGGGGAAGAAACAGGGAGAGAGAGAATCCCAAACAAGCTCCACGCTGAGCCTGGAGCCCAATGAGGGGCTCAGTCTCATTCTCATAAACTGTGAGATATCTGAGCAGAAATCAAGGGTTGGATGCTTGACCTACTGAGCCATCCAGATGCCCCAAGACTCCAGTAGCTTTTTGTTTTGTTTTGGTGTTTGTGTTTTTTTTTTTTTTTTTTTTTGAAAATTCAGGTGTTTGTCATTGGTGGAACTTCTAGAGATACTAGAGTTATCCCATCTCGAGTGGTGGGAGTGAAAATGGAAGACAATGATTCCATTTCATGAGAGAGGAAAACGTTCAGAGACTGATATACAATAGGTTTTGTGTACATCATTTTCTTTCTTTCAATCTTGAATACAATTCAATCATGCATACTTTTTTCAATCCAACATTAGCATCTGCCTGAAGCTTTAAAAGGGGCAACAGAAGGTACTACATATAAAAAGTCTTTACTAGCGTTGCTTTGCTAGATATAAGACAGAAGTACAGATTATTCAAAAGACTGAATTAGAAGACAGACTAATGTTACTTTGCACCTGCATCCATCTCCATTTCCTATTCACTTCACCTACACGCTCAGGCAATATTCCTGAGAAAAAGGACATTTTAAGGAAAGCAAGCATCAGAATATGCATTTCCTTTTGAATTTTATTAGTGTATTATGCATCTAGACAAATGGAAGCTAGTATATATCACAAATACATTCATTTTTTTACAAACAGTTTGGCAGTGTGTCTGGCTTTTGTTTTCTGTGCTGTTTCGTAAATGTGACTCCATTAAACAGAGTTTATATATTTAAGTTCAGAGTACTGGTTCTCAGTTACAGGCAATTTTGAGGCTGCAGTGGACATTTGGCAATATCTAGAGATATTTTTGTTGTCACACCTGGGGGATGGGCAGTGCTACCAGCATCTATTTGACTCATATATGTCAATTAATTTTTGGGCAAACATTTGTGTTTGAATATGCTCTATAAGTATTCATCCCCTGTACCAGGGTTTGTCAACAATGGCGCTATTGACATTTGTGCTGGATAATTTTTTGTTGGGTGCGAGAGACAGCTTTCCTAACCAGTATAGGATTGGTGTATAAGGTTGGCAATTGTGGCAATTTAATATGGGATCTATTTTGTTTCTCTCTACCACCATTTAAGGTTGTCTACTGATTTGAGGGTTTTTTTTTTCAAAAAAAGGCCTTTTCAGATATTGAAAACTTGAGATTTTTAGGATAATTACTGGAGTGAATTTTCCATGCCAATGGCTTGTTTATTAACCATGAGTTGATTATTTAAAAAAAATTTTTTTTATATTATTGGAGTGAAGTTTCCATGCCAATGGCTTGTTTATAAATTCTGACTTGATTGTTGTTTTGTTTTTGTTTTTGTTTTGAAAACCAATTTACACAATGTTGTATGTCAGCTATATCTCAATAAAGCTAGGGAAATATAAATATTTATATTTATAAATATATATATTTAACTTAATATATATAAATTTAATTTTATTTTATTTATTAAATTTAATAAATTTATTAAATTTAATAAGTTTAATTAATATATATAAATTATATATATTATATAAATTTAATATAACAAATTATATTTATTATATAAATAAAATATTTTTATATTTATATATATTTTATAAATTTTATAATTTATTTTAATATAAATATATATTTAATAAAAAATTAAAATAAATACAAAATGACAACTTTCTGAAGCTTCCTATAATTGGGCATTGTTTTCAGTAATGTAGTAGACAGAATAATGCCCCCCCACCCCGGGCCCCTGACATCCATGTCCTAATTCTCAGAACCTGTGAATCTCTTGCTTTAAATGGTAAAAGAGGTTTTTCACATGTGGTTGAGATTAAGGACCTTGAGTTGGAGGTTATTTTGGTGGGTCCACTCTAATCACATGAGTGTTTAAAACTGGAGCATTTTCCCCAGTTGGAGTCAGGGCCAGATGGATGGTGGCATGAGAGGAATTCAATTTGCTGAGGCTGGCTTTGAAGATGGAGTAAGGAGGCCAAGAGCCAAAGAATACATACAGATTCTAGAAGCTAGAAAAGGTAAAAAAAAATGGATTCTTCCCTACAATCTCCAGAAAGGTACATACCTTGACAATACCCTGCTTTTAGCCTAGTGAGACCCTCATCAGACTTCATACATACCTAGAGAACTGCAAGATAAAAAATTTTGTGTTTATGGGGTGCCTGGGTGGCTCAGTAGGTTAAAGCATCTGACTCTTGATTTCAGCTCAGACCATGAACTCATGGTTGGTGAGTCCAAGCCCCACGTTGGGCCCTGTGCTGACAGCATGGAGCCTGCTTAGGATTCTCTCTCTCTCTCTGTCCCTCCCCTTCTCTCTCTTTCTTTCTCTCTCTTTCTCTCTCAGATATAAATAGACATTTATAAAAAAATGGTGTTTATTTAAATCATTAAAACAGGTTTGAAAATATTAGAATTAACAAAGTTTTTTTTTGTTTGTTCTTCTTAGTTACACTGCAAGACTTTTTCCAAGCTTTAAAATGGTAATGTGAATTGTGTTTCTCTTAGAGAGTGAATATTAAAGGCAGTATTTCTCAAATTTGTTTGACAGGGAAGATTTTGTTTTTTATAAATGTGTTTTGGGCAAGTATGTCTAGGAACAAAAATTCCATTAGGCTCTATACTTACTAAACAGGTACTGGATTTTTTTAAACTTTTTTTTGAATGTTTACTTATTTTTGAGAGAGATTGACAGAATGTGAGAAGGAGAGGGGAAGAAAGAGAGGGAGACACAAAATCTGAAACAGGCTCTAGGCTCTGAGCTGTCAGTACAGAGCCGGATGCGGGCCTCAAACTTACGAACCGTGAGATCATGACCTGAGTTGAAGTCTGACGCTTAACGGACTGAGCCACTTAAGCACTCCTAGATTTTTTTTCAGATGTGATATGAACTCAATTGGTAAATTGCTTAAACCTAAGAATCTCAGGAGGATGAAAATATGGTTTGGACCATAGTCTATCTACTAACTTAAATCCTGATAACGAAATATTTTGTTTTTATTTTGATTTGTTGCTCTTGTTTGAAGGATAACAAATTTCTTGAACTGTCATCTATATTCCAATGATATACCATAGTTTGTATTTCTATAAGGGCTTCTCTGCATGCACAGCATTTCTGTGATAAAAGAGCTGTCTCTTAGAAGAGAAACCTCAAATCTCAGCAAGAATAGTGATCAATCAGCTAGGGCTAAGCACATGCTATCGTTTTACTGATCTGGGTGTGATTAATGCTTAAAAAGGAGGAACAGCCCCATTTCAATTCCCTTTACAACTTTATTCTTAGCAGCACAATGGATTAAATGCTTGCAAAAGGAGTTGTTTCTATTGTACATCTTAAAAGAATTAAATTTTAATTACCAAATGCATTAAACCTGTGTATTAATTAAGTGGTTTGGGGTTGCTGTGCTTCAGACATCAGCACTTTCCCTGATGTCTCATTTTGCTGACTGCAGTCTGAAGGGAAGCTCATCCCAGACAGAGGCAACAGGACCAGGGCTGCCAAACAGCACTGTGTCCAAACAAAAGGGCTTGCACCCCAATTAAGTTAAAAGTCTCTGAACTGCTCTTGCATTCCAGATGGCAAGTAAATTCAAATTTACAGAGGGATTTAATTAAGATACTTTGATTGCAAGCATGAAGCCAGAAATGCAATCTCAAGCACACACACACACACACACACACACACACACACACACACACACACACAAAATGCAGTGGGGCTTAAAAATGACTGCAGTGTAAGTAAGATCTAGACCACAGTCAAAAGTCAGGAATCTGACACCGAGTAGCACTTCTGTACTTTTTGCTATCTAGACAACTTAGAAGGCTGGTTCTTGCGGCTGCTGGAGTCATTTCAGTTTTTTGTTCTGGGTGGCTAAAAGCAAAGTCTTTGGAATTAGGCACATTTGGTTTCAAATGCTAGACTTGGCAATTATTAACTTTATGGTTTAATTTCTCCCCGAGACTGTTTTCTCAACTATTGGATGAAAGTAATGCCTACATCATACGAATGTGGGGATTGAGTAAAAAAAAAAAATGACATTCTTTTTCTTTTTATTAAGATTTAATTTTTAAGTAATCTTTATACCCAACGCAGGGCTCAAACCCATAACCTGGAGATTAAGAGTTGTACAATCTAACTGGGTGAGCCAGCCAGGTGCCCTGAATAAAAACATTTTAATGGTTCTAAATGTCTGTCAATGGTCCCAGTCTTTCTACAGCTCTAAACTTGTCCATCCAACTGCTTAACTGCCATCTCTACTTAGATTTATAATAGGCATTTTAACATTTATTTATTTTTGAGAGACAGAAGGAGACAAAGTATGAGCAGGGGAGGGACAGAGAGAGAGAGGGAGACAGAATCCCAAGCAGGCTCTGGGCTCTGAGCTGTCAGCACAGAGTCAGATGCGGGGCTCTAATCCATGAACTCTGAGATCATGACCTGAGCCGAAGTCAGATGCTTAACCCACTGAGCTACCCTGGCGCCCCTATAATAGGTGTTTTGAACTTACATTGGCTAAAACAAAACTGTTGATTACCACAAACACTGAGATCTGCCTGTCGCCAGTTTAGTTGTGGTTCCACCATCCATCTGGCTGCTCAAGGCAAAGACCCAGGAGTTAGTCATTATTCTTCTCTTCCCATCATCTCCCACGGGCAATTCTGTTAACTCTGCCTCTGATCCATATCTTGAATATGCCCACCTCTTTCCATTTTCATTGCCATTACACTAGTCCAGTGTTTCTCAAGCTTGCTACTATTGATATTTTGGATCAGGTAGTTCCTTATTATAGTGCATTGTCCTATGCATTGGAAGATGTTTAGCCATATCCCTGGTCTTTACCCACTAGATGCCTGTAGTGCTCCCCTCATTGTGAACCCAATATGTCTCTAGACATTGACAAATGTCCTCTGGAGGGAGAAAGTCAATCTCTATTGAGAACTGCTCCACTTGTTGTTTTCTTTTTTCCCCATTTTTACCACATTGCTTTATTATCAATCTAGGGTTTTCTTTCCTTTCTTTCTTTCTTTCTTTCTTTCTTTCTTTCTTTCTTTCTTTCTTTCTTTCTTTCAGGTATTTCTTTTTTTTTTTTAATTTTTTTAATTTTTAAAATTTATATCCAAGTTAGTTAGCATATAGTGCAACAATGATTTCAGGGGTTAGATTCCTTAATGCCCCTTACCCATTTAGCCCATACCCCCTCCCACAAACCCTCCAGTAACCCTCTGTTTGTACTCCATATTTAAGAGTCTTTTATGTTTTATCCCCCTCCCTGTTTTTATATTATTTTTGCTTCCCTTCCCTTATGTTCATCTGTTCTATGTCTTAAAGTACTTGTATGAGTGAAGTCATATACATTTGTCTTTCTCTGACTAATTTCACTTAGCATAATATGCTCTAGTTCCATCCACATAGTTGTGAATGGCAAGACTTCATTCTTTTTGATTGCTGAGTAATAGTCCATTGTATATATATATATACCACATTTTCTTTATCCACTCATCCATTGATGGACATTTGGGCTCTTTCCATACTTTGGCTATTGTTGATCGTATAAACACTGGGGTGCATATGTCCCTGTGGAATAGCATACCTGTATCCCTTGGATAAGTACCTAGTAGTGCAATTGCTGGGTTGTAGGGTAGTGCTATTTTTAATTTTTTGAGGAACCTCCATACTGTTTTCCAAAGTGGCTGCACCAGCTTGCATTCCCACCAGCAATGCAAAAGAAATCCTCTTTTTCCACATCCTCTCCGACATCTGTTGTTGCCTGAGTTGTTAATGTTCGCCATTCTGACGAATGTAAGACACCTCTGACAAGGTGTAAGGTGGTATCTCATTGTGGTTTTGATTTGTATTTCCCTGATGATGAGTGATGTTGAGCATTTTTTCATGTGTCAGTTGGCCATCTGAATGTCTTCTTTGGAGAAGTGTCTGTTCATGTCTTTTGCCCATTTCTTCACTGGATTATTTGTTTTCTTGGGTGTTGAGTTTGATAAGTTCTTTATAGATTTTGGATACTAACACTTTATCTGATATGTTGTTTGCAAATATCTTCTCCCATTCTGTTGGTCGCCTTTTAGTTTTGCTGATGTTCCTTCGCTGTGCAGAAGCTTTTTATTTTGATGAGGTCCCAATAGTTCATTTTTGCTTTTGTTTCTCTTGCCTCTGGAGACGCATTGAGTAAGAAGTTGCTGTGGCCAAGATCAGAGAGGTTTTTGCCTGCTGAGAACTGCTCCACTTGTACAAGTCATTATTAACTCTTGACATATTAAATTAACTATCACAAAGACCACTTGAAGTATTTTATGTTTGATATTTTGATCTATTTAGATTTTTTATAATGTAATTTACCATTTCAAATAAATATAATTTTGCCACATTTCAATCTTTATCTTTATTTTATTATTTATTCTGGTCATTACTGCTGCATTTAACGAAAATCCCTCAAAACTTAATGGTTTAAAACAGCAATAACACTTATTTGGCTTACAAGTCTGCAGTTGGGCAGTAATTGGCAAAGGCAGTTCTTCTCTGCTCTACTCATGGCAACAGAAGTGGCTAGAAGTTCAGAGAATAGACTTTTTTTTTTTGCAACATGGTATCTGGCTTCCAAGAATGAGTGTTGGAAGAGGGGGAGAACTAGGTGAAAGTCAAAATGCCTATTAAGACCTAATCTTAGAATTCATATAGTGTTACTTCTGTAGTATCTTATTCACCAAGAAAGTCACAAATCTACCAAGTTTCAAAGGCAGAAAAAATAATCTCCTACCTCTGGAAGAAGGAATGATGAAGTCCTAGAAGAGTGTATGGGCTTAAATTACTACTGTGATCTTTGTTTTGTTTGTTTTTGGTGTGTGTGGAGGGAGATTACTAACTGCCACCATATTTCAAGATGAATATTAAGTTGGAAGCAAAGATTTTTTTCTTAACTTTAACGAGAATGTGTGTTGGTTGTTCTATTCTGTATTATAAGTTATCACAGATTTAGGGCTTAAAGAAACAAAAATTCATTTTATGTTTCTATAGGTTAGAAATCTTGGCTCCATTTAGCTGGATTCTCTGCTCAGTTTCACAAGGCTGAAATTATTAGCCAGGCTGCATCCTTTCTAGAACTTGAATTGCTCTTTTAAGTTCACATGATTGTTGGTAGCAATCAGTTCTTGGTGGGAACAGAAATCTTAAGGTCTGTATTAGAATTCTGCCCACCAAAGAATGTTTATAATATTTCTTCATGAAACATGACAATGATTCTGGTTTTAAGTTGTATGTGTGTGTGCGTGTGTCTAGATTTATTTATATTTCATAATAGACATTTTACTTGAATTATTATGCTAAATTGTATTAATAGATTTTCAAATACTATCATCCTGATATTTCTGAAATGAACTTGCTTGGTGTTACTGAATTCTATTTACTTTTTATTTTTTTACATTTTTATTTAGAAGTTTGTGTCATTATTTGCTGACAAGCCTGATCCCATGGAATCCTTTTATTGTGCTGTTAGTGTTAGGATTAATTTTATATTGGTCCTATAAGGAATTTTCCATCTTGTGTTCTGAATGCTTTAAATAGCAATGGAGTTTTCTCATCCATGAAGATTTGCTAATGTGGACATATGAAAATATTTAAGCCTAGTAATGTTTTAAGTTTAAATTTGTGTGTGTGAGTGTGTGTGTGTGTGTGTGTGTGTGTGTGTGTTTGTGTGTGTGTGTTGGTGGTGGTGGGGAGTTGGGATAGATTTTCTTTAATTTCTTCTTTGGTAAGATAACTTGCTTAGTTTTTCTGTTTTGGGGTCACTTTGGTCATATTTAAAAAAATATTTTATCAGGTTTTCAAATGCAACTGTATACAGATAAAAAAAAAGATCAATATTGGTATTCATTAGGTTTTTTTTAAATAAAGAGTTATTTACCATTCTCACTTCTAATTCCATGTTTTGTGTATCTTTTTTCGACAGGGTGGTATTGATTTTCTTGTGAGGTGTGTTAAGATAACTTAAAGAATCAGCTTTTTAATGTCTGCCATTTAAAAATTCAATACTTTCTCTTTTTACTGGGTTATTATTTTTTTTATACTTGTTATTTAGATTGCTCTCAAAACTAGCCTATGGGGGAAGTAGGTTATTAGAACAATGTTGCCAATGAAAACACCGAGGTCCAGTGAGGCTGGATGACTAACTAGTCTGTGGTCTATTTAGTAGGTGGCAGCACTTGCATTTGAATTCAAACATTCTGGTTCCAGAGCTTGTGTTGCCAACACTAGAACATGTGTGTGAAATGGTATCTTGTAGTTCTGATTTGCATTTCCTTAATGACTAATACTATTAAAAATCTTTTCATGTGCTTGTTGAATAGAAAGGTGTATTCAAATTATTTGCCCATATTAAAATTGGTTTTTTGATTGTTGAATTGTAAGAGTTCTTTTATATTTTGGATACCAGTTTCTTATCAGATATATGAATTGCAAATATTTCCTTGATCCCCTGGGTTATCTTTTTTACTTTCTTGATGATGTCCTTTAAATCAGTGCATTTTGTTTTTGTTTTTAAGTATCGACAAAGTCCAATTTATCTGTGTTTTTGCTTTTGTCATTGTGCTTTTGTGTTATGTCTAAGAAACAAACTCAAGTCATAAAAATTTACTCATTTACTTTCTTTAAAGAATTCTATAGTTTTAGCTCTTACATTTAGCAATAGTGATCCTTTTTGAGTTAACTTTTTATATAAGATTCTTTGTGTATATCTTCTTGTCCAAGTCTTATTTAAATAAGGTTTTTTAATGTTTATTTATTTTTGAAGGAGAGAGACAGAGAGTGAGCAGGGGAAGAGTAGAGAGAGAGGGAGACAGAATCTGAAGCAGGCTCCAGACTCTGAGCTGTAAGCACAGAGCCCGACAGGGGGCTTGAACTCACGAGCCATGAGATCATGACCTGAGCCAAAGTCGGATGCTCAACTGACTGAGCCACTGAGGCATCCCTGTCAAAGTATTATTAAAAAGACCTTCTTAGGGTGCATCCAACTTCAGCTCAGGTCATGATCCCAAGATTTGTGGGTTCGAGCCCTGCATCAGACTCTGTGCTGACAGCTCAGAGCCTGGATCTTGCTTCGGATTCTGTGTCTCCATCTGTCTCTCACCTCCGTGGCTTACACTATTTCTCTCTCTCTCTTTCAAGAATAAACAAACAAACAAACAAACAAACAAAAGACCTTTCTCCATGGTGTTAAGGTGTATTAGGTTGATTTCATATAATGAATCAATATGTGTTCTTAAGATAAACCCCAGCTGGTCGTGTTTTACGATTTTATATTTTGCTGGATTCAGTTTTCTAGTGTTTTGTTGAGAATTTGTGTCTCTATTCATAAGGGAGATTAAACTTTACTTTTATTTACTTATGATGTCTTTGTTTGGTGTTGAAATTCTGGGTAAGACTGGTCTCATGGAGTGACTTGGAATTCCCTCTCCAATTTTTTTGCAGGAGTTTGTGAAAGATTTCTGTTACTTCTTTGAATGTTTGACAGAATTCACCAGCAAAGCCATCCAAGACTTATGTTTTCTTTGTCAGAGTGTTTTGATTACAAATTTAATCTCTTTACTTGTTACAGGTAAATTCAGATATTTTCTTTACTCAGTTTTAGTTCTTTGTGTCTTTCTAGAAATTTATCCATTTCCATTTATTTAATTTGTTGGCATGATTGTGAATAATATTCCTGTAATCTTTACTTCTGTAAGGAGGCAGTAATGTCATCTCTTTTCTTTCCTGTTTTAGTAATTTGAGCCTTCTCACTTTCTTGATTAGTCTAGCTACAGTTTTGCTACTTACTTGATCTTTTCTCTTATATTGATATAAATCTATTCTTATGCTGGGACCACACTGTCTTGATTATTCTAGTGTCATAGTAACTTTTTCTTTTTTAATGTTTATTTATTTTTGAGACAGAGAGAGACCGAGCATGAATGAGGGGGGTGGGCAGAGGGAGAGAGGGAGACACAGAATCCAATGCAGGCTCCAGGCTCCGAGCTGTTAGCACAGAGCCTGATGTGGGGCTTGAACTCACAGACCATGAGATCATGACCTGAGCCAAAGTCAGACACTTAACTGACTGAGCCACCCAGGCACCCCCATAGTAACTTTTTTTTTAAACGTCTATTTATTCTTGAGAGAGAGCATGAGTAGAGGAGGGGCAGACAGAGAGGGAGACAGAGAATCCCAAGCAGTTTCTGTGCTGTCAGCTCAGAGCCCGATGTGGGGCTGGAACTCATAAACCATGAAATCATGTCCTGAGCTGAAATCAAGAGTCAGTCACTTAACCAAATAAACCACCCAGGCACCCCTATAGTAACTTTTGAAGCCAGAAAGTGTGAGTCCTTGAAACCATGTGATTCAAAGGACAACTTCTGGTTTGTTGATTGTTTCTGTTTTTCTTTCCTTTATTTCTGCTCTAATCTTTATTTCTTACTGTTGCCTACTTTTGGTTTTATTGATCATCTTTTTTTTAATCTGTAGAATTTCTATTTGGTTCTTTTTTTTAAGATTTCTATTTATTGATATTCTCTATTTCATGGGATATGATTCACATACTTGTTCTTTAGACATGGTTTCCTTTAGTTCTTTTGGCATTTGTAGTAGCTGTTTTAAAATTTTTGTTTAGTAACTCAAACATCTGGGTATCCTCAGGATGATTTCTACTGATTTCTGCCTCCCACCCCCACCACCAATGGATAGCAATACAACCTGTTTCTTTGCATGTCTTGAATTGTTTTTGTTTGAAAATTGGACATTTTAAATACTGTGACATCTCTGAAAATCGGATCCTCTCTGCATGATCTCTCCATTGTTTCTTGGTTTTGCTGGTGATTGCTGCTGCTGCTGCTCTGTATTCTTTGGCATGTGCAGCCATTGGTTTATTTGCTCGGTTAGCTTAGGGGTCAGCTAATATTGGAGAGAATTTTTCTCAAATTCCTTGAAAGTGTAAGTCCCTCTCCCACCACCTTGCCTTTTTCTTTTTTGTTTTTCTTTATTTTTTTAATTTTTTTAAGAGTTTATTTAGAGAGTGTGTGTGTGTGAGAGAGAGAGAGAGAGAGAGAGAGAGAGAGACAGAGTGTGAGTGGGGGAGGGGCAGAGAGAGAGAGAGGGAGACACAGAATCCGAAGCAGGCTTCAGGGTCTGAGCTGTTAACTCAGAGCCCGATGCGGGGCTCAAACTCACAAATGGCGAGATCATGACCTGAGCCAAAGTCTGATGCTTAACCGATTGAACCACCCAGGTGCACTTCTTTTTTTTTAATTAAAAAAAATTAATTTTTTTAATTTTTAAATTTTTGTCTATTTATTTAGTTTATTGAAAGCTTAAACAATTTTTTTAATGTTTATTTATTTTTGAGACACAGAGAGAGACAGAGCGTGAGTGGGGAAGGGGCAGAGAGAGGGAGACACAGAATCTGGAGCAGGCTCCAGCTCTGAGCTGTCAGCACAGAGCCCGACAAGGGGCTCGGGCTACGAATGGTGAGATCATGACCTGAACCAAAGTCGGACACTTAATTGACTGAGCAACCCAGGCACTCTATTAAAAAGAAATTTTTAACGTTTATTTATTGTTGAGAGACAGAGACAGAGCCTGAGTGGGGGACGGGCAGAGAGAGAGGGAGACACAGAACCTGAAGCAGGCCCCAGACTGAGCTGTCAGCACAGAGCCTGATATGGGGCTCAAACCCACAAACCGTGAGATCATGACCTGAGCCGAAGTCAGGTGCTTAACCAACTGAGCCCCTCAGGCGCCTCATCCTGCCTTTTCCTAAAGTGGTAATCTCTGTGAGGATTGAGCCACACTTTCACTTTCTCCAACAGTTCACAATTTTGCTTTAGCCTTCACATCCTGCTTGGGAAGACTCTCCAGATTAGCTGCAGATGACAGATTAGAGACTTCTCAGGCCTTTCCTAGAAATGACCAATTTTCATGACCTTCTAGGTTCAGGAATGTCATTCTTCTAAATTCCCCTATAGCATTCTCATCCCATAACCTTTCCTTTAAAATTTTTGCACCATTTTTTTATTTTTTTAATTTTTAAAATTTTTTTAATATATGAAATTTATTGTTAAATTGGTTTCCATACAACACCCAGTGCTCATCCCAAAAGATGCCCTCTTCAATGCCCATTACCTACCCTCCCCTCCCTCCCACCCCCCATCAACCCTCAGTTTGTTCTCAGTTTTTAAGAGTCTCTTATGCTTTGGCTCTCTCCCACACCATTTCTTTTTTAAAATTTCCCCCTCTTGTATGCTTTTGTAGTTATTTCTGCCTTATGCAGGTGTATTAGACAATTAAAACTGTTTTTATTGTTCTTTTGACAAAAAAAAAACTAAGGATGAGACTGTTTGCACTGAGAGAGCTCTGAATCAGGTTGAATAAAGACAAGTCCTGTAAGTAAAGGTTTCTAGGAAGTAACTAGATAGATAAAATAATGCTAGTTCTCTGGGAGTGAGGCTTTTGGGTCAAAAATGATACTAACCCTATTTTTTTCCCATACAGTGGTTGCTAGGCTGCCAGTTTTTATAGCTGTCTTTGTTGTCAGGCTGTTGATTTTCAAAGGCTACTGCCAAGCTGGGGAGAAGGTGATGGGATGGGATAATGCAAGTTAAAATACAACAAGGCCAGCTGTTCTTACCAAGATTTAGCTGTTTTTCACTCCTCAGACTGGTGATTGGTGAAGTCTTTGGTTCTTTCCAGAGTTCTGAAAGTTAATTTTGAGAATTTGTTAGTGTTCTTATTGCTTTTATGGAGGATGTCCATTTTTTGGATGTCCTTATTCCCCTATAAGTCCTAGAAGATGGGACTGAAATATACTAACTCTATGTGATTAACAACCACAACTTTCAAGGTTTAAAAGATACCCCTTTATCCTTTAACTGTTTTGTAGGTCTAAGATCTGAACACTGCTCAACAGGGTTCTCTGCTCACTCTCACAAGGCTCACTCTCCAGATGTCCTCTTTAGCTGGCTTCTCATTTAGAGGTTGTGGTCCTCTGCCAAGCTCATTCAGACTGTCTGTACAATTTGGTTCCTTGTAATTGTAAGACTGAGGTTCTCAGCTCCTAGGGACATCGACTCCATGGGCAGTTCACAACATGGCGGTTTGCTTCTTTGACACCATCAAGAAAGTAGCTCTCTGACTACTTATGGCCCTGACCTATAGGCCACTGTTAAAAAGCTTACTTGCTTATGCAGTCCCATCCAGGATAATTTCCCCTCTGATAACTTAAATTGATTAGGGACCTTAATTACATCTGCCAGCTTTCTTTACCTTTGCCATATAAGATAGTATAACCTAATTGCAGGAGCGATATCCCATTGCCTTTGCCATATTATACACCTTAGAGGCAAGTTACAGGTCCTGCCCATACTCACGGGGGGTTATTATTCAAGGATCATCCTAAAATTCTGTTATCACATATAGTAATTTCTAAAAAGTTCTCATTCCACTAGTTGGTTTGGTCATTTTTAGTTTATAATCTGATCTTAATAATCTAATAATGACTTCAAGCATTATTATAGAGTGGTAGTGGGCTGAAGGGATTTCAGCTGCCAATACAGTCAATATCCAACACCCAGTGTGACCAGAGCAAGTTCTTGTACTGTCCTTACAAGGCTTGCTTATGTTGGGGATTTGCTATGACTTACAAATATGTGCTGCCACTCTCATGGTACCCTCAACACCCTAGCCAATACTCTTCAGTCATGCTGTCTATTCTTCCAGTGGATATGCTTTGTTTTTGTAAGAGAAGATAAGAAAAATGTAAGCATACCTAATACCAAGGTTCCCATGAGTGGACAATTTTCTCAGGGTGTATTATGTGGGGGATAATACTGAGCTTCACAGGAGGATGGTGTACTTTTAGACCTAAGTAAAGGCTTTGATTTAAATTTACGTAACTAAATAAAAGTTGAAATGTACATGTTTAGCCCCACGTTGATTTGTTTATAAGGTACTTACTTATGACACTGTTATATATCCCTGAATAAAAATTTAAAAGGAAACAGAGTACCTTATAAAATGGAATGCCAAAATAACTTTACACAGAAAAATTGAAATAACCAAAAATAGTGTTCCTAAAAATTTTTTAAGCCAGAGTGTATGTGCTAAGCCTTTCAAAATAGCGATGCTTAGTTTTTCATTCACATTACAAGGGAATCCTTTGTTTTAAAAAAATAATGCAACACTAGATATAGACATTATATTTGAAAATCATATAAGTGACACACAAAGGAATTATTTCTTGCAATTAAGTCTTTTTTTTCTTTTAATACTAGGTAAAGTGCTATTCCAAGAATTGGATTCAATATCTACTAGTTTTCCTTGAATCTTAATGCTAAAGTTCTAATTAAGTTAAATTTTTATTGCATCAATAATTCTAAAATTCCTTAAGGACCACATTGGATTATGGAACACAGTTGCTCTTAGCCATTAACTTTCATATTTAAGACCAAGTCTATAAGCTTTTCTTACTTTGTCATTTTTTTGAAGATACAATTTTTGCTGACAGAGCTTTTGGAAATAACTAATGGATGCATATATGATTGTGCAAAAAAAAATGTTAAATGATGAAATGGATTTTTCTAATTAGAAAGGATTAGACCAAACAGGTTCCACTTAAGTCAATGAGGGGAAAAAAATGCTCACCTCTAACCTGGCAGAGCTGTCAGGACTGGGCAGGGATATGGTCATACTTTAATTTATGCCACAGATATTGTCCTACAGGCTTACCTGCATGTTACATTTTTTCCCCCAAATCAAACTACATTTAAAATACTAAAAGAAATGCCTACATATTGAGATACTTGGCAGAATTGTTGTTTTAGCACACAGACTCTGAAGCCAGAATATGCTCAAATCCTGGATTTTCCCACTTTTAACTGTGTAACTTTAGACAAGACATGGATATGCCCCTTGGTTTATTTTTAAAATGCACATAATACTGCTACCCCATGTTTATAGAACAGATTAAATAGTAATATCTGTAGTAAAGCATTTAAACCAAAGGAATACTGAATGAAATAACTACCATCTTTTATTAAAACAATTATTTTTAATGTCACTTTTCTGTTTTTATATTTTAGGTTTTCTTTTTTTAATTAAAAATTTTTTTAATGTTTATTTTTGAGAGACAGAGAGAGCGAGCACAAGCAGGGAGGGGCAGAGAGAGAGGGAGGCACAGAATCTGAAGCAGGCTGCAGGCTCTGAGCTGTCAGCACAGACCCTGATGCAGGGCTCCAACTCAAGAACCGCGAGATCATGACCTGAGCTGTAGTCAGACGCTCAACCGACCAAGCTACCCAGCGCCCCATATTTTTAGGTTTTCTAAATTATAATGCAGATATACTTGAAATGTAGCTGGTAAGGGAATTTTCATTTATGGTGAATGATAACTTACATGTTCATTCAGTGCTTTATTTTGCATCTATTTAGTCACTTAGCAAATGTTTTCAGAGATACCCCTATGCACCAGGTACTGTGCAAGATGCTAGATCTGTATTATTGAACAGGAAAGATATGGTTCTTGCCCTCATGGAATTTATAATCAGATAAAGGAGACCAAAGAAAAAGCATGTGATAAATGAAATATTTAATACTTGTAACAAATTCTGTGAAATGCAATACTGAGAGTATATCAGAGGAAGTTACTTTATTTTAGTAAAAAATCAGGAATGGCCTCTTTGAGGGGGGTCACAGCCAAACTAACCTTGAATTTTGAAGAACTGGAGTGGTTGGCATAGCATTCTGGACATGTGAAAGATTTATGCAGGCATGAAAGTTCCTGGCTAATTAAAAATATTAAACAAAAACTAAAGAAGATATGGTGTTGTGGGGGGAACACACTTTTTAGTGGTGGAAAAGGAAATCAAAAGTACAGTTTGGGACATGTTAATTTTGTTAAATTTAAGACCTCTATACAGGGGCGCCTGGGTGGCTCAGTCGGTTAAGCGGCCGACTTCAGCTCAGGTCATGATCTCGCGGTCCGTGAGTTCGAGCCCCGCGTCGGGCTCTGTGCTGACAGCTCAGAGCCTGGAGCCTGTTTCAGATTCTGTGTCTCCCTCTCTCTGACCCTCCCCTGTTCATGCTCTGTCTCTCCCTGTCTCAAAAATAAATAAAAAATGTTAAAAAAAATAAAAAAAAAAGACCTCTATACAGAGATGTCTAGTAGGTGGTTGACTACATAAATTTGGACCTAGGAAAAGTCTGAACATAGACAGTAGTGGGAAATAACTGTATGTGGTTTATATTTAAATCTATATGAATGAATAAGATCACCTCGGGAGAGAAAGGAGGTGAAAAGAAAGAGGATCAAGGACTGACACAGGAGGAACAGAAGCATTTAGAGATCAGTCAGAGGATGAAGAGGTGGCAAAGGAATATAAGGAAAAGCTGGTGAGATGAAGAAAACTTGGAGGGTATGAAGTCAGGTACTCTAGACCCATTATTAGGGGTAATGCTAAGACCACTGTACAGTCTATCAGTTCTATTCTTCTCACAAAATCAAATACTAGAGCCCGTTAAAAGAGTACAGTGGAATTTCATGGTCATTGTGTTTGTCTATAGATTATAAAGACTTCAATAGTTACTAGCAACAAGAGATAAAAAATATGAACTTAAACATGTAAGGTTTCCCTTTACCCTTTATACATGTCCAAGACGTGTCTACTAGAATGGGCCATTGCCTCTTTTGCACTGGCATGTATAATTCTATCAGAGTAATAACTTAAGTTTTTGTTTGAGTTTTTTTAAGGCTTCTTTATCTGATGCCATCTATTGTCCTTGAGATCAAGCAAAATTATTTTTTCCAAAGACAAATAAGTATTGCAGAAAAACGTACTTGAAGCAAATGTGTTTTTAAAGCAAGGCTAAAGAGTTTAAACTTCGTCAGCAATTGGGAGGCCAAAAGGGTTTATTGAAACAGAAGAACATTATAAGAGTTGTGATGTAGGAAAATTACTGTCTGGACAGGCTGAAGGAGGGAAAGAAGAAGGGAGATTGGAGGCTCAGATAACAATTGGAAGGGTGGCCATGATGTGATGAGGGTGTGACCTACATGGCAAGCAACATGAGGAAGGCAAAAGGAAGGAAATAGGAAATATGACTGTGCAAACATTCATTCCAGAAAGAAAACAAAAACGTCTTAATTGTAGGTTGTGTGGGGCTGAGGGATTAGAAGGAATTTATTATTTCCAGAGTCTTGAGCTAGGAGGTGGGTGGGTGATAACCCACAAACACAGTATGGGAAATAGGTTTGAGGAATGGAGTTAGAGGTTCTAAGTCAGATAAGATTTGTGTTCATTGGAGGTGCTGACAACTATTAATAGAAGGGCATTAATTTCCCAGCAGGAAGCCAGATTCAATCCTTACCACCCTAACATTTGTGAGTAAACCATAGAATAGCATCCATTTAGTTTGAGAAACAAGTGTATGTTGAATCACAATCCATTAATTGTTTTCTGTTTATTCATTTGAGTTTATTTCACATTGAACAGACTATAGAATTTTGCCATTCTTTATGGTATCTATTATGATTTCAGCTTCATCTGCCTGATTTGTTACCAGAATAATCCTTTTTTTTCTAAGTAATTTCATTTTCATTTGTTACATACTTCATGTTATCAGAAAAAAAAAGGTATAACTGTAGTTTTCATGTATTCTCGCGACACCTTGAGCCTCTCCATAGCATGTCAATTGAACATTTGTATCCCACCCTGGACTGTAAACCCCAAAAGTATAGCTGTTTTTTCATTTGTACCCATTGAGCCTAATACAATGTTTGGGCCACAGTCCCAAACTTATATTCTAATTAATGGGGAAAAGTAAAATTTTACTCATTAATAAATATGAAAGTATTTGATACTAAAAAGTGCTCATGGTAATATTTCTAGGTACATATGATAAAAGGGAATTGTAAGTCATTTAAATAAGGGCTTTTATTATGCAAGCTCAGAAGAAAGAGTTAGAATTGGAAAAAGATTCACTACTTGCTTACCAGAGAGAATAAAAGATTTAGATGTTAATAACACACAATATTATTAAAATTAGATTAAGAGAATTTAAATGACAAGTACAACACAATTTCAGATTTATCAAAAGAGTCCAAAGTAAGGTAATAATGGTGCAAATATTAGCAAGAAAATAAATTTCTATAGCTTTCATTGTGTGCTTAAGTGCCTTGCTAAAGGATTTACATAAACTATTGTCAATCCTTCTAACAACTCTGCAAGGCAAGCATTATTAAACCTATTTTTCAGTTGAATAAACTGAGTTGAAAAAAGGTTATATAAATTCTTAAAATTCTGAAGCAGCAAAAATGTTGAAGAGCTGAGATTTAAATCTAGGTCTTTATTACTCCCTAGTCTGGTTCCTCCCACTGCACAGATATTTGTCATTTGGTGCTTTTATTTTTCTGATATGCATTTTAACATAATTCTTGACATGCAGAATTTACCAAATTATATTTTGACCTCATCTTGATGGAATTCATGAAGGTATGAGCTTTGAGGAATTTAGTATTCACCTACTTTAGAAAGGGAATAATTTTTTTCTTGACTCAAAACTGAAATGATCAAACACCTCGTGGACAACTCATAATGCCGGAAAATGTGCCAACATTTATCAACAAAATGATGCCATAGTCAGTATATTGATTCTCTAGATTTAACTAATTACCAAAATTTTGCTGATCTTAAACTTATATAACACTATATCAATTATCTATGTTACAACATTAGTTAGTTTAAATATTGTATTTATTCAACTGGTTTAGAGTGCTCCATCAACAGTAAATTATTTAGAATGCACTTTCAGGAATAAACTTTGAGTTTATTCAGTTGGTTTAGAATGTCACTTTATAAACAAATTTGCTAACCTTTGAAAAAGCTACTGGTTTTGTCCAAATGAAAATACTTATTTTTCAAAAAGAGCACTGCACTTTTGTTTTTCAATACATTGTTTCCCAGTCCAATTCCCAGAATAGAAATGAACTTTGAGAAGTTGGCTAGGGATAAATCTCGGTCATCAAACTTAGGCTTGGTAATAATTAATTCAGGGGCCTTCTGCCTAATTGTTTACTGTAATGCCACATTTTGTATAATAGAATTCAAATTATACTTTGTGATATAAATTTCATAATTATGTATACTGGATACAAGTTATTTTCACAAGACTATTGGATAATCTATATTTTATGGGATCCCTTTAAGATTCTCTGTGTGTTTTGGGGTGCCTGGGTGGCTCAGTTGGTTAGCATCCAACTCTGGATTTTGGCTCAGGTCACGATCTCACCTTTTTTTCCCTTTCATGTCCAAAAATAACTTTCATGAGCTTTAATTTTAGATAATCACCAATTCATATCACACTCATAACTATAGTTTCATAAAAGCATGTTAGAAAAGTATTGTGGTTATCTTAATTTTGTTAATGTTAAGTTTTATCTTTATGGTACAAACTATATTAGGTTAGTGGGAAATTATACCATGTGGGGGGCAATAAAGTAATGTCTTCCGAAAGCTTCTCATTTCTCACCAATCTTCCTAAATTCTGTCTTCTGTGGAAAAGAATTGAATATTTTTAAAAAGAAAGCTGACCACGACCAAACACCCAGATCCATGCTTAGAAACTGCTTATAAGTAATTGAAACCTCAACAAACTCAAGGCCTCCAGCTGCAAATCTCCATTTGTGGAGTTTTGAAGTGGTGCAGGACACCTGGCTGCCTGGAAAAATCTCAGCCAGGTTTCTGCTTTGCCGTTTATTTGTTCTACTTGCCCTTTCACCCATTTCTGGTCCATTTCTACCTCTACTCCTAATTCTTGGATTCTGCCTCATTCATTGATTCCTGTCTTACTTTGGTTTTCAGACTATAAGTGTGAAATTGTTGCTGCCATTATACTCACCATTCTGAACTGATTTAGTTTTGCCAAGTGGTTTACAATTTCAGGTGTATAACAACCAGTCCACGTCTGTTTTGTGGCACTTGCTTCAGAATTTCTCAGCAACCTACCCCAGACTCCTAGAAATTTGTCTTCGTTCCTTTATTCTTAGCTGTGTAAAGTCTGGGCAGTTTTACCCTTAAGTTAAACCCAAGAACAGCTTTTTAAAAAGATATTAAATATAATTTATTGTTAAATTGGTTTCCATACAACACCCAGTGCTCATCCTAACAGGTGCCCTCCTCAATGCCATCACCCACTTTCCCCTCCCCCCCCCCATCAGCCCTCAGTTTGTTCTCAGTATTTAAGAGTCTCTTATGGTTTTGGGATTAATAAATTGAAGGGCTTTCATTTCATCTTGATTCTCCTATTCTTATTACTATGGGGGGAATCAATTAGGTGTGATACTAGAATTTCTTTTCCCTCCACTTTCCTATTTTAGTTCACAAAGAACTTAGGAGATTCCTAATAAGCAAGATCTTATTATAAGATTCTTACAATTGTATAAGATTCCTAATAAACAAGGTCTTTCAGAAAATATTTAGGTACACATTTTACAAATGAATCAAAATATCTAAAAATTCTATTTATTTGGGAAATGTCTGTCTCAACACTGAAAATTTTGCTTTCTTAGACAAAAACCTTCTTGAACATGGATTTTATAATATTTAATGATTTTTATTAACTGAAGCTAAATCTTAAGCGTTTGGATTTGAATAGTGGCTGACAGTATGGACTATCAACTAGTCTGTCTGATATCTTGGGTCTGGATAATAATAATATCTGGTATATAGTATTGTTTGGGGATTAAATGAGATCAATGTAAACAACAATACTAGGTTATAGTTAGCATTTTTATGAATGTTAACTTCTATTGTTGTTGGCAACATTTTTATAAAGTTTTTAATTTAAATTCCAGTTAACATACAATATATTAGGTTCAGGTGTACAATATAGTGATTCAACATTTTCATACAAAACCTGGTGCTCATCACAACAAGTGCCCTCCTTAATCCCCATCACCTATTTAACCCATCCCCCCACCTACCTCTCTTCTAGTAACAATCAGTTTGTTCTCTATAGTTAAGAGTTTGTTTCTTGGCTTCTCTCTCTTTCCCCCTTTGCTTATTTGTTTTGTTTATTAAATTCCACATATAAGTGAAATCATATGGTAAGGTATGGTATGGTATGTCTTTCTCAGACAATTTCTTTTCTCTTAGCATAATACTGTCTAGCTCCATCCACATCATTACTCATGGCAAGATTTCATTCTTTTCATGGCTAAGTAATATCCCGTTTTATATGCATACTGCATCTTTTTTTTAAATTTTTTTAACGTTTATTTATTTTTGAGACAGAGAGAGACAGAGCATGAACGGGGGAGGGTCAGAGAGAGGGAGACACAGAATCTGAAACAGGCTCCAGGCTCTGAGCTGTCAGCACAGAGCCCGACACGGGGCTCGAACTCACGGACCGCAAAATCATGACCTGAGCCGAAGTCGGCCGGTTAACCGACTGAGCCACCCAGGCGCCCCCATACTGCATCTTTATCCATTCATCAGCCGATGGACACTTGGGCTTCTTCCATAATGGGCTAATTGTAAATAATGCTGCTATAAATATAAGGGTGCATACATCCCTTTGAATTAGTGTTTTTGTATTTTTTGAGTAAATATCCAGTAGTGTGATTCCTGCATTGTAAGGTAGCTCTATATTTAATTTTTTTGAGAAATCTCCATACTGTTTTCCACAGTGGCTACACCAGTTTGCATTCTTGCTAACAGTGCAAGAGGTTCCTCTTTTTATTCATCCTTGCCAAGACTTGTTTCTTGTGTTGTTGATTTTGACCATTCTGACAGCTATAAGGTGATATCTTGTTGTAGGTTTGATTTTTATTTCCCTGATGATGAGTGATTTTGATCATCTTTTCATGTGTCTGTTGGCCATTTGGATGTCACCTTTGGAGAAATGTCTGTTCAGGTCTTCTGCCCATTTTTTTTAGTTGGCTTATTTGTTTGAATATTGAGTTGTATTAGCTCTTTATATCTTTTGGATACTAACCCTGTACCTAGTATGTCATTTGCAAATATCTTCTCCCATTCTGTAGGTTTCCTTAGTTTTGTTGGTTGTTTCCTTTGCTTTGCAGAAATTTTTATTTTGATGCAGTCCTAACAGTTTATTTTTGCTTTTATTTCCCTTGACGCAGGAGACCTATCTAGAAAGAAGTTGCTATAGACGACGCAAAAGAGATTACTGCCTGTGTTCTCTTCTAGGATTTTTATGGTTTCAGGTCTCATGTGTAGGTCTTTAAACCATTTGGGGTTTATTTTTGTGTATGGTGAATGAGAACGGTCCAGTTTCATTCTTTTGCATGTGGATATCCAGTTTTCCCAGCACCATTTGTTGAGACTGTCTTTTTCCCATTGGATATTCATTCCTTCTTTGTCAAAGATTGACCATATAATTGTGGCTTTATTTCTGGGTTTTCTATTCTATTCTACTATCTATGTGTCTATTTTTATGCCAGTACCATACTGTTTTAATTACTACTTCTTTGTAATATAACTTCAAATCTGGAGTTGTGATGCCTCCAGTTTTGTTTTTCTTTTTCAAGGTTTGCTTTAGCTATTTTAGGTCTTTTGTGGTTTCATACAAATTTTAGGATTGTTTGTTCTAGTTCTTTGAAAAATGCTGTTTGTATTCTGATAAGGATTGCATTAAATCTGTAGATTACTTTGGATAGTATAGACATTTTAACAATATTTGTTCCATGGTACAAGAGTTTTCTATTTCAAATACACCCTTTTTTTCCCCCTATGATTTATATTCCACATCTTAATAGAGCCTAATTAAAAATACACTTATGGAAAGACATAAAATCTTATTTCAATCTTATATCTAAGGTGGAAAAAGAAAATTCACACCCTTTCAGTCATTTTATATGAACTGATTCCAAAATAAAAGCAAGGGCATTAGTCCTTTATAGTGATGGATTATTCCTTTATTTTTTTCTTTTTCTCTTTTTTTAATACAAGGCAAAAATCCCTGGCCACACTCTTATTATTCTATGGATTTTGTATAAGAGGAAGTATTCTGGGTGCTTCCCTGCCTCCTACTCACTGTCTCCACATTTGTACTAAAAGGCTTTGTTTCAACTAAAGCATATGGAGGTAGGCCAAGAGGGTAGCTTCCTGAAACTATAATTCTGAGATCACAAAACCTCTATCATACATCGTCTACAGTACAGAAAAGAAAATATTATGTCCTATTGATTAAATACAAAAGCTGTTCTCCAAAATATTTTGAAAATAGGGCAGCCATTAAAACTTTCTCATCTTGCCTTCTAAATACACTTTTTAAAGGTATTAGAATAGATAAATTTTGGGGTTGCTTTCTCACAGAATACACTCTACTTTTCACATCGGTCCATAAGTTTTTTTTTTTAGGGTGGAGGAAGGGTCCTAGAACACATATTTATATTATATCTATGTTGTCCCAGTTCCTTGTGATAATAGGAGATTGAACCAGGAGTTGGCCCATCCCGTGCCAAATCATGCCCCTTCCCTGGAATTTAAAACTGGATCCGAGGGATTACAGCTGTAATTTGTGATAAATTATACTTGTTAGGGATTGTGGCATAATAATTTTCTGTTATACTAAGTGCAGAAAGAAAGTAATAAAAAGATATATAAAAGACTGGTAAGGTAGGAGGGAGGGAGATTGAGATATTAGTCCTTCTTGAGAAGCCTGCTCTGATATCTGCCTTTGTTCACTAGACACTCATAATTTTTCTTAATTTCCTCTCTCTTCTCCCCCCCTTACCCCCCTGTAAGCTGGCTTGAGTTTCTACCACTTGCAGTCAAAAAGCACTGATGATTCAAGCTCCCTAGAGCCACAAAAGGAAGGAAACAATGCTTTTCCCCTTCTTCCTTGCATTTGCTGATAGTATTTATATATCTAAGATGTCCTAATTCTATGCACACAAATGGAACAAAGAGAAATCCTTTAGTCAGGGAGTATTTGTGATAGCTTATGTATTATGCTGATGGGGAAAGTGGTTACAGAATAAGCAAGGGACCCTATATTCAACATTAGAAATTAAAAAAAAATAATAATTTGGCTGTTGTGGTGATTTGTCATCTGAAGTGAATTCTTTTGCAACAAAGTCCTAACTTTTTGAAAGTCTGTTACTTTTTTTACCCACAGAAACACCTTTCTCATGACTTAAAAAAAAATCTCATTGAAAACATAATAGTAAAGGTTTACTTTTCCAAAGCTATTATTCTTGCATTGGACTCATGAGATTTAGGTATGTAAATTATTCATATTTGGAATTCATACTTTCTAATAATGCACTCTATATTATCTTACATAATTTTATAATTTTTTTTTGCCAAAAATATCACAAAAGGAAATTTCAACTTTATTTGATTTTAAGGGAAAAAAAGGTTTAGAGTTAAAAAGCAACTAGAAGAGTGATTTCTCCAGACGTAACTCATTTTAGTAATTGAAAGGCCTTAGGTATATATTTATCTGGTAACATTGGAATCTGGATGATTTGCCTCTTATTTTTGAAACATAGAATATATGTAAAGACAGTATAATAAGTAAAATTCAGGCTAAGAAATTTAACTGAGAAAAATCAAGTTACAGTGCTTACTAAAAGCACATCTTTGAAGAATTAAATGAAAATATTAGGAATAAACACATTTACCTTTTGCAAAGTCTCAAGCAAACATTGGTTTAATAAATATGTATTTGTTATGAATTTTCTCTTTAATACCAAGTGTATAAACTCATGACACTATTTAGGTTGCACTGAATCTGACTTCAAGTTTGTGCACTGCCCCATATCAAATACTATGGGAATGGAGAAATGTTTGCAAAGTTTTTGTAAGTCCCTGTATTTGAAGGACTCTGATTCTTCAATACAATAGGGGCAGGGGTGAGCCACCCTCCTTCTGAACCAACTGGGGACAGGGACTTTCACCATGATTTTTAATGCCCAGTAGCTAGTATCCAGACTTCCTAGGTGTATCTTTCAAACCATTTCTGTCTGGAGAGCCGTGGACAAATCTTCATCACTTACAAAAACTTTCAAATCTCCATGTTCCCCCTGGCCCCCTGGCACCCCTGACTTAGAAATAAATACTCACATGCGCTCTCAATTTTTGAGTTACTTTTCAAGGAACTGCCAGCAATTGCTTCTCTCTTTTCTCAATGGACCTCCAACTTCCAGATATTCTTGGTAGTGGCTTACATGTTTCAGGCTCATTCATTTGCAACCAAACTCCTTTAAAACCATAAAAGGAGTTTATTGGCTTAAGGAAATGGGAACTCCTGGGGTGCCTGGGTGGCTCAGTTGGTTAAGCGTCCAACTCTTGATTTCAACTCAGGTCATAATCTGACAGTTTGGGAGATCAAGCCCTGTGTCTGGCTCTGTGTTGACAGTGCAGAGCTTGCTTGGGATTTTCTCTCTCCTCCTCCTCCTCCTCCTCCTCTTCCTTCATTTTGCTCTCTCTCCCTTTCTCTCTCTCTCTCTTTCAAAAATAAATAAACATTAAAAATAATAATAAATGGGAACTCCCTAGGCACCATTGACTTCAGATGTGGCTGGCCTAGAGGTTGAAACAGTTTCCCTCTCTATTCCTTGCTCTGATCTTCTTGTTGGCTGCTTCTGCTTCTTCTTCTTCTTCTTCTTCTTCTTCTTCTTCTTCTTCTTCTTCTTTTCAAGAGGTTTATCTCTACTAGTAGATCACCTCTAGAACAACTTGGCTGCTAATAACAGGTAATTTCTTATTAGATTTTGCAAAAGTCTCAGAATGCTGAGTATAAGCTCATAGCTAAAGTGATCATTGTGGCCAGGGAACATACTTGTTCAGACCAGGAAATAGGGAGTATGATAAATTCCATCTGAATTATGGGAATGAGAAAGAATGTGGCTCCTTGGAGAGTAACAATAGGGGGTGGGGGCATTTTCACTAAGCGTTCTCTTTAGTAGGGCCCTGAAATATAAAGAATCTATTTTTCTTTGCCTCTACAGAACACAAATGTTTGCCTACTCACTTAGGATATGGAAGGGCAAAATAGCTCTCATTTTTATCTTAGCAGTAAAATAAAAATACATATTACATCTCAATTGGTTATCCTATCATATTTTTAAGTGGATTGCATACTTGAAGACTCTCACTGCTAAACATTAAAAGGTTCTATTTGTTAGCATTTTGCTTAGTCATAGTAAATACACACAATATATCTGGTTAGGTTAGACCTCAATCTCCCTGGGACTCAGGAAGTCCCCTGCTAATTGGTGGCTTTTCCCTCAATCACCCTTTCAAATACTTTCAACAGATTGGTGCTAGATAAGTCCTCACAATGTCCAGGCTTTGACTATTTGTTTATAAAATAAAATTCATGCATTTATTTTCCAGAAGGCATGCAAGGCTCTAGGGCTCTGGGGATGTGACATGATGCCTTTGGAGAGCTTTCAATCTGTTGAAAACAGATTTATGATCAGATAACTAACAGTGAAAGTGGCAAGGACTGTAATCAAGTCATAAATGCAAAGTTTGGGCAGAATGGAGTGAGGATAATTGGTTTCTCATTTTCATGGAAATAAGGTCAAAATCATTAAAGTGATATTTGGAGACTTCAGTGTTGTAGCTCCGTTCTTCCTTTTGAGTCGGCTTCTCCTTCCTACATGCCCTGCACTCCAGTCGGATGGGGTGGGATGGGGTGGCTTGCTGCTGGACTGTCACCATTGTTACCCTCTCCTGCCTGCACTCTTTCTCATTCTGTTCCTTTGGCCAGACTGTACTTCCCATGTTATGCCTGCCACTGACAATCCTACTTCCTTTAATACCCAGCTCAAAATGCTTTCCCTTCCTTCAAAGTCTTTCACTTTCCTTTTTTTACATTTGCTTTCTCTTGGTGACACTGTAGCATTTGATGTTAGAGAGGCATTTACCATGTCATTTTGTGTCACAACTGTTGTGCTGGTTCCAGTTAACCACTTTCCCTTATTCTCCCCACCCACTCAGACCTCCTGCAGGGATCCTTCTCTTAACTCACAGTCTGAATTTTCAATGAGGAAATAGAAGCTGACAGCAGTTCCCCCTTATTCTCACCCCAAAATGACTATCTGTGCTCTCTACCTTTCTTTCCATTACCTGATGTAGAGTTATTTCTGCTCTGTTCTAAATCTCATTCCTCCATGATTTAGTAAATACTCTGGCCATGAACTCCTCTGTGCTGCCTTTACACCATTGGTTTCTTATCTGTTCTGTTTAATTTCCATCAGCCTATAAACGTTCCTTGCTGTCCTATATTTTAGAACTCTTTAACTTGAAATCTCATTTTCTCTACTTAATGTAAAACCACAAATCAGGAAGTGACCTCAACACTAACAGATTTTACTCTTGTTAAGATTGCCTATCCATCTAGGGGTGCCTGGGTGGCTCAGTCAGTTAAGCATCTGACTTCAGTTTAGGTCATGATCTTGCAGTTCATGGGTTCGAGCTCCGTATTGGGCTCTGTGCTGACAGCCTGGAGCCTGCTTTGGATTCCATGTCTCTGTCTCTCTCTGCCCCTCCCCCGCTCATGCACTGTCTCTGAAAAATAAATAAAACATTAAAAAAATTGCCTATCCATCTAAAACCCACACACACCTCTCCTTCTCTTTCTTGATGTTTAGCAGCATTAGTTAAAATTAACCACTCTCTCCTTTTTGGAACATGTTTTTCTCTTGGATTTTATGAAAATACCCTAAACTGTCTTTCTCACTGGCCACCCCATCTAAGTCTACTTTGATTGTTCCTTGCTCTCATTTCATTCTTAAAGTATTGTAGTATCACAGCCTTAATTCCTGAACTCTTTTTCCCTATGTTATTTCATTCATCCTTATGTTTGTAAATATATACAGTTCTGACTTGCACTGGGTTATTAGATTTTTTGCTATTGAATTATAGGAGTTCCTAAGTGAAATAAACCAGTTGCAAAAAAACAGACACTGCATGAATCTACATATATGAGATATCTAAAATAGTTAAATTCTTAGGATTAGGGAGTAGAATTATGGTTGCCAAGGGCTGGGGACAGGGAATTGGGGAGGTGCTAATCAGCAGTCATAACATCTCAATTGTGCAAAATGAGTAAGTTCTAGAGATCTGCTGTACAGCATTGTCCTTATAGTTAAAAGTAAGTATAACTACAGTATAATACTGTATTGCACACTTACAAATTTGTTAAAAGCATTAAAAAAAAAGGAAGCTGAAACCTTGTGAAAATCACATTGCAAATGAAAATCTTGTTTCCATTGCGGCTTGGGTGTGAGTGGAAGGCAAGAATTGAGAAAAGGTAAATGTCAAGTGTTGGGTCTTATGAAACCACCTGGGAGAACTGATGACATTGAACTATCCCTGTCGTTCAGCACAAGTATATGAAAGGGGAGGATCATTTTTCTGACTCACCTGCTTAGCTTGGAAACTTGACTTTAAGAGAAAACTGCAATTTGATCATACACCCAGTATGAGATTTGCTGATCTGCCTCGAGATAAGTTCTGGATTTCTGTAAAGGGTATCCAGCCATTCACAGAACAGCAAGGAACATTTTGCTGTAGTTTCTAACTTGTTACATATATAAGCAAGAGAGTTCATATAAGTATTATGAACAAAGAAGAAAATAATATTATTTCATTTGAAAAAATGTGTGTACTTACCTGAAGTTCGCAGCATAAATATTCATTTTGGGTCAAAAATTTCCCATAGGGGTGACTGGGTGGCTCAATCGGTTAAATGTCTGACTTCAGCTCACGTTATGATCTTGCGGTTTGTGAGTTCGAACCCCGCGTCAGGCTCTGTGCTGACAACTCAGGGCCTGGAGCTTGCTTTGGAATCTGTGACTCCCTCTTTCTCTGCCTCTCTCCTGCTCACACTATGTCTGTCTCTGTCTCTCAAAAAATAAATGTTAAAAAAATTAAAAATATATCTCCCACAATTTCACATTGAAAATGTAAATTTGGGGGGCATATGGGGTGGTGCAGTTGGGCTTCTGACTCTTGATTTTGGCTCAGCTCATGATCTCATGGTTAGTGAGATCGAGCCCTACATCTAACTCTACACTGACAGTGCAGGGCCTGCTTAGGATTCTCTCTCCCTCTCTTGCTCTCTGGTCTTCCCTCACTTGCTCTCTCCCTGTCTCTCTCAAAATAAATAAATAAATAATGTAAATTTTGAGGGTGCGTGGGTGGCTCAGTTGGTTAAGCCTCTGACTCTTGATTTCAGCTCAGGTCATGATCCCAGGAACACGGGATCAAGCCCCATATCAGGTTCCATGCTGGTCATGGAGCCTACTTGGGATTTTCTCTTTCTCTCTCTCTCTCTCTCTCTCTCTCTCTCTCTCTCTGTGTGTGTGTGTGTGTGTTTCTCCCTTGCTTGCATGTGCACTCTCTCTCCCTTTAAAAAAACAAAACAAAACAACAAAAATGGAACTTTTTGTCTTTATTTTTGATTTAAAACATACCTCTCATGGTTTTATAGCCTAACTTAAAAATATCAAAAAACCCAATAAATTTGTATAATCTTGCTTCTTCTATGTCTGAAACTGAATCTATCCTTTATCAAGAAGTTTCTTTCAAAGTCTTATATAAAGGGAGGCCTTAGATTATATTTTTGTTTGTATTAGTTGAGCTTATGGTTTCAAAAGCTTTCCTATTTGCTACTTTCAATAGCTTTTACTTTTTTTCCTTTTTATTTAAATCCTTGTTAGTTAACATATCATGTAATATTGAAATCAGGAGTGTAATTTACTGATTCATCACTTGTATATAGCACCCAGTGCTCATCACAACAAGTGCCCTTCTTAATACCCATCACCCATTTAGTCCACCCCATGCCCACCTTCCCTTTATCAACTCTCAGTTTGTTCTCTGTAGTTGAGAGACTCTTATGGTTTACTTCCCCTTCTTTTTTTTCCCTTCCCCTATGCTCATCTGTTTTGTTTCTTAAATTCCCCATGTAAGTGAAATCATATGGTATTTGTCTTTGTCTGACTGACTTACTTCACTTAGCATAATATCCTCTAGCTTAATCCATGTCATTGCAAATGGCAAGATTTTATTTATTTTTTGATGACTGAGTAATTTCACACACATACCCCCCCCCCCCCACACACACACACACACTACAACTTCTTCGTTCATCAGTTGATGGACATTTGGGCTCTTTCCATGATTTCGCTATTGTAGATAATGCTGCCATAAACATCGGGGTGCGTGTGCTCCTTTGAATCAGTATTTTTGTTTCCTTTAGGTAAATACCTAGTAGTGCAATTGGTGGGTTTTAGGATAGTTTTATTTTTAACTTTTTGAGGAACCTCCATATTGTTTTCCAAAGTAGCTGCACCAGTTTGCATTCCCACTAACAGTGTAAGAGGGTTCCCCTTTCTTTTCATCCTCACCAACATCTGTTGTTTCCTGTGTTGTTAACTGTAGCTATTCTGACAGGTGTGAGGTGGTATCTCATCATGGTTTTGATTTGTATTTTCCTAATGATAAATAATATTGAGAATCTTTTCATGTCTTCTGGCCATCTGGATACCTGCTTTGGAAAAGTGTTCATTCATGTCTTCTGACCACTTCTTAACTGGATTAGTGTTGAATTTGGTAAATTCTTTATATATTTTGGATACTAAATATGTCTTTTGCAAATATTATCTCCCATTCTGTTGGTTGATTTGTTTTAGTTTTGTTGATTTGTTTCCTTTGCTGTGTAGAAGCTTTTTATCTTGATGAAGTCCCAATAGTTCATGTTTGCTTTTGTTTCCCTTGCTTCTGGTGACATGCCTAGTGAAAAGCTGCTGTGGCCTCTAGTAAGACATTGGTGCCTGTTCTCTCCTCTAGGTTTTTTATAGTTGCTTATCTCACATTTAGGCCTTTTATTCATTTTGAATTTATTTTTGTGTATGGTGTAAGAAAGTGGCCCAGGTTTATTCTTCTGCATGTGGTTGTCCTGTTTTCCCAACATCATTTGTTGAAAAGACTCTTTTTTTCCATTGGATATTCTTTCCTGCTTTGTCAAAGATTAGTTGACTATATAGTAGTGCATCTGTTTTGGGGGTAATTTTCTGTTCCATTGATCTGTGTGCCTGTTTTTGTGCCAGTACAATATTGTCTTGGTGATTATAGTTTTGTAATATAGCTTACAATCTGGAATCATGATGCCTCCAGCTTTGCTTTGCTTTTTCAAGATTGCTTTGGCCATTTGGGGTCTTTTGTGGTTCCATACAAATTTTAGGATTGTGTGTTCTAGCTCTGTGAAAAATGCTCTTGGTATTTGGATAGGGATTACATTGAATGTGTAGATTGCTTTGGGTAGTACAGACATTTTAACAATGTTTATTCTTCCAATCCATCATGGGATGCTTTTCCATTTTTTTGTGTCCTCTTCCATTTCTTTCATAAGTGTTCTATAGTTTTCAGAGTACAGATCTTTTACCTCTTTTGTCAGGCTTATTCCTAGATATCTTATGATTTTTGATGCAATTGTAAATTGTAAATTGTAAATTAATTGATTCCTTGATTTCTCTTTCTGCTGCTTCATTATTGATGTATAGAAATGCAACCGATTTTTGCATGTTGATTTTATATCCTGTGACTTTGCTGAATTCGTGTATCAGTTTTAGTAGTTTTTGTTGGAGTCTTTGATTTTTCTACATAGAGTATCATGTATCTGCAAATAGTGAAAGTTTGACTTCTTCCTTGCTGATTTGGATGCCTTTTATTTCTTTTTGTTGTCTGATTGCTGAGGCTAGGACTTCCAGTACTATGTGAAATAGCAATGGTAAAAGTGAACATCCCTGTCTTGTTCCTGACCGTCGAGGTAAAGCTCTCAGTTTTTCCCATTTGAGGATGACATTAGCTGTCATCTTTCATATATTGCCTTTAGGATGTTGAGGTATGTTCCCTCCATCTCTACTTTGTTGAGGGTTTTTATCACAAATGGGTGCTGTGTTTTGTCAAATGCTTTTTCTGCATTTGTTGATAGTGTCTTATGGTTCTTCTCCTTTTATTAATGTGGTATATCACATTGACTGATTTGTGAATATTGAACTAGCCCTGCATCCCAGGAATAAATCCCACTTGATTGTGGTGAATAATCCTTTTAATGTACTGTTGTATTTGTTTTGCTAGTATCCTGTTGAGAATTTTTGCATCCATGCTCATCAGGGATATTGGTCTGTAATTTTCCTTTTTAGTGGTGTCTTTGGTTTTGGAATCAAGGTAATGCTAGGCTTGTAGGATGAATTTGGAAGTTTTCTTCCATTTCTATTTTATGGAACAGTTTGAGAACATTTGGAACTCTTTAAATGTTTGTTAGAATTCCCCTGGGAAGCTATATAGCCCTGGACTTTTGCTTGTTGGGAGATTTTTGATTGCTAATTCAATTTCTTTGCTAGTCATGGGTCTGTTCAATTTTTCTATTTCTTCTTGTTTCAGTTTTGGTGGTTTTTATGTTTCTAAGAATTTATGCATTTCTTCCAGATTGCCTAATTTTTTGGCATTTAATTTTTCATAGTATTTTCTTGTAATTGTTTGTATCTCTGTGGTGTTGGTTGTGATCTCTCATCTCTCATTTATGATTTTATTTATTTGGGTCGTTTCTTTTTTCTTTTTGATACATCTGGCTAGGAGTTAATTAATTTCATTAATTCTTTCAAAGAACCAACTCCTAGTTTTGTTGATTTATTTTACCATTTTTTAAAAAATTTTATATCATTTATTTCTGCTATAATATGTTTTTTAAAATGTTTATTTATTTTTGAAAGAGAGAGAGAGACAGAGAGAGAGAGAGAGAGACAGAGTGTAACTGGGGGAGAGGCAGAGAGAGAGGGAGACAGAGAATATGAAACAGTCTCCAAGCTCTGAGCTGTCAGCACAGAGCCCGATGCAGGGCTCGAACTCAAGAACTGTGAGATCATGACCTGAGCCGAAGTTGGACACCCAACTGACTGAACCACCCAGGCGCCCCTGCGGTAATCACTATTACACTCCTTCTTCTGCTGTTTTTAGGTATTATTTGCTGTACTTTTTCCAGCTCCTTTAGGTGTAAGGTTAGGTTGTGTATTTGAGACTTTTCTTGCTTCTTGATATAGGCCTGTATTGCTATATACTTTCTTCTTAGGACTGCCTTTACTGCATCCCAAAGATTTTAAACTGCTGTGTTTTCATTTTCATTTGCTTCTGTGTGTTTAATTTCTTCTTTAATTTCCTAGTTAATCCATTCACTCTTTAGTAAGATGTTCTTTAACCTCCATGTATTTGTGGTCTTTACAAATTTAGTGCCTGATATAGTGCCCTTCTTCATCTCTTGTTACAGTCTTTCATTTAAAATCTAGTTTGTTTGATATAAGTATGGCTGCCCTGGCTTTCTTTTGGCATACATTAGAATGATAAATGGGTTCTCCATCCCCTCACTGTCAATCTGCTGATGTCTTTAGGTCTAAAAAAATGAGTCTCCTGTAGAGGGCGTATAGATGGGTCTTGTTTATTTATTTATTTTGATCCATTCTGATACCCTGTGTCTTTAATTGGAGCATTTAGTCTATTTACACTCAGAATGATTATTGGTAGATAAGAATTTAGTGCCATTGTGTTACCTGTAAAGTCATTGTTTCTGGAGATTTTCTCTGTTCCTTTTTAGTGTTTGTTGCTTTTGGCCTTTCTCTCCCACTCAAATGTCTCCTTTAATATTTCTTACACGGCTGGTTTAGTGGTCACAAATTCCTTTAGTTTTTGTTTGGGATACTCTTTATCTCTCCTTCTATTCTGAATGATAGCCTTGCTGGATAAAGTATTCTTGGCTGCATATTTTTCTTATTCAGCACATTGAATATATCATGCCACTCCTTTCTGGCCTGCCAGGTTTCTCTGGAGATATCTGCTGCTAATCTGATTTGTCTTCCCTTATAGGTTAGGGTTTCTTTTCCCCTTGCTGCCTTCAGGATTCTTTCCTTATCCCTGTATTTTTAAATTTTACTACAATATGTCTTGGCATTGGCCTGCTTTTGTTGGTTTTGAGGGGAGTTTTCTGTGCCTCCTGGATCTGGATGTCTGTTTCCATCCCCAGATTAGGGAAGTTTTCAGGTATAATTTGCTAAAATAAATCTGCCCTTCTTCCCCTCTCTTCTTCTTTTGGGATTTCTATGATACAAATGTTATTATGATTTACAGAGTAACTGATTTCCCTAAGTCTAAATTCATGATGCAATATTTTTCTTTCCCTCTTTTCAGCTTCATTATTTTCTATAATTTTCTCTTCTATATCACTTATTCATTCCTCTACTTCTTCCATCCATGTGGTAATTACATTCAATTGTTTTTGTATCTCAGTTACAGCATTCTTTATTTTGGACTGATTAGTCGTTAGGTCATTTATCTCCGGGGTAAGGGTCTCCCTGGTTTCTTCTATGCTTTTCTGAAGCCTAGCTAGTATTATTATGATTGTTGTTTTAAATTCCAGTTCTGGCATATTACTTATATCTGTTTTGATTATCCCCCCGGCCATGATCTCTTCCTCTTTCTTTTTGGATGAATTCGTGTGTCTTGGCATTTGGTCTAGGTTTCTGTCTTTTGTGTGTTAGGAAAACCTGTTATGTTTCCCGCTTCTGAGAGTAATTGCTATATTAAGAAGAGGTCATATGCTATCTATGCCTGGTGCTTCAAGAAGTGGTTCTGGTGTACCCTGTGTGCACTCTGCTATTGTGTTTTGGCTGCTCTTTACCTCAGGCCAGTCCTCTGCAGAGTTTCTCCTTGCCTGCAGTAGAGAGTGTTTGGGCCCTGTTCACTGTGTGGCGAGTTTTAACTAGGTGTGCTTTGGTCTGCTTGGTAAAATAAACCTGATTCTATTTCCACTAGAGCTGAAGCCCTGCAGCACTCTATGGTCTATAGACTTGGTGGATGCCGAGGGTTCGTGCTGGTGTTCTGGAGGAGGGTACCACTGGTGCTCTGGTTCTCAGGTACAACTGCCCTAGTAAAGATACACCTGCAGAGTGCCGGGGGTGGGGCTTGGTGTAAGTGCCTCATGCTGTGCTACTTGCTGAAGTCTGTCTGTGCTAATGGGAGGGGTGAAAATGGCCTCAGCCCACTCTTATGCCCGGAGAGGGGAGCTTGCACTTTCTGATGTTTAGGAAACCCTTATGGAAGAGCAAACAATCTCTGCTCTTATGTCTCAGGCTTCTGTCAGATCCTTCCCTTCACCCTGTCTGTGTCTGAACCATCAGCCCACGCAGCATCACTGTGCTCTTGTGTTTTATCTCAGGTGTGAGGCTGGGTTTCAAAACCAAATTCAGGGACCCAGTGTGGCACAGAACTGTGCTGATCCTCTAGGGGAGGGTCTCACTGCTGTGGCTGGTGCCAGTTTGTCCCAGAACATCAGTAACATGACCACGCAGGGGTTTGGAGTTTATGGTAAAGGACAGCAAAGAGCTGGTGTCCAGGTTTGCTGCCCTCAGCAAGTACCTTTGCTGCTGTGCCAATGAACGGGGCAGCTCAATGGCACCTGCAGGCTCTTTTGTCTCTTGAGAGTCAGTGCCACCTCTCCTAAATGCACTCTAAGAAGTAGAATTGTCTCTCCTAGTGAAACCTAGGGGATCCTCAGGGGACACATTGTTTTAATAGAGGTTAACTTTAATTTTAGTCTACAACTGGAGAGATCACTACTCTTATACTACATGCTATGGCTTACTAACATTTTGTATAGTAGAAATTTGTCATAAGAGTTTTAGGCCTACTTGGATAAAGTTTTAAAAAAGTCAAGTATGAATTAAAGAAAAGTTGAAGAAAAATCCAAATACTGGTTTGTATTATAACTGATATCCTGGGGGAGGGGAAATCACACAAAAAGTTAAGTTGGCCAAAAATAACACATTTAATTATTACTGGAGTATTATACCTCCCACTTATTGATTGTTAATATATGAGATACTGAGATACTAGTATTTATGTCAGGGTTCCCTGAGGTATAAAATGTTTTTTCAAGGTTGCTTCAGGATAAACATTTTGACAAAGGCTGATCTAGACAGCGCACGTTTATCCTGCTGAAAACATTTTGTAGTAATCAGTACATGGCAAATTTGATGAGACCCTTGTTTATCTTCCAGCTAGTGAATTCGTGGTCAAAATTTACAATGGTCCTAAACTTCCTTAGTTTTATGAGAAGAGACTTTGACATTCAGACCTACTGATAAAACTTTTCTTCCTCACTCTAAAAAGCTGCTACTTAGGTTTTCCTCTTGGTAAATGGCACCGTCATCCATCCACCCAATTTCCAAGTGGAAAGCTCTTCATTCTCCTGCTGCCATTTAGTAGAGGAGATCCAATCCACCCTATCTCAAAAGGATATCCAGAATCCACACATACTTCTGTCCATCTCCACTGCTACCACCCCATGCCAACCACCACTACGTCTTACCATGATTATTCAAATAGCTCGTGAAATAGTCTCTGCTTTCACCGTTGTCCTCTGCCTGTCCATACTTCTCATTAAAGAAACCAGAAACATTGTCAAAATCTCAAACCAGATTATACTTTTGGGCCCTCCAATCTCCTCCTCAAATTAAGATTATTCAATGGTTTCCCATCATATTTAAAATAAAATAGGTTTCTTACCCTGAAGTTCCATATGATCAGCCCCTGCCCCCATCTGACTTTATCTCCTATGTTTCCCCTGACCATTGTCTCCAGGCTTCAGACAGCCTTGGCATCCTTTATGTTCCCTGAAAAAGCCAAGTTCATCCCCAGCTTAGCATCTTTGCACTATCTGTTTCATTTTCGTAGAAATATCTCCTCCCTGATCTTCTCATGGATTGCTGCTTTTTGTCTCTTAAGTCCTACCTTAAATTTCACCTATCAGAAAGGCTTTCCCTGAGCTCCAATTTAAAGTACTCACCAAACCATTTTTTATTATATCTCTCCATTTCAATTCTCTGCCTAGCACTGGTATTCATTTGATTTATTATTATATTATACAGTATTTGATTATATCTAACATATATAATTACATAATATTATAGGATTCTGATTTACATATGACTTATTTGCTTTTGGTTTCTTCCCAAGAGAGGGAAAACTCAATGAAAATAGGGATATTATCTATTATCTGTGTTCACCACTATATCTGCAGCCAATAGTAGTGCCCGGTACAGAAAAGTACTTAAAGGACAAATAAACTTTTTTATTAATGACTGCACTAAAAAAAAAAAAGCATATAGGTAGTGACTGGTATATCCTCTCTCATCCACCTAGGTTGGAGGTCAGAAATCTGTGTGATTCTTCTAAGCATGGTAAATTTCATATGACCTTTACAAATTATATCCTTGTCACCTTACTTTGTCATGTGTAATAAGAGGGTGTTGAATCAGAATGATGTTCAAGGCCTTTTTCAGCTCTGCAGATATATATTTTATAATATATGTGGTAAACTCTATTTTAGGATATCAGTAGCTTTAATTACTAAATATTCATACATTAATCTCAACTTTAAACTTGATAATAAAAAAATTGTATGGTAACAACAAGAATATCATGCCTATCCTAATATTAATCCTTGGTGTCTGAGATTTTTTAAATCAGCTAAAATTATATTCCCTCATATGGTTTGTTACAAACTGTATCTCAGACAGATATTGGTATAAAATTTTCAACATGAAACTTTTGTTAGCATTGTAAAATCTTAGGATATTTTCCCTCTTTTATTGATATGGGAGACTTTTAAAAAAGTATTTCCTACAGCACTGATATGTTATAATTAACTGAGTGGTGACTGTTGCGTATAATTGAAGGAACACATTTTTTGGGAAGGCAGAAGCATTCACAAAAACAACATGAATCCATTTACGAAAGTGGAGTTGTTTAGAGAAATATAAATATCTTCACTCAATTTTTGTCCATTTATTGAAAACACAGTTTGAAACTAAATAAAAAAAGCAATGTTCTATATATCTGCACACTAAATATTTTACCATATTAAAGCATGGTTTGATGTCTGTTATTACAAATATTTTCCTCCTACTTAGTAATTTCTTCATTCCCTGGTGGCTAACTGCATCAGTTTTAGCAAGGATTCCTTAAAGGGAATTCATAACATTGTCTAGAATCTTAGATATTATTTTAGTGTAAACTATACTATTAACTATTCCTTTATATCAAAATAGATATTAAATTCTATATCAATCAGAATATCTTTGGATTTTTTTGTACTTTAATATCAGCCTTTACTTTTCCTCAGAATAATAAACAATAGTTCTTTGTAGCTGCTGATTTATGGAGCTAAGCAACAAAGCCAAAAACTAATCTCTCCCCATATTAGCAAAAGGCCAAATGAAATGTCGACTTTTATTCAAGACTCTAGTACTGATGATTGTATGCTAAGAAACACTTTCATTATTTCTTCCAAAGATGTGTGTCATTGTTTTTTTCTTTATAGTAAGAAGCTAGTTTGCTTTTGCCATTTTAATTCTCTCCAGCGTTCATGTCACTAAAACCTATGGCTGTAATCCAAAGCTCAAGTTTACATTGCCAGAAGTGTATCAAAATGTTCCTTTGGGAAGTCCAATCCCGCTTCAATCTCCATACATCCCTAAACTGAAATAATCATTGTCGATCCTCAGGTCAGCTTCCATTGTCAATGTTCCCCATCATGAGATTACTTTCCTCCTAGTCTTCATGGATAGTTTTAGGAAATATAGTCTGAACACTTGTTGTGTCTTAGGACCTGCACCAAACACTGGGAGTATAACAGACAAGATCCTTGTAGTAATGATGTATTCATACTTAAGAGGCTTCACACCAACATTAGTCTATTACAGTTCCAAGTGGTGGGAGGCAAAGAAGGCTAAGTTCCAGGTGTTATGGGCACATAAGAAGGAACACCTAACTTGGTGTTTAGATGTCAGAGGTTTTGTGAATAAAGGATATCTAAGTGGCACTGTAAAAGGATTAGTAGGAGAAGGCAAGTGAAGGAAGAAGTAGAGGTGTTGAAGTAGAGTTCCAGTGTTGATAATCTTGTGCAAAAGTTTAGATGCAGAAGAACACTTGCATATGTAGACAACTGGCAGTATGGCTGAACAGAATACAAGAGGACATGTGGTGGAAGGTATGTCTGGAAAGGTAGGTCTGGAATTGGGATTTTAGTTACTATTGAATATTTTTAAGGGGATTGGCCTTAATAGATCGATATTTCTGAAATATTCTCAATGAATCGTGAATAGCGTATTTAAGATCTGCAAGAAAGAAGGCTGTTAAACCAGTTATATGGCTGTAGCATAGAGGAAGATGACGACAGTCTTCCCAAGATTAGGGATCGTAGAGAGAGGATTGAATGGATTTAACTGGTGTTACAGGTCTGATGTCAACACACTTGGTGATCGAATTCATGTGAGTTATGATGAGACATGAGTAAATTCACTCTTGTTGGGTATCGAGGTGGAAAATGGCATATTCTCTAAGCTAAACAATGCATGAGGACTTTTTAGGAAACATGGAATTATTGGGCAGACTGGAAATGTAAATAGAGGTGTTAATCAAGAGTAGAATATGTAGGTTGATATTCAGAAGCTGGAATGTCTACAGTTTCCAGGTTTGGAGTAATCAGAATATATAAGGTAGTTGAAGACCTCACAGTGGGGAAGTAGCCAGAGAGGATGAAAAATGAGAAGAAAAATGGCTTAATGAGAACACTGAGTTTAGGGAATGAGCAGAAGGAGATTTAAGAGAGACTGATTAAAAGTATCCAGAAGGGTAGAAGGAAAATCATAAAGTATTGTAGCATTATGGAGACCAGAGAAAGCGAGTGTTTCAGAAATTCTCAAGATTTTTCTTCACTAAAATTCCTTTGTGTATAACACATGACTCGCTTTCCCCAATACTTAATTCCAATTTTTATTTTATACTTCTTGGCATATGTATTTCTCTATAGATTTAGAATTAAATAATTTTATAAACTTGTTAATTTCCTTTAAAATTTAGAAACAGAACATAATCTTGTATTATAGTATACATTTTTGGTAAAATATCATTTTTCTAATAATCAGATGAAAGTAATGATTACACTTTTTTTTTCCATATAGAATTTTATAATTAAATTCCTGCTATCTAAAACATACTATTGTTGGGGCGCATGGGTGGCTCAGTTGTTTAAGCATCTGACTTTGGCTCAGGTCATGATCTGGCAGTTTGTGGGTTTGAGCCCTGCATCAGGCTCTGTGCTGACAGCTCAGAGCCTGGAGCCTGCTTCAATTCTGTGTCTCCCTCTCTCTGCCCCTCCCCTGCTCATGTTCTGTCTTTCTCTCTTAAAAATAAATAAACATTAAAAAAATTTTTTTTAATAAATAAAACATACAATTGTTATGGAAAACATACCATTGTTAAAGTCTGCAGCTTGCTCACATCACCTACTAGTAATTCAATTATACCAATAATTCAATTTTACCAGTAATCATAAATTTTTTTTTTTGGTCTAAATCCTTTAATCTATTCTAAAGCAATCATATTAGAAACCGAAAGGAAGTGAGAACTTACGTATGCAAGTCAATTCAGGAATACATATATGTGTTTGTGTGTGTGTATATGTACATGTGTGTGCTTAGGCATACATATATGTGCATGTATATATACATACATATACACATGCACACAAGCATAATGCTATATTTCTTCCTTAAAATAAGAAACTAATTTCTTATGTGTGTGTATATATATATTTACATGTATATATCTGTATATATATATTTAATGTGTATATATAGTATATGCGTATATATTAATATTGTATGATTTGAGAAGCATTTTGTAAAAGGTACAGCATCTTATAATTAACAGCAGCAATATGTTTCTGAAAATCTGATGTTTCGGATGAAAGTGCTAACTAAGAGCTTATTTCTAGTTCCTATTAGTTTAAATGGGCAAACCTAGAATATATATCAACCCAAAAATCCAAACAAATTTCCTAGCACATAACTTTAAAAAGATGGTATGGCCATCTATGTGTGTGTTCAGATGTGAAACGCTTCCAGCACTGTTTTCTGCTCCTCAGATATTAATATTTAAAAGATTGCTTTGGGGAAACAATCAACAAAACTAAGAGGCAACTGATGGAATGGGAAAATATATTTGCAAATAACATATCGGACAAAGGGCTAGTATTCAAAATCTGTAAAGAACTCACCAAACTCCACACCTGAAAAACAAATAATCCAGTGAAGAAATGGGCAGAAAACATGAATAGACACTTCTCTAAAGAAGACATCCAGATGGCCAACAGGCACATGAAAAGATGCTCAACATCACTCCTCATCAGGGAAATACAACTCAAACCACACTGAGATACCACCTCACACCAGTAAAAGTGGCTAAAATGAACAAATCAGGAGACTATACATGCTGGCGAGGATGTGGAGAAACAGGAACCCTCTTGCACCGTTGGTGGGAGTGCAAACTGGTATAGCCACTCTGGAAAACAGTGTGGAGCTTCCTCTAAAAATTAAAAATAGATCTACCCTGTGACCCAGGAATAGCACTGCTAGGGATTTACCCAAGGGATACAGGAGTGCTGATGCATAGGGGCCTTGCACCCCAATGTTTAGAGCAGCACTTTCAACACTAGCCAAATTATGGAAAGAGCCTAAATGTCCACCAATTGATGAATGGATAAAAAAGTTGTGGTTTATATACACAATGGAATACTGCTTGGCAATGAGAAAGAATGAAATATGGCCTTTTGTAGCAACGTGGATGGAACTGGAGAGTGTTATGCTAAGTGAAAGAAGTCATACAGAGAAGGACAGATACCATATGATTTTACTTTTATGTGGATCCTGAGAAACTTAACAGAAGACCAGGGGGGAGGGGAAGGGGAAAAAAAAGTTACAGAGAGGGAAGGAGGCAAACCATAAGAAACTCTTAAAAACTGAGAATAAACTGAGGGTTGATGGGGGGTGGGAGGGAGGGGAAAGTGGGTGATGAGCATTGAGGAGGGCACCTGTTGGGATGAGCACTGGGTGTTGTATGGAAACCAATTTGACAATAAATTTCATATTAAAAAAAAAGCCAATAAATGGATGCTCAGCATTACCAGAAAAAATAAAAAAATAATAATAAATTGCTTTGGGCATATTAACATGTAGACAGTTTGTATATGAAATCACAAACATATTTATAATTAAGTAAATTAAGTATAAAGTAAACTTACTTTAAAAGCAGACAAAAATGTATAATAAAATATCTGGGAGATTTCATGAAATGAATGTTTGCCTACCAAGGGAAGCTGAAACTTGAGGCTTGAATGAAGTTAAAAAGCAAGTTGGGGAGGCAGGTTGAGGATCTTTTTATCATTTTTGAAAGAGCAGAACATGATCATGTGGATGAGTTGGGATAAAAAGGAACATTATCAGCAAACTATCAAAAGCAGAACTGTAGAGATTATCTGATTAAAATTTTTAAAATACTTATTTGTTTTTAAGAGAGAGAGAGAGAGAGAGAGAGAGAGAGATCAGGGGAGGGGCAGAGAGAGAGGGAGACACAGAACTTGAAGCAGGCTCCAGGCTCTGAGCTGTCAGCACAGCCTGATGCAGAGCTCGAACTCACAAACTGGAGACCATGACCTGAGCCAAAGTCAGAGGCTTAACCGACTGAGCCACCCAGGCACCCTGAAATTAATCTGATTTTTTAAGCACTTCTTGAGGGGTGATGCTGTAGATTTTCTTACTATGAAAGTTTTCCTGTATATAATATGAAATATAATATATATGTATATTTTTTATTATTTATTTATTTATTTATTTATTTATTTTGAGTGAGAGAGAGAGAGAGAGAGAGTGTGTGTGTGTGTGTGAATCCCAAGCAGGCTCTGCGTTGTCAGCACAGAGCCTGATGTGGGGCTTGGAGTCACCAACCGTGAGATCATGACCTGAGCCTAGATCAAGAAGAGCCCATGCTTAACTGAGTGAGCCTTGCAGGTGCCCCAGTTTTCCTATTCCTTTAAAGTAGGGGGTCAATGATTGAAAATGAAAACATTGCAGAATGGATTTTCCCCTTTTCTGGTGATTACGTTTCATAAAACAAGAGCCCGTTTTTAGGAGTATCTTCATCATATGACTGTCACTTTCAAGCGTGTCTACCTAGCATCCATTAGGCATCTATGTCCCCTTCAGTTCCAGCAATATCTCCGATATACCTGCCTTATTTGATACTTGGAATTCTTTTAAAAATGTCTACACATAATTCTGATGTCATCTTAATTATATCTGGATTCTAATTGAGGAATTTTCCCACACATCACTTTGTTGTGTTTTGGGAACATAGTTACAAACTTCTACGTAGACATCAACTGATTAACACTGTATTAGGAGAAAAATATACATTCTATGAAATTTGAATGTTAAAGCCTAAAAGACAGTTCTCAGGAAAACATTACTGAGGGGGATGATTTGTGAAGTGTGCATTATTGGTGTACCACTTTGTGTGGTGTTGGTCACTGTTAGTCATGCATTGTGGGTGAATAAATTTATAACTACTCCAATTACCATACAACTATGACTAGATATGTTTCAAGATGTTAGGTTGAGCACAGTGTTCCTTAGGGTCTTTGAGGGTACCAGACAAATTGCATCTTTTTTCTACCTCACTAGGTTCAGAAAAATAATGCAACAAAGTGTAAGGAAAACATAAAGCAGAAATATCAACTTTATTGCTATTAAAGTTTAAGATATAGTATGCAGCTTAGTGTGAGAGCCAAATGGACCTGGCAAATGAAACTTAGAATTATATAGATGTACCTGTTCAGTTATGGTAACAGGACCAGAAGAAGGCTCCCACCATGAAAGCCAAATTCTGCTGTCCTAGGAGCACAGGAGGAAGCCTTCATCCTGCAGGCAAGGCAGCTCCTAAAAGAAAAAGGGAGAGTGATATTATCATCACATTTACCAATTAGAAAAGTCACTGCATCTCCTTGTGGTCAGAGTGAGTAAAGAGTGTGGAGAGAGACCAGATATTACATTCTGATACTTCTGTGTGGGAGGAAACAATCATTTTCTTTTAATAGTTGCCAAATTTCTGTATCGTTAAATTTTCCAAAAAGATAGCATCCCCCCCCCCCCAAATGCCCTTTTCCTAGAGGAGATCATATGTATAGGTGGTTATTATCCAGAGATGGTAAATCCTCAGTGCCAGAATTACCTTGTCCATCCTCGTGTATTTATCCCTCAGTAGACCAGATCAGCTGAATCTCCATCTCCAGCTGCCGCCATCATGAGGCCACTCCCCTGATTCCAGCCATGCCTACTTTTGGTATATTTCTGGGAACAAAGGGTTCTAAGATGGATCAGAATGGGACAATATTGAAATTCACTCCACTGTCCCATGCAACCAACACTGAGCCTTCATTCTTCAATTTCTCATCTAAAACTTTAGTTGCATCAAAGGTTCTTTATTGGAATCAAATTATAGCATAAAGAAGTTTCAAGAAAAATGCTTCTCATCCAGTAATGTTAGCAACACAGGAATATAACAAATTTGAATATAAGTCTACTCAATTTCATGGAGAAAATTAATATCCAGTTAATTCCTTTTGCAAGTTAAAGTCCAGAGACCAAAGGGCAGAAGTCCAAAGTTGAATTCTCTTTCTTTTGTGAGTGAAAAGTCCAAAGTACTTTGTAGTGTCTTTTCTCTGAGTCTCAACTAGAGATGTTGCCAATAGAGAGAAAGCTGGGCTTCTTCAATAGCCACGATGGTAGCTATGTCTGCCTGGAGTGGGTTCAATTACACAGGGGCTTCCACATTCACACACACACACAAGAAAACTTTCTGACATGCTTCCTAAAGAGACCAGAGTTAATAAGACATAGAATTGTCACAGCACTCACTTAATCACACTAGGTTTAGAAAACAAATCACCTGGGCACCTGGGTGACTCAGTTGAGTGTCTGACTTCTGCTCAGGTCATGATCTCATCTCCTGGTTTGTGAATCCCAGCCCCACATTGGACTCTTGCTGTCAGCCTTTTGGTGCAGACCCCACTTAGGATCCTCTGTCCCCCTCTCTCTGCCCCTCCCGTTCTTGCACTCTCTCAAAAAAATAAACATTTTTTTAAAGGAAAGCAAATTGCCAACCTTTTAAAAAGGTTTATTTATTTTTCCAGTTAACATACAGTGTAATATTAGTTTCAGGTGTACAATTTATTCAATACTTCCATGCAACACCCAGTGTTCATCATAGCCTCTGCCCTCCTTAATCCCCATCGTTTATTTAACTCATCCCCCTACCAACCTCCCCTTCGGTAACTATACAAATTACCATCTTCCTGAGCAGTTATGTTCAGGCCAATTTATGTTTTCCGACCACAGTATCTTTTGCCAAGGATCATAATAGGTACTCAATGGTATTTGAGGATAACTTCTTAGTGTTATTTTTTTTTGCCAGGATGCAAATTGCCATCAATTTTCCATAATCCACAGTTTAAAAATAACCTGGAACTCTTCTGTGAGAGGTTGGTTAGAGCACTATGGCTCTACCATAGCTGGATACATAGGGTTCCATGTATCCTGCCTGTGCATACTATCCCCTCTCTCATCCCCTCTCTCCGGAGAACATTTGGAAACAAAGTTGTCTTATTGCAAAGTTTAAAATGTGCAGTGTTGGAAACCCCCTATCAGAGGTCTTATTTGTGGTTTCTTTGTTTTCCATTATGCATATTTTTAAAAGGCTTTTAACTTAATTTTTGTTTAAACTCTTGTTTCTGACATGCCAGTACTGAACTGAGTGTAGTTTGTGTCTAATTAATGAAACTTGGGTCATCTCTCATGAGCAGACATTTTTCGTCCCATGACACACTGACTATTTCTACTATCTGTTCCCAAGGAGTCACTTAAGGCTAGCAAAGACACGTCCTTGGGAAGTTTACTTTCTCATGTATACTAAAACTGTATTAGAGACAAAGTGAGACCATGTGATGGAGAGATCTTTGAACCTATGGAAGAGCAAAAGGAATCCAAATTCAGCTCCCCTAAAGTTCATTCTTAATCTTGAAGATGGATAGTTCAAGACAACATAAGGGAGTAACTGGGTCCCTCAATGAAGGGCCTTCAAACAGGAGGGGAAAAACAAATGTAAGAGCTGAAAGGGAAGCTTTGTCTCGCAAGTATTCACATGAGTATATTATTTGCAAATGCAACCAAATAAATATTTCATGGTAGTTTAAACTTACCTAAGCACTTTGGGTCACCATTAAGGAGAGAGACCTACAGTTGAGTTGATGATCACAGGGCACTTAGTTAATGAAAAGCCATTGTTATTAGTGGACTTTATTATTTATTTGAAAATAGCAAGCTGAAAGTTATCTACTGGTCAGCAAATAACAGACAATTGAAAGCACATAGTTTCCTTTAGCATCCTCAGTTCTACTTAATTAGGTTTTTCAGTTAGATGCTATGCAGTACATTATACAAAGAACTCCACTATTCCCTAGGTAGGTATAATAGTTCGTAGAGACTTTACATTCTATTAATCTTACAGTAATGGGAAATCAGTAAGATATGCTTCATGTCATAGAAGATCAACAAGGTTAAAATAGGCTATTTAATCAACTATTTGTACTATTTCTTGCTTTACATCTCAAATCCTAACATAATTTATAAACTTCTATTGCTATAAGATGTTTAAAAAACAGCATTTAGTTATTTAAAATAAATAATATAATTTCACCTGAAACCATAATAAATTTAGTCCATATGATTTGACATTGTTTAGCAAAATGTATTTTCATATAAAACAAAATCTCCAAACCCCCAAAGAGTAGGGTTTCTCAATGATATGCACTTTAAAAATTTTGGTGGTGTTTGTGGTAACATTGTGGCAGGATAAAAAAAAATATATATTCTGGAGGAAAGAAACTAATATTTTTCTGGGTGAATCCAAGATGTGCTCTCAATATTAATGTCCTGTATTACTGCACAAATATGGAGATCACTAACCAAAAAAAATTGCAGTAATAACATTACCAAAAGGGAAAAAGTACATTCTATGAAATTGGACAACCCTGGAACCAAAAGAGAGGAAATTAAAAAAATAAGCACATGTTAGAGTATCGATGCTCTCATTTAACATGTACAATTTTTCTTGAAGATAAAATATTATAAAATTAATAGAATGGCATTTTTTAAAAAAAAGAAAATTTCTGCTGCTGTCTAATATCATTTTAAAGATATTGAGAGAGATCTCACAGGCCAAGGAATTAAATTAAGTAATTTCCTGTAGGATAGAAAACTTAAAATCTTAATAAGTTTATATTCAGAGATTTCATTCTCAAGTAACAGATTTGATTTATTTGCTGGCTTTTAGATATCATTGTAGCAGAGCTCCAGAAAATATGGAAAAGAGGAAAATAGAATGATTGCTTATAAATCAGGCATCAGGTCAGGAGGGTAATCCCAGATGACTCACGAGCGCTGCATTGTTTCAATCAAACTTGATTTAGGATAAAAAGAAGCACAACTTTAATAATAGATTTTAATTTTTACAACAATTTTAGATATGCAGAAAATTGACTACAGAGAATTTCCTTCCCATATATCCTCTTTCCCCACAGCCTCCCCTACTAACGTCTTCATTATTGTAATACATTTGTTACAATTGATAAACCAATATTGATATAGTTTTAACTAAATGCCATTGTTTACGTTAGGGTTCACTCTGTATCGTGCAGTTCTGTTTTTTGACGAGGTATGATGTCATGTATTCACCATTACAGTATCATAGAGCGTACTTTTATTGCCTTAAAAATCCCCTGTCCTTTACTTACTCATCCATCTTTTCCTACCCTGAACCTCTGGAAATCATGTATTTTTTTTTCTTTTACTGTCAATTTTTTCTTTTGCTGTCAATTTTCTTTTACTGTCAATATAGTTTGACTTTGTAATGCAGTATGTTTGGAATCATACAGTATGTAGCCTTTTCAGATTGGCTTCTTTCATTTAGCCATCTCCTTTTAAGTTTCCTCCATACCTTTTTGTGGCTGGATACCTCTGTTCTTTTTATTGTTGAATAATGCTCTGTTGTCTGGATGCACCACAGTTTATCACTTTACTGTTTGAAGGACATCCTGGTTACTTCCAGTTTTAAGCAATTATTAATAAAGCTGCTAGAATCATTCATGTGCAGATTTTTTGTGCGGATGTAAATCTTCAACTCCTTTAGATAAATATGTAGGAGCAGAATTGCTGGATCTTCTGGTACGACTACATTTACTTTTGTAAGAAACTGTCCAACTGTCTTGCAAAGCCTCTGTGCCATGTTGCATTTCCACAAGCAATGAATGGGTGTTCCTCTTCCTCTGCATCCTTGCCAGTATTTTGGATTTTAACCACTGGAGATTTTGGCTTTATGTTGACTCTCAGGGTATTAAAAAAAAGTCTTTTCAATTTATATAGTCATAATACCATTAAGGCAATAAAATCTATTGACTCAACAACAAAAAAGGTAGATACAATTATATCTAAAGAATTACATTGAAAATATGTGTAAAATTAAGAATATAAATGAATTCAATAATCTCTCCAATCGAACTTCCAAGTAAGCTGTTTACACTAAGGTAATAACCTTAGCACAGAATATTTCCACTCATTCATTTTGTTTCTTTCACAAGGAATGTGCTAAGTCAGATACTTTTTCTTCTTTTTATCCTACTAGAAATATAGTTTCAGAGAGAATAAAATGAACATAAAAGTAATTATAAACAAAGATAACTAATTTTCGTCTTTATATTCTCATCCATCTCATTTCACATGTATTTTAGACATTTGATACATTTAGAAAAATCTTAACAATTCTTAGAATAGGGATTGAATCAGTTCAGTTTTTTATTCTAATTACTTAATTAGAGACTGTAGCCCATTGAATTTTGCATCTCCACCCTCCCCAACCCATATGTTCAAATCCTAACTCCCAGTACCTGCGAATGTGATCTCATTTGAAAATAGTGTCTCTGTAGATTTAATTAGTTAAGGATTTAATTAGTTCTTATAAGAAGGGGAGAGGACACACACACACAGAGAAAGGGAGAAGGCTGTGTGAAGACAGGGGCAGGGCTTAGAGTGATGAAGCTCGGAGCCACCAGAAGCTAGGAAGAAGCGAGGAAGAATTCTCTAGACTCTTCAGAGAGAGCGTTGCTCTGTCAGCACTTTGATTTCGGACTTGTAGGACTTATAGTTTCAAGCACAGTAAGAGAATAAATTTCTAAAGTTACTAAGTATATAGTAATTTCTTATGGTAGCCCCTAGAAACAGATACAGAGCATTTTTAATATCTGGAAAATATCTGGTTAATATTTCATTACCAGTAACACAATGATATAAAGAAGCAGGCTATCGGTTTAATGAAGTTGTTTAGACCTTAAAATAAGGTCACTGATCACTTTGTCATTGGTAATCGTTCCTTTATTTTTTAAAAAAAAATTTTTTTTTAACGTTTATTTATTTTTGAGACAGAGAGAGACAGAGCATGAACGGGGGAGGGGCAGAGAGAGAGGGAGACACAGAATCGGAAACAGGCTCCAGGCTCTGAGCTGTCAGCACAGAGCCCGACGCGGGGCTCCAACTCACGGACGGTGAGATCACGACCTGAGCCGAAGTCGGACGCTCAACTGACTGAGCCACCCAGGTGCCCCGGTAATCGTTCCTTTAAAAAAACAATTAATGTTTATTTATTTTTGAGAGAAAGAGAGAGGCAGGGCATAAGTTGGGGAGGGCAGAGAGAGAGGGAGACATAGAATCTGATGTGGGCTCCAGCCTCTGAGCTGTCCACATAGAGAGTTTGACGTGGGACTCAAAATCATGAACCATGAGATCATGACCTGAGGTAAAGTTGGATGCTTAACCAACTGAGCCACTCGGGCACCCTGGTAATCATTCTTTATTTCACTACTGTAAGTATGTTACTGCTTAAAAATTACAATACTTAGATTTAATAAACAGGATACTGTTTAATGTTCATATAAATTTTTATTTTAATAAACTCTTCTGGTACAAGCTCTTTGATTTGAAAAAGGTAATACAAATTTAGCCTTATCACATTTGAACCCAGTTCCCAAAAGGGTAATTTGCTTATTAATTTGGTGCTAATTTGATAGGCCAGAAGATATACTGATTTGGTGAACTTCCTTGACTAAGGAAATGAACAACCAAGCATTTCACCGATACTTGTCTTGAAAAGTACTTTCTTTCCTTGACAGACTAAATGAGGACAGGAACCATTTCCAATCTGACAGTAAACAACTGACATAAATTGACTAAATTCATATGTATTCTAAAAGCTCCATCCTTTAAATGCAGAGAATCATTTGAATTTTAGAGATTGTGCCCATTCCCCAATTTTTCATTTAGGGGTGGGTTTTTTTAATTCCTTTTTCAATTATATGTTGTGACTCCTCACTTATATACCAGAGAAAGGCAGAACCACATTTTGATGAAGTTTATATTTTGTAAACAATTTTTATTAAAGTTCATACAGCTGCTACGGTAACTTCCTTTGTTAGAAAGTTATATTTTCATTCTAACAATTTCTGAGAAAATAGAAAATTAGTTAGATTCTGAAATAGTTTATTTAATACATTTTAAGTTGATTCACTGATAATGTAAATGAAAAATAGAAAGCATGTAACCACATGGAATTGGCCCTTAATTGAATGCTTTATATTTCTTAGTAGTTTTAACTTTTTAACTCACTTTTAACTGAATGACTGATGCTAATAGAAAAGATGTTTGGTTTTCAACAAAGCGAGATCAGATTTTCATCTTCATTCTTCTTAGTCCTTAAAAGTATAACATCCTGTACTATTTAACATAGGTGGTAAATATTCTGCATATGTCTACACATCTTCCAAAGCTAGGTTATCATTCAATGTCAGTGATTAAGTTGAATAATTTAAAAGGAAAGTTCATCTTATAAAGTCGTTGTTAAAGAACAGCATCTGATATAAATCAAAAATAATATTTTAAATGGTAAAGATTAATCCGGTCATTAAATGAAATTCAGAGTTTTAAATTCAGTGAGTTTTAAACTTGCAAATGAAATTAGTTTTAAAACTACCAAGATTATTAATTTATATTATTTAGTGATCTTTTGGTCACAAAGAACTTTGTTTTTGATTCAATCTGAGAGAATCCTGGCTCAGATGTAATTTTTGGGATCATAAGGGAAAGCTGAGATTGAAGCAAATTCTTTAAGAGCCATTTGAATATCTAGTGGCTTTTGACACATGAAGGAGAGAGCTGAATTATCCTTCTTTTCAATCAAATTTTGGATGGAAGTTCTGCAATATTCTAAAGTGATTGCCAAAAAATGTACAAGTAAAAATGTATGCATGCATAAAAAGTAGGCATACTGTTTGCTTAAAATTTCAAACACTCTTCCAAGTTGCGTTTAAATTACCATAGAAAACATCATTATGGGTTTATAATTTCAAGTTTTGTTTCTAGCTGCACATTCCATTTCCTTGTAAGTGAATTTATAAAGGACTTTCAATTATATTAATTAAAAGTCTTTAATTTGGCTTCTTAAAACTCTGCCATTCCCAAGTTTTCCATTTAATGGTCTTTTTAGATTACTTTCTTTCATCTACCACATATTTTGGAAGCTTTTGATCACCAACTAAATAGTATTTTAGAAAATAATGCATAACAAATTTTATATTAATGAAAAGCATGTAGAAGGCAGTTAAGATGGCAGAGGAGTAGGGGGACCCTGGGCATGCCTCATCCCTTGAACACAGCTAGGTGAACATCAAATCATTTTGAACACCTAGGAAACCAATCTGAGGATTAGGAGAACAATCTGCACAATTAGAGGGATAGAACATGGCAGTGCAAGGAGCAGAGACATGAATTGGGGGAGAGAAAAGCTGCAGTGCCAGGGAGTGGAGAGAGATCTTTTTGAGAATGAGAGAGGGAGAGAAAAAGCACTGGATCAGGTTTGTGCAAGAAAAACACTTCCCCAAAACCATTGACTGGGGAATAAAGAGGAACTAACTATCGCAAGTTTTTGTAAGTAGTGGAGCTCAAATTCTGAGGTTTTAGAAGTCTCAGCCATTTGCTGGAGTTGAGCCAGGCAAGCGAAACAGTGCTCCTAGGGAAGAGAATGGAGGCCCAGGAGTGGATAGCATGGTATAGGGATCTCCGGGTTGCACTGGGAGGGAATGTATACATTCTAGTTTGAGAATAATAGTGAAAAGCCATGCCAAAATGAGAATACAATGGCACTAAATTCATAGCTATCAATAATTACTGTGAATGTAAAGGGACTAATCAAAAGACAAAGGGCATCAGAATGGATAAAAAAGGATCCATTGATATGCTGCTTACAAGAGATTCATTTTAGGCCCAAAGACACCTCCAGAATGGAAGTGAAGGGATGCAGAACTATTTATCATTCTTTTTTTTTTTTTTTTTAATTTTTTTTTCAACGTTTTTTATTTATTTTTGGGACAGAGAGAGACAGAGCATGAACGGGGGAGGGGCAGAGAGAGAGGGAGACACAGAATCGGAAACAGGCTCCAGGCTCCGAGCCATCAGCCCAGAGCCTGACGCGGGGCTCGAACTCACGGACCGCGAGATCGTGACCTGGCTGAAGTCGGACGCTTAACCGACTGCGCCACCCAGGCGCCCCGTCATTCTAATGGACATCAAACGAAAGCTGGAGTAGCCATACTTATATCAGACAAACTAGATTTTAAATGAAAGACTGTAACAAGAGATGAAGAAGGGCACTATATCATAATAGAGGGGTCTATCCCACAAGAAGGTGTAAATATTTATGCCTCCAAATTTGGAGCAGCCAAAGATATAAGTTAATTAATAACATGCTTAAAGAAACTCATTGATTGGGGCTCCTGGGTGGCTCAGTTGGTAAAGCGTCTGACTTCGGCCTGGATCATGATCTTGTGGTTCATGGGTTTGAGCCCCGCATGGGGCTCTGTGCTGACAGCTCAGAGCCTGGAGCCTGCTTCAGATTTTGTGTCTCCCTCTCTCTCTGCCCCTCCCCTGCTCACACTCTGTCTCTGTCTCTCAAAATAAATGTTAAAAAAAAGTTTAAAAAAGGGAACTCATTGACAATAATACAATAATAGTAGGGGACTTTAACACCTCACTTAGAGCAATGGCAAAATATCTAAGTAGATTGATAAGGTAACAATGGCGTTGAATGACACACTGGACCAGATGGACTTAACAAATGTATTCAAGGCATTTCATTCTAAATCAGCAGAATACACTTCTTTTCAAGGGCACATGGAACAGTCTCCAGAATAGATCACATACTGAGTCACAAATCAGGCCTCAATGAGGACAAAAAGATTGAGATCATATCATGCATACAATGCTATGAAACCTGAAGTCAACCACAGGAAAAAATTTGGAAAGACCACAAATACGTAAAGTTAAAGAGCATCCTACTAAAGAATGAATGGGTTAACCAGGAAACTGAAGAAATAAAAAAATACATGGAAGTAATACATGGAAGTAAATGAAAATGAAAATATTACAATCCAAAACCTTTGACATGCAGCAAAGGCTATTATTAATAGGGAAGTACATAGCAACACAGGGCTTCCTCAAGAAGCAAGAAAATCTCAAATACACAACCTAACCTTACAGCTAAAGGAGCTGGAAAAAGAACAGCAAATAAAGCCTAAAAACAGCAGAAGAAGGGAAATAATGAAGATTAGAGCCGAAATAAATGATATAGACACCAAACAAACAAACAAAAACCCAGAACAGATCAATGAAACTGGGAGCTGCTTCTTTAAAAAGAACTAACAAAATTGATAAACTCTGTCAAGTTGTATTACAAAGCTTTAATCATCAAGACAGTATGATACTAGCACATAGTTCCATAGATAAATGGAATAGAATAGAGAACCCAGACATGGAACCACAACTATATGGTCAACTAATCTTCAACAAAGCAGGAAAGAATATCCAATGGAAAACAAAAAGATGGTCTCTTCAATAAATAGTGTTGGGAAAACTGGACATCAACGTGCAGAAGAATGGGGCTGGACTACTTTCTTACACCATACAAAAAATAAATTCAAAATGGATGAAAGACATAAATGTTAGGAAGGAAACCATCAGAATCCTATAGGAGAACACAGAGAGCAACCTTTTTGACTTTGGTTGGATCAATGTCTTACTAGACACATCTCTGGAAGCAAGGGAAACAAAAGCAAAAATGAACGATTGGAAATTCATCAAGATAAAAAGCTTCTTCACAGCAAAGGAAACAATCAACAAAACTAAAGGCAACTGACAGCATGGGAGAAGATATTTGCAAATGACATATCGATAAAAGGCCAGTATCCAAAATCTATAGAGAACTTATCAAACTCAACACCCCAAAATAAATAATGCAATTAAGAAATGGGCAGAAGACATGAAAAGACATTTCTCCAAAGAAGACATACAAATGGCTAACAAACACATGAAAAAAATGCTCAACATCACTCATCATCAGACAGATACAAATAAAAACCACAACAAGATACCAACTCACACTTGTCAAAATGGCTAAAATTAGCAACCCAGGAAACAACAGATGTTGGTGAGGATGTGGAGAAAGGAGAACCCTCTTATACTCTGGGAATTCAAACTGGTGCAGCCACTCCAGAACACAGATGGAGGTTCCTCAAAAAGTTAAAAATAGAACTACCCTATGACCCAGCAATTGCATTACTAGGTATTTATCTAAAGGATACAAAAATACTGATTCAAAGGGGCACATGCACCCCAATGTTTATAGCAGCATTATCAACAATAGCCAAATTATGGAAAGAGCCCAAATGTCCACTGACCAATGAATGGATAAAGAAGATACACACACACACACACACACACACACACACACACACACCCCACACACACAATGGAATATTACTCAGCCATCAAAAAAATGAAATCTTGCCATTTGCAAGTGTATCATGAGTGTATGATGCTTAGTGAAATAAGTCAGAAAAAGACCAATAATGTATGATTTCACTCATATGAGGAATTTAAGAAACAATATGAACACAGGGGAAGGGAAGGAAAACTAAAATATGATAAAAACAGAGGGATACAAACCTTAAGAACTATTAATTATAGAGAACAAACTGAGGGTAGCTGGAGGGGTGTTGGGTGGGGTAATGGGCTAAATGGGTGATGGGAATTAAGGAGGGCACTTGTGATGAGCAATGGGTGTTATATGTGAGTGATGAATTACTTAATCCTAATCCTGAAACCAATACTACACTATGTGTTAGCTAACTTCAATTTTCATAAAAAAGTTGGAAGAAAAAAAAAGCATGTATTACTCTGCTTTGCTCAGCCACTAAGAATCTCAGTCACTAAGTTGGTATAATTTTAGTTACAAGGAAGACCACCTAGTACCTAAGACAATCTGGGTAGCTTGATCCATAGCAAAGTTAAGCAAAGGTATGACTGTGATTGATACTTATGAAATATTAATTGTGTGCTCCATTCTTCACAGAGTCTCTCATGGAATGATACCATCTTGAAGACAACTGATACAAATCTTAGATTCTATTTGCATATCAAAATAACATATGATGTTGTTTAACGTCCAATTTTTACCCCAAACCTGCTATGGTATTTGAGAAGTGGACTCAACAAGCATATTGCAACTAAAAGGAACAAATTAAAGTCTACTATTACATGTTTTTAATATTCTTAAAAGTGATAGATCAGGGAGAAGTCAGTGACGGAAAAAAATTTTTAGAAAATTTTTGTGTTTTGTAAGAAATTAATTTTTAAAACTTTAGAATAAAAATCTCAAGGCATCTCTGTAGTTTACCATTTAAGATTCTGTGTACTTAAAAAATATAACTATTGAAATGGAAAAGAGATTCATAAAATCTGTCATCTTACCAAAAACTGTTAAGATATCACTATGGATGCTTGACTTGAAATCATACCATGGTCCTATAAGATTGCTTTAAAATGAGTACTACAGTTATCCAGAGAACAGGAAAATATATGATGGTAATAATACTCATACTTTCACAAACATATTGCAACTACATTAAATGTCAGATATGCCATTATGACATTTAGTTTATTTTTAAGATAAAACAGGCCATTTTTCCCACTATAGTTTCTTATTTCCACCTGAGACACTGTACCTGGAAACATACTCAGCATCCCTGAGTGAATTTCAAAGCACAAAACACTGGAATTTGGACTGCTTTATAATAACACAGATGGAATTTCCTTTTAATAAAATATATAGAACTATTATTTTCCTTACCTTCCTTCACTTGTGGGTGCAAACAAAGCAATTCTTGGAAACTATTTTTCTGTGGTCATAATGAGACTAACTTCTATAAAGAAAACAACCTGGTCACCCCCTGTTTATGTTTTCACAGAAGATCACTGACTAAGGTTTCCGTTGAGAAAATCAGATTGCTTTGTTTAAGTGAGACTTAAATTTTCTAGAAAGGGTTTAGTTTACTTAATAGGTATCATTTGGACTTTTTCTTCTTTCTTTTTCTTTAAGTTTTTTACTTATTTTTGGAGAGAGAAAGAGAGAGTGAACAGGGGAGGGGCAGAGGGAGAAGGAGAGAGAGAATTCCAAGCAGGCTCTGCAGCTGTCAGCGCAGAGCCCAATGTGGGGCTCAATCCCATGACCTTGAGATCATGACCTGAGCCAAAACCAAGAGGCAGATACTTAACTGACTGTGCCACCCAGGCATCCCATGGACTTTTCTTTTTTAAATTAACTTCAAAAAGAATAAATTTTTCAGGCTACAGATGATAGGATGAAATAGTAGATGCAGAGTCTATTAGTACTGTGTAATTCCAGAGGCTCAATAAGCATATGGAGAATGGAATAGAATAAAGGACAGGGAACAAGTTTGCTGTCCTAATAGTTACCCCCCACCCAGTTTTACTGAGATATAACATGTGTTAATTTGAGGTGTACACACATGATTTAATATATGCATATAGCGACATGATTACCACAATAATTTTTTTTAACATTCATAACCTCACAGTTACAAATTTTTTTCTTGCAATGAGAACTTTTATTAAAATCTGTCTTTTAGCAACTTGCAAATCTATGATACAACATTATAGTTTAACTGTCCCACCCATGTATTTCAGGTGGATATAGTGGTAACATCTCAGTTTTTGGAATGGCAAAGGTGGACATCCCAGAATAGATCTTTAAAGTTACTGAAAATTACAGTTTTCATTAATAAAATGTTTATATGCACACCTTTACAGTGGAACACTTTCTAAAATGTATTTCACATTTTCTGTGATGAACCTGTATTTTGAACATTACACAATGTCTTTCTTCTTCAAGGAATTAATGGTCATCCTGTGGTCCTTACCTGTTGTACTGTGATATTCTCAGGTGCCATTAAACAACATTAGTTTCCCTTTTCTCTTCCCTGAGAAGTAGGCTTTTCCAGGAAATATCTTTCACCTCACTTTAATCATGGGCAAATCTACACCTGTTATGCCCATTTGTATCCCTCTGTTTCTAGTGGTCCCCCCTAATATCTGGGTTCCATGTAGAGTTTAGATGTTGATGGCTCTGAAATTTATGTTTGTAGTTCCAACCTCTTTTTTGAACTCTAGAATTTTTTTAAGTTTATTTATTTTTGAGAGAGAGAGAGAGAGAGAGAGAGCCAGCACAAGCCAGGGAGGGGCAGAGAGAGAGAGGGAAAGAGAGAAAATCTCAAGCAGGCTCCATGCTGTCAGTGCAGAACCCCATTTGGGGCTTGATCTCATAAACTGTGAGACCATGACCTGAGCCAAAATCAAGAGTTAGATGCTGAACTGACTGAGTCACCAGCTGCCCCTGAACTCTAGAATTTGTAGAATCAATGACTACACACAGTTATCTAAGAAATCTCTCAAATCAAACAAATTCGAAATTTGGTTCCTAATATTCCCTTCCCAGAGCACCACTTTCCAGTTGCCTCCATCTCAGTAAATACACTCCTTCCATTCAGTTGTTCAGGTTAAAAATCTTGACTTCTATTCCTTGAATCTATAGTAGATCCACCCAGTACATCTTGTGCCTTAGTTCTGTTAAAAACCATATCTAGAAATTGATCATTTCTCACAACCTCTGTAGGTACCACCTTGGTTCAAGCTACCATCATGTCTTACCTGGGCTACTGTAAAGTCTCCCAAACTGGATCTCTTTGTTTTTGCTCTTGACCCAACTATCAGAAGTCAAGTTACTTCAGGTTTTCCCATATTAGGCAGAGCAAAGGCTAGTCTGTGATGTAGCCTTCAAAGTCCACACTATCTGGCCCCTATTATGTCTCTGATCTGCTTCCTACTGTTCTCCTATGGCATTATGTTGCACCTAGAGTTTCCTTGCTTTGCCTCAAAACTAGGCATGCTTCCTTCTCAGAGACTTGCATATCTCACCCTTTTACTTACCTCTACATGACATGTTCTTCCTCCACATATTCACATGGCTTGCTCCTTTCGATCCTACACACACACACACACACACACACACACACACACACACACACACAGACATTCTTAGTTCTATTCTTGCTTTATTTTGTTCCATAGCACTTGACATTCACAAGCCTATGTTCATTTTCTGCATCCCCCTCCCTACTCTAATCTTTGGGAGGCAGATATTTTGGTCTGCTTTTGTTCAGACCTAGATCTCAGTACCTAGAACACTAAACAGGATGTGGGTGATATTCAATAACTATTGAATGAATAGATTACTTAAACTAGAGGAAAGTAAGTCGGATTAAAAGCAATCAATGGCCGGGGCGACTGGGTGGCTCAGTTGGTTGGGTGTCCGACCGGCTCAGTTCGAGCTGGCTGAGTTCGAGCCCCGTGTCGGGCTCTGTGCTGACAGCTCAGAGCCTGGAGCCTGTTTCAGATTCTGTGTCTCCCTCTCTTTCTGACCTTCCCCCATTCATGCTCTGTCTCAAAAATGAATAAACGTTAAAAAAATTGAAAAAAAAAATAAAAGCAATCAATGGCCAAACAGTGAGTCCTAAGGGGATAAAATTAGCATTAGAGTTTAAGCAGATCAGAGGGAGATTTGGTGGTATGGCAGATGGGCATTGTGACTTACATTCTGGAAATTCATGCTTGAAACCTGAAGATTTCAAGATGAATAAGTGCTGATAATAGTAACTGCTTTCTAGTAGCCAGTTCTTTTGGCCATCACTCTCTTTGCATTTAATTTTCTTTTTTTTGAGGGGGTATTCCATCTGTCTACTTAAGTTGACTTTTGCTCTGGAGTTCAGTAATTAATTTTTGCTTCTACTTCAAGTGATTTTTGCTGCCTAGCTCAGGAATTAATTGTGAGAGTGAATGACATCCACTGCAGGGCCTTTAGATGTGGTTATTGAATATCTTCTCTTTATTTAGCAATTTGGTATTTTTTGATCTTTATCGATAAAAAATTGACTATGACACATGTCTCATAGCTGTAGAGTGACCTTTGGTTGAATCCCACTTTGTACTTCTGACTTATAACATTTGGAAGGAAAATTATCTACACTTTTGAAAGATTGCCAAAGTTTATTCCTTAAAGAACCTCTAGAAATGTACTGTCCAATACAGTAGCCACTAACTAGATATACCTTTATATTTCAGTTTACTTCTTTAAAACTGAATAAAATTTAAAATTCCATGGCAGTAACCACATATCAAATGTGTAATAATCACATAAGATTAGTGGTTCCTATATTAAAAAATATTTTTTTTCATTTTAATTTATTTTTGAGAAAAAGAGAGAAAGAATGAGCAAGGGAGGGGCAGATAAAGAGGGAGACAGAGGATCCAAAGCAGCATCATGTTATTTGCTGTAAGAGTGAGAGCCCTGTGGGGCTTGAACTTATGAGCTGTGAGATCATGAAGTTGGATGCCCAACCAACTGAGTCACCCAGGTGCCCCTATATTAGACAGCACTATTCTAGAACATTTCAGTCATCCATGAAGTTTTATTGAACATGCCCTGTAGACTTGTTTTTGCTGGTTGAAATTTTTTCATTGTAAATTTATTTGTTTGAAATTATTTATTCCATGACAAATATTTGAGAGCTTCTATGTTAAGTGTGCTACTGAAATTTAAAGAACTTAAAATTCATGTACAAAAATAAACCATAATATTATGCAATAAATGTTACATTAGAGGCACATGTAGAGTGCTCTTTGGACATAAAAAAAGCAGTAATTAATTTTGCTTCAGATATGGCGTTGGTTGTAAAACACATGGTTTGAGTGTCTCTTTTTGCTAGTGCTATAATAGAAAAGAAATAGTTGAACACTGGAGTCTAGTAAGTTTATATTTATTGTTGAAAAAGCCGATCAATAACAGTCTGAACATTAACTAATAGCATGGCTTTGCCACTGCCCAACAATATCGTAGTTAATAGCAATTTTAACGTCTGAAACCACCATAATTGCCCTCAGAAATCAATAGATCAATAAGAGACTCTTTTTGGTTTTAGATACAGGTATTGAACCATACATCATATTTTGAAAAGGTTACTTTTGGTCATGACAGCCCAGACAAATTTAAAATTAGTTTCAAAACTAAATAGAACAAAAGAATTCTTATTTTTAAAGTCTGTAAATTCAGATTTATAACAGGACAAACATCCATTTACACAGTTGTTATATACTATTTAAACTTAATAAGCTTTTGAATGTTTCACTGGAAATATAAGTGTATTAATACTTAGCCACAGCTAAGCAATTTATCTAAATAAATTTAAAACATATAAATTATAGTTAAAATAGTAAGTTATCAAAATGTATTAAGACAGATATTTTGAACTTCAATAAGAAATTTGATCATGAAACCAATTTATAGAAAGCTTTCTTTAAATATTCTTTTGCAATGAGAATAAATGTATTTAGTCCTTTTATTCTTTGTGCATAAACTTTATATTGAAGATTCTCCTATGATGAAATCACATTTAAAAATATTTGTCTCCAAAGGGAAGCAGTGAAAATGTGTAAACACTATGTCTATTTTAGCAAGACATCCCAACCAAGATGGAAGCGGATAGCCGAAAACCATCATGTTATTTGGAGGAAGTGCTGGCATTATCATTTAAAGAGCAATCACTTACATTGATTGCATTCAGCATCCAGGAAACACTAGCAGGGATGCAATGGTTTGTTTGTTTTCTAAGTTGTTAGGTGATGTCAAACAAATTATTTGGATGCAATCTCTAACATGAAAAATTCTTCTTTTGGCATGTGTTACTGGAATTGTGAGTAACATCTTGATTGAAGGTACATCTTTTGAGACACTCTTATAATTTAGCCAGCCTCTCTGCTTTAGATTGCTCTTTGGACATTTTCTGCCTTTAATATCTGTGGGGCTTGTACCAGTGCAGACTACTTAGAGTGTTTACTAAATGGTTATTAACATGATCAAAATGCCTATAATATGAAAGGAGGCAGAAAGCAATCTTTTCTGATCTAATATCCAAACAAAATGTCCTAAAGGGTTGGATCATTTTGTTTTATTTAGTATATACCAACAAAACAACAGAATGCTATTATTGTCCACTTCTTTTTGTCTATGTTGGCACACAAAGAACACTTCTTTGCTATTACAACCAACAGGGTTTGGATATCTTAGCATGGTACCAGTCATTTGGTGGGCTAAACCTAGAGGTAGAGGAAATTAGTAAGAAGATAAAGGAAATGAAAATGTTGGGGTAGGTGTTGGTGTGAAGGGAGCCCAGCAGAGATTATATAAATTTGAACACTGTTGGGATAAGCAAGATCAGATGCTAAGAACCCTGGGGCATCTGATCTAATATGAATGTCCATCTTAAAAGCCATCTGGCATAGGTCATGGAGATTTCATCTGGGATCTTTATAAAATCAAGGCACTGGAACAAGAGCTGAGCCCAGTCAGTGGGAAATGGGTCAGGTCAAAATGAATGTATTCATCTTGTCAGGGTTTAGGTGGAACAGTATTCTCATCTCTGCAGTGAACTGGACTGAGAAAGTTGGGCAGATAGAGAGACCCACTGTAAGTGAATCGGCTAGTTACTCCTTCTCCACTGGGAAAGGTTCAACTTAGAAATTCTCAAATGTGTGGGGGCTAGGGAAAGTCTCTTCTGAAAAATGTCAAAGAATCTACCATTACTGAATTTTTTTCTATCTATGGATTCTAATAAATTTGTGACGCCAACTTTTCATCACTTATTTTCTCCCCATATCCAATTTCCTTAAACTTTCACTGCCTTGAATTATGTCTTGGGTTATTACATTAGCCCAGCATTCTCCCTTCTTTGTCTCTGAAAGTCATACTTATCCATTAAGGGAATATTAAAAGTCATCTCACTTTGAAAGGTCTTTATGAGGTTTGTTCATCATAATGAATCACACCTTCCTCTGAACTTCCTGTTACTTTACCTCTAAGTAGTACTTCGTGCTCTGGTTCAATTTGTTTCTACATTTCCCAATTAGATTGTATGCTTAGAATGAATAGAATAGAAATAGTATATTGTCTATCTCCCTAGATCCCAGCAAAGTGGTTTGCATACAGTAAGGATCTATAAATGTCTATTCAATCAAGTTACATGATATTCACACAAATTCTAAACCTGGCTTAATGAATCACCTATTGGTCTCACATAGGTTACTTAGCCTGTTCTTTCATTTGTAAATTGGGGGGACAATTCACTCTCACTGAATTTGTAGATTAATTTTATATTTAAGGAATTCCTGTAAGAAACAAGAAAGACTGTTTTTGACTCAACACACATTTATTGAACATTGGAATTTGTCATGACTCTTCTTGGTATCATTCATTACTACAGGACTTTCTGCAGGGCCAGCTTGGTGCAGACAGCATTTGAACTCTGTGCCTGGGACTGCTACATCATATTTCTGAATTACAGTGTAGACCAACTTCACATCTGCCCCTGCTATAACTGTTTTATTTGACAGATGCTTTTAAAAAAAATAGTACAGAAATAGCAAAAATTAGCAACCTATGTATTATAAAAGGTACAAAGTAGATTCCAAAAGGATAAAGGTGGTAAGTTAAAATTATATTAAACAAGAAAATATAAGCAAGGATAATCACGATAAAGCAACCACAATAAGCCTAAGAAAAATAAAGCATAATTTTGGCAAAGAAGGTGCTGTGTTCTGTCATTCCATAACAACCTTGCTCAGTTTGGATAGGGCTAACCTTTCTATTCACCAATCACCACCTTAGGAGATGGGACAATTGACCTTCACCAGGTGGATTGCAGAAATAATCTGGACTGGAAGCATTTGTTGCATGTTGAGAGAAATGTTTAAGAATGAGGCTGAGCAGAGAGGTATATAGAGTGACATGGTCCTGATACCTTTTGAATCCCTTCATCTAGCTATGCTCTGATTTAGTTCAATTCCTTGACCTGCCAGTTATGTTAGGCTACTGTAGTCTCTTTTGCCTTAGGCTAGTATGAGTTGATAAATATGTGTGTGTGCGTGTATATAATGTATAAATGTATGTATATTTTATTTACACCTGAAGGAATCCAAGTTAATATGTTCTTTTTAGTGTAACATTAGGATATTCAGTTTGGCCCCAAGTCATCTATGATTCAGAGGCCAAGTTAATTCTTGAGTTTGCCATCTGGTTTGGGTTTCTTCCTAAAGTATTTGTTTGGTTCTGGAATCTTGGAGCCCTTACTATTATCAAACACCTGTTTGTCAGGAATCTTCTGCATCAAGGCTAAAACAGTAAAGGTACCCTGTGGACTATCTGAAAAAGAAAAATCCTGAAGAAGCATAACATCTGAAAAACTTACTATTTCTAGTCTACATGTATATACCCTCAAACATCTCTTGAAGTCTCAATTAAATTACTCTCTGTACAGGGAGGTCAGAGTAGTGTTTTCATTTGGGGAAATTATTATTAAACTCCATTTAAGTAATTAACAAAGGGATATTTTTAATACTATTCAGCTTTGGAAGTGGAGTCAAATAATTAGTTTTGAATGCAACCAAGTAAGATAAAGCTTCTGAAAACACCATAATACAAGGATGTGAGGGGACTCCCTGCCATTAAATTCTATATTAATGATATGAAACTTGCAATATTTCATTTGAAGAGGAATTAAATAGAAAAGATATTAAAAAGTAAAAAGAGCCAATGTCTTGAAGGTATGTAACCACATAAGTGGAATAAAATGGTCAGAAATTACAGAATGTTAATCAGTAAAAACATGGAAATTTAGAATCAAAGCTGTTAGTTAGAAGAGCTCAATCAGTATATTTTCTAGGCTGTTCTATCTCCAACATCTTTAAAGTTCTATCACTACCACTAGGAGAAAATCATAAGAAATTTTTTTTCCTGCATTACAAAATTAAATTAATTCAAATTAAAATATGTTAAAACTTTTTAGAATGTTTTTAAAATAAATTAAAATGTGTGTGTTGGTTTTTTTGCATTTTTTGGGTGTTTTTTGTTTGTTTGTTTATTTGTTTAGAAAAGAGGGTTATGTCCACATTGGGATATGACAGCATTCCCCACCAGAAATACAATTTGTAAAAGGGCTTGGAGGCTCTCCAGGAGAAATGGCCAATGAAATTTGAGACTCACCCAGAATGCCAACATCAATACTCTAGAGTAAGGAAAGGTAACAGGAATGTCTGTAACTCCTGAAAAGTAAGCTGCACGTGGTAGGCAGACATGGTTCACTAAATACCCGTATGTGGCACTGTAATTCTCAGCTTCCTTTGCAATTAGGACTTACAGGCTGCAGCTGTTCTCAGTAGGTGTGCTTCTTCCATGTTTTTGTCAGTTTTCCATGGTGACCACCAATGCCAGATGATATAACTAGAAGATAAAGTCTATTCACATACGATTTTATGATTATGATATAAACTTGTTGCCAAAAGCCATTGAAATATACACATTAATATGTTTGTATATTATTATTATTATTATCATTATTATTAAGATAGTAATACCAGAAGGCAAGGAACTCTTTTCTCAGACAGAAGAGAATATATGTCTGAGCCTTGTTGGAATAATACCTCAGTGGCAAAGCCCACGGAACTAAATGAAGCCTGTCATTATCAAGAGTCCAGTGTTAGAGACTGACTGAGGGAATACCCATTGTTGGAGGAAAATTGTCTCAATTTTGGAGATTCTCTGAATTATCTGTAATACTTGTTAGAGAGGATCACAGTGGAAGAGCTGAGGAAGAACCCAACACTACCATGCTAAATCTCCTCGAACTTTGAAGAAGGACTGGGCTCCAGTTCCCTGAGTCATTGTGCCTGGAGTCCTATTACAACCTGTTGTCTGACTGAGGTCTCTCATATGCTCCACTACTTCTTGCCAAGCTGATTCTTAGGTTCTTTCAGATACTCATTCTGAGGCACTGTGGTGCTGGAGTAGACTGACTGGCTTTGAATCCTACCTCTGACACTTCCAAGTTGGATGAAATACCCTAAATTGTTTTTATCATACTAGTTCCTCTCTACCTTACTTTGCCCATCTGTAAAATGGGGATAATTATACTTAACTCATACAGTTGATATGGAGATTCAGTAAGACAATCATGTAAAGTGCTTAGAACAGTTTGTATCATACCAAAATGCTAAGTAATGGTTCTCTCTCCTCATTGTTATTATGATTGCCTGGGTGACGAAAAGATGTTGAAATCTAGTATGTACCCGAAACCCTCCATTTGGGATCTAATCTGTGAGATTTAAATTCTAGACACAAATATTATATTCTCTTGGTATTGGGAACTTGGACTTTTATGCCTTCTTAAATATGCAGCACTCTTTACACTTGCATGTGCCTGTGATTTCAAACATGAACTATTTTTATAGCACTTGATAGGAAAGCTGAGAGGGCAGAAAGGTATAGACAGTGACACAGTAGAGTTAATATTTTCAGAAGTTTAGTAATTTTTCTTCAACTTCTCATAAGAGGTATCTTCCTATTTTCAGTCAGGATAATACATCTGTGTACTCTTTTCATGAGGATGGCTTTCAGAATTCTGGTAAATATTCCATTTCTTTATTAGCATACTGGTGATACAGGTAGGCTCACTTCGTGAAAATGCATAGACTGGATATTTATGATTTGTGCACTTCTTAAATTTTACATTTAAAAAAGCTTGGGGCACCTGAGTGGCTCAGTCGGTTCAGTGTTCAACTCTTGATTTCAGCTCAAGTAATGATCTCATGGTTCATGAGTTCTAGCCCCACGGCAGGCTCTCTGCTCTGACAGAGCAAGACCTGCTTGGGATTCTGTCTCCTTCTCTCTCTGCCCCTCCCCTGCTCAACATCTCTCTCTCTTTCTCTCTTTCTGTCTCTTTCTCTCAAAATAAATAAATAAACATTAAAAAAATAAGTAAGTAAAAAGGCTTGAATAGAAGTGCAGGCCAGTGTTCTTTACACTCTGCTAAATTGGAAAATTTTTACATGCATGCTTATTTTATGATGTGTGGTATTACATAAAATCGTTACTTCTGTAATAATCCTAAACATGCACTTATTAAGAAATGATGGATTTCATTTGAATCAAACACATATGCTCAATAAAAATGTATCATTTAAACAAGTCTAGCTCTTTTGTTTGCTTTTGAGTGTGTGTCTCTTTGATCTTGTATTGAAGAACAATTGCTTATTAATTATAGACATTATCTTATAGACTCAAAGTTGTCCACCACTGGAAAAACACCTGGTAAACTGATTATGCAACTTGATTATGTATTATGATTCTATTTTATATTTTAACTACACTTAGACCCATACAGACTTTCTTTTATTTTTTATTTGAGAGAGAGAGCATGAGTTGGGGAAAGGGGCAGAGGGAGATAAATTTTTAAGTGGGCTCCACACTTATCATGGACCCTGATGCAGGGCTGGATCCCATGACCCTGAGATCATAACCGGAGCCAAAGTCAAGAGTTGGATGCTCAACTGACTAAGCCACCCAGGTGACCTGACCTTCTTTTTTATTTTTTAAAGTTTATTTATTTTGACAGAGAGAGAGAGAGAGAGAGAATACCAAACACGATCCACGCTGAGTGTGCTCTAATGTGGGGCTCCAACTCACTGAGCCCCCCAGGCGCCCAATCCAACCTTCTTATATTAATATAACTAAAGCATATTTTAGTAATTTAAAAGAATTTCCTCTGGAGTTGAATGAAAAATCATGCAAATATATTCTGCATTGAAAAAAAGGCAACATAAAAAACATTACATCTGTTATCTTATTACGTGAGTAAAAAATTGGAAGAGAGACTATATATTTATTTTTCTTATATATGCTTAAAATATACCTGAAAGAACACAAGAGACTAACAAAGGTGACTTTTCTTGTGTGTGATGTAAGTGGGAAACAGGTAAATTGGGAACAAATTGGAACAAGACACTTTATAGTATCTTTATGATTTCAATTTAATGAAAAATATAGATTGCCTAGTCAAAATTAAATAAAAGACATACAAGCATACAATAACTTTCCTAAAATCTTGACTATTTAGGTTTTAGGTCATTCATCCTCAAGATCCATATAAAACACACACACCCAGACAATACACTCCACCTGGAGGGAGAATACTGTTAGCAAGGGAAACAAACACATTCCATAGAAAAGGCAGGGAGAGAGGGGAAGTAGAAAGGGACAGGAGCCAAAGGTAAACTTTGCTGCCTTGAAAGGTATATCTTTTTAATGACTGTGAAGGCTGCCAACTTTGGGGGAGAGCTGAGGTACATCATTTTCACAAAGCTTCTTCCCCTTCATGCTTGGGAAGATGAATTGTTTGTTCCTCCCAGAGTTCCATGAGATGAACTCATTATGTTAAGTTGAAATGAGTTGAGATGGAAAGAAAATGTTTTTGCATTTTATATACTAAATAGATGAGACTCTTCCTGTCTCTTAGCAATACTCATTGAAGTGTTGCTATAATATCTTTTTTTAAAAAGTAAATTGATTTTTTTATTATAGTCCTCTGGAACTTCTCATGTTTCCTGTCATTTATAATAACACACATGCATGGAATCACATTTTTTAAACAGTTGTTTAAAGTTTATTTTAAAGCGGTAAAACTTTTTTTTTTTCTCCTGGAAATGGAGGGAGAGAGGGTGAGGGAGGGAAAAAGAAATTATGGTTACTGCCTCTGAGAAAAAGTTCAACCCTTTTCACCTAAAGCCTTTAAAAATTCTTAGGTTAGCCAGTTTTACTTATCTGCATCTTCATGCCAAAGAGATTTTAAGAAAAATATTTGACCTGGGGCACCTGGGTGGCTCAGTCGGTTAAGCCTCTGACTTGGCTCAGGTCATGATCTCACGGCTTGTGAGTTCCAGCCCCGCGTCAAGCCCCCATAGGGCTCTGTGCTGACAGCTCAGAGCCTGGAGCCTCTTCAGATTCTGTGTCTTTCTCTCTCTCTCTGCCCCTTCCCCGCTCACACTCTGTCTCTCTCAGAAATAAATAAACATTAAAAAATTTTTTTCTTTAAAAGAAAAATAATTGACCTAAATAATATAAAATTTTCTAATTGTAATAAGTGTAATAAGCCAAAATAAATAGTTTGGCTATGAAATCAAGATTCTTCACATGAAAATTGTCAAGATTTCCTGTGCCTGATATTTACATTAAAATGCTGTTTAAAATTATTGCTTAAAATTATAGAGCATATCTGTTGTACCTTTTGGCCTGTCAGCGTAATATTCACATGAAGAGGGAAAACAATATTTTAACTTAGCCAATAAATAAAATCACCTCTTATTGCAAAGTCAATTTGATTTGGATTGAGAAAATCTGGTTTCAAGTCTATTCTCTTCCAATTGCCAGTTCTGTGATGGAGTGGGAAGGCAGGGACTTGCCTCTTTCCGTGTCTTAGGTGTCTCCTGGTTAAATGCAGATGGTAGTATATAATATACTGGGTAGCCAATAGAATCAAATATGAAATTGTCTATAAACATTTTCTAAATTTTGGTGACCTATAAAATATTGTTCACTCAATTATAGATCATCTAGAAAGTTTATAAGTCTCCACAATATGTTGCTGTATAGATATAGCTACAAAGTAAGAGATAGTAACAACATCTAAATGAAAATACTGCTTTGTCATAAAAGCAGATACTCTTTTCCCCAAATTCTGATGTTCTAGAACACCAAGATTTTTGTGTTGAAGTTATTATTATGAGTATTGCTATTATAAAAACACTCAGAATCATGAATTGGCTGTGGTTGGATTATACTAATTTTTCAGTTTTGTACCTTTTCATTTGATAGAAACAAACTTAGCTATTCTATATGGTAGTTCCATTTGTTCATGGTTTTTAAAAACTATTGCAATTAATCTGACTTTCCTCAAGGCTTCTTATACCTCACATCAACATTTCACATTAATAAATTAATTTGATGGCGACTACTGCCAGTAATTTAATTTCTCAAACTGCTGGGGTTACATACATAATGTGTGGATGGTGCAACATAAGGCAGCATTGTAATAGTTTCAGATTTATGGAGGTGTAGTCATTAGGGCGTGTCTGCTTATCAAAACCTCCCTGTGTAAATTTCTTTGCGTGCCATGTTTTTTTCTTAATGCACATCTAAAGTGACAAAATGGTAGATGAATAAGCCAACAGATGGTTTTCTCTCAATGGCTGCATCATGAGATGCGTCATTAGTTTCATGCCTGTGCTACACTAGGAATGCTGGCTTTACTGTGGGCATCTGGCTGGCAGTTCCTTGGGGGGTTGTCACACACATAACCTAAGCATCCCAGCTGTGTTTTCAGTTCCCTGGTGTTTAGTCTGGCATGAAAAGGTGTTCATGAGCCAACCTAATCCTCGTGTTAATTCTGCTAGCAGCTAGCTAAAAGAGGACTTTTAAATCCTAAACCCCTAATATCTATCCTGACTTCCTTCTTTCATTTAAATTGGTTTATTTGTCAATTTTTTTTCCTTTAGCTTGATCAATGATATCAGGATTATTGCAAAATAGAAGATACTTTATTTCAACTAAAAACATTGATTTAATGAGATGAACATACAGGATAATTAAATAATGAGACCACCACTACATGTAATTACAAAGGGTTTGTTTAGATCACCAAATAAAAGTAATGGCTAATGCAATTTTTAGCAGTACCTTTCGAACTTGCCATACAGATTAAATGTCTATAAAACCTATTTAGGGAAATAACAAGGTTGACCTCATGAGCTCAACAGTTTATGAAATCTCCTGAAACTTCTTGAATGTCCTAGGAAAGTATGGTTAAACAATAGACACCAACAAAAAAGTATGTATTTTTTTGTAATAAAAAAGTTTTAACTGTAATAAAATAACTAGAATTACACATATCAAATATATAAAAATGGGAGAAAGGGAGAAGGCAAGCAGGTGAAATATCACTTTTGCTCTCTCAGGAGTATAGATTACTGATTTGACACACATTGTTATGGACTTTTATATTAGTGACATTTTTGGTGATAATAGTCCAGTGGCTTACATCAGAAAACATTTTTCCCTACTCACAGGTTGACAAGATAGCTGAGGCATTTTTTCTCTGGGCTATGGGTGCATTGAAATGTGTTCATTATAGCTGTCATTCTGAGATTCAGGCTAACTAGGGCATGTTCCTCTCATGGCAGAAAGGAATAGATAAAGGCCAAGCCAAAACACATAGTGTGTGTTTAAAACCTCTTTATCAATAGCTTATATGTCACATCCCATTATATTTCTTTGATCAAGGGAAACGACATTATCAATCTGAACATCAATACAGTGAAAATATATTCTCCAGTGGTGCAGTGGGGAGAATAAATATTTGTGGTGTAATTACACAACCTACACATAATTTTTTTTCTTTTGATAACAAATATTAACTTTCTTTCACCCACAGAATATATTCAGTACTATGCAGTGAAGACACCTTCCTCCCCTCAAAGTTTTATGCTTTTATGGCATCAGACTTGAAGTTCAAAATCTTGAGATAATCTCTGTATCCTATCTGCCCCTCCCCTCAACCAACTTCAGTGGTGGAGTTGGGATATAATAATCTCCAAAAATGTACAGTTTCTTGGCCACCCACATCTGGTCCCAAAGCCAATGTCATAAATTTAACATTTTTCTTCAGGCAACTACCTACTTCTGGTATCAATTTATATATTAGTTTGCTTTTGCTGTATTGATGATGTATAGCAATGGATGGAGCATGCCAATGATTTACAACAACACATAGTTCTCACAAATGGTCGTATGGGTTGGCTGTGTGGGCTTTGCTCTAGACTGTTGATAAAAATCAAATTGGTGCCACATGTCTGTTATCTTGTGACACAGGCTGAAGGAGTATCACCACCTCGCGAAAATCTTTACTTGTGGAGCAAAACGAGGAACTTAGAAAGAAGCACTTTAAGTTTTTCCATGGGATGTGGCTTATGTCTTACCCTTTCACATTCTGTTGGTCAAAGTACGTCAGGTGGCTGGCCAAAATTGGTGAAGTAGGGAATTCTACTCCTCCCAAAGAAATGTGCAAAAGAAGAGTAAATATTTGTGAAAGTAATACAATCTACCTCAAATGGTTAAGTTGAATACAAATGGTTGTAGCTGAATAAAATGTAATTGTGGACTTCAGGGGGAACATGTTTCGAAACTTACCTGAGAGGAAACTGTTGCCTTTAGAATATCTCCCTTTGTTCTCTTGAATAATGTTCTCTTGAATAATTTTCTTAATGCCATTCAGGGTCCTCAGAGTTCTAGTTTCACACAAACTTTGCTTTGCTAGAAGATTCCTTGTAGAGAAAAGCGCTGGGAAGAGGTAGAACCATACAAATGTAAATCACTCAAATTGTAGGCCACAGGTAGTTATTCTTTTATTACATTGAAAAAATTATTTTCAATGAGGCAATCACGCATTTTAGAATTCTAAAATTAGCATTATTAGTTCCTTGGGAGATTATGACCTTTTAAATAGCTTTACATTTCTGTGATTATTAGAAAAGGGAAAGGAAATAAAAACTAAATAGAATTTCAAGTATTTAGGCTTGTGATTACTTAGATTTGATTGAATCCATATAATATGGCTTTATAATTTATTATACAATATTAAAAGACAAAGTAGGGGAAATACAAATGCGAAGAAATTAACTAAGTTTGTCTAGTATCATTCATAAATAAAGAGCTTGGTTAAAGAAAATTGGAGTTTAAAGGTGGGTTAATATGCTTCTTACTAGCAGCATTATATGTTAAAATATCATTCAAAAAGGTAAAATGTATCAATCATTGAGTAAACAAGGTTATAATTTTGGCATAATTTTTGTCATTATTGACCAAAGTTATTTTTATGAAAATTACGTTCTCAAAAGATAGCTGTAAAAGAAGATAAATACAAACCGCTAGAAACACAAATGTTTTTATCTTACAATTTTTCTTTCACTTAAACTTAGAGGAGGTGCGTTTCTTTGTACATATGTTCCAACCTTTATGATGACTTCGATTCAGTTCAACAAACATGTGTATAGCCTCACACATGGGCAAGACACCATGGAAATAGGAAGACAAAAAAAAAATACCTTTTTCATTGATGATATTAAGATTCACTGGGGACAGTATGTCTGCTGTGGTTTGTCTTCAAAGAAACAACTTTACCCAGCTTTTAAGATTTAAAAAAGTGCTAATCTGTGTCAGAACAAAGTAGCAGTACTTCTAATAAAGATTCTGACAAGCTAACTGCCAGCTGCTTTCCCTTCCTGCCTACTAAAATGCTCAATATTTTTGATTCCAACATCATGAAATGACACTGCTTGGAGAGTTCTCTGCTTATTTTATAACCTATTCAGCAGAAATTATTTCCATGGCTACCAGCCATTGGGCGTGTAGTAACTCTGTGACTTGGCACAACAATGCTTCCTTCCATTTGGCCTAATTTAAGCATCTTTTCCAGCTACACCTTCCAGTGAACCCCCACACCTTTCTGCAAAGGGTGCTAGAAAGAGCACCCAACTGATCATTTGAATATCCACGTTGTACCTCCGGGTGCATGGCCATGCGGCTCTGCTTTACTTTTGAATCTATTAAAATTAGGATTTGATATATATCTTTTCAAGGTCTCTTTCAATGTTATTCATCCTCTATGATTGCTTCCCTTCGTCAGTCTCTACTGCACAGTACACAAGTCCTCCAGCTTCAGAATGAAGGAAGCCTGTATATGCACACCCTGCCTACCTTGTGGGTTTGGATTTCCTTGTCTGTTAAAAAGAAGCAATGACCTTCATCTCAGAGTTATTAGGAAAAGCAACCAAATGAAGTTACTACAATACTTAAGATACTGGTTAGCACAGAGCAGTACCTTCCCTTTCCGACCCACAAGTGGGACAGTTCTCCATTTTTTTCCATCTTTGTGCATGTTTACTTGTTTGCTCCTGGGGTTTTCACAAAAGAATATGGCCAGGTGTTCTGAGGATAGGAGGCTCATGAGATCCACTGCGCTCTACATGGGCTTTTGGTTGGTAAGACTACAGCTGAACAATGGCTATGACTGCCTTGGTGCCCCTGCATTGTTGTGATGGGAGAAAAGTTGTGGTTTTATGTAAGAAAATGGTGGGGAAGTCTAGCTACACTGGCACGGCTAGAATAATTCTGCCTTAGTTTTGCTGAGATACTCCAGGGCTGGTCTACAGGATACTTAGCTTTCTAAGAAAAGCACTACTTAGGTTAAATTTTAGCAGAATTCCATCAGTCACATGCAGTCTTCATGGATTTTGCCCCATTTGTTTACCACCGGTCTTATTATTTTTTTACTTTAAAATGACCTGAATTATTCACTATTTTATGCAGTCTTATTGAAGCACTATCTGTCAGGTTATATTTTTGATGTGGTAATTATGTTGATTTTTTTTAACCTTTTGACCCCCACCCCTTCATTCATTTCTTCCTCCACCTCCACCCCTCGCCTCTGGCTACCACCAATCTGTTCTCTGTACGAGCATTTTTTCCCTAGTTTTTTTGAGATTCTACATATAATTAAGATCATATGGTATTTTTTTTCTCTGTATGACTTATTTCACTTGGCATTATGCTCTTGAGGTCTATCTGTGTTGTAGCAAAATGGCAAGATTTCATTCTTTTTATGGCTGAATAATATCCCATTATATAAATGTGTCTCTGTGTGTGTATTATATAAACTTAGCATATATATGCTTAGCATATTATATACACACAAACAATTTCATTATACATTCATCCATCAATGGACACTTAGGTTGTTTGCATATCTTAGCTATTATAAATAATGCTGCAGTGAACATGAGGATGCAGATAATCTTTTCAAGCTAGTGTTTTCATTTTCTTCAGATAAATACCCAGAAGTAGGATTGCTGGATTATATGGTAGTTCTGTTTTTAATTTTTTGAAGAACTTCTCTACTGTTTTCCATACTGGCTGTACCAGCTTACATTCCCACCAACAGTTTATAAGGGTTCCTATGTTAATTTCTTAATACACATACAAGTAAATATATCCATATTTCACTTAATATCATCTCAATCACCTTTGGGAAACATTGGTTTAGTTTTCCATGGAGTTGGCCAATGGGTGGGTGATGGATGAAGAACTAGGTATATGAAGTGGGAGAAAAAAAAATCTACTGTCTTAAGAAGCTAAATGGATGCTGTAGTCGTTTTACTTCTGTAGCACAGGAGAGCGTAGGCCTGATGTTGTGTTTAAGAGTACAGATTCTACAGCTTGACTGCATGGGTTCAAATCACATCTGTCCTCTTTTGGCCATGTGTGACCATGGGCAAGTTACTTAGCATCCTTGTGACTCAGTCTTCTTATCTTAAGAATGGGGATAGCAAGAGTGTCATAAGACCTTTGTGAGGATAAACGGAATTATATATATAAACCTTTCAGAAGGTAGAGGCACGTAGTAACTGTAACGTGGTATTATTCTCCTAAGAAAGAGAAGAGCAAATAAATCTCAGAATTTCCAATAGCATCCAGTGGGAAGACCTGAGTTTAACTTTAAAAACCCAGCCAATATTTACTAAGCACCAAACTGAATATTTTGGATCTTTTCTTTCTTTTTTTTTTTTACTAAGATAATTTGGCCTTAATTCATAATGGTTAGGCTGCTTCTGGTAAAACTTTATGCATTCCCTTTTCTGCTCCTCTAAAGTGCCAGTGTAAAGATTTCATATTTAAAATTGCATTCTGTATTACTTTATATTGTGACTTAAAACAATAAATCTATCAAGGTTTAAAAGTTCACGTCTATAAAATACTGTCTGTATTCCAACCACAACTTTTAAAAAACACATTATGCTGAATGCCTGATATTTTAATTCTTTGGTGATATATTGAAGGATGATATTCCAAATTATATTATTTATAAAATGAATCAATAGAGCTTAACTTTTTAAAATGCTGGAATAAAGAAAGAGATTTACTGTGCTCTAAGCTATTGGTTAATTGTGTGCATTAATATAAGGGCAGGAAAGCAAATCACACCTTATTTTTTTAAACTTTAAAGACAACAAATAAGCTACTTTGTGTGAAAATTGATGTGTGTCGTCATTCAAACACTCTACTTTTACTTTGTGATTGCTGTCAGAGTTGCCCTGTGAGTGAGGGTGGGCATTTGCCATATAAATGTAGATATTTATTCTCCACAGTGGGTTACCTGCTTAGGTAAACCTGTTTGTAGAAGGATATCAGGGGACTTCTTAGGTGCGTGGGGGAAAAATGGGAGTATAGAATATTTTCTTTTCCTTGCCTGGTCATGAAATCTCAAGACAGCATAGCTGATGGTTAAGCAGGGAAGAAACACCTGTTTTTGTAATTGTTTCTTGACCTTTTAGCCCCTTTGCCAGCTTTCTTTATGTGCACATTTTGAGAGTATGCTAAAGTCTCTTGATGGACAACTCATGAACTAAGGGATTTTTATAACATTTATGCAATATTTGGGTTAAGAGAAGGTAATACAATTAAAAGAAGAGTCAGGGAGGGGCACCTGGTGGCTCAGTTGGTTGAGAGCGCCCTACTCTTGGTTTCGGCTCAGGTCATAATCTCATGGTTCATGAGTTCAAGCCCCACATTGGGCTCTGTACTGACAGCATGAAGCCTGTTTGAGATTCTCTCCCTGTTTCTCTGCCCCTCCCCCCGCTTGTTCTCTCTCTCTCTCTCTCTCTCTCTCTCTCAAAATGAATAAATAAACTTAAAAAATATACTAAAAAAGAAGAAAAGCCAGGGAACAATACATTTCATCTTTCATTCCCCACAGGGTTTCCATACATATTATATGGGTATAAAGTGAATTAACAACGTGTCTCACTGGAAGGCACTAAGTGTCTGGATTGTGAGTTCTGCTCTGAAGGCTTTTTTTGTTTGTTTGTTTGAAAATTTTTATTTGTCCTTTATTTTTTATTGTTATTGTTTTTTAAAATTTAAATCCAAGTCAGTTAATATACAGTGTAATAATGATCTCAGGATTGGATTTAGTGATTCATCACTTACATATAACACCCAGTGCTCACCCCAACAAGTGTCCTCCTTAATGCTCCTTGCCCGTTTAGCCCATCCCCCACACACAATCCCTCCAGCAACCCTCAGTTTGTTCTCTATATTTAAGAGCCTCTTATGGTTTGTCTTCCTCTCTGTTTTCATATTATTTTTGCTTCTCTTCCCTTATGTTCATCTGTTTTGTTTCTTAAATTCCACATATGAGTGAAATCATATGATATCTGTCTTTCTCTGACTGATTTCGCTTAGCATAATACCCTCTAGTTCCATCCACGTTGTTGCAAATGGCAAGATTTCATTCTTTTTGATCACTAAGTAATATTGCATTGTATATACCTACCACATCTTCTTTATCCATTCATCAGTTGATGGACATTTGGGCTCTTTTCATACTTCGGCTGTTGTTGATAGTGCTGCTATAAATACTGGGGTGCATGTGCCATTTGAATCAGCACTCCTGTATCCTTTGGATAAATGCTTAGTAGTGCAATTGGTGGGTCATATGATAGTTCTATTTGAGGAACCTCCATACTGTTTTCCATAGTGGCTGCACCAGTTTGCATTCCCACCAGTAGTGCAAAAGGGCTCCCCTTTCTCTGCATCCTTGACAACACCTGTTTCCTGAGGTGTTAATTTTAGCCATTTTGACAGGTGTGAGGTGGTATCTCAATGTGGATTTGATTTGTATTTTCCTGATGACGAGTGATGTTGAGCATTTTTTCAATGTGTCTGTTAGCCATCTGGATGTCTTCTTTGGAAAAGTGTCTATGTCTTTTGCCCATTTCTTCACTGGATTATTTGGTTTTTTGGGGTGTTGAATTTTGTAAGTTCTTTATAGATCTTGGCTACTAACCCTTTATCTGATATGTCATTTGCAAATATTTTCTCCCATCCTGTCAGTTGCCTTTTAGTTTTGTTGATTGTTTCCTTCGCTGTGCAGAAGCTTTTTATTTTGATGAGGTTCCAATAGTTCATTTTTGCTTTTATTTCCCTTGTCTCCAGAGACATGTCAGGTAAGAAGTTGCTGTAGCTGACATCAAAGAGGTTGTTGCCTGTTTTCTCCTCTAGGATTTTGATGACTTCCTGTCTTACATTTTGGTTTTTCATCTATTTTGAGTTTATTTTTGTGTATGGTATAAGAAAGTGGTCCGGGTTAATTCTTCTGCATGTTACTGTCCAATTTTCCCAACACCATTTGCTAAAGAGACTATCTTTATTCCATTGGATATTTTTCCCTTCTTTGTCAAAGATTAGTTGGCCATATATTTGTGGGCCCATTTCTGGGTTTTTATTCTGTTCCATTGATCTATGATGTGTCTATTTTTGTACCAATACCATACTATCTTGATGATTACAGCTTTGCAATTACAGGAGTGTGCCCGCTGGGACCATCGCCCGGGGTCACAATTGTCCCCTGTCAGGCCTCCCCCACCCTCTATCCCTTATTGCCCCATGCCTGTGTTTGGCCTCTGAACCCTAAGACACCACCATCACGTGTTTCATGCCACACGTTTTTTGGTGGAGTAGTTTTTTGGTAGTTTTTTGGTGGAGTCTTTTGGGTTTCACAGAGTATAATGTCGTCTGTGAAGGGTGAAAGTTTGACTTCTTCCTGGCTGATTAGATGCCTTTCATTTCTTTTTGTTGTCTGATTGCTGAGGCTAGGACTTCCAATACTATGTTTAATAACAGTGGTGAGAGTGGACAGCCCTGTCATGTTCCTGACCTTAGGGGGAAAGCTCTAATTTTTTCCCCATTGAAGATTATATTAGCTGTGGGACTTTCATATATGGTCTTTATGATCTTGAGGTATGATCATTCTATTCCCACTTTCTTGAGGGTTTTTATCAAGAAAGATAGTGTATTTGCCAAATGTTTTCTCTGCATCTATTGAGAGGATCATGTGGTTTTTATTCTTTCTTTGATTAATATAATCTATGTATTGATTGATTTGCACATATTGACCTAGCCCTGCATCCCAAGAATAAATGCCACTTGATTGTGGTGAATAATTCTTTTAGTGTATTATTGGATTTGGTTTGCTAGTATCTTTTTGAGGATTTTTGTATCCATGTTCATCAGGGAAATTGGCCTGTAGTTCTTCTTTATAGTGGGGTCTTTGTATGGTTTGGGAATTAAGGTAATGCTGGCCTCGTAGAATGAGTTTGGGAATTTTCCTTCCATTTCTATTTTTTGGAACAGCTTCAAAAGAGTAAGTGTTAAGTCTTCTTTAAATGTTGGTAGAATTCACCTGGAAAGCCATCCAGCCCTGGACTCTGGTTTCTTAGGAGATTTTTGATTACTGATTCAATTTCTTTACTGGTTATGGGACTGTTCAAATTTTCTATTTCTTCCTGTTTCATGTTTGGTAGTTTATGTTTCTAGGAATTTGTCCATTTCTTCCAGATTGTGCAATTTGTTGGCATATAATTTTTCATAATATTCTTTTATTATTGTTTGTATTTTTGCAGTGTTGGTTTTGATCTCTCTTCTTTCATTCATGATTTTATTTATTTAGGTCCTTTCCTTTTTCTTGTTGATCGATCTGGTTAGGGATTTATCAATTTTGTTAATTCTTTCAAGGAACCAGCTCCTGGTTTCACTGATCTGTTCTCCTGTGTCATTGATTTCCATATCATTGATTTTCTGCTCTAATCTTTATTTCCTTTTTTCTGCTGGTTTTGAGATTTATTTGCTGTTATTTTACATCTTTTAGGTGCAAAGTTAGGTTGTGTATTTGAGACCTTCCTTCCTTCTTTGGGAAGGCCTGGATTGTTACAAACTTCCCTCTTATGACTCCCTTTGCTGCATCCCAGAGGTTTTGAGCTATTGTGTTTTCATTTTCATTGCCTTTCATGTACTTTTTAATTTCCTGTTTAATTTCTTGGTTAACCCATCATTCTTTAGTAGGATGCTCTTTAGTCTCGAAATATTCATGGTCTTTCCAATTTTTTTTTCTTGTGGTTGATTTTAAGTTTCATAGCATTGTGGTCCGAAAATATTCAAAGTATGATCTCAATCTTTTTGACTTATTGAGGGCTGGTTGTGACCTACTATGTGATCAATTCTGGAGAATGTCCTATGTGCACTTGAGAAGAAAGTGTATTCTGCTGCTTTAGGATGAAATATTCTTAATATATCTGTTAAGTCCATCTGGTTCAGTGTGTCATTCAAAGCCATTGTTTCCTTGTTGATTTTCTGCTTACATGATCTGTCCATTGCTGTAAGTGGAGTGTTGAAGTCCCCTACTATTATGGTATTATTGTCAATGAGCTCCTTTATGTTTGTGATTAACTGATTTATATATTTGGGTTCTCTCATGTTGGAGGCATAAATATTTACAATTGTTAGATCTTCTTGGTGGATAGACCCTTTCATTATGATATAATGCTCTTCTTCATCTCTTGTTACAGTCTTTATTTTAAAACCTAGTTTGTCTGATATAAGTATGGCTACTCCAGCTTTCTTTTGATGATCATTAGCATGATAGATGTTTCTCCATCCCCTTACTTTCAATCTGCAGTTGTCTTTAGGTCTAAAAGGAGCCTCTTGTAAGCAGAATACAGATGAGTCTTAGAATTTCTTATCCATTCTGATACCCTATGTCTTTTTATTGAAGCATTTAGTCCATTGACATTTAGAGTGAGTACTGAAAGATATGAATGTAGTGCCACTGTGTTGACTGTAGAGTTGGTGTTTCTCCGATCCTTTCTAGTCTTTGTTGTTTTTGGTCTTTTTTGTTTTGTTTTGTCTTTTCTCTACTCAAAGAATCCCCCATAAAATTTCTCACAGGGTTGGTTTAGTGTTCATGAACTCCTTTAGTTTTTGTTTGTCTGGGAAACCCTTTATCTCTCCTTCTATTTTGAATGACAGCCTTGTTGGATAAAGAATTCTTTGGCTGCATATTTTTCTGATTTAGCACATTGAATATATCCTGCCACTCCTTTCTGGCTTGCCAAGTTTCTGTGGGTAGGTCTGCTGCAGACCTGATCTGTCTTCCCCTATAAGTTAGGGACTTTTTCCCTTGCTGCTTTCATAATTCTTTCCTTGTCTCTGTATTTTGTGAATTTGACTATGAGATGCCTTGTTATGGTCAGTTTTTGTTGAATCTAATGGGCGTTTTGTGTGCTTCTTGGATTTTGATGTCCTGTCCTTCCCCAGATTTGGAAAGTTTTCTGCTATAATTTGCTCACATAAACCTTCCTCTTTTTCTCTCTCTTTATCTTCTGGGACTCCTATGATTTAGATGTTAATCCTTTTTAATAAGTCACTGAGTTCTCTAAGTCTTATATTGCAATCTTTTGCCTTTGTTTCCCTCCTTTTTTCTGCTTCATTATTCTCCATAATTTTATCTTCTATATCACTGATTTCCTGCTCTTTGTCCATACTTGCCTCCATGGCATCCATTCGAGAATGCATCTCCGTTATAGCATTTTAAATTTTGTCCTGACTAGATTTTATTTCTTTTATCTCTGCATAAAGGGATTCTATGCTGTTTTCAACCCCAGCTAATATTCTTATTATCATGGTTCTAAATTCTAGTTCAGTCATCTTGTGTATACCTGTGTTAACTGAGTCTCTGGCTGTCATTACCTCCTGTTCTTTCTTTTGGGGTGAATTCCTTTGTTTTGTCATTTTTGAGGAAGAAAAAATTAATAAAATTAAAAAATTAAAATAAAAAAATTAAAAACAAAACAAAAAATCAAATAAAGGAAGCTAGATCCTAGGTGTGTTTTGGTCTGCTTGTTGAAAGAAGCTTAATAGAGAAAAAAGGGAAAGGAAAGAAAAAAAAACAGAAAGAAAAACTTTAAAAATTAAAAAAATATATATAATAAAATAAAGTGAAAGAGAATTTAAAAAATTTAAAAATAAAGTAAAAAAAAAGAGTAATAATTTTTTCTCTTTCTGTGTCCAAGAAAGAGGGAGAAAAGGAAGAAAAAAGAAAACAATTTAAGCAAAAACAGAAGCAAAGAAAATGAACAAATAAATGAATCAGCAAACAGAATGAAACCCAAATGAAGTTACATCCAGTTTCCCCTAGAACTGAAACTATGAAGCCCTCTATAGTCTGTACACTAAATAGGTGGAGTGTATTGTTCTGGTCTTCTAGGGGATGTGCTTTGAGGGTGCAGTTGGTTGGGGCTTGGTGTAACAGCTCCACTCCCCACTCAGCAGGTGTTGCTTAGCTTCCTGGGGTGCACAAGAGAGGTGGAAATGGCTTCACCCAGCTCCTGAGTCCCTGGTATAGGAACTTCACACTCTCACTGTCCCACAATCAAGCCCCTCCTTTGTCTCAGGCATCTGTCCACTTCCTTCTTCTACCCTGTCCATGTCCAAGCTGTCCACGTGCCAGGTGGCACCTCCCCCAGCCCCAGAGTTTTATCTCAGATAAGGTTGTGTTTCAAAACCCCACATTTCAGAAACCTCTGCGGCTTGGACCCGTGCCAACTCTCTGGGGGAGGGTGTCACTGAGCAATGGTCGGGGGCCAGCTTGCCCCAGAAAACATTCGTGTGACTGCGCAGTGGCAGAAGTTCAGAGATTATAGAAAATCATAACACACAGCTGGAGCCAGGTTTCACCATACTCTGGCATCTTTGTCCCAATACCAGCAAACATGGCTGCTCTCTGGGGTTCCTGGGACCTTTGCCTGAGGGGAGATTGTATGGCCTCTACCAAATGCTCTCTCAGCAGGGGAACTGCTTCTCTCCATGTGGCACATGGACCCTCTCACCCTGCTGCCTGCCTTTGGGGATTCACCCTTCTTCACCAGAGCACCAGCAAGCACTGAGCTCTGAAACTTTAGGCTCTGCACTCCACTCTTTATAGAGTCCTCATGGTATCAAAACTCTCTCCTTTCTTCCTGTCAATGGTTGTGGGGAACAAATTTCTTGTTGAGTCCCCTGTGAGTGTTTTCACCCTTTCTGTCTCTTTCTCTTCCTTTCTCTCCAGCTACTTTTGGAGGAGTGTTTTTCTTGAATGATCCTGATACACCACACTCTCCCCCTTTCTCTTTCTCTGCCCTCTCTCTGCAAAAATGGCTCCCTACCCTCTGTGGCTTTTTTTCTTTTTCAGTATGGGTTCAAGCCACAGGGGTCTCTGAAGTGTGGGGTTTTGAAACATAATTCCATATGAGATAAAAATCTGGAGGGAGGTGCCACCTGGCAGGTGGACAACTTGGACACAGAAAGGGTAGAGGTGGGTAGTGGATGGAGGCTTTTCTCTCCCCTGTTCACCTCTCTGTGCCATGTACCTGCCAAGTTCTGTGGCTCAAGTTATGCAGATTGTTGTGTTAATCATCAGATCAATTTCCTAGGTGTTCAAAATGGTTTGGCACTGATCTAGCTGTGTTTCAAGGATGAGAGAAGCTCAGAGTCTCCATGCCGCTCTGCCATCTTAACTCCTCCACCTGAAGGTCTTTTTTTAAATTAAATGAAGTCCACAATGTTGGTGTTGGGTTAAAAAAGATGTACCAGACATAGTTCTGTTTATCAATGAACTTAGCTTCCAACTGTGCAGGCAAAATAGATACATGTAAACAGCTGAGTGATTTGTGGCAATTGATAGCATGAAACATTTCATAAAGTAATAAATATATGAGATATATTCATATAGTAATAAATATATAAGAACTCTATATTTTAGGCGAAAGAGTGTGGCGATGGTGGGTGGGATAATTGGATGAACTGAGGCTGGGGAGCCTACAACCTAAATCCCAGTCAACCCTTTGGATTAATTACAGGCATGTCTGAGTTGAAGTTATTCCTTTTATTGCCTATGAACCTTAAGAGTTGTTTTAAGTCATAAAAGGGTTAAGAAGTAGTAGTCATCAGGAATAATATGATCCCATAATTTTTGTAAAAATAGAAAAATCTGTCATACATATAGCCAACTTACCATATTCCACTTATAACAAATTAGGTGTTCTAAACAGGTTTTCTACCAAAACTTTTTGAAAATAACTTTGTTGCTATGACAACTGAGACCAGCAATTGGAAACTAGAAAGTTAAAGGTGAGACAGAAAAGACAGACAAATAGTTCATATTTAGCTAGATGGTATTCCTTTTGAGTTTTTATAAATCCAGGGAGGAATTTGAAATTCTCAGGGGTTCAAAAATGAATAGTTTTTCCCCTTAAAATAATATAGATTTAGAATGTCCACTTATATTTGCATCATATGTTGGTTATTAAATAAGATGAGTCAAATCTCCTTCATTTTTTCGGAATCTCAAAAGCCTTCTCCATATTTGAGCTATGATTGCCTTTGGTAGATTCTGAACATTTTGACCCTTATCTAGGGCTTTATAGCTATTTATTGATTGAAATTCTGATTTTCAAAGTGTGCTTTATGAATCCCACGGGCTCAACAAAGTATCTCTGAGGTTTCTTTGGAAAGAAATATGGTCATGATGGCCACTTTATTTGGATGTTTTTATTTCTTTTAGGCCTCACCTCAATACCACACTAAAAATGGCAATTGTGGAGTTCAGCAAATGAGCAAGTAGCTTCATAATTCAGAAAGGTTGCGGCCACTTGATGAAAAATTATAAAATATTTTAAATCCTAATAATTTTGACATGAATTTCAGATAACATTTGAACAATAAATGCATGTTCCTATTTCTATTTATATCTTCAATATCTGACAGTCAAATAGTGAACATTATATAAGAAAACATTCAGGTAAAATTTTATTCTACAATTACTATCTGTAGGCTTTTGAAAAATCTTAATTGATGTCAACATGTATTGAATTCCTAATACTAGGTACTGGGATACAGTATCTTTTCTAATGTGGTATCTGCCCTAAAGTGAACTGATGTGTGCTAATGTGGTATCTGCCCTAAAGGAGACTGATGTGGGCACATAAAGGGACATAATGTACTTGCCTGACTACTGGAGGAGAAGTATAATGTAATATTTTTAAAAACCAGAGCAAGAAAATATTCTTTTCTGGCTATTAAAAAATAAATTTCAGGGTGCCTGGCTGGCTCCATATGTTAAGTGTCTGACTCTTGATATGGGCTCAGATTGTGATCTTGTGGTCCTGAGTTCAAGCCCTGCATTGGGCTCCACGCTGAGTGTGGATCCTGCTTGGGGTTCTCTCTCTCCATTTCTTTCTGCCTCTCACCACCCTCTCAAAAAAATAAACTTAAAAAAATATACAAATAAGTTTCATATAGATATGAGGTGATAGTCACATGCAACATATCAAGGTGTAGGTGGGCACTGTTTGGGGCAAATTAAAAGTTTACCAGGCAAATTGGGACATGTGGTCATTGTATTCGTGGAAGATGTTACTGACAGGAGCATATAGCTGTGTGATAGTAAAAAACAAAATTTAGAGTGTCTGACACTAAATTCAGATGGCTGAATTTTGGACTCATGTGCACACCGTCTCATTAAGAATACTTACAGCTGAAGTCACATTGATTCCACATTTCTGCAGAATAGGAAGATATATTTAAACTAAGATTCTTGAATCCAAGTGACATGGATTACACTTGAAAACTTCCCCCCTTGCAAGTCTGACATCCTTTACTATTAGTAAAGGAAAGGAAAGTTTGGAAATTTAGAAGACTTTCATCTCTGCCACAGGAGTAACCAAGTGTGGAGGAGAGGAAGGTGTCTTATGCTGGATGAAGTTATCCAAGTTTCCTCCCTACCCACCATTCACGTAAGCAGGAAAAGAAAAAGGAGAAGTTACAAAACCTGACTTCAGGTGAAGGTAAAAAACTTAATTCAGAGATTCATTCATTCTTTCATTTATTTATTTATTCATTTATTTCATTTATTTATTTATTATTGTTTATTTATTTATTTATCAGGCACCTACAGATAAGGAATAAAATCAGCTCAAATCTCATACGATCTAGTGGGAAAAGGCAAACATTAAACAGGTAAACAAGTATACCCCCAGTTGTAACAATAAGTGTGATATGTGCTCACTAAATGTATGTTGAATGAATAACAGCTGCAGTCATAAATATAGGCTGAGAGACGGATAAGCAGGGGAGGATTTGGATTATATTACAGAGAAGGTCATTCTGTAGATGTACGCAGAGGTAGAAGGACAGTGTCATCTTTTCTATCATGATCATCATAAAGAGAAGAATTCTTAGTGCCCTGAACTTTTAACTTGAGTTAAGGAAAACAATACAGAGTGTGGGAGAAGATTCCAGGGTTCCGGTGGCCCTCAACAGGTTAGAATAAACCATGCGGAGTAACATGTTTAGGGAGACGTTGAAGAGTACAGGTGGGAGGATTGATTAAGGGATTAAGATATTGAGGCTTTCATTTTATTGCCAATAAGTGTTTTTTCAAAAGTCATTAGAATTACGTGGTAACGAGCTCTAGTGGAGATGAACTTGAATTCACAATGATTACCCCAGTCTTGTTTAGAGAACTTTATATCTTTTTGTAACTGTTGTATTACTTGACTTCATAAATATTTAAAAATATAATCCATTCTTCATCCTTTTAGTTTCAGATTAAATGACTCCAACCTGTTAGGGACAATAGGAGGTACTTAGCTACCTACATTCATGATGATTTCTTGTCTCTCTGATCTTGAAAGCTCTTGAAAGTTAAAGCTGCCTTATGAATCTTTGTGTTCATTCTCTAGACAGCAATCTTATAGCATCATTTTTTTAAAATGTAATATGGTAATTAATTAATTAATTTTTGGGGGTATAAAGAATTTCACAATAGAAATGTACTTACTTTTATTATTTTTTTTCCCTTTCTTCAGGTTTCTTTCAAAGGGGTTTCTTTGGAATACAGAATATATAGACTATATTACAGGTAGATGATAACTTTTACATATGAAAAAGTGTAGTCCAGAGGATAAAGAGACTTTTATGGGTGCTGATATCTATGAGTTATCTGACACCATGTTCCTTGCTGTTCCCCAAATTTCCATTTTGCTGTGCTGCAGTATACGCACACATTTGGCATGTAAGCCACTTACCCTTAGAAACAAACAGTATATGAATAAATAGTGAAGTGACAGATGTACCTCCAGAAGGATATTTAAATTGATTTTTTTGTCCTAATACCTTTGTTTTCTTTCCCAAATTCCCTCTAACTTGATGGTAATTCTACATTCCCCAGATTATTGCTATTATGGTTGCTTTGACACCAGTGTTTTTTAGTTACCTGGTATTTTTGGAGAAATGCTGAATATTTGTGAATATCATAAAGGCATATTTTATGTTTTCTAGGTCTTTAGCTATTTCTCTTCCTGACACACTTTCCTTTTCAATAAAGTAGAGCACTTTTATGGAAAAAAATCTTGGCTTATCAAATATTCATTCATAGTTTTATGGTCTCTTAGCTGGATTTTCTTTCACTCGACACTCAGTTTCAGTTTGCTTTGTTTGAATTTTCCATTTATATGGCATTTGTGGATATGTTGATCTGTTACTCAAAGGACCATAGCAGATTTTCCAGGACTGCTCTTTTCTGATGTATTTGGAAATCAAATAAGAGAGTGTACCCATTCATTATAAATTGGCATAGTTTTTTTTATAGAAACAGAGAAAGAGAGGGAGGGAGGGAGGAAGGTAGAAAAGGAGGGAAAGAAGGAAGAGGGGGATGAAAAAAAGAGGAAAATTGTTAGTCTTTCTTAATGTTAAAGAAATAGAACTTTATGCAAAGCTGAAAAGGCTTTAGAAATAACCTAGCTTAGTGTTTCCCAACTTCTTTGAGCATTTTTACCATGCATATTTTTCCACGATACCTACATAATAACTATTGTTTTTCAACAAGTTTTAATAAAAAATGTGGAAAAAAGTTTTATGAATTTAGTGACATTTAAAGATTTAATTTTCATCTGTATATATTTGAAAAATTAGTGAATATATGCAGATAAGACTTATTATGGCTGGGGATGATTTAGTGCACATAAAGATTAAGATTTGAAAAATTTGTGAAATAACAATATTTCTGGGGCAGAATGCCATCCAGTCAGGAAGCACAGCACTTCTCCAACTCATTCTTTTTATATTTTATTTATTTTAACTTTTATTTTTTTTTTTATTTTAGAGAGAGAGAGCATGAGCAGAGGAAAGGGGCAGAAAGAGACAGAAAGAGAGAGAGAGAGATACACAGAGAATCTCAAGCAGGCTCCGTGCTTGGCACAGAGCTTGAAATGGGGCTCAATCCCACTACCCTGGGATCATGACTTGAGCCAAAATCAACACTTGGACGCTAAACCAACTGAGCCATCCAAGCACCCCTGCATTCTTTTTATATTTTAAAAGTAAAAACTAAAAAGGTGAAGAAATGTGCCCAAAATTATATTAACGGAAAATTTAGATTATGATTCTGCTAGTTAAGTAATTCTTCCATAGCACAATACTCAATGAAGATTTTGTCAACTACATACCTAGATAATTCAGGCCAGACTCTTGAAGTAAGGATGACCACAGTTTATCCTTTCTTTTTTTTTTTCAGTTTAATTATCTCACTTTTGTTTACTTGTATACATGTATATTAACACCAGATTCAGTAATTGAGAAGTATTGGTTCATGCTAGATTGATAGCAATGGTCCCCAATTGCATTGCTTTAAATTAATAAAGAAGCGTTAAAAGGAAAATTTAATTTACTGAGTTGATATTTAGTTAGACATTCACATAAATTCTGATAAGATATAATTGAACTTTACAAATATTTTTAACTGCTCACCTGAATGGTCAGAGCATGTAACAGACTCAGTAGTTCCTAAATTTAAACTTCAAAGGATAGGAAAGCATGTTTTTGAAGTGTATATAATTCTTCATTACATCTCTAACAACCTTATGAACATTAACACTGTCTTAAAAAGCGCTGTCAAGGCTAAAACTTCTACTGGAATTATAAAGAAGAGTCGGACTGGCTCCTGAATGAGGTAGGTCATGTATCCTATTGCACAGACGTGTTTTGAAAAGAACGAGTAAATCATGGGGGAATTGGTCCAACTGTTCATTCTTACAATGAGCCAGTTACATGCCTGCACAGATGTCAAGGTGTCATTTCTGAAGAATAGGGAGGATAAACCTTGGATTCAATGCTGTCTTCCTGGAAATGACAACTATTATTTAGAAAATAATAAACTGTTTTTGCCTACTGCAAAAATGGTTATATTGTAGTCGTTTTATTTTTTGACTTTCAAACATTTGTTTTATTATCTCATGGCAATATTTTGATAGTTGTCAAGAGAGTTATTAACCATCATTAAATAAAGTGTAATAGAATGAATAAATTAGTTAATATTGGATTTCAATACCATTTCAGATATATTAGTTATAATAAGTTTAAGCATTCTAATAAATCTCTTTTGTAGGCCAGTGCTCTGGACTGAATGTTTATATGCTCCCCCCAAATTCATATGTTGAAATCTAATCCCCCAGTGTGATGATATTAGGAGGTGGGGCCTTTGGGAGACAATTAGATCATGAGAGTGGAGACCTCTTGCGTGGGACTGTGCCCACAGAGAGCTCTTTAGTTCCCTTTTCATCATATAAATATCTAACCGCAAGTTGGCAGTTTGTAACCCAGAAGAGGGTCCTCAATGGAACCCTACCATGCTGGTACCCTGATCTCTGATTTCCAGCCTCAATGACCGTAAGAAATAAAGTGCTGTTGTTTGTAAGTCACTCCGTCTATAATTCTTTATTATAGGAGTCTGAACTAAGACAACCATATTGGTCACTTTTTGCTGTAGAACAAATATGAATGAACCCTGCTGTGGCTGTGGCTAAAACCACTGTACAGAGCTGCTCAAGTGAGAAGCCACTGAATGCAAATTGGTGCCTGGAATTCAGACTGTCTGTCCTTGAGGCTTATTAATGGACATAAGAAACAGATGCTCACCGGGAGTTGCAAACATCTGAAAGGAAATAGGGACAGTGAAGGAGTAAGTTGTATATTTGGGACAGACAGATTCCACAGCACACTATTAAGAGGCCTGATGTCACTTTTCAAAACTTTGGATGTTGCTTAATTGATGTTTTAGAGCCTCTGGAGACTCAGTGGTTGAATAATGCCTGAGATTTCTTTGGGACCATTCTTATTGAGATTACCTGTCTATTTTGGGGCTTGAAAAGACACATTTTAAGTTGTTGAGTCAACGTTGAACTTTTTAGCTTAAACAGTTTGAAGTTCTTGTTTGATTTTTTTTTTTTAAGTGGTCAGAGAATCTTAACTTGAAACCTCTCAGGATTGTCACTGATGTGGTGTTATCACACCTTGGTTTCAGGAAATCTGGAGGCTGAACTCTACACATGTGCAAAAATTCCTCACATAACCCTAGTTTCTCTTGGTTGCCCTTAAGGGAACTCTTATCTCCTGATTGATCAGAAAGCAGTTCTTAAATTTCTGGAACTGAAATGTGTTTGCTATAAGAAAGTCCTTTGTCTTTTATGATAACTTATGCATACTCATAGGGAAAAACAGCCATTTCTTTAAAAAATTAATATCTGTTGCTGTCCCCAAAACCCCAGGTTTTTTAAAATGGAATTTTGTTGAAAATTTTAAATTTATATCTCCCACTTTGCTATATAAAAAAAATTATTTCAGAGAGTTTCCCCCCTCCCATACTCTCCGAAGAGAATATCAGGTGCCACTAAAATTCCATATTTATGACTATCCAAAATGTGCTCTCTGAATTTATTTTAATGATGATTCATCCAGATGTTTTCTGGTGATGGAGAAACAAAGAAAAGAGCTGGTATTATTAACCAATCCCTTTAAAAGCATTACATCTAAAAAGACCTTTTAATGATTTGTTGTCTTGATAAGTCAGACAGCTCCTAGGATAACTTCTGAGTAGCCTTAGTTAATGGGTGCAGCCACTCTGAACCGATATAATCGTAGCCTAAAGATAACAAACTATATTTTAGAAGTCTGTGCAACCATATTGAGGATACAGTTTTTACTGTAATTTGGATTTTCTGGAGTACTAAAACAACAGAGCTCCCTCTTGCCAATAGTAGCTTCATGGACTGGCTGACTTTTTTGGCATCTGAGCCATTTAGGACATTGGGGTGTATGGATATGTAGGAAATCCACTGGTATTCCTTCCCAAATAGAGAACTTTCCACGACAGCCCTGGGCCACGTGAATATCTGGGAATAGGATGGCACAGAAGGAGAAACGAGCCCCTGTCAAGAATCCTAATTCCGTAGGCATGTGGGGCACTCAGGTAATCAATCAGCCATTGAGGGTTATCATGCTCAACCTGGACAAATGTTAGAGAACGCCTACGAAAATACCTAATTCCTCATTCCTCTATGCTAACCATGACACTGCATTCAGACTTCCACTCCAGTCATTATTACATTTCTTTCTCCACACTGGAGTCTGAGTCCCTGGAGCAGCTTTCTGACCACAGCCACACCCAGTGACACTATGACAGGATTTACAGGGCTGAGCTATATACATCTCCATGCCTTTGAGGATTTATATTTTCCATTTCCATTCAAACTCCCAGCAGTTCCTGCTTCTTTTGGACATCCAGCTAGTAGTGAAACAAGATCCATACTCTCTGTAAGATTTATTAATTGCCCATGGCCCTGTGACAAATTAGTAATTTAATAGTAATACAAGGAAAAATAAAGTGATAGACATTATTATGATTATTGTGAAATTACACTTTCTTGAGTAGGGTGGATTTAATAATCCTTAAGGTCTTTATAAGTGCTGAAATTTTTATTCTGCAAGACTTGTTCTTACTGTAGCAAGATTTACCTTCTTTTTCCCAAGAAAGCCATTCAATAAATGTTCAGAGTGTACTTGTGGCTTATGAAAACCAAAGACAGGGAGGTGTTATTGGAAAATGCACCACCCATTAAAACCAAAGGATTTTATTTCACAAATCTTGGTGCATTAATTTTTTTTAAATTTTTTTTAATGTTTATTTATTTTTGAGACAGAGAGAGACAGAGCATGAACAGGGAAGGGGCAGAGAGAGAGGGAGACACAGAATCTGAAACAGGCTCCAGGCTCTGAGCTGTCAGCACAGAACCCGACGCGGGGCTTGAACTCACCGACAGTGAGATCATGACCTGAGCCGAATCGGACGCTTAACCGATCAAGCCACCCAGGCGCCCCAAATCTTGGTGCATTTAAAGCATCATAATGAGAAAATACCAATTCTACCGAAGCTCATTATAAGAGTATCCTCAGGGTTCCTATCAGGGACTAGATATAGATGAAACACCTTTTTTTTAAAAAAAGTTTGTTATTATTGAGAAAGAGAGAGAGACAGAGACTGCAAGTGGGGGAGGGGCAGAGAGAGAGGGAGACAGAATCCCAAGCAAGCTCCACACTGTCAGCGCGGAGCCCCAATGGTGGGCATGAACTCACAAACTGCCCAGATCATGACCCGAGCAGAAATCAAGATTCCAGTGCTTAACCAACTGAGCCACCCAGATGCCCCTCGATATAGATGAAACGCTTGGGAACTTCTTTCCAATACTGCAGGTTAAAATCTAGCATCCTTGGCGGGACTGAAACAATGAAGACCAAGTCAGGTAAGGGAAAAAAAATGTCTTTGTGGGTTTTAGAATGCTTTACTTTTAATAGAAACCACAGGTCAGGGAGAGATGAGTGCAAAGAAATACATACATTTACATCCAAGAAATTCCCAAGTATTCAGAATATTTGCGTTAATGGTTTTCTCTGGAGCTGCAAATACTGAGATGGAAATCATTTGGGAAAACCGTGCTTTAAATATTCTTCTCTTCAATTTGCTCCTGTGGCAATTTAGTTAAACAACCTGCTTGGAAGTAATTTATTTGCAGAACCTAGGTGGGGAAAAACCTGCCACGTTATATAATTCACCGAGCAGGTTTTGGCTCCCGCTTCGCCAATCCATCTTGAATAGTGGCTAGTGCCCTGAATCTAGCAATACATATGATCAAGCAATTTAGCACAAAAAGAGAAAGGCCCCACAACTTGGCATCCCCGTGGACATTAATCTTTGAGAAAACCAAATGGATCCAACTTTTGCCAGAGTTTAATAGCAAAGCTGTCACATTTCACACAAACGAGTATCGGGTCTGTTAGCGAATGGGAAGAGGGCACCCGGGGAAGCGGAGGGGAGGAGGTGGGGCTGCTGACTGCACTCTTTTTCAAAGTGGCTCTAGTTTTTAGGGGAGGGGCTGGGATGCTCCGCAGAGCGGGAGAGACGAAGTAGTTAAAAATCATTGCTAGCGAGAGGGGCTGGAACCCTGGGATGTGGGTATATAAGACCGCGCCTCCAGCACAGCGCCGCCGCCGCTGCTGCTGCTGCTGCCGCTGCCGCCTTGAGAGCCGGGACTAGGCACACGGGCTCATTCCTACGCTAGCCAGAGGCCGGGGAGAGGAGCACAGGGCGCGAGTGGGGTCCAGCCCGGGGGTCCAGCCCGGGGCTTCCGCTTCACCTCTGGGGCAGACGCGGGACCCTCTAACTTCTACTTCCTCTCCTTCAACGCGCACCCGCCGTGTGGTGCGCTCTAGCCCATCACACCCGCGCGCGGCAAGAGCGCGCCCGGCTGCAGGCCCCGCCGAAGGCAATGAGTGCAGGCGGCCGGCCAGCTGGGCTCCGGCGGTGGGAGTAGGGTCCGGAGGGGAGGCAGGGAGGCTCAGAGGTTAGAGCTACCGCTGCGCGGCGGGCAGAGGCAGTCTTCGCTCTGCGCAACACCTGCTGCTGTCGCCGCGCCGCGATGAGCCGCGTGGTCTCGCTGCTGTTGGGCGCCGCGCTGCTCTGCGGCCACGGAGTTTTCTGCCGCCGGGTGGTCAGCGGTGAGTCAGGGGGCCGCCCGTTGGGCGGATGAGCCGGGAGAGGGGACCGCGGGGCGCGCGGACGAGGGTGGTGCGGGACCGCCCGTCCTGGGGTGAAGGCTGTCCTGGAGGTTGGAAACCTGTGCAGGGTACGGGGCCGAGATGAGCAGAGGGCGTGGGGGTGGGGGGAAAAGATCGTATTCCGCTTTCTTCCCCTCCCCCACAAAACACGCACAGAGAAAAGTTTCAATTTTTTGGAAGTGCCTGGTTCCGTAGCTGTGAAGCGAGCTCTGCTTCATCACGAGCACTACAGCGTTTTCCAGGAGTAATTTCCACCTTCTTTGTAAGGGAGTTGGCCACCGGGCAGGGCTTGGCACCTGCAAAAAGGGGTGGGGTACCATGGAGCAGGCAGAGGAAACCCAAAGCCGTAAGAACCACTGCAGAAATGTCACCCCCTGTTGGTCTGGCTCGACTTCAGTCTCCGCACGGTGTTCACTCGGATGATTTCCCAGCCCAGACCTGCTAGCTGTGGGGCGCTCACAGACTCCCGGGCGCACAGCCTTTGTTCTCAGGGAGCGCTGACGAAGAACGGGGGACTGACCGATCATTGTAGACTCCTTTCTTTTGCACGCCTTATTCCAACTTAGGGACTTCTCAGAAAATGAAGTCAGCTCGAGTTGGGCAGAGGTGTACATGGTAATGACCGCAGGTCCATGCACACGGTAGGTGCCCATTTAGGTGGATTGAGTCAGTGTCAGGGAAATGGGTCAGAATTGGCAAGCTTCCCAGCATTCGCTCTGATTTTAATTTTTCTTCGACTTCTGTTCTGTTGTTGAGTAATTTATATCGTATTCACCCTTCCTTACTTTTGGGCAAAGACTCTTAAAGAAAACACGAAGAGTCTCAAAAGCTTAGGATGAATGAGTTGGGCCTTACAGGAAACTTGAGCATAACCATCCTTATTGAAATTTCTTGAGATGTTGATTAAAGTGTTTCTGTAAAAACGGGAACCCTCTTGCACTGTTGGTGGGAATGCAAATTGGTGCAGCCACTCTGGAAAACAGTGTCGAGGTTCCTCAAAAAATTAAAAATAGATCTACCCTATGACCCAGCAATAGCACTGCTAGGAATTTACCCAAGGGATACAGGAGTACTGATGCATAGGGGCACTTGTACCCCAATGTTTATAGCAGCACTCTCAACAATAGCCAAATTATGAAAGAGCCTAAATGTCCATCAACTGATGAATGGATAAAGAAATTGAGGTTTGTATACACAATGGAGTACTACGTGGCAATGAGAAAGAATGAAATATGGCCCTTTGTAGCAACGTGGATGGAACTGGAGAGTGTGATGCTAAGTGAAATAAGCCATACAGAGAAAGACAGATACCATATGTTTTCACTCTTATGTGGATCCAGAGAAACTTAACAGAAACCCATGGGAGAGGGGAAGGAAAAAAAAAAAAAGAGGTTAGAGTGGGAAAGAGCCAAAGCATAAGAAACTCTTAAAAACTGAGAACAAACTGAGGGTTGATGGGCGGTGGGAGGGAGGGGAGGGTGGGTGATGGGTATTGAGGAGGGCACCTTTTGGGATGAGCACTGGGTGTTGTATGGAAACCAATTTGACAATAAATTTCATATACTGAAAAAAAAGGAGAAAGAGAAACCAGAAAAAAAAATAAAGTGTTTCTGTAAATATTTGTTGAATGTAGGTGAGCATGTGTTTTAAGTGTGGAAGTTTTTTTTTTTTTTTAATGTAAAAAGCACAAATTCCCTTTCACATTCTGTGCATCTGTATAACAGGTGTCACTAGAGGTAGAGATAGATGACAAATGACATGTACTTAATCAGTAGTGAAGCCAGACCTTTAGAAACTGACATATTAAGCTTAATTGTTGCTGATCTTCCCCTCAGCAATATGTGATGTTCTGCATCTTAAGAATATAATTCTTAAATGTCTAGTTATCAATCATTCTCCACTAACTTTTGGCCCTCTGGAGACACTGGAATTAAATACACTGTGAACTATCATTTGGACATACATGCTGCTTATATAGGGGGTGGGGGAGGAGAAAATCAGAGTCTTTATATTTATAAAATGAAAACTTTACAGTATCAGGTAAGGATGTCACAGGAGCCATAATATTAGATCCTTTCCCCCTTAATTTGGCTTTGAAGAAAAAGTGTATTATATAGACCTGAGTGTGTCAGTTACATATTTGGCTGACTTTGTGTTTATGAGAATTACTCTTACAAATAAATGAACAGCACAGACCAGGCTTTTAGCATATGGTGTTTTTTAAACACATAGAAACACTCCATTGACTTAAGTAGTATCCATTTGGCATATTCTTGTTTACATGCCATAAACTTTGCGGAAAAGAAATATATAAAGTAAAAACAGAACTTAAAAGATTATTAATGAGAAGTTTATTTTGTGTTGTATTATTGCATAAATTGTTGCAAACCTTTTGCTGTGTTTTCCTATTAAATATTTATAAGCATATTGTAGGTGACATCTGGAAAATTTCTAATTAACAGAACATGATTTATTTGATTTAACGTAAATGATGATGTTTACTTGATATCAAAACAATTATTTAGTTATGTTTTTCTTATGACTATTTTAATTGCCTTTGGCCCTAAAAATCACATTAAAATTCGATCACTATAAACTTGTGACTTTATCCTTTGAAGACAAATTTTTAAAAATATATTTTCGCCATAATAGCATGAGTGCAGACAGTCTAAAACATGACATGTTGAAAGTTGTAGGTCTACTGTCTGCCTGATCAGTGTTAAGTTTTGAGGTATGCATCAACTTTTTCCTGCCACTGGGGGCTATTTACCAAAATTCTAATCGAGTGTCTGCCCAATGCAAGAAGCTTTCAGGGGCCATTATTAGGAAAATACTTATATTCTATTTGCTAAATATCAGTACAGCTATTAGTAATTAAATACTACTAATTAAACACCAGAAAAAAGACAGGAACTTGCAAAGTAACCCTCTATAAAAATTTTCTTCGTTTTAGCACTTTAAAATATTCAATAAGATACTCTCCAATACTTTTAAATACATCACTGTTTTAAAAATAGAAAGCATTATTTATAAATGAAGTTAAAATATTTTAATAAGAAATTACATTTCAAACTTCATCATCATAATCTGTCCCATAAGGGTTAATAGCATCAAGCAGTAATAGTTAAGTGTTTTTATAGGTTAGTGGTCATGATTATTCTGATGCACAAATATGTAATAAAAATAGATAACCACGAGAGTGATTTCATGAATTAAAGAGTATTTAATGCAAGACTTAATGAATTTATGAGTCAAAGTTGTGAACTACTTTTAGGATCTTAGATTTGTACTGATTTGTTGCTGAACACAGATGTGTAGAGAATATTTGTAGGAAGTACAATCATTTAATTCTGTGACTTTACTGGTAGATAATGACATCTTCTTTAGGACAAAGATAAGAGGATTTTACTTATGGGGACATGGATACATATGAAAAAGAAGTGTTCAAAACTCAGGTTTCTAAGATGGGAAGATATGTCTGAAGAGCATGTGGATACTTTTAAACCTTTTAAGTGTTTTAAAGTAATGAATTTTTTTAATTCTTGCTTTTTCTTTTTAGTACACATAGCGGTGATCCCCCATTTGTTGATGCAGCAAAATGGCACTAAGTGTATTTCATGGTGCCTCCAAATTTCTGCAGAAAAATGTAACATGTATTAATTTGAACTCATTAAAATTGGCATGCATTTTACATTGGAGTCTGGGTGATTTAGACATATTTCGTTTATTGTGAAGATGCCACAGAATTATGCAAGTGCGTGGGTGGTGACCAGTAGTCCATAGATTATTATGATAGCAAAGGAGATACAAAAAAAAATCTGCTGAGCATATCTCAGCCTGTGGTACTATTGCATGACATCATCAAAAGCATAAAGTGATGACAGAGCAGTTTTCAAAGATGCAATTACTTTAAGTATCTCTTGGGCAAGAAAGGAACACATTAATCTTATTACTAGTCATCTAATACATTACACATCTATCGTAGCCATTACTCCTTAACTGCTATTTTTCATTATTTTATAGTTTTGTTTTTATAACTCTTCTTCCTGAGGAAGGTAATATCTATTACATTAATGTTAAAAAAGAGGTAGTATTATATAAAGGGGTCCAGGGTATATATATTATATAAAGGAAACCCAGCTGATGTTCTCACTAGATTTTATAACAGCTTTCTGTGCTAGGCACTTGGCACACAGGTGGATGGCTGTACACAACTTTCAGGCGGGATTGTTTCTTTCACTGTGGTAACATATTACTGGTAATATAACATGCCTGACAACTTGACTGAAGTTACACTTTTTGTAATTGGGAAAAATTCATTTGGGCTTTGCTTTATTTGGAAAAATGAAAGAACTAGATAAAATAATTAAGGCTGCATGTGGTTTGAAAATATGAGATAGATGTCCCAATATTAATCCCATGTCTAATTGTAGAGTAATAGAAAATTCACAAGCTGCTCAGAAAAACAAACTCTCAAGGCACAAACCCTTGCATATAGTAGCAGTGCTAATCAATAACAGATCAACACTAATAATTATAACAAGGAAAACCCGAATAATGTGTATTCATCAGTCCCTTTATTTATTCATTAAATATTTCACTTTAGAAAAAATACTACATTTGAGACATATATGGAGGCAGCATAGACATCTGGGTGAAGGCATGGACTGCGGGGCTAGACTGCCTGATTCACAACCCCGATTTATGAGCTGTGTGAATCCGGCAAATTATCTAACTTTTCTATGCCCCCTTGCCTCATTTTTAAAATAGGATGAGATCTACGTGATGAGACCAACAGCACAGGATTGTTGGAGGGTCAAGGGGTTTGAAAAGATTTGTGCAGATTGTGTCATGCACAGAGGTGTGTCCCAAGAAGCTGAGAGGGAGCTCAGTATGCAAGTTCTGCGCCTGGAGCTGAGGCCACCTAGAGGAAAACACTACTTTTTCTAGCTCAACAGCCTGTATCACCAGGAAAGAACAGCTTTTCCTAATTTACCCAAAGGTGTGGATTGCGCTAGCAGTGAGAACATCCATGCTAAACTACTGATAAATGTCTGGCTATTATTATTTATCTGTATTTCTTTAGAACTCCTAACCACGCTCCCTTTAGGTAAGAAAACTGAGGCCAGGAACATTTAAGTAATGTTCCCAGTGTACCTACAATTCAAGTATAGCTCTGGGATTCAAAACCAGTTCTTTCTGATTGAATGCTTGAACTTTTAAGTCACAAAGTTACTTGGTTTACCATTTGCTATTTAGACCTCAATTTTAAATATGCATAGTAGGGGTGCCTGGGTGGCCCAGTTGGATAAGTGTGAGTTTGAGCAAGGAGTCCCATTACCTTCTCAAAGCTTGTGGTATTTCCCAGTGGGAGAGGTAGGGCCTTGCAAAGCTGGCACCACCATTCACGAAATGACCCAGGGTTCCAGTTTTGAGTTTGTTTATTAATGTAAGAAAATAGATTCCAGCACACTCATAATAGCACATTATGTTTTTTTTTTTAATTTTTTTAACGTTTATTTATTTTTGAGACAGAGAGAGACAGAGCATGAATGGGAGAGGGTCAGAGAGAGAGGGAGACACAGAATCCGAAACAGGCTCCAGGCTCTGAGCAGTCAGCACAGAGCCCGACGCGGGGCTCGAACCCACAGACCGCGAGATCATGACCTGAGCTGAAGTCGGATGCTTAACCGACTGAGCCACCCAGGTGCCCCACACATTATGTTTTTAATTGCACTATAAAATCTGTTACAAAAATGAGAGTTTATTATAACAAAACTTTTTTTTTTAAATAAAGAATAGCTCTTAAGAAGTAGGTGTAATATTGAACACGGAATGCTTCAAAAATTTTTTTTAGTTCAGAAATGTTGGTATTGTTATCAGAGGTCATGTCACTCTGTATAATGTGGGATCTACCCATTTATCAGTTTGATTTTGAGGAGGGGTAAGAAAGAATTAGGAAAAACAAATTATTTTGTGGGATTCTGGTAACATGTCCAAAGTTCAGTCAGTCTGCTTTGGGAAAGATTTATCATGTAGATTCTCTTTTGTACAATTTTTTTTCTTTTTGTAACAAAAAGTAGATCATGATTGAGCCATAGGAATTCATACAATATCTTCTATATTTTTATTAAAAATTATGATATAAACTTAATACTCAATATTGATAATATATGATGATAGTGTGAGGTATAAGAAAATGTTATTACTTTACTAACAGAGGACTCAACTGTCAGAAAGTTAATAAACATAAGCAAAATAAAGCTAAATCATAGATCCTTTCTATTCAGAAAGAAAAAAGTAAACTGCCATAACTTTATGAATTTGGCTCCAATTTTACATCAAGGTCAAAAGCATTTACTGCCAATATTTAGCTCTAAAGGAATTTCGTGACTATGACAGAAGACAAAACTATCTATTCATGGGAATAATAGAATAGCAGAATCTTAGCTGTGACCGTGATAGGAATGTTTACTCTAGTAGGCAGTCCTGAGAATTATCTCTAAACGAAAGTGCATGTGGATATATGTAGTTCTGTATGCATGTATGTATAAAATTAACAGGTGCAGAATCCTAGGTGGAAAGTCTTTTGTCATGCTTGTATATAAAACAACAATCAAAGAATGTTTGTCCTTGGAGAGCTAGGTGACATTTAATAAATTATTGTTAGTATCAATGTTGCCTTGTGTAATAACACTGTGATATGGTTATTTGAATATTCATCTAAATATTTTATGGGTAGTAGAAAAGTAGATGGAAGTCGATGTTGTGGGTGGAAGCTTGTAGAATTCTTATTGTTCAAAACAGTCAATGACAGATTTTATTTGAATGTAACATTTAAAGATCAGAGAAAAGGATTCTCCATGTGATCTCACAGAATGAGAAGAGAGGTCATCTCAATGGTTCTGTAGGAAGATGAGCCTTTACAGAAGTGGGAAAAGTTGCTTCCAGAAGATTTGTATTAATGGAACTTTTCTGGGAATTAGGGCAACATTTGTTTCCCAGCTGTTGGAGTTCCACTGCCATGACAGCCAAATGTGACCATCTGAAATGGTGGTGAGCATTCAATAGCTGCTTTCGCTGGTTTTGCTACAGCTTGGACCAAATCTGCACACGGAAGCCGTAGTCAGTAGTGAAATAGAATTGGATGTAAAGAAATTCACACTGTCAGCTTTACTGATGATATACAAACGGTAGTAAAACTGGACAATGTGTGTGTATCCTTTTGTGAAAACAGACTTGGTAGATCTGAACTGCTAGTGACTTTTCCGTTCAATGTCTGAGGACACAGCTGATATTCGGTGGATACTTTGGAGTGAATATCTGCCTGTGCAAGTACCTGGCCCCTGTTCTGATCCCCGGAGGGTCCCTCTGTTGTGCAGCCACCACAGTCTCTACCTCCTCACCTACGACCCTGGACAACTCCATCCTCCACAACTAAAGAGAGAATACCTGTCACAAACAATGCCATGCCAGCTACCACTTAGGGCCTGTGCAGTATTAGTAATTAGTTTAAATATAATCCCTATCTTAGGTTTTTCTTATATCAGCATTATTTCTCTGTGGACTCACGTAGTGGTGTTACAAATTTCCACATTGCACTAAAGTTCTCTTAAGCATTTTATTCAAATTGCTATCTTTTTAAATTAATTAATTAATTAATTTTTAGAGAGAGAGAGTGTGTGCACATGAGCAGAGGAGGGGCAGAAAGAGAGAGGGAGGGAGAGAATCCCAAGCAGGCTCCATGCTGACAGCATAGAACCCGATGTGGGGCTTGACCCCGCGAACCATGAGATCACTACCTGGAGCTGAAATCAAGAGTTGGATGCTTAACTGAGTGAGGCACCCACATGCCCCTCGAAGTGCTATCATATTTTATAAATGAGTTGATTCTTATCATCATTTCTGTGCCCTCACCATAAATAAATCTGTGTTGCACTTATATTTTAATACATTAAAGATCATGAACAGAGACTTTTAGCATATCAATCCCACGTAGGCACCCTCTGAATTTGTGCTAACCTTGTTACATAAATAATGTTTGCTCTTTCAAATTTCTGGTGATTTTTTTTTTTAAGTCGGCTTCTTTTTGACATCTTGCAAAACAATCTTGTTGGACAAGCTTAATATTTCAGAAATGCTGGAGTCAAATCCAAGTCTGAGAGTTCTTGGAGTGAAAAATTGAGCAAGTTGAAAACTCAAGGGAATGCAGTTACGATATATTTTGAGACTTAGAAATATGTAAAGGATGTAGGAGATGAAAATGGAAATAGCTTGCGTTAGAAATGCAGGCACAACACTCACTGGGCTTAATGACAGTTTTAGAATATCATCAGGAACAACCATTTTAAACAATGAAGTCATCACAAAATCTAATAATAAATTAGGAGAAATTAAAATAAATAATTGTATTAGAATCAGCCACTGGGACTTCCATGATCATCTCTCAAGGATTATTTATCTGAGACTGATTTGTCCTCTTGAAGTCTCTTTAATTCCATTTTCCTATGGTCAATCATACTAGCATTTTCATTTTCATTAACAGTTAGTTGGGGAAGTCTGTTAATTTGTTCATATTATTCAGTGTGTTGCTTCTGGGTCCAGATCACAGTTAATGAGACAGAGAGGACTACTGGGTGTTGTGCTTGCGTTGTTCCAACTGCTATTTTATTAGATGGCTCTTCTCAGCTTGTGTCATGATACTGAATGCCTATCACTCAAACACCGTTGTGAGGTTAATGGCCTCTGGATTTCTGCTCCCTCCTGACTTGAGTGTCATCATAGGTCATTAATTGCTGATTCTGGGGGAGAATGGATGTGGTACCAATGTTGACTCAGTGTGGTGTACTATAATTAAGAATCCAATGTTTGAATGCTGTAGTTTTTAGCCAGTGTTTAAGTACAATAACACTCCCTCCCTCCACTACCGACAAATTTTTTTGATCAGCCACAAAATTAAATATCAAGTGAAAAAAAACCTTCAATCCCAACAGGAGTAATGTTCATGAAGATGAATCTTAAGAAAGCAGTAAAGCTATGCCTTAGTTTCTTAGCATTTGACTTTATTTTACATTTACAATTTGAATTTATTTTACATTAAATGCTTCATAGTCTGTTTTCTGAGGCCAAATCTAAACTGAACTCAGAAAAAGACTAAGAAAGGAGTGGAGGCTATGGACAGTGGGTTGGGATAAAGAAATAACAGACAGAGAGGGATTCGTGGCGGTTTTTAAAGTTGATAGCAGAGATCAGAAGTGACCCAAAGAAGCTAATGAAAAACAAAATGAAACAGGTTGGTCATTCTGGAGATTGTCTATCATTTGGCGTACATGTCTGGTGATAATAAGGGGGCAAATCTAAACAACAGAGCGATAGGACTTCCCTTGCTGGTAGTTAGCTGAATCCTGTACACTCTAATATCCCTGATATGTATGTGGATTTATTATGGCCTGATGTTATTATCATCCATAGTGTAGTTAGGAGAAAGTCATTCTGCTTAATATGTAGACAAATGTGAAATTCACATGTAGAGGTGTGTGAAATTTGATTCTGAGAGATTTTTTTAAATCAAACTTTTGCCTGTGTCTTTAAGTCTTCACAGATGTTGTTAGAGCAGAAGTAAACTAGTGATGTCACACAATGAAGTTTTATAAAAGATGATATTCCATTAAGAAGCCTCAAAAATTATTCTAAGCTTCATTTGTTGTTCTCTGTGTGTGTGTGTATACACACACACACACACAAACACATATATGACTTAAAAATATATGTATATATGTGTATAATGTACACACACATATTTATGTATATACTGTGAAAATCTTTAGAGATATCAGAATAGGTGGCTTAATCAAGCGCTGTAATTCATAAAAACCTTTAAAATACAAGTATAAATATAAATTACATTTTAAACTTCCTTTCCAAATTCTGATTATTCTATTTATTTATTCATGGATTTTGGACGTTTTGTGGTCCCCAATCTTTAGTCCTAAAGAAATATGCAATAAAACTAGCAATAGTTAAGATTACCTGTAAGGAAAGGTAAATTTAAATGAATTTGGATGTGATTTTAATGAAATTCTAATTTAGGGAAAGTTTAAAAGAAATGCAGTGTTACCCCTTTCACACTCATAAAGGAATTAATCTCAACCAGTCTAATAGGGCATTTTTTATAATAAATTTGAAGAAGTCATTTTTATTTGGTGTGTGTTTAATACATAAATGGAGACTCTAAAGCTGAAAAATAATTTGTTCTCAAGTCTGCTAAATATTTATCACCTAATTTGTTTTTAGCTCATTGTTTAACCATCTTTGAAAGATGAGTTTCAACAAATTTCAGCTTACTCTGCTCTCTATCCAAGTTATAGAAATTGACAATAATTAGCAATTGATGAGATTTTTATTTTTTTATTTTTTATCTTTTTAAACTTTTTAAACATTTATTCATTTTTGAGAGACAGAAACTGAGTGTGAGTGGGGGAGAAAGAGAGAGATGGGGAGGCACAGAATCCCAAGCAGGTTCCAGGTTCTGAGCTGTCAGCACAGAGCCCGACGTGGAGCTTGAACCAATGAGTTGCGAGATCATGACCTGAGCCAAAGTCAGATGCTTAATCAACTGAGCCACCCAGGTGCCCCATCTGATGAGATTTTTAATAGCTCCTTTATTTCCTGATGTGTTTATTCCAACCCTAAGCCATTTGGCTTTTTAATATTTAAAATGCCCTTCTTTTCTGTTTGTTTGTTTTAAGTACTTGATTCTCTAAGTTCAAATTTGGGAAATTTTATTTGGAGTTTATGACTCATTTGAGCTGCCTGTGTAAAAAGAGAAGTCATTGGCTGAGCAATTGACACTCACACATAGCATGTCCTATAAAACCAGAAAATATTCAGAGAATTGATAATGAGAATTTTTTCAAAGAGTACTCTAGAAATCTCTCCTGTCACTTCTAATGCTGGATATTAATAAGTTAATTATTACTAGAGTTACCTTCATTCTGGCCTCTATTAACTTTCAATTTCAATGTATTTGCTTTCAGATATATACAATAAAAGCAAATGTTTACACCTTAAATTTTGCCACCTTGTATCTTTTTTATGGTACCTTCTATACATTGGTTTTTACTTGTTTTAAAAATTAAGTTCTTTTGTGAATTATTTTTCTTTCATAACTTTGACTTTTTAGCTCTCTTTGCTCTAAAAGAAAAAGCAATTTCTTTTGCTAGTTTTGTTTGCTATGTAATTGGTTTGTATCTAAGCCAGAAGAATCATGAGTTCTCTTAACAAACATTTTTTTGGAGTCCTGTGTCTAAAAGTTCATATTACAAGTTTACCAGGGAATCATTTTGCTTTTATAAATTGATAATAATAATTAAAAAATAAACTCTATAAAATGATTCCATGGAGGAATCATTCTTGGGAGAGTGTATCCTGTTTTGATTGGTTCTTTTTTTTAATATTTATTTATTTTTGAGAGAGAGACAGAGAGTGACCAGGGGTGGGGCAGAGAGAGAGGGAGACACAGAATCTGGAGGAGGCTCCAGTCTTTGAGCTGTCAGCACAGAGCCTGATGCGGGGCTCAAACTCATGAACTGTGAGATCGTGACCTGAGCCGAAGTTGGAAGCTCAACCGACTGAGCCACCCAGGCGCCCCTTGATTGGTTCTTTAATCCTAATTCATAGTAGCATTATGAATATAGTTCAAAGAATCAATGCATGCTATCTCTTTTCCAGGCCAAAAGGTGTGCTTTGCTGACCTCAAGCATCCCTGCTACAAAATGGCCTACTTCCAGGAACTGTCCAGCCGCGTGAGCTTTCAGGAGGCACGCCTGGCTTGTGAGAGCGAGGGGGGGGCCCTCCTCAGCCTGGAGAATGAAGCAGAACAGAAGTTAATAGAAAGTATGTTGCAAAACCTGACAAAACCAGGAACAGGGATTTCTGATGGTGATTTCTGGATAGGGCTTTGGCGAAACGGAGAGGGGCAAACATCTGGTGCCTGCCCAGATCTCTACCAGTGGTCTGATGGAAGCAGTTCCCAGTACCGGTGAGTAGGGATCTTGAGGAGTTAAATGTGCTGTGGGGGACTCGAAAGGGAGGAGGGACATTTCTGGGTTTTTTGTTTTGTTTTTTCTTTTTTTTTTTAAATTCAAATAATTTCTATAAATTGAAAAAAAAAATTAAAATTGTATTTAGAGTCAAAACCCTTTTGTGATGAAAATCACATGTATTTCTAGGTGAAGGCAGAAATATTTCTAGGTTAACAAGACCAGATTTGACTTTGGACTTTATTCTTTAAACAAATTGTAAATAATGGAGGAAGAAATAGGTTATTTACAGAAAGTATCTACATATGTACTGAGAGGTACAAATTTGGTGACAGAAGAGACTTACATACATGCTGGCATCTTGGAAGCAGTTCTCGAAGAGCTTGATTTTATTTTGTTGGATTTTAAGAATGCCTAAGGTCCTTTTTCCTCCTCAATCTTGGGAGCCAAATAGAGCCTTACATGTACGATAGCAGCAATTTTATACTCTACAACAAGGGGTCCATCTGCAGACGTACTGAGTGTTACTGTAGGAGAGAGTGCTGGGCTTTTGTAAAGAGGTTCGGGTATCTCAGTGCAAAAATCAGCTGAACTGGCTCATTCATCTCTATGGTAACAGCTTCTTCCTCTTTATGGACATTACTTGGTTGAGGATGTCAGAATAGAATGGGCTAAATGGGTGATGGATATTCAGAAGGGCACTTGTGATGAGCACTGGGTGTTACATGTAAGTGATGAATCTCTAAATTCTACTCCTGAAGCTAGTATGATACTATATGTTAACTAACTGGAATTTAAATACAAAAAAACTTGAAACAAAACCAAACCAAAAGAATAGGATGGTTGAAATCACTTAGAGGTGTTCCTGCTGCTCTGTTTGCAGAAACTGGTATACTGATGAACCTTCCTGTGGAAGTGAAAAGTGTGTTGTGATGTATCATCAACCAACAGCCAATCCAGGCCTGGGGGGGCCCTACCTTTACCAGTGGAATGATGACAGGTGCAACATGAAGCACAATTACATCTGCAAGTATGAACCAGGTAGGAAGTCCTGTAAGGAGGTACAGCAGATGTTGGGCATATTTGCTTCTATTTTTATCTTCACTATTTGTATTTAGGCCTCACTTCCTTTGGATCCTTTTGTTTCTCTGCTATGAAACGTGGAATTACTTTGTACCTTGTCATATCACTCAGTGTACTGAATTATACTTCATGCTCTAGAGCAAAATGTCCAATCAGTCAAATAGAAGGGAGTAACTAGACACATCTGGAGACATGTCTTTAAGAGAAAAGAACATTTTTCTGTGAACGTCAGAGTGTTTTGGAAATAGGTTTTACAAAGAACATGTATCTATTTTTAAATATTTTAAATAGTTAGTGTAATGTGTGTGAAGTAGGTATAAGTCACCAGAGCACCTATAGATTTACACACGTGGACAGCAGATCTTTGGGTGATTATCTGGTGAGTTTAAGGGAACAAAGCAACTTTCTCCTGGAACATTAGCTTATCATTTGTTGGCATGTGCTCCTCAGGGAAAGTCAGACTGATTATGGCTCATTGAACCGCAGTGGAAACAAAAGTGGGGACCTGTGCCATGTTCCTCCCATGATTGTCATTCTTTGGAACATACCTCCTTAGATAGCTTTTGTTTGAAGTCTCCACCTTCTTGCCCGTGAAGCACGTGGGAAGATTGCGTTGACCTGAGCTACACTGGTGTGTTTTCCTGTTGAAATAGTAAATTTGAATTAGTGTGAAGAGGACAGATCGACTAAATTAAAATTTGACCAAAAGTAGACACTCAGCAAAAACTATGTAAAGTAATTCTTTTTAATGACCTAATAAAGTCAAACTAGATACTTAGGCTTTAAGATTTTTTTTTTTTTTTGATGTTTTTCTCCTCCTCAGTGTTGGGAAGTATCATTTTAAATCTTTTGAGGGGCTGTCTACTTGACCTCATAATGTGTTCATGGAAGGCAATTACCATCAAGTACTGCTATTTCCATTATTCTCTTGAAATTACATGATTCCTTTTCTCATAAGACCTTAAAGCCCAAGGGATTATTTGGATTAGATTTACCCTTCTCTTATATTTATCCTGCTCTTGAGTATATTAGCCAGCTTTCTATATCCCTGGTGAGTTTATTCTTTAAAGCCCTAAATCCATCATTACCATCCTAGAAGCCTTTGCAAAGCCAAATCTGTTATGCACTTATGTTCTTTGTCTTTATTTTTTTTTATTGGAAAAATATAAAGTTGAAATTCTCTGATGTTTTAAATTTGTGACACTATGTACTTGAATGCAACAAAGTATGTTACAGAGCGTTCTTTAATACAACATCTTTTTCTCCTCTTTGAGCTTTTAGGTAAACTATTTGACCCTTTGTACATTTGTCTATTTTCTTTTATTTTGCATTCATACTTGCCAAATTATTCAGGACACTATCAACCTCAGAATCTTCTTTACTTGTTTTATATTAGGTAATTTAGGTTCATATTACTCAGGAAAGAGCATTTAAGATAAAAAATATTTTCTTTTTTATCTTCTATATTCCACCTAAGTCTTCAAATAACCTGTGCTTTGTGAATAAGATTCCTTTGTGTATTTTTTGTTTTTGATGCACGTGTACAGTTTTATAGTTACAAATATATAACAATGTGTATAGCATTTTTATTCTTTATTTTAACTGGAATATTTTCATCTTTGTTTATTTTCTATGTGTTAACCTTCTTTGAGCTTAGTGTTTTGTTTTTATGGGATGCTGGTTTGATGAAATTTCTTGCTTATATGGTCAGTGCTTTTTTGGTGGAGAATGATTAATTTCTGGTGGCGAGGGGTTAAAGGAGTAAGCAGTGGGATTTATTAAAATTTGTGAATTAGACCACTTATTTTGAACTCTGTTCTCCAGTTACACCTGAAGTACTGTGTGATTTGAACTTCATCTCCTCTTTCTGCCCCTGCATGCCATCTAATAATATGAGCAATGATATCTGAAATAATAAACAATTAACCTAGTAATTAGTGAAGAAACTGAATAACTCACTACTTGATTTTTTCACTCTTCTCTATTTTTTGTTATTGTTCTGTGAGTTACATATCTACCCTTTGTGACTGTCAGTGTTTTCCTAAGACATTTTTAAGGGGATATTGCTGAATCTAATTTTTGTATTCATTAAAATTGCATTATGCACTCTTGTTCTTAGACATTAAATATAGTATACATGGGATTAAGTTTTTAAAATTTTGTTAATCAGAAATTACATCAATTTAAAGATTTTTAAGAGTATTTTCAAAAATAACCAGTTCTGGGTTGCCTGGGTGGCTCAGTTGGTTAGGCATCCGAATTCAGCTCAGGTCATGATCTCATGGTTCACAAGTTCAGGCCCTGCGTTACGCTCTGTGCTGACAGCTCAGAGCTTGGAGCCTGCTTCAGATTCTGTGTCTCCCTCTCTCTCTGCCCCTCCCATGCTCATGCTCTCTCTCTATTTCTCAAAAATAAATAAAAATATTAAAATTTTTTTAAATAACCAGTTCTGTGTTAATAAATAGAATAATATCTGTATTATTTATTCAGCAAATACCAGTTGAGCACCGACTGGCATAAGGTGCCTCAGTTCTGTAGAAAAATGAGTGTAGGAACCTCCAGGAGGCTATTAAAGTGTTAGGGTGAGATATGTACACAAGGGTAATAAATATTCTTACAGGATGGTGTATGGTAAACTTCCAATAAAGAGAGACTACGTGGCCAAATAAAGAGTAGCAAATATGGTATTAAAAATAACTTAACATTATAAACTAATTTAAAATGTTGCATGTGTTTTTTCTTCTCCATCATTTGACAAACATAAACAAAGAATTATATTTTTGAAGCAAAAGACAAGTTTACAGGTTTTTTTCTTACTAATTCAGTTTACTTTCACTGAACTGTTAATTTAACAAACAGTGCCCTAGGGGGAAAAATAGGTGGCACAGCAGTATCAGATCATGGTAAGAAATTTTGACATTTTTTAATTGCATGGCCACTGAGGAGGTCTTGTCTCATAAAACCAGGAAAGAAATAACCTGCAAGCCTTAATTTATTATTGTTTTTTTAAAAAGAAATAGACACTACTCGAAAGCAAATCTAAGTATGGCATTGTTTTTCTAGGACAGAAATGTGCTTTAGAATGTTGTTCCTTGAATCATCAATTCCCAGTGCAATCCGTGTAGTCATCTGATTATTACTGCAAGGAGAAATCTAAGTATTATACTGATATGCTTGTCTTTTGAATTGCAGTTAGCGTCTCACATTCTTTTATTATTTTTTTTAATGTTTATTTACTTTTGAGAAAGAGAGACAGAGCATGAGCGGGGTAGGGGCAGAGAGAGAGGGAGACTCAGAATCCAAAGCAGGCTCCAGGCTCTGAGCTGTCAGCGTAGAGCCCTACACGTGTCTCGAACCCACGAACCATGAGATCATGACCTGAGCTGAAATCAGACGCTTAACAGACTGAGCCACCCAGGAACCCCAGTGTCTCACATTCTTATGCTCCCAATTCCTGCTTCTCTTTGCCTTTCTTTGTACCTGCTTGGTTTCATTATTGCCAAAGCAGGCTGTCATCAGTATAGATGCGCTGTTGATTCGTAAATGCAGATTTGGGTTGCAAGGATTCACCAAGTAGATCCAGTTGCAAAGATTCACCAAGTGGATACTTTATTCAAAGATAATTAAATGATGACTTTACAGTTGAATAATTTCATGTACCTTTATTACTCTGAAATAAAAGCTATGATGTTTACATTGTTTTATAATAAACTTTTATTTTTATCTACATTTGTATTTCTTTTTTTATCATTGTATATGTTGTGTGTACTTATTATTTACAGAGATCATTCCAACTTCTCCTGTAGAAAAGACGTATTTTACAAATCAGCCAGGAGATACCCATCAAAATGTGGTTGTTACTGAAGCAGGTAATGAATTCACATGTTTTTCACTCCTCTATCAAGAGCAGAAACTGTAGTTTTAAACTCTGCGTCATGTTAGCCCTAACTTTTCTTATTGCTTATTGATGGGGGCAGTAAATTTGGCCTCTGGAATTTACTTTTGAACTAGGTTAAAACAGATAATGCTAAGCTAGTTTTTTGAATAGAAGAATCTATTTTGTTTCCTTTTGATTTTTCACCTCAGGTAGATGTATCTAGTAATAAACCAAGTAATCCACATGGAAACCTGGATTCACAGGGAATTTCCCCAACAACATGTAAGCGTTATGATGTACATCAGCACATTCAGCGGCCGGCAGACAGTGGTGTGCTGGTAAATGTTTAGGGAGAGACCAGTGTGGGAGTGCATATAAAAGAAAAAACCTGATTTGTAGCCTTTGCAGATTCCTGTGGTATATTATACTCCCACCGTGGCTGATTTCAAGCTATCAAGGTGACATCACTGGTGAACAGGGTGGACAGAGTACGTATAATTAGCTCTCAACCCAGCTGCCCTGAGCACACCAGTCTGCAAAAGAAATCATGAAATCCCAGTGCAGATTGCACATTCCCTGATTAGGATTTGAATCCCAGTCAGAAACTGCTCTCAGAATTAGTTTGGTGCTCCTTTTTGCATGGTCCTGTGATTTTTGGACAGAAATCTTGATATTTCCTAGTGGCTTTGTGAAGATTGAGCCAAAGAGCCAAAGTCTCAGAATCTTTCCACAGGTGATCTAAAATGTGAGGAAGAGTAGGACATACTTTCTCTTTTTCTTTACTGTTATATATAAGGGATCATGATGGTATTTTGAAAAGGAACGAAAATATTTCCTGAATCCTTAAAATGCTTGCAGTTTCATGTCAGGGGCTCGAGAGTAGGTAAAAGCATAGCAAATTACTCTCAAAATACCCCATCACTGGACCTCAGATAATAATATATCTTTAGTTAATAAAGGATGTGATGTACAGTAAAATGGATAGTTTGATCTCAGTCTGGTCCATTTTGAACAGAATCATTCAGATTGGTAATGGTGACAACTTTTGATTTGCTAGCTAAATGAATAGTTTTTCAATTTGTTTTTCTTGTATGAACATGACATTAAACCTTAGTGCTTTTTACTTTTCAGGTGCCTGATTTTAAAATCATTCAGAACATCTAAACCTAACTAAAAATATTAGTAAATAATTATATTAGGAATATTTTCCCTTTTATGACATTGAAAAAATGTTCAATAAAGTCATTTTAGTCTGTATGGGACTGAAGTGTGGCAGTTTTTACTTTTCCAAGAATGCTTCATATTGTGTAATGGAACAGGACTAAAAAATGATTCATTTTAGAATTTAATTAAGATCAAGTCTTTATGCTTCTGGGGTCTTGTGTCTCTGGCTTATGACTGTATCATCAGTTAATTTTTTTGTATTTTGATTTAATCCCAAAGTCTTAAGTATCATCATGGCACTGACCTTATTGGTTAGGATGATTATATGACCAATAAATCAACAATTATTTTAATAATCAGTGCTTGTTTTTCTAAGTAATAGCTGAGAATTAATGAAGTGAGATAGATAAGATTATTAATATGTTATGAAAACTAGCCTCTATCTGAACTGTAGATTTAATCGTAGTTTTAGAAATATAGACACTGAATTGAAGCATGGCAACCAGTGAAATATTATTTTGTTTTTAATTTTTATTAAACCTGAATATATTATTTTATTAGGTTATTTAATATTTTGGGAAGAAATTTATTTGGAATTTAATTATAATAATTTTATTTTACCTTGAATTTTGGGGCAATTTTATATAATGTTAGTGTGAGAATTCTGCCTCTGCCATCTTTTTTACTGACTGTTTTACTTCTGTAGGCATAATTCCCAATCTAATCTATGTTGTTATACCAACGATCCCACTGCTTTTATTGATACTGGTCGCTTTTGGAACCTGCTGTTTCCAGATGCTGCATAAAAGGTAAATAATTCATATATGCAGAGACAACTTAAAAAGTTTTATGTAGGTTTTTATAACTCTTTAAAAATATTAGTGTCAATTATAGTTTTACTTTGTCTCAAGAAAGTTCTGCATTTTGGAGCACCTGGGTGATTCAGTCAGTTAAGTGTTTGACTCTTGATCTCAGCTCGGGTCTTGATCTCACGGGTATGAGTTCAAACCCCAGGTTGGGGCTCCACTCCCACTTAAAAAATAAAGAGAGAAAGTTCTGATTTTCCTATCTGTCAGTACACACCCCGTGTATCCAGTCTAACACGATAGGCCTTGAATACAGGATTCATGCATTACCTCACTTAATATTCACAAGTCATATGAGGTAGGTGCCCTTTTGTTTCTGTTTTTCGATTGAGAAGATGGTGGCTTAGATGGGTTACGCAATTTTGCTTTGGTTCTCACAGCTTGTGTGGGTGGTGGATCTGAAATTTGAATCTTTGTGAGCTTACAACATATGCAGCTACTCTATACTGACTCTTGTTTCTTACATATAAGCGTTAATGCTAAGCCTTTCAATCTTGACCCCAAGTTGTATGCAAGACTTGATTTTTGTAAGTGCACTCTGTAATACTTTTTCAAAAATTTAAGTCATGCGCTTTTGTTTATTTCCAAAGGGTCTTCTGAGTAGAGGAAATAAAGTACAATGGTAAAAGTAGGTCACTTTTAGTATGCATCTTCAGCCAAAATGATATATCTTAACAGCAAGATTCTTCGGAGTATTCTTTTATATCTATTTAGCCATATACCCTTGAGTGAGAGGTGAAATTTTTTTCATTTTAATATATGAAATATAAATATATATTAAAAGAAAAAAGAAAAGATGTTGGATTTAAATAAGAACATATTTGCTAGAATAAACTAGCCATGTTTGTCAGTATTTTAAACAAGAACTGATCGAGACAGTGCCGCCATCAGGGAAGGACTGCAAATGAAGTCATTTTTCTCTTTGGATTTTAGTTTATCTTCATCTGTTCTGAAATAGACCATAAAGAATCCACTAAGTAAAAAAAGCCCCAGAAAAAAACAATTAAATAGATATAAACTGTAAATGGTTCCCATAAATTGTTTAAAGGATCCAAAGTGTGATGTACAGGCTGTTTAAATAAGACATTTTGAGTAATGATAAATAAAGCCTGGCAAATTAATACTACACTTTGTATCCTCTGGGTTTTCCAATATATATGTGAAGCACAGTCAGAAATTTTGTAATATTTTGTACAGAAAAAAGACGATAGTAAATATCTCATTTCTTTCTTCACGTCCTAAGACTAGAGATGAAAAGATGATTAGTCATTGTGAAAAGCAGAGAAGTAGAGGAAGGAGGTGATATAAATCCCCCCTTAACCCAGAAAACTGTTAAGGAAGAGCTGTAAATAACAAATTAGCTTGAAAAACCGATTTTAGGGTGGCTCAGTTGGTTGATCATCCTACTCTTGGTGTCAGGTCAAATCATGATCCCAGGGTGATGGGATCAAGTCCAGAGTTGGGTTCCGCACTGTGTGTGAAGCCTGCTTAAGATTCTCGCTCTCTCTCCCTCTGCCCCTCTCCCCTGCTCATGCTCTCTCTCTAAAAAAAATGTTTATATATATATATATATATATATATATATATATACACACACACACACACACACACATACATACACACACACATATATATATATAGATAATATAGATCTATAGATAGATCTATAGATAATATAGATCTATAGATAGATCTATATTATCTATAGATAGATCTATTATCTATGGAAAAACATTTATAAAAAAAGAAAAATTGGTTTAAAAATATTATGCAGGCATTTTCATCTCTAAAATAAAAATTACTATAGTGCCAATAACTGAGTTTTCTTTAAAGTTTGTCTTCCTTCTTCCAAATAGTGTATTATTGTGGAGATTCTATTCATGCAAAAGTCTTCCAGGTGTTTGAAGATCTATGGAGTTTTCACTTGTTTGAAATTCCCAGAGTGAGAAAATAAACCAAAGTTGGGTACCTCCAGATGCCCGACTTAGATGTAGTGCTTAATTCATTCGTTCTTAGATCGTCCCCTTTTCCTTTCTTCCAGGAAAGCAAGGAGAACCTTCATCAAAGACTCAACTCCATTATCATCTGAGTGCCTTGCAGAAAGTTTAAATTCCAATCTGGTACACATGATGGTTTATATCATTCCATGTCATGTTCAAAATAGTAACTCTTGTTTCCTTAACTGGTAGTAACTCTTAAATGAAATACTAATGCTACACAAAAAAGTTACCTTCATAACTTAACTGCCTTTATTTACCATTTAAAAAATGTCATGTTATTTATAAACTTTGCTTGATTTGTTTTTTTCCTTCATGTTAGATGACTTCATAGATAAAGATGTGTTGATCTTACTTATTTGCAAGCAAATCTCCAAAACATATAATTTGGACATATTTTATTAGTAGTAAAATCACAGTTAAACTGAAGTCAATTAATATTATAGAATTGTATTGTTCAGGCTTGTTAGGAAGAGTTCTTTTCTTTCTTTGAAGGAGTTCTGCCCTCCCCACCTACACTGAGAGTAACTGGAATGCAGTACCTGTGGGGAGTGGGGCAGATGCGGGGGAAGGGAGGTCTGTGTGGGACAGGAAGTGCATGACACAATGTACAGGGACCAGAAGTGGTTACTTGATCCAGGTGAGGGTTCATTCTCTGGAAACTAGACCCAAAGGAATCTAGATCTTGATAAGTAGCCTAGAGGAGGATGACTTACATAAACTCAGGAATGGGCACTTCTGCAGGAGTCTGAGCAGTGGCCATTTTATGGAAAGAGTGAGGAGACAGCCAACTCTGATACAGGGGCTGGAAATGTGGGCTCAGATTCCACGTCCAAGGAGAGTGAAGTTCAGTCTCAGATCTAGAGGAACAAAGTTATCAAGGCCTGAATCTACTTTGAACTACATTGGTTGCAGAGACTGAAGTCAAGCCAAACTTTCAGGGATTAAGTGACTTAACTATAAAAAAGGAAAACTGAGGGATGGAGATTAGGAAGGTCTTTATACTTAGGACAAAAACACTGTTTCAATCCTTTAGCATTAAATGCAGCGTATGTGAATGGAAGAATATCCACAAAGCAAAATTTTAAAATCACTTATCAAATAAAATGAAGATTTATTGGTGATTATAATGAAAATTGTTGGTATTGTTTCAGACATATTTGTGGTGTGTGTGTGTGTGTGTGTGTGTGTGTGCGTGTGAATGTGTCTGAATTCTGTACTACAAAGGGTCAAACAGAGATCATTCTATTTTTTTCATTATTTTACATGGCTTATTTACCATCTTCACATTCTAGAATAATCTGGAATTTTTTGTAGATGTGCTGGTGAGAGAAGAAAGACCCTTTCATAAGAAGGGTTTGCCATATTTCCCCTGGGACCAAAACATGCCTATTTCAGTAAGAAGTCTCAGGCATTGAACTTACTTCTTCTTATGTTTTTCAGTAAAGGAAGAACTAAAACTAGCCCAAACCAGTCCACCCTGTGGATTTCAAAAAGCACCAGAAAAGAAAGTGGCATGGAAGTATAAGAATCCATCGACTTGGCTCCAGCACAGAAAACAGAATTTTAGAATTCTGGATCTGCATAAGGAATGGCATCTAGAGCATTCGCTTGGAATGGCTTGAAACCTCAGAGGATCTGCAAGATGAACTGTAAGCTCCCCCTTGAGGCAAATATTAAAATAATTTTTATATGTTGATTATTTCATTTACGAAATACGCTGTGCTAACAATGGAGTGAGACATGCTTATCGCTAAAGGATGCACCCAACTTCAAGTAAATGGAATGGACCTTGCAAATAAAGTTGCTGTCAACACATTAGAGAAGTGTATGTGTTGGAGGCAGTTATTTTTGTTTCTTTCACCTTTCATAAGTTGTAATCTAGTTCACGTAATGTAAATTGTATTAAAGTTTACAGTGTGCAAAAATATTTTACCTTTACATAAGTGTTTGATAAAAATGGACTGTTCTAATATTTATTTTTATGGTGTTTCATTTTTCAATACATGCTGTTTTGATTAAAGAAATTTATCACTATTTTCAGCTGAATCCACACACACATAGATATATTACCACAGAAAATGTTTCTTTTCTAGAAATGGTTCATCTTCTTTCAGTTTCTCTGCTCTGGGGTCAGACAGTGTTTAGGAAATCTCTTCAGAAATAAGAAGCTATTTCATTAACTGTGGTGTAAATTTACTCAAATATTTTACTTAGAGGCAAGAACTGTCTAATTTCAATTGTGCAAGACATGTGCCTTACAATTATTTTTAGTTTAAAATTCAACAGATTTTGTAATAACTTTCTTAATAGCTGTATAAACAATATTATACTCCGTCTAGAACAAAAAAATGGCATACACAATATAAATCATATGTCTTCACATGTTGCCTATATAACCACAAGTAGCTCTCTAAGGGGTCCTGGAATCAAGTTGGTCCTTCCCTTGCCCACAAAACAAAGACAGTTGTTTGGGGGTGGGGATTAGCAGTGAAAGCAGCTGCAGAGTGTGCCTAAGGTTTTCCATAGCTCTGTTCAGCCTCCATTAGCATGTAAGGTGGTCTTATGGTTGGGACCAGGTGCGTCGTCACCACCGTCCATGTGGAGGTAAGCACAGCACGCCGACATTTCATGAAGGAGAGAAACTATGATTTAGTGTGAAAATGGGTTGGAGGGCATCAGTGATCATGTGTTCGTGTTGAGGATTCGTCTGAGAGAGTGAACTGCGGCTCCTCTTGTCTTATCTTCTGCTAGTTTCTTCAATGCTTGTGTCTCCTTCTCAAGAGACTTGTAACTATCTGGTCTTCAAATGTCCCTGTGTTCCTTTTAACTAAATAAAAAGTTCTTGTTTCTGACGAATGGCCGTGGGTGTTGTCTAAATCTTTTAAGTGAACAAAATATCGATCTGTTTGCATCAGCACATGAAGATGAAAACAAATTACTGTTAAAGTATGGTATGAATGGAAGTTGGAGTTATAGAGCATTTTAAACCTCATCTTTGTTAAACCTTTGATACTAGAAAATAAAGAGCTTTCATTAAGGCAATCATGACTAGTGTTGGTTGGTGAAACTTAAAGACAAATAGAGATGAGTAGGCATTGGCCCCCTTTCTGCTGCTTGGAGACTGAGGGCATGGACAGCTGTATTGTAAACTTCCATCTGCCAACACTTAGCACCCCCTTTCTCTGCTTGGCTACCCACATTGACTGGGATCTACCTCTTCCCTCCAAGCTCCCGCTGTGCATTTCTTCCTTCAGTCAGGACTTGATGGAAAGGAGACAGCGCTTTCCCCCATTTCTGTGCCACCCATGACTACCACAGCTGCAGGTCAGGAGAGGAAAGGCAATGGGCAAGGGCTGTGGTTTTGCCTTTTGTCTTGATCCAGATCCGCGTAACTGTTCCAGTATCAATTACTAACCCCATACGTTACGAGGAGTGGGGCAATCAACTTCCCTTTTATTAAAAGATGACAGTGACACTGTCCTTAGGGCTTCTTAAAATTTTAGCTGACCTTTGAAAAATGAAAAGGAGTACATGATGTATCTGTTGTGTTTGTATTTTCAGAGCATAGTTCTGATACGTGTTTTGGAATGTAGGTGAATTGTGGAACAATATCCAGGTAGTAAAATCAAACAATACCTGCCACTTCATCCTTTCCAACTGCTCCTAAGATCAGGTCATTGGAAAGGTCTTAAAAAGAGTAGTGTGTTCAGAGACTCCTGACTTTTGTCCTAAGAATAAATACCATGATTGTTTACCAGGAATTTGTAGTCCCCGATTATCTGGCCACACCTTTTTATATGACATTGTTTTCTGTTTCTCTGTTCCCCCCAAGATAGTGACTTTTGGTACAACATATGAGTATCCGAACTTCCCTAAACCTCCACCTACACAGAGGCCCTAATTCTCTTCAATACCCCAATAAGAATCATTCCTTTCAGATGTAGCCCCATCTTGTTTCTTGTTTGGTAGGGCCAGTCTACAATCCCTTAACCTTATTCTTTCTTCTATTACTTGTGATTATATAGACGTGTGTGTGTGTGTGTGTGTGTATTAAGTAGGTGTAGATTTTATCTTCCCAAATAAATCAGTAGATTTTGTGTGGAAAGCTAAATAGAAGTTTGCACATACTCTGGAAATGATCCAAGAGATTAAAGCAGTGAAGCAAATTCATTTATTCCACATTTTTGGCCTTCTAATGGGTGATTCAGCTGTGTCTAAGTAAGTTTTTCACATGTTAAAAACATCCACTGTAAGATCAGAAAAAAAAAAAAAACATTTGTAATAGTTGCATTTTTTGGATATGTCTGATTACTTTTTGGAAACTTAAAAAAATATTAGCTTAAAATAAATGGATGGTGCGATTAAATGCAGGTAAAAAATGATCCAATAAAAGAATGGAAGTTTCATTTAATTTCCTTTTTATTTTGATACAGGGGTGATCTGTAGACTTGCACTTGTTTGCTGTTTAATTATCTTGAGAGGAATGTGTAATCAATTTAGTCCAGGTCTGTGACATGAGCCTAAAGTACATATTTGTTATGAGTGGGGAAAATATTAAGGATATGCTCAAGATGAATTGGAAATTGGAAATGCATTTAGATAGAAAATCAGGAAGACTACTGAGATTCTGAAAATAGCAAGGTGGAACTAGATAATTTACAGCAGTTTACTTCAAAAAATAACATACTGTGCAAAATAGTTTATTTTACTTCTTTTCTTAATTTTGCCAAAACTTTAAGAATACAATATATGCTTTAACAGCATTCCTTTAAATAAGAAGAGTATGATAAAGATAATAATCACAAAGGAAAGATTGTAAAATCTCTGTGAAAGATTAACTGTTCACAATGAAAAAGTTACTTTGTATGGTACAGATTATTTTTTTGTCTTCACCCTTAATCCTCAGCATTTCGATGGCTTAGGTAAGAATAAAGCCTTTTAGAAATCTTTTTTGTCAAACTCTCAATTCCCATGCTCTTTAGAGTGGAATGGGAAAACCACATGGCTTTCATGTTGGTTTAGGAAACACTCTACTGCAGAAAACTTCGTATCCATTCTGTGAACCTCGGGGCCAGGGCATACACCCCTGGACGATTAGGCCGTGCGCATTGGTATCCAAATGATGTCACACCAGCCAGGAACCACCTGTTGTTTTCTTGGCACATCAATGGTCCTCCTGAATCCCCCTAAAGAGTAAATTGCAAAAGAAAATTGTAGATGTGTTTTCTTTTTTTTTTTTTTTTTTTACTTTAAAAAAAATTTTTTTTAACGTTTATTTTTTGAGACAGAGAGAGACAGCGCATGAACGGGGGAGGGGCAGAGAGAGAGGGAGACACAGAATCGGAAGCAGGCTCCAGGCTCGGAGCCATCAGCCCAGAGCCCTACACGGGGCTCGAACTCACGGAGCGCGAGATCGTGACCTGAGCTGAAGTTGGACGCTTAACCGACTGAGCCACCCAGGCGCCCCGTAGATGTGTTTTCAATTGATATATAAGATTATTTTTTAGCAAATCAATTCAAAACTACATGTCAAAAATATGCTTTAATTGAAAGTCATCTGTATACATCTTCACCAGCACTCTCTGTCAAGAAAGAGAACCTTTTGCTGCTTGGTAAGGACCCAGAGAAACTATGAGAACTAAAACATAATTTATATGTAATTCTTCATGATGTACTTTCATAGCAAGTTTCCTTACTTTCATTATGGCATTTTAATAGGGACTAAGAAAATCTCCAAGGCACAACTATGAGGAGCATCCTAACCAAAATATATATTAAAATCTGATCATTTAGTAAAGGAGGTATGATGATTTCATTCATGTAGAATTTAAACGAAGCAGATGAACATGGGAGGAAAACGAGAGAGGGGCAAACCATAAAACAGACTTACTACAGAGAACAAACTGAGGGTAGCTGGAGGGGAGGTGGGCTGGAGGGGAGGTGGATGGGTTAAAGGGGTGATGGGTATTAAGGAAAGCACTTGTGATGAGCACTGGGTGTTAGAGGTAAGTGATGAATCACTAAATTCTACTCCTGAAACTGATATTACACTATATGTTAATGAACTGGAATTTAAATAAAAACATGAAACAACAACAAAAAATAAAACCAAAAAGAAGTATGTTCTAAGTATTAGGGGTCACTTTGCAGAAAAGGCACTTATTACACACATTGTGTGTTTACAGAAACTAAAACTCACACATGAAGTTGATTTTAGTTCTTTCGGGTAGCATTAACTTTTGGGCATTAGACACCATCCGAATTGAAAAAAATCTTAACATTTCAACTGAAATTGTCCTGTCTATGATATAACCTGTAGTGATAGGCACACATATTTTCGTAAGAGATTTTAACTGATGAGTTGTTTTTAATTTTTGAAAATCTTAATTATAGCAGTTTCTAATAGAGTTAATTACATATATTTGATTTGCACATGAATATTTGTGTGTAATGCAAAAGAACATGATACAAACACATAGTGCCATTATTTAATGATGGAATTGACAAATATCTCTCTTATACTAATTGTGTAATACTTTTAATCTTTTCTTATATTTAATATTTTCTTATATGAAGGAATTAAAGCCTTCTGTACTTTGGTTGCAATCATTGGTACAATAGTTCATCCCAAGTTTGTCTTAAACATTTTCCTGAGAGACTTTTTGCCTGAATCTTTATTGTCTTTGGGATCATATTTAAGGGGAAAAATGCAGTATGTGGTGTAGAAAAGCACCTTTTCTTGCTTGGGTACAGAGGAACATAAATTGTACTGGCAAACACAGGTTTCCTCTTTTCTAGATGTAACAAATGTGTTCAAACTGTTGGAAGGCCGGGACTGGGGGTTTTATTTCTGTACCCTAAGCCCTTAGTTTATAATATGGGTCCAGAAATAATTATGGAACGATTAAGGATAAATACAGGCTCCAAGTTATATGTAACTTAGAAATTGTTAAAAAATAAACTTTAACAGTCTGGATATTTTTTAAAGGAGTCATTTAGTTTTCTTCATATTTTCTAATATATCTTAATTTTGAAAAAGACAATAGAATCTAGACCTTGATTCCATGAACACGGATTTTAAATCTCCCAACATGTCAGTTGGAAGTTATTTCCAATGAAGATATTTCCTTCTTCTACTGAGAGATAAGTATGTACTTAAAAAATATGAGTGACTGTCCAGAAAGTAAAGCGTTAACCTAAAATTTATGTTTCTATACCAGTGGTTTTAGTATGCTAAAACACGCATTGCTGGGCCCCAGTTTCGAGTTGCTGATTCAGCAGGTCTGTGCTGGGGCCTGAGAATTGGCACCTAGAGCAGGCTCTCAGGTGATTCTGATCTGCTGGATTGGAAGCTGTGCTTTGAAAACCCCTGGTATATGGGGTTCAGTGGGTTAAGCGGCCAACTTTGGCTCAGGTCATGATCTCATGGTTCACAAGTTTGAGCCCCATGCCGGGCTCTGTGATGACAGCTCAGAGCCTGGAGCCTGCTTCAGATTCTGTGCCCCCCTCTCTCTCTGCCCCTCCCCAGCTCGTGCTATCTCTCTCTCTTAAAAAATATACATTAAAAAGAAAAAGAAAACCACTGGTACAGAATAAGGCTCTACATAGCAAAATGAGTTTGCTCTTTGTGTCATTCACTTAGTTTTATATAGAGAGGACCTCTACAGCCACTTGTGGTGCCTTAAAATCCAGACATCTGCCCCCAAAACACAGCCCTTGGTAAGCCAGAAGATATTTGAGAATATATGGAGGACTAATAAGGCAAATTCTTTGCAACTATAGGGGGAAAATAATGCTACGTAGAGCTTATTCTAGTGATATATCAGTAATGGCATATTCATAATTTTAGTGTATTCTCATTGTTAAAAAAACTTAATGTTTACTATTTATTTTTTGAGAGAAAGACAGAGTGTGAGTGGGGGAGGGGCAGAGAGGGAGACACAGACTCAGAAGCAGGCTCTAGGCTCTGAGCTGTCAGCACAGAGCCCCATGCGAGACTCGAACCCACAGACCACAAGATCATGACCTGAGCCAAAGTCAGATGCTTAACTGACTGAGCCACCCAGGTGCCCTACTGTGTTCTTATTTAGTTAATCCTCTTGTATAACATAGTATTAAAGTTGAACAAAGAAAATCATGTGACCCTCTAGACTACTGATTACTCAATCACGATACCATGTTACACAAGACATTTCCCTGTGTGGGAGCTTCCTTACTTGCTAATGAACAACATACTTAGACTCCCTAGAAATCAGAGCCAAATATAAGATTTCAGAGATTTGGCATGAGTTACTGACTTAATGTAACACTAATATCAGTAGCATCGGCAGCCCTATTTTCTACCCGGTGCATGAGGCTCCTGCCACACAGCCCCCATTAACTGTAATTGACGTTGTACAGCTGATTTCCCTCCTGAACGATAATTCTATAAATCTCCCTCTAAGTGGCAATATATCTTACCTTTGCACACTTTTCATTTTAAAACGAATAAGATCCAGAGATAAATTTTAAACAAGAAGAAAGCTATCCTATCTGGCTTGAATTTGCGAGTGTTCATGCAAGCAGAATAAATGTAAAACCAAGCTGAAAGTTTAACGTGATTTGAGACACAGACTTAACTATATAGATACATATAAGATATATATAAAGATAAAGAAGATATATATAAAGATTCATCTGCTTAAGTGTATGTGAAAAAAGTCTTGTATCAAGTCGAATTACGGGTGACATATGTGTGTTAATATCTGTAACAAGTTGTTTACACTTTAACAAAGTGAAAAATTTTCTCATGGTATAAATTACTATGTTTGCATTTGTATATTCATTTCCTCAATACTGCTATCAGGTTTAATCTAATTCAGTAAATGTTAATGCATCAATCTTATTAATTTTCAAATACAAAAAAAATGCCAGAAACTTTATTTACAAAGTCTTATAATGAAAATTGTTAATATTTTTGAGCGCTTACTTAAATGCCTTATATGTGTTACCTCATTTTTAAACCTCTAAATAAAACTTAAGTGACTTGCCCAAAGTCTCACCCATAAGTATTAAGGCAAGGGTGAAAAATAAGTGTAATCTGAGCACAGAATCTACGCTCTTCGTGACTACTTCATGCTGCACCTAAAAATTAATAATTGTTCTAAAATCTCACATAATTTACTTTTTATTTGTTGAGTGCATGTGGATTGCATGGTGCTAACAGATAGCTACATTATTTCTAGGTGGTAAGATGTTTTTGTCCTCAATGAGGGTAGCTTGTGGGTAGAAGTTTCTCTGATGGTCACACAAGTCAAAAGCTATGGATACTTCAAATATATTGCCGTGTTGGCATTCAGTGAGTTCATGTTATTACATCTCTAAAATGGCATGTAAATGATAAGATGAAAATTCTACCATAGGTGTTCCAGATCCAGAGTTATGCCAGGCTGTTGAGTAAGTTCTATTTTTTAACCTTCCTACAAGTGGTTAGCTGCAAACTGGCTCTAGCCAGTTTATCCAGGTTGGTTCTTGTGCAGAAATTATTTCTTGCCACTGGAGGGGCGTCTGGGTGGCTCAGTCGGTTAAGCATCCGAATTTTCATTTCACTCAGGTTATGATCTCTCGGTTTGTGAGTTTGAGCCCCATGTTGGGCTTCACACTGATACTGTGGAGCCTGCTTGTGATTCTCTCTCCCTCTCTCTCTGCCCCTCCCCTGCTCATGCTCTCTGTCTCTCAAAATAAATAAACCTAAAAAATTTGATTGTTACAAAAAAAAAATTATTTTTTGTCATTGGACCTTTGGCCCATATTCAAAAACAAAAGTTGAAAATTAGAAGCCATTAGGTGATATTGGCCTTCAGATTTACTTTTTGTTTGTTTTAAGTTTGTATAGGGTTTTAAAGAATTAGAATTTGATTTAGCTAAGATGTATACTCTTCAGGTCAACAGTGGGCCCAGCACTACATATTTGACCTATCTCACATGTTCAAATTTTATGCCTCGTCTCTAAAGACTCTATCCGATTTTAATACTTGTTTAAAAATTAGTTTTATTTGTAATGCTCACATCCACCCAGAAGTTCTATGCTAGTAGGCCACAAATAAAAAACAAAAAGTCACAGTTTCGTAAAAGAAGAAATGACGATTTTTTTATTCCCTAATCATTGTGAAGCAATCAAATGATTACATAGCAATGCTTTCTGGAAAGGTAGGATGAGCAGTTTTACATATTTACCTGACAAGAATCTATTCCTCCTTCTTCGTAGCCTGCACATACCATATTTTCTGTAATGTTATATTCTGGCATCTGTTGCTGGCATTTCTCGTTTGATAGAAGAGGAACATTAGCTTCTTGTAATATGTTTGCAGTAGGACCTGTTCAAAATGGTAATGCAGCCAGCCAGTCAGAAGTGATCGACATGCATCACTGAATGAGCCACCATCAGTCTTATTTATTCCAACAGTTCACTCTCATTATCGAGTACTGTGTGTATATATAATGGAACTAAATGCTAAACCTTAGTATTTTAAAGCACATAATAAAGCCCATCTGTGGATCTTGCCAAATGGATAACAGTAAAGTACTTCTTTAGTGCCCAAGGGCTAGCAGGAATGGTGGATTGGACTAGACAGTCTTTAGGCATTTTCAGTATTTGTAAACGGTTACAGTATTGCTCATGGGGAAAAAAAGCCCACCAACACAAAACGTTTCATTTACAGAAATTAGCAACAACTCAGAAATCCAGGAGGCTTTTCATTTGGCACCTGAAGAGGTGCTCCCTCATAATGGCATTCAGCAACTTGGTGATGCTATGTGAATGAGCAGGTGCACACCGAGCAAAAGACAAAGCTCAAATGAGCTGTGCCCTGGTCTAAGGGCAATCAGCTTGTCATCCATGTGCAGGTGAAGAGAAAGGAGGCATTTTGTAACAGAGTGTATTTCCATGCTTTTTATAAAATGACTCATCTATTGCAAGCATGGATCTCTGTTTACTGAAATACTACTCCCAAGAGGGATGTGAAACAAGCAGGTGTCTGTCTAGTGCCTCAGAAAAGGCACATGGTAAGCACTTTCTACTAATTAGCAATTCTATTTGGTTCCTCAAGAAATGCAGAAGGTTGATGATAACTTAGTGCATATGACAGCTAAATGTATGTGACTTCATATGTTGCAGTAAATGTTGCTGCAAAAATGTATGTGATTTCATTTCCAGCTAAGTTTAATCCACACACTAAAAAGACAGGAAACAAGTGTGTGTGTGTGTGTGTGTGTGTGTGTGTGTGTATGACTCAGTGGTGTGTTTAATGTTTAGTAACTGGTTTCAAGAAAAAAATCCCCGATACGTATCATTTGCCTGATGTAAACACTCCAACCATGGCCAATTTCAAGGTACCAGCATGACAGTGAACAGGAGTTGGGAGAAGATATGCACAAATGGCAATTTCTGGCTGGTGCCGGTGACTCCAACAGCATACCACTGGTTGACTTTTGAAGTCTGACAATGGGTTTTGAAAGGTGAAGATGGAGAGGCACCTGGGTGGCTCAGTCGGTTAAGTGTCCGACTCTTGATGTTGGCTCAGGTCATGATCTCATGGTTTATGAACATGGAGCACTGTGTGGTCAAGCCCCGTGTTCTGGGCTCTGCACTAACAGCACAGAGCCTGCTTGGGATTCTCTCTCCTGTTCTCTCATTCCCTACCCTGCCTGCTCTCTCTCTCTCTTTCTTTTAAAAAAATTTTTTTTAAATGTTTATTTATTTTTGAGACAGAGAGAGACAGAGTGTGAGTAGAGGAGGGGCAGAGAGAGAAGGAGACACAGAATCTGAGGCTCCAGGCTCCGAACTGTCAACACAGAGCCTGAGGCAGAACTTGAACTCACAAACCACGAGATCGTGACCTGAGCTGAAGTCGGATGCTTAACCGACTGAGGCGACCCAGGCGTCCCCCTCTCTCTCTCTTTCAAATAAACATTTAAAAAATTAGTAAAAGAGGTGAATATGGAGGAGGAAATTCAGCATCTCAAAGCCATTCATTCATTGAGGATGGACCAGTAGTTTTTATTGTAAACTATTATAAAGTCCAAGGCAATTTTGCTACTTGTCAAGGAACAAAAAATGGTTGGGTCTAGGACAAACTCTTCGGTAAAGAAAAATTTGAGCAGTATTTTTATATTTAATATTTATTTGCCAATGTGAATTGCCATTAGGATAATTAAGAATGCACACAAAAAGATATACATAAAAATATCAGTAAAGTTATTTTAAGTTTACTAATTGCCTTAATTTAGTCAACTAGTATCATTTCATTTCTTCCTAGTAAAGCAATGTTCATGGTTTTCCTAGATGATTAGTGTAATATATTCAAAAGGTGGAGGGGAACTGGGTTTTACACAACTAGGTATCTGGAAATCATAAGGCAAAATTCATAAAATTCATTAAAATTTCCATTACCCAGGAAGTATTTAATTATGACCTGACCATTTATTCCTAAATGAAACTGATCGCAGATGCAGATTTCCCTTGGCTCCATACCACTCTTAGCGACATTTTTAAGCCAATTAAATGCATATCTTTAGTAACAATAAATAAATGAGTCAAGTTTACTCAGCTCTTAAAAGAAATACCCATTTCCTATGGAATAAAGAGTCTTAAACTTTGTTAGTGGATAATTTGTTTTTGAAGAGTCTACATCATGGTCATAAATGTCTTTTAGTTTGAAGTCTGATAGAGAAAATATCTATCTAGGAATCATTTTTACTCTGTAGCTTTCAAATTTAATAAATCATGGCATTTTTCAAGTGGAGGAAATACAAGAATATACAGTCTTTGACTTCAATATACTTTATGGACAGAAGACATGAGGCATTTCAGCAACATAATGTAATTACAGTGGAGAACCTTTGTCGAAATCATTAGGCAAAGATTTGACTTAGAACATCATCCTTTCTTTTACAAGGAATATGGGAATTTTAACTCTGGATGCTTTGCTTCTGGTATCTGCATCTCTCCACACGATTCTGTGGCTTTTCATCTTGTACAGTTAAGATTTTTAAATATCTTGGCCACGATCTGTTGGGACTCAAGAGGCCTAGTTCTTCCACCAGAGTATATAGTGCCTTTCCTTTTTGCTTAATATTTAATAAGTTGCCAAAATTCTGTTCTAGATGGAATAACTCCTATTCGGAATCCAAAAGCAACATGCCTTGTAGTTACATTTAGAGAGAATAAAGTACTGGAATGTTTAAAAAAATATGTTCAGTTAGTTTTAATATGCATTTTTTCTGTGTTTGGAAAACATCTTATTAAATAATGCTAACAAATCAATTTATAGTCTTCAGTGTAAGATTTATGCCACATCTGAATCTGCTCATCAGTAGAGTGAGTCAGAATGTTGAAAGGGATTCTTTTCTCATTTCTTAGGAAATGTGAGTATGAGGCCTTTATGTGATAAATGAAGATAGTTTTATTGATTTGGAAAATGAAACAGGTAATAATTTGGCTTTTGATCAGACTTTATCTATGTGATTTACAAAAATAAATTTTATAACCTTTGTAATATTCATTTAAATAGATGTATCTTTTCTCTTTATCAGAGTATTTATAATACTTAAATTACATACTAAGTTTGGGGAATGCTTAAACTCTCTTCCAAAAAATATCATAGTTTTATAATATGTTCTACACAACCTGGATTAAAATATATATATATACAAATACACACCATATGAATATAAACCTGACAGTGCTTTTAAGAGCTATTGCAAAACTTGTTCTAAGAGTTGCAAAAAATATTGAAAATATTCACAGGATAGTGCAATACCATACTTCTTAGTAGTAACATTTTCTTTTTATTGAGTCTGATAATTTACCTTGATGTATAAGCCTCCCCCAGCCAGCAATGGAACAAATTCTTCCTGGAGGAAAAACGTGATTTTCTTCCAGTAAACAAATAGGTTGTATATAATCTGGAAAAATAGAATAAGAACAGACACACATGCATTTCTAACAGATTTTAAAAATCAATTATTTTCAGCACCTTATCTAAAAAACCTGTATTTTTGTTTTTGTTGCTTGAACATTTTTTAGACATCAATTGCTTGAACATTTTTTAGACATCAATCTTAGGGGAGAGAGGCATCTCCAGGAGGCTCTCTTTGATAATGGACTAGGTATCACTAGTGGTCTTTTGGGATCTTTTTCTACATTGTATCCTAATTGCTCTTTAATAATGTAAACAAGGTCTTAGTTCTAGAGTTGATCATTTATATTTGATTTTAAGTAATCATGCTATTTACAGTGTCAGTTCTGTAAAAATCTTGGTATGGCTCTTCTTTAGGGTCAATTAAGACACTTGGACAAATGTTCTGATTTTCCCCAGTTATCTCCACATTTAAAAAAGCTTTTAGGTGATTGTTTTACAGGGTACTTATGGAAGCATTAGCATTGGTCACTGACTTTTAAAGCCCCTTTCCAACAATTTACAAGCTGCCTGACATTTATTAAGCACCCACTACATGTAAGACCCAGGGCAGACACAAAAATGAGTAAGATATGGTGCTTACCTTCAAGGACAGGGCTACACTACATAATTAATAGTCTGCCTTTAATAAGTGCTCTAATGTGTGTGTAGACCAAATTCCAAAAGAGCAAAGAAATGGTAGCACTTTCTCTTCACTGGGGATTGGAAAAGTCTTTGGAGTAAAGGATGGAGTTGAGCAGAACCCTTCGTGTAAAGTTCACTGCCTCAGATGATTTCTAGCATGTTATCTAGGTATTTGGAGGAAGTCTTGCAGCTGCCACTCTACTAATATTGTTAAAACTCCTTTAAAATCTTCATTCTATGGATATTTTAATTTTTACTCACTTTACTCTTAGAATATATGTTCTTCTCTGTTTGTCCTACACTGCCCTTTGTGGTAGATGGACCTGCCTTTCTTTGAGAAATACAGAAAGCATGCATTGTAATGACCTATTTTCTCCCAGCTGCTCCTTTGAGTTTACTATTACAGAGAGCTTGGAATGTTTTATTCTGCTGGCCAACTTTCTAGAAAGTTGGATTTAGACACCTTGATGAAGATAATTGAATATGTTCCACTCCATTCCCCAATTCCATTTAAGTTATAATGATTTCTATAACAAATTATCCAACTTTTATGCACTATTAATTCATTGGTACTAATAATATTTCAAATCTAACTTTGAATGCATTTGGCCAGATAAGATGACTAAAGCTGATTTCTTTTACCTGTGTAGTTCACTTTAAAATCCAGATGCATCATGGCGATGTCACTGTCCTTTATTCGTTTATTGTAATGTGGGTTTATGACAATTTGATCTATCAACCGAGTTACTATGTGAGGAGAAGTCAGATTCGATGTCATCTGCAGTCCTAGGATTGCTTTCCACTTAGATGGCTCAACATTTCTCCTGAAGATTGTGAAAAAGACATATAAGGAACTTTCCATCCACCACAGTTACTTTCTACAGATCTTTGTAGTAGGTATTTCAGAACTATGTGTGCCCATCCTAAAATATGCTTGAATTTCTCTGAACCAGTCTTTAAAAACATTCCTTTAACTTTTATTCTTCTGATCAGATCATAGAAAGAACCTCAGTTAGTGCTAATTTCTATCACTTATCTTAAATCATCTCGATCTCTAGCTCGATTGTGGTTCTCAACTTCAGTTTCACAATAGAATCACCTGGAGTATTTTTAAATAACACTGTCGCCTGCTTCCCTTTCTCTATCTCTGATTTTATGAGTCTAGAATGGAGAGAGGGCTTTAAAAATATATATTATTTTTACATTAAATCTCTAAGTTTATCCTAACATATGGCCACGTTTGGGAACCACGCCTTAGATCACATTCCACTGTAGAGATTGCATCTTGGTCCAGGGTTTCTTCAGGCAACCACAACAGCTATGGTAGTAAGGGAAAGGGGTTTCAGGAGAACTCTCCTGTTTAGCGGCTCACTGAATTTACACACAGTTAAAATCAGCAAATAAAAGCTATTGTGATGCTTACAATCTAACCTAAAAATTTGAGTGATTTTCATATGCAACAAAGTTGAAAAATTTTCCATACGTAATGTCCTTTAATAGTGTATTGGTCAAGGCTAACATTTGTGTTATATGCAGGTGAAGTTACAGTTCGAAAGTGTGAAGGGACTTCTAAATGTGCTTTTGGCCTGCAACATCTTCACACCAAGAAACTACTAGTGAATAGCTGGAATTAAGCCATTTAAGCCATATTCACAATGAAGTCAAAATTCAGTAACTGCAATTTTAGCAGAGCTAGTGATTTAATTCTTCATAGTTACAAGTGCCTCGTTTAATGTGGCATTTCAACTGTTAGAATCCAAATCACTTACAAATACACAAAGGGCATGAAGTTATTTCAAGTCCGTTTGTTCACCTTTTTACCTGTCTATTCATTATTTTGTTTAAATTAAACAAAGGATCATGTTTGATTAAGTCACAGTCATCAGTAAAGCCAATGAATGCCCAAGCATCCAGGCGACATCCACGGATAACCACACTGCATTAAAATCAGAGATAACTTGCTCACATACTTTATAGCAATAGCCTAACACCCATTTATGGACAACTTATTTTGTGCCAAGGCCAGTGCCCTGTACTTCGCATCAACTCTTTTCATTTTTGCTTCAGTGCTATGGATTTTACAACGAGAACAAACTGGGTACTGACAGTTTACGTGGTGGGGCAGAAACTTGAACTGGGGCTGTTTGACCTCAGAGGTTGCATCTGCACCAGCATACTGGGGTGCCTCCAGTGGCCATGGGTAGGGTTCTGTGGGCAGGGTTGAGAACATGAAGGGAGGGTTGGGAGAGAGATAGGATCTGCCACTGAATTATCTGGGCTCAGGTAGGGAGGATGTGTCTGCTCTTAGGGGCTGGTGATAGCTCCTTACGTGCCCAGATGCCGGGCCAGGAGGGTATTATGGTGCTGTAGAGGCCCTGTTTGCTTGTCAAGAGGGCTTTTTGATTCTTCCTGTCTGGGTCAGAGGAATCATCAGTACTGACTGGACTGGCCAAACTGGACACATTGATGTTTTCAGACATTCTGCCTGCATGCACTCCCACTGTACCCTGGGACTCCCCTGCCCACACTGGCCTACTCAAAGACGGGATAGAATGAAATCTCTTTCCTGGTGTCCTATCTCTAAACTTCTTGCTGTATCACATATTTAAACATGTTTCCTAAAGCTCAGCTGGTCATGGGTGTCTCTTGATTAGTATACCTGTTACGGTTGATGGGTAACAGGTAGCTACTCTTTTTTAAGAATTGTGTTTTTTATTAAACATTTAATATATACCTAATATTTACAAAAAATTGATTTTACAATTACCACACCATGTTTCTTACTTTACCTTCAATTATATCTACTTATACGCTTTACATTTTACATTATCATTATATTTTACATAAACAATGTGTAATATTAATATTTCATATCATAAATAATATTAATCACATTAATGGTATCATGTTGAAAAAATAACTATCAAAATCTGCTCAAAAGGCGTATGAGCCCATTACAGAGGTTCAATTTTAAAGTTGCCAGAATGTATTTATTTTCAAAAATGATAGGATTGTCTTCTTAAGTGCTTTCTACATATTTTATCTTCAGCAAAACTTACATGGAAGTTCAGACAGATAATGCAGTTATTCGCTATAGGTTTAACTCAATGATAAAATAATGCAGTTCCGTAGCTAACCTCCTCTTTTTTTTTTTCTTTTGAGAACGAGAGAGAGGGCACAGGAATGTTTTGAGGAACGTGAGCGAGGGGCAGAGAAACAGACAGAGAGAGAGGGAGAGAGAGAGACAAGAGGGGCTCACCCAAAGCAGGGTGGGAGCTCACCTGATGCAGGACTCAAACTCATGAACCATGAGATCATGACCTGAGGCAAAGTCAGATGCTTAACTGACAAAGCCACCTAGATGCCCCTAACCTCGCAAATTCTTGTCTTTTATAAGTACTATACTCCTTCTGAGAACACTAAATATTAGTTACTGATATGAGGGAGCTTGCAGGCAGCACAAAGCTTAGTAATCACCATTTTGTCTTGTTATTTTAAGGTTTGAAGTAGAAAACCAATCCATGATGCGTGAACTGTGAAAATTAAACATACATGCTTCAAGCTACTGGTCTAATTAAATACAAGTTACAGCAATATTAATCTGACACATTCTTAACGATTTCTGAAGTTGTTATAGCACTACACGGAAAATAGCCTTTTTTTCATGTTTTTATTTCTCCTGTATCTATAGACCGTACTATAGGAAGGAGATACCCCTCCAACTTATCATTTGCATTTCTCCCTCAAGTCTTACTCCACATGGCTTTTCATGTCTATATGCTTAGCTTCCCCACCACAAGCCCACATCAGCACAAGCACCATTAGAACAACTACATCCTATTGCAATCTTAGTGCCTTCTCTCAGAAGAAAGGCTTGAGAATACAGAAGTTATAGCCAATGGTACTCAATTTTATGTATCACCTGAAGAATTTTGCTAAAAATCTTGAATCCTAATTTCCACTTCCAGAGACTCTAATTTGGAAAGTTGGAGGGGGACTCAAGAATCTGCCCTTTGTTATTACTGTTGGGATAGTGAGCAATACAGAATCCTCCCTGGCTTTTCCATTCACCCAAAGCTAAGACAGAGAAAGAAAGGCCTCAGAAAAATCAGTGTAGATGAGGAAGGGGTACTTATTATGTTTTAAAAACATATTTGTCTCAAAATATCTGCATTCTAGTGAAACAAGAAAAAGCTATAGGACAGGAGACAGGTGCAGATGGAACAGGAAATAGCCCATTGGATAGGCAAGTCCCAATCTGGAACAGACTAAAGAGGGCAGAAGTGAGTACCTTAAGGTAGGGAACGTTGGTTGAATTTCTGCTGCATTTCGCCTGTGCCTGCCTTGTTCAAGCAAAATATGTTTCTTAGTAGCAAAAGAAAGAAAGGCACAGGTTTGGGGGCAACAGAAAGGCATGTATTCTTGACTTCTATAACCTCAAAGACTAGCACACTTCCTGGTGCACAGTAGGTGCTCCTTCGATGCTGCACCAGATGGGAGGACTAGCACTATGCCCACTCTAGGTTGCCATGTGCTGGTGTATAAATAAATTCCCTACTCAGAGTATGGGACCTTCATTGTGGTAAAGGGTAAATATGGTAAGACAGTTATGATAGAGCAAGATGATATGCCGAAAGGAAGAAAAATCAGTGGGAACCTGGAACTCTGAATTGCAATATTTTTCCGTTCTACAATTAGCAAAGATGGTACTTTAGTCAAGTCTACCCATGGCCAACCCCAATGTTTACCCCCAGCACAGCATTGTAGGTCTCTATTATTATTCTCCACTGAATGGAAAAAAGATTCCCATGAGGATACCCAATTCCATTTTTTAAGGCAAGGAAAAAGTAGAATGCCTCTGAAATATGGTGCTGTCAGAGAGTAAGAAAGTCTTCAAGGAATAGAGCCCAAAGGTCCATCGACTGATGAAGGGGTAAAGAAGACGTGGTAGATATATATACAATGGAATATTTCTTAGCCACCGAAAAGAATGAAATGTGATCTAGATGGCATAATGCTAAGTGAAGTAAGTCAGCCAGAGAAAGACAAATACCATGTGATTTCACCCATATGTGGAATTTAAGAAACAAAACAGATGAGCATAGTGGGGGAAAAAGAGAGGCAAAACAGAAAACAGACTCAACCATAGAGAACAACCTGAGGGTGGATGGAGGGTAGGTGGATGGGGTATGGGCTAAATGGGTGATGGGCATTAAGGAAGGCACTTGTTGTGATGAGCACTGGGTGTTGTATGTAAGTGATGAATCACTGAATTATACTCCTGAAACCAATATTACACTGTTTGTTAAATAACTGGAATATAAATAAAAACTTGAAAAAAGAATGTTTTCAAGAATATCAGGGGTAATTTTAAAAGAAAAGAGGAGCTAGATTAAATGGGATAATGCTGGTCAGTTTTAGTACTTTAAGTATCATATGGTATCACAGTAATATTGAATAATGAATTATTTCAATAAGGAATGAAATAAATGTATTTGGTCATCTCTAAAGAGCTAAATTAAAGAATGGGAGATTGGCAAGAGGCCTCTCTATGGATAATTTCATTATTGATGTATGTCAATTTAATAGCTGTGATCCGGAGTATAAATCTATATATACCTGTCCACCCAAGAGGCTGAGTAGTGGTTGCTTCTGGAAGCAGGGATGGTGATTGGGAAGGGGGAATAAGAGAATTCTGCATGTGATGGAAAGTTTCATGTCTTGATAGGAGTGTGGGTTACACAGGCATATGCCTTTTCAAAATTCATCAAATTGTGCACTTAAGATTATGCAGTTGCTCTCTGTCAGTGGGAAAAAACAAATATTAAACTCTAGGTGGTGAGTTTGCTTAACAGCGGCAGGGTTAGCAATTCTCAAACTACTTGTGTTCTAAGCTTGAACAAATCCATAAATATTTTGTGGATGGTAGGAACAGGTTTCTCATTATTGGAGATGAGCTAGAATGGATCTTGCGGCAATCTATTTTCATTGGAGCTGCCACTTTGAGTTCATATTTATAGGTATATGGCTGTATCTATTGAGAGGGTCTAGGAGCTCGACACACCAGCAGTCGCAAGGAGCACACAAGATCTTGATTTGTAAAATGTAGAAGAAACTAAAATTACCTAAACAGAACTGGGGTTTCTTAGAAAGTTTGATTTGAGGACTAGGGGGGGGGGAAGAAGCACAAAATGAACCTGGAACATCTTATTTTGCAGAAAGTAAAGAAATTCTCAAAGAATGGACATACATCAAGACCAACGCGGGGGCAAGCTTAAAGGGTTTCACCAAATATGAGGACTTTCTATAAAATAACTTGCTGTAATAAAAAATATCAAAGACAAGAAAGACATAAAGATAGCAAGCCTGGCAGAAAGTCTATTCCAGATTGAAAAAGATGAAAGAGTTGTAGTAACTAAATGCAGTGCATTATCCTGGGTTGGTTCTTGGGTGGCAAACAGACAAACAAACCAAGAAGGCTATAAAGGGCATATTTAGGACAGTAGACAAAAATGAACACATATTATAGATTAGATAGTGGTATTGCATTAATGTTAAATGTCCATGACTTTCTGTGATTATGTAGGAAAATATCCGTGTTCTTAGTAAACATACAGAGTAAAGGGGCACAGTGTCTAATCCACTATAAAGAGATTCAGAAAATAAATATTTCTCCAGATTGGAGAGAATGAAAGAATATTTCTCCAGATTGGAGAGAAAGATAAGAAAGTTTTCATAGCGTAAAATGTAAGCAATTGACGAATCTCAGTGAAGGTACATAAGAGTTCTATGTGCTAGTATTTGCAATTTTTGTTTGTGTTTGAAATTATAGCACTATAAAAAGTTTAGAAAATAAATATGCTGAATGTCTCCTGGGCAAGAATCAGACTCTGGACCTTTTCTGCACAGGAACAGCAGGACAATAAAATTTTTATTGCACATTTATGTAATTCACAGTACGCAAAAGTATTGCATCATCTTACTTTTGTCCTGATAATCACTCTAGGGGGTGGGCATCCTTAAGAACCCCCTGTGGGTGAGGATACCTAAACAGAGATACCAAGTCACATGAAGTCAGTCGCGTAAGTAGGATCAAAATTCTATCCTCTGGTTTAAAGTCAACCTTCCTTTTAAGGCACAGTAAAGTTGGTCCATACTCTCCAAATCTCTGTTTTAAGGTTGGAAAAGAAGACAAATCAGTGACAGAGAAAAAGAACAGGCATAAGGAAGCTTAATGACATCCAGGAACACTGTGGCTGATGGATGGGAATAGGAGTGTGGACTGTGGTAGACAGAGAAGAGCTCTGTCCAATTAAACCATTTAACCACCTGCAGATTAAAACGCCTGGACCAGGTTTACGCTTTTTGGGAAAGAAGAAATACTACAACTGAATGGGTAAGGAGAGCAAAATGCAAGGGTGGTGAGGATGAGTTTGAATTCATCACAATTCTATTACAGTTTACACTTGTTTGCTTGTGTTCCAATTGAAGCTGTGTGAAAAGACATTTTATGTCCTATATAACTAAACATGTGTTTATAGTAGACCAAACTGCTTTTCTATTTCGTTTGAATATTTGTGGTTTAAAAAGCTATGATATTGGTATCATTGACCTACAACAAGTACATCTGTAAGGCAGATAAATGAAAGATGCCACTAATATTACTGTAAGCCTGGTTGACATTTAGAAAGCATATGTTCTGCAAGAACATCAAACGGACTAATTTACCAAATCCAAGGTTAATGTGGGAGGTTGCTAACTTAATAAGACCCATCTTTGTGCAATAGAAAACAATGAATCTGTAGGTAAAGATACCTTTCGCTTGTAAATTGGGATATAGGTTACCCACCTGTTGCATCTGAAGGTATAGGTTATGTACAGGTAAAAGTTAAAGTCATGTTTAGCAGGGGATGGGAAAATATTGACTGCTATGGACATTTTTTTGTGGTGTGGCTGAAAAAAGATTAAAATATTATTATCAAGAGGCAGCAGAGTCACGAAGGTGCAGTTTAGCTATGGGACAGGCTGTAGTTTACTCATCTAGATACAGGGTGTGATGCATAGAATAGAGAGCTTGGATGTAGATGGGCAGTAACTTGGGTAGTCCTTTTGGAGCCCAGGTGATTAGCCCAGCTCTGGCTATGGGTCCTTATTTCAGATTCCTCGGGTTCTGAGTTCAAGTTTGCCCTCATGCTGGTCCAATGGGATCAATCCTTTAATACTCTACTCCCCGTCCCCGTCTCCCAAACAACGATCATAACCTTCTGCATCTGACAATTTGTCTCCATCCATCAAAGAACTTTCACTATCTGGGTTGGTAGGGAGTTAGTCTTTTGATCTGATTATAGCTATATCTTACATTCCTGAGCACACATGCTTCATTTCTCAGAGATTCTGGACACTGGCCACAGAGGCTTATTCTAATCCTCACAACTCAGGCCATTCTCTGGAGGTTCCTTTTACTCAATTAAGGACAGTAAATTACCTTAGGATCAGGGCTTATGAATCTTCTATGAGGAAGCTACCTTTTACTTGGGCCTAATTCAGAAGTGTCAGAATGAGACTACCTAAGAAGGTGCCTTCTTTCAGGCAGAAGCAGAGAATTAACACGTTCTTGGGCCCAAGAATAGTTCTTTTCTCCTCCTTTTCTCCCCGTCCCTCCACTCTCTCTGTTTTTTCCCTGTGGCACTGCTTTGGGAATGGCTGCTTCTAGAAGGAGAAGACAGATCCTAGAATTCAACATGTATTTTGTCATACTACATAACAAAAAAAGAGTTAGATATGGTTGATATTGTTTCTAAGATTCAGTTATGGGTAGCATCAAACTAGATGTGACTTGAGAAGGAAATATTTTTATTCTAAGTCACAACAAAGTCCTTACGCATGAATTTCTAGAACACAGTTTATTAGTCACTTAAGGGCTATTTGAACGTGCTTTTTTTTTTTTTTTTGATACTGACAATTTCTGACGCTATTGGCCTGATTGAACGATAACCAGCACAATTTATGCATTAAATACGAATTTCATGCCTTTAAAAGTGCTTACCTTGTGTAGGTATGAACTTCAATTTTCATGTATGTAGGAAACATAATGCTTGATGCAAGTATCTAATGAAGAATTGATTTTTAATTTAGCGTTCTCTATGTTTATATATGATTTTAATGGGAAAAATGGTACTATATAATGTCAGAATGGCAGGAACATTTCCCTGAGGGGATGATTTTGTGAGGCTGCAGGAAATGGCATGCAGAGTGTCTGCTGTGGTCATCTCATCTGGGAGAAGCCACTGTGATGTCACACTCACCCATACACACAGTGGGCGGCCGACACCAGCCAGTCGTCGCTGACGAGAGATGCACCACAGAGCAGTTGGCCGTTGTAATAAAGGGCGACGACCCAGGGCCAGGCTCCTTCTTTGGCATTATTTCCTCCAACAATCTTTGGGCTGACTCGTGGAGTCACTAGTTTTTTCCCACATGCTATTAAAATAAATGAAGAAATAAAATAAATGAAGACATAAAATAAGTGAATTAAAATAAATCTATTTTATTTTGGTGGATTTCCTTTGCTTACGAAAATTTAGTGGATCACTACAAAATAGTGATATACCAACTCCATTCGGAATTTTAAACGGAAGGCATGAAGGAAGAAAACGTGACAAAATACTTACGTTTTTGGTTACATTGTAACTGAATCAGTGAATCCTGTAAACACTGTTTACTGTAATAGAAGAACAATTATATTTCAGAAAGTGTGCACCTAACATTTTAAAACAAAGTATAGTGTATCTATTTTAATCTTATTATCTTATTTTTTTAGTAGAATTAACCTTCAGATGTAAGTAGGTTATATGAAATGTGGGGACGCTGACATGCACAGCAGGAAAATCCTCAGTTTAAAGTCAAATAGAACGGAGTTTGAGCCCTTAACTCTCTACCACTTACATTTAGTGATTTTGGATAAGTTGTTTAGTGTCCCTGGGATTCAGTTTTGTCATCCATAAAATGGGAGCAATAGTAGTTACTTTGTTGGAGTTTTGTGAGAAGTTAAATAAACTGGAGTTATTGTGCCATATACACAATGAACATTCAATAAATCATAGTTATCGTTAGTTTGCTTGAACCAACCTTGGATATCATCATTCTATAATACAGAACATGTCTCAGTATTGCTAATCAGGCAACTATAAATGCCTCGCATTGTGTGTGAGGCTGTGTACCTCATTCAGAAAATTCACTGATTGATGAATCACAGGCCCTTCTTTCAAGGGAGATAAACATATAAACAGCAAAATATAAGACAAAGTATAGGCATAAATAATTTAAAAACTCACTACCTGTTTAAATACTTGGATACCAACTTTTTTCAAAGCCAAGAATTCTATATTAAACAAAAATTTAAACAAAGGAAGAGTTAAAAAATGTGTTATACTTATTGACCACTAGAGATCAGTATAATACAAGGAATTAAAGTACTTTCCCACAGTTTCCTGATTCTGCCAGGGCAGATACTGGTCACATTGAAACAAGCACATACACACATATATAACTTTAATAATTTCTATTTATATATTTAGCTACATATGTTGTGCATATTACTTAGGTGTTTGAAATTTCAGGTAAAAACAAAACAAAAACACAAAGCAAGACCCAAGATTCGTATGCGATCACAAGTACAATCAAAGCAATTCAGTGTTTCTGGAACATACATGATAAGGCTTATTTGAAACCACGTGCATTCATACTGTCCAATCGACATATCACTTAGAATATAAGTTAACTTCAATTGAAATAAAAGAAAATATACTTACATTTTATTAATAAGCAATGTGGATGTGATGTGGGAAACCAAGGCAGAAGGAAATGGTAGATAAAATAAATTTCCTTATAACCTGCAGCCTATTGACAAATGCTTGAGGCAGGGGAGGACAATATTTCTCCAGGAACTCCCTAATGTCTTAATGTTAATGCTTTGCTAGAGACTGACAATAGCTAGGCCTCCATATAAAAGTCCTTCTGGAAACTCCTTATTGCCTTTACTTCCCCTAGCTCCAAAGTATATAATCAGTCACCCTTCACAATCCTGGGGAAGCTCTTCCTGCCCATGGGTCCTGTCCCCATCCTTTTATAAAATTACTGTTTTGCCCCAAAGACGTCTTAAGAATTTTTTCTTGGTTGTGGGCTCCGAACCACACCCCCTCCCCAAATCCACAACCACATCACATGCATGTATATCTATCTAAATATGGGTATATCAATATATAGTCATAATGAACTCCCCTTCTATTATATACTCATCGTTGGGAGAAAAGCAGTTTCTAGAATGCTTTCCAGCATACTTTCAAGTTCATCCAAACTCTTTCTATATCTATAGTACTCATCAGTGAAAATCCATATTCAAAATGGTTCAGCATTCTTAGATATTAAAGATGCCTAATACTCTGTGGTATGGACAAAACTGATGAAATTCTTTTTAGCAAGCATAGAAAAGCTTAATAAACTTTTAAAACAAAAAGTAACTATTAAATTAACCAGAAAATGGACCTGAACTTTGCCCCTCATTCTCCATGCATTTCAGCCAGTCAAACTTTTCATGCATAAACACACACATGCAGTTTCTCAGTGTAGAGGAATAAATTCCTTAGTCTCTGGTCAGAATGAGCAGTGACTCCACACTTTGCCCAGGTATATTTAGAGAGATTGGAGGGAAACAGAATTATTGTCCCGGCCTTTGGTCCTGGAATCAGAGCTAGGTCAGCCCTCTGGACAGGAAGAAAGACAAGAGCAGGATCCTATGTCTTTCTCTCAGCCCCATTAGTTGAGGGGCTATTGCGATATAAATGGATGGGTTTATATCTATTATATTGACAAAGTAAACATTTCTCTCCCATATATGGCCATCAGCATGGTCTTTTTTTCTCGTTGATTGGCTATGCTTTCTCTTTCTTTCTCCTTTCTAGAACTGCTATTTATTTATTTCTTTTTAGTTTTTTTTCTTTTTTTATTATTTGAGAGAGAGAGAGAGAGAAAGAGAAAGAGAAAGAGAGAACAGGAAGGGGCAGAGAGAGGAAGACAGAGGATCTAAAGCTGGCTCTGTTCTGTCAGCACAGAGCCCAACCTGGGACTTGAACCCACAAACCACAAAATCATGACCTGAGCCAAAGTCAGAGGCTCAACAAACTGAGCCACCCAAGCGCCCCTTCCAGAATTGTTATTTAAAGTGAGCTGTTGCCTTTGGCAATTTAGAAGATTGCAAGGTAGAGTGGAAAATAGAGGAATGTGGGGTTGCCTATGGATTTGTGAGCATGTCCAGGTCATGCTTTAGTTTCCTAGGCCTTAGAGTAGAGTAATACTAAGCATATATATGATAACATAAGCATACGTACAATAACATAGCATATGCACAATAACATAAGCACGCATACAATAACATAAGCATACATACAATAGGGACATCAATGATACTGTCATTTTGTTGATAAGCATGGAATAACAGACTTCTGCTCTGAAACATGGACATAATTGAGATGAATTTTTAAAAATATTTTTTCCTTTGTTCTTTTTCTTATCCTTAAAGTCTATAAGATATAAACAAAAGAACTTTTCGGTGTACAAACTGCTTTTGATCTACAATGCTAATGTAAATTTAAACATGCTTATAGAAGGAAATCTAGAAATCTGCTTTCTCATTTGAAAATGCTTTGCTTCACCCCTTATGAGACTAATAATATCAGTCAAGGCCCAGCAAACATTCATATAAAACATTCAATTGCAAAGTCCTTGGTACTGAAAATACTCCTTTATCAATTTGTTTTACTGGTTGAGCTCACAGATATAACGTTTCATGAATAGCTGAATAATTACATAATTTCATTTTTTACCATTAAGTATGTTATACAAAAAAACCTGCAAGCTAATGTACCAGCAATGACATCTTAAATCTTTGTCTGTAGTTATGGCTTCTTGAAGTTACTCTCTTCCTACCTGCAGCTGGTCTTTAATGGAACTTTAAAATTCAAAAGCCAGGGCGCCTGGGTGGCGCAGTCGGTTAAGCTTCCGACTTCAGCCAGGTCACGATCTCGCGGTCCGTGAGTTCGAGCCCCGCGTCAGGCTCTGGGCTGATGGCTCGGAGCCTGGAGCCTGTTTCCGATTCTGTGTCTCCCTCTCTCTCTGCCCCTCCCCCGTTCATGCTCTGTCTCTCTCTGTCCCAAAAATAAATAAAAAACGTTGAAAAAAAAAATTAAAATTCAAAAGCCAATCTCAACCAAAAAAAATATCATGAATGCCCAAACAGGAGAAGTGACATAATTTAAGATAAAATAGACGTTTGAATACAGGAAGGAGGTTGCTTTTTAAACAGTAGTAAAAATTATGAAAATGAACCTAATTTAAAACTTTTTTTAATGTTTATTTTTGAGAGAGAAAGAGAGAGAGACAGAGAAAAAGAGAGAGAGAGAGAATGAGCAGGGAAGGGGCAGAGAGAGAGACAGACAGACAGAATCCAAGTGGGATTCAGGCTCCAAGCTGAGAGCATAGAGCCTGACAGGGGGTTCAAACCCACAGACTGCGAGACATGACCTGAGCCGAAGTCGGATGCTTAAGCTACTGAGCCATCCAGGAGCCCAAAAATAACCTAATTTTAAGGAGCATAAGACAATATGCAGACACAACTAGAAGTCTAGACTCCTTCCCTCAATATTCATGTTCTATTTGCTAAATACCATGACTTTCGCCCCTCTCTTCTCTTGATAACTAATTTGTGTCACCCTTTTTAGTCTGACTAACATTGGACCAATTTATCCCAACTCTCAGAATTTTTTTGGGGGGGATTTACTTGTTAATGAATTTGAAGGTAAAGATAGAAAGGGTATAGAAGTAAACTTATTGAATCTCTATCTATGTGCTGCACAATTTTATATGCAATATCTCATTTGACTGCCTTACCATATACATGAGGGTTAGATAATGTTATCAAGTAGGATCAGTTAGGTAGTATTTGAGATTACCTGAATAATAAAAAAAATAAATAACTTTTAAGATTATATGGCTAGTATGTGGTGGCATTAAAATCTGATTAGTTTTAAAATCTATCTTCTTTCCAGTCCATGTACAAATTAGTCCAAGAACAGATTTTGGGACCCACCTTGGTGTTAGTATTAAGCTGCCATTAGGGGCTGTGTTTAATTTTACAAATGGTCCACTTCCAGTAGAGAAGATTGGCATCGATGAGTTTCCACTCCTAGGGAAAAACACATAGAGACAAAACAAAAACACAAAGAACCAAAACCTTAATTTATAGTTATTTATTGCTGTGGACATTGAAAGAAATGATGGGATTCCATACAAAAAAAAGATGAACATTTTAATATAACCCTTCAAAAGTTTTGCTGTCTAAAAGATGGAACAAATCAGAATCATCCATAATAACATAAAACGTAATTTAAGTTTTTGTGTAATCCCTCTAGTTCTTGTTTTCATGCTCATATATTATTTAACAAAGTTAAAATTCAGTGCATGCATCACTTGAGTATCTGATTTTTTCATTTGACTCTTCTATGTTCAATAAATTCCATAATGATCAATTTTAATAACCACCTCATAGAATTGCTGCACCATAATTTATTAAACTTTTTTCCTGTTGAGTGTAATCCATCTTTTAAAAAATGCATGTTGCCTGAGAACAACCTAGAAAAAGAATGTCTTCAGTGTTTACTTTTCCAAATGTTGCTTTGTTCTCGGTATCTCATTCAATTTAAAGTCTAACAAGCCCTAATTTAAAGCCAGAAGCCACGTGACTGCTCTAAAAAGGGAGTCTGTGGCCTGGCCCTCTAACTCTAAACTCATGGGCCAGCGTGAGATGGAGAAAGACACATTCTGCATGTAACAAAGACATTAAATTTCTAGTCTTTCTTATCCCTGAGAACATGTTATATCCACGCTCTCCACTGTGAAACTTAACTGAAGATTTCTCTCAATCATCCTGACCCTCTTCCGTAGGCTTAGCTGGAAACATTTAGCTTCTTACTTCCTAATCTTTTTTTCCTGCCTTTTATTTATTCCAGATTTTAATCCTCATATAAAAATACGCTTTTTGATTGGAAACATCCTGATTCCTGCTAACTTCTGCCGGTTGGCAAGGAGAGGATGCAGTTCTTATCTTTTGGAATAACATGAAGTTTCCACCAACTGCATCTTCAAAAGAAGGTCCAATGTCTTGCCTAGACAGTCCCCAACACTGGCCCTTCTCTGTCTGTGTGTAGGGAATTTCCAAGGGAACACCCATGACTGTTGTGATCAATAAGAAGAAAAGAGGTTGAGAGTGTTTCCTGTCTCTTTCAGATGGGACAGCATCTTAAAAAAAACTGAAAGTGTTTGTTTCATACCTTTCATCCACTGAACAGAGAACTGGAACAATGGAGCCTGTATTTAATGTCCCAGAATTCAGCATGTTGCACTTTAACTTTATAAACAGATAAAAGTAACTCTAGCACACAAATCAATGACTATTCATTTAATAATACCCGAAATGAATTTGCCAAAGGGAGAATAAGTGCTGTTACTGTTATTATTAAAGATTAAGATATTCCCTCTAGAGAAGCAGAAGCATCATCTTATTTAAGTATTTATGTAAAGTGTATTTGTTATAGTTCAGAAAAACCGAATAGGCATAAGGACTTCACAGCAGGCAGGGGTGTAGAGGTCAGAAATGCTCTGCTCAGGAAGGACAATAATGCAGGAACATTATATTTAAGGACTCCCATATTTAGGGAAGACAGAGTGTGCATCAAAACAGATCTTAGAGGACTTTGAATTTACCATTGTTGCAGCTTTTGGTAGAATTCATCACACCAGTCTTGGCTTTTCAGACTATCAAGGAATACCTATCCAATTTGAAGAGGCTCTCATTGAGTTGACTTTGCTTGACGCTTCAGAAACATCCTTAGTATTGGTTGATTGTGCTCATCTTTGCTGCAAGGGTGGGTCTTAGTTACTCTCTGTTCTCTCTTTTAGACTCTCTCTTTTATTGTTTTTGGTCATATTGCCAGTGTCCTTATTCTGCTGAATTCCTACATGTGTTGGACATTCTTCTAGGTAGTTTTATATGTTCCCAACTCTCCATGACCAAGGATTTCCAAAGTATGTTCTCCAGACAAGCAGCAGAGAATATATTAGAAATGCAAATTGCCTAGCTCCACTCCAGACCTACCAACACAGAAACTCTAGAAGTAGGGTCCAGCCATCTATGTGTTAACATACCCTTCAGGTGATTTTGACACTTGGAAGTCAGGGACCCCCTGTCAAAGCCAAATATAATATCTATTTTTACTTGTTCAGGGGGGTCTGCTTTTTAGCTTCTGAAATGATTTCTCGTTATTTGATAGGCAATTCATTTTAAGGCACTGATAAAGTTAATTTGTATTTCAGGACCCACAAAATGGAGCCCACTGCAGTGGCCCAGTCCACTTCACAAATCTAAACCTGTCAGCCCACACTGAGGAATGGCCTCATTGTCAAGAAACCCTAATATACACCAATCACAATCTTCCAACTCAGCTTCTGCTGGCTTACTTTACCCTAAAATAAGACCTGCTAGGGCTAACAGGAAATCCTGATCTCCTAGCCAGTCATGCCCCGTTGCCTCTTCTAACTGTCCATAAAACTCTCTCTCCCCCAAATCACTCAGGAAGTCTGCTCTACTGCTTGTGAGACACTGCACTCCCCCAATCAGTGGATCGTTTTCCCTTCAATAAAGGACATCAAACTCAATACTAAATTGTTTTAGTTTTGCCATTTGTCCATATTCATAAATATGTGGGGGAACATCCTCAAGGGTAATTCATTAAAAATACATCTCAGAGACGTGGGTTTAACACTTTTCCATTTTTTCTACCTGTTTTTCTTCCATCCCTTAACTATCTCTCTCTCTCTTTTTTTTAATTAAGTAAGCTGTACAAGCCACTCACGACCCTGAGAGCAAGAGTTGCATGTAATCTTAACGACCGAGCTAGCCAGGTGCCCCGACTAGCTCTTTTAATACAGACCCCGAGAAGATGCATTAGTATCTCTGGAACTTCAAAACAAAATTTGGACATAATTCTTTTCCTTTTTTTTCCCTTTTTTTAAAATTCGGACATAATTAAAGTGAAAAAGTATTGAGGTGTTATTTATAAATCAGGTTTTTTTTTTTTAAATCTAGTGTCTATTTATTACACATTTACAACTGGCATTAAACTGTGATGGGATTGGCAGGTAAATTTTTAAGCCTATTCTAGGAGAAAAAAAGACTAGAGGCAAAGCTTTAAAGAATATCTGGTGAATGCCAATTCTTCTACTCTTGGAGTCTCAAATGCAGTCCCACAGTGATGTTTTCACTATCTGGCAGAGGAAAAAATAAAGATTATGCGTGCATATTGAAAATAAAAAAACAGACACACAGTTTATATTCTGAGATCGTCTTCTCTATATTTTCACTCTCAAAGTTACATGAGGAAACAGACTGCAATTAATACTACAGATATATTGTTTGGAATACAGAATACAGAATAGAATATATTAAATGCTATATAGAGTATATATAGATATATAGTATATAAACGCTATGTATAGTAAATGTAGTCTATATAGTATATAGAATATATTAAAAGCTATAATATAAAATAATTAAAATGCTCTTTTGGAAAAAAATTATAAAGTATTCACATAATTAATTTTTTGTCGCTCATACTGATGTCAGCAGCCTGGAAGTGCTATATAGAGACTATCCGTTCATACAAACATTTCCAGGTGTTAGTGCTGGATGTTAGAATTTGGAATTTAATTTGAGAGTGGCTACTCGTGTTTCAAATCCTGCCAAATTCAACTCAACCTTTTCCGGACTGAACACAATTTATTCCAGCTTGTATTCACAGCACACAGAAGATAAACCGCAGAGAAAGTTTACAACAAACTATTTATTATTTTAAGAAATGATGGAGATAATAAAAATATATTAATAATGTTCTTGGCAAAATAACAGGCTAGCAACCTTTTATTATCACATTTATTTTCGAAAAGCAAAATCTCATAACAATGAAAAATTGAATTGTTGAGAAAGAATAAATTATATTAAGTTCTGCAGTTAAAGCATGTCACTGAGTCTCTCCCTGCCTCGGTTTCCTTTTCTTGCAACAAAACGAGCTTTTAATTTTTAGAGACGAATTCTGGCAAGGTTATGACTGGGGTTTGCATTTTTTAAATCCTGAAAATTTTAGCTCTGCAGATTTAGATAACTCTACCCACACATTTGCACAGCTGTCTGAAATCTGTACAAATTTGGTATCACATAGAAACATGCCCATATAGCATTACCTTGTTGACATGCTAATGCCTCCTGACTACCTATTTCTAAACCTTTATTACCATTTTTATAGGTTATGCATCCTGAAAGGGCTCCCCTGGCTTCAGGAAAACCTTATTCTATGTGAGAAAAGAAGCATACAAATGCAACCCACCATCATTATTTTTTAAGGTCATATATGGAGTATAAAAATATACTCGGAGATGAATTCTAGGGAGAAAAGGAAGGATATCCTGGGGCGTCTCGTACAGTATTAAATCTTCTATGTCTCTTCTCAGGCCTGCTTGGGTTTCCTCTCTTTTGTCTTGCTCCTCAGACTGTATTTGCTGTGATAAGAATTCCTCCCTGAAGCAGAAGCTTAGGTAGGAATGTTTGAAGCTTTTGGACACACTAAAGCTAGAAAGAATAATAACAAATGTTGCAAATACTGCAGCCAGGCACTGTAGCTCATTTCACACCCCAAAAGGTTTAAGTAATGAATGGAGCCAGGTGGGATTAGTTTGAAAAGGGTTTTAGAGAAGGATGGACCTTCTTTTTTTCAGATTGGAGGGAAAGAAGGGGATTGATTTGGCAGGACAGAAGGTGAGGAGAGCACTTTAATAGGCAGGGGAAGGGCGAATGAAAGGAGTTTGAGGCAAAGGATGGCAAAGCATCCTACTAGAAAAGTCAGGACATACAGGCGGTTAGGTAAATAGCATGGCTGAACTGGACACACTTCAACTGCAATTGCTTATTTCTTATCATGTTTATAGTAACACATGTAGGCACTTCCCTAGAACTATGGTAGCTCTTAGCAAACAGGTAACCTGAATTATTTTTAGATTTTCTGACCTCGACTCCTAACATTTTGTGGTATGCAGAAGGAAAAAAAATGCCACTAGAAAAAATTATCTTCACCTAATCAATTTCCTCCTCTGTGCAAGCTGCTGTATTAAGAACAAGAGAGAAATTGATGGGTCAGCCTGGTAGCTGTTCTACATTATCCTACAAATGTAATGGTATTAGAAAGGAAACAAGTTCCCGGCATTTTATACATCAAATGCGGCTGAGAGAAATAATACTTAGAGGTGATTGTCAGAGACAGGATCCTCATGGTTAACATCTTGGAGAATGTGGTCTTACCCCTTTGTAGTAAATCCTTGACTCATTCCTAACTTTATTTTCTTAGCTGCCATTGGAGTTTGTTTATTTTTCAGGAAGAAGAGTATGACATTCACCTCTACATTTACTATGAAGTTTTCTCTGTGCACATGTGTTTTCGATGCATTACTACCTTATAAGGACATGCATGCAAACTTTCCTTTAGAATTTAATGCCGGGAGAAATGTGTCTTCTCTATGGAACTGGTAGTGTTTATCTTATCTCATAATTAAAGAGATGCCCTTATTGATGTTTTCCTTTTTTTTTTTTTTTGCATAGGTTTCCAGGAATCTCAGACACAAATATTAGTAATTATGTTGATCCTGTATGTTTTATAGATTTGCCTCCTTATTTCTTCAGACCTTATTTTCATTTACTATTCTATTAATGTTACTATATGTACTCTGTTACAAATCACCTCAGATTCTTTTGAAAAGGTAAGGGTATAAAGAAAAAAAGAGAATGGAAGGCAATAAAGGAGAAAAGAAGGAAGGGAATAGGAAAGTGAGAAAGGAAGCAAAAAATAAGGAAGAATGAAAATAAGGACAGGAGGGAGAAGGAAAAAATATTTCTATTTTTTAAATTTTTTAAATGTTTATTTATTTTTGAGAGAGAGAGAGAGAATGAGCGAGGGAGGGGCAGAGAGAGAGGGAGACACAGATCTGAAGCAGACTCCAGGCTCTGAGCTGTCAGTACATAGCCTGACGTGGGGCTGAAACCCACGAACTATATCATGACCTGAGCCAAAGTTGGATGCTTAACTGACTGAGCCACCCAAGTGTCCATCTCATCCATTTTTTAAGTTTATTTATTTATTTTTGAGAGAGAGACAGACAGAGAGACAGAGAGGGCAAGTGGGGGAGGGGCAGAGAGAGATGGAGAGAATCCTGCTCTGTTGTCCGTGATAAGAAGTTTGTAGGTAGAAAGGAAATAATTACATACTAACTTTTACTAATCTTTAATTGTAGTATTTCCTTCTTATATAAATGTAAGTGACTAATTGCAACACTGATAGCAACACCTATAATTTTGTCACCAAAACGAACATTGCAGTTGCTGCATACACCTAAAAATATCATTTATGCTAATTTTTTATCTTACAATAATCATTAGAACCACCAACATATCTTATTGAATACTCCATAAAGAAATACATATTACCATATCACATTTATAACATTTTGGTAATTATTTTTCAAGGTGGTTAGTTTCCTTTCTAGTCATGTGTATTTTATTTTATTGCACTTAAATATATGAATCTAAGAAGAGGTTGGTAAGTTTCAGCAGACCACCAAAAGTGTTCATGACACACAAAAGAAGGTTATGAAAGCCTTCCCTAGAGTGCAGTTCTCAAACTTGGCATCAGAATCACCTGAAGGGCTGGTTCAAACACAGACTGCCGACACTACTCTGGACTTGCCTCTGGGTAGGACTCAGGTGGAGCTCCAGATTTTGCATTTCCGTGCTTGCATCCCAGGCTTTGCAGATGCTGCTAGTTTGATCTTAAAAACACCCATGTGAAAGCCATAGACCTAAACACTCCTGATTCCAAACATCTGGGAAAAAGACCAGGTGATTCGATCGTATAGCCAGGTTTGAGAGCTGCTGAGCCAGCCCTTGGATTACAAGTCACTGGTATGCTTGCTTTCAGTCCCTTCTCCACAGCAGACAGAATTTCCTAACCACTGTGCTTTTCATAACCTAGTAATATGAATCTTGGAAAGTTATAAATTTACTATGCATTGTTATAATTATTTTCTCTTTACCTATTTTTAGTAATTCATTTCTAGTTTGAAATAGGAAGAACAGGGGCACCTGGGTGGCTCAGTCGGTTGAGCGTCCGACTTCAGCCAGGTCATGATCTCATGGTTCATGAGTTCGAGCCCCGCGTTGGGCTCTGTGCTGACAGCTCAGAGCCTGGAGCCTGCTTCGGATTCTGGGTCTCCCTCTCTCTCTCCTCATTCCCCACTCACGCTCTGTCTCTCTCTCTCTCTCAAAAAAAGAATAAACATTAAAAAAAAAAAACAAAATAGGAAGAATATGAGAGTTACAGTTTGTATATCAGGCAAATGATGAACTTTTTAGGTTGGTCAATTAAACTAAGTAAAATAATTTTTTTCCCACCATCTTTCCCATAACCTGCCCTCCCCCTACCATCCCACCTAGAAAAATAGATAAGAATACCTTTGGTGTTGAATTTGCAAATTAAAAATAACAGAAAATAGTATTTAATTATTTCTGTATAAAGTTAGCAAATAAAAAGGAAATCATTTAAAGTAGAAAGTAGTAGTTACATTTTTTCTACTGATTCCCATATCTTATCTTTGTTGTTGTTTTATGTTAAGGCTTTTTCCACATAGTTGAAAATTTGAGGACAATGACTGGAAATATGGGCAAGAACAGGAATATTTTTTGCCTACCAATTTTTAAAACTAATATGAAACACTGGTTCTATATTTTCTATGTTTCAGTTTTCTAAGACCCAGTGTTAAATTGTGGATACAAATTTGTGGTGGTACTTACACAGGGTATTAAATCATTATGCTCCGTTTATTTGGAAGGCTTATTAAAACAATATTCCCTCCCCATCCCACCCCCAACATTTTCAAAACCCCTCTGAAATGGAAGACCTTGCAATAATTCCATTTCTTATTTTGGATTTGAGAATGAGAAGCTCAACATGAGGTTTCTGACATTTGAATTGAGGGCATCTTGCACAGGACTATTGTGGGATTTAAAAATTACCAGCAACTCCTCACAAGCAGGCTAAGAGGGGTATGTATAACCACCTCTATTTTAAGACATTAGCCTTTCCCAAATTCTGCAAAGCTGCACAGACCTGATGACTTCTAGTTTTTAATGGCTTAGTGGGGCAAGTCAACCACATAGTTCATTTATTGGGTTAGGAACGAGGTAGTGTGCTTTCCTAGGAAATGTTTTAAAAATCAATACTCGAAGTTTCTTTAACATTTATTCTTTCATCAGTGTAAAATGTTTTCTTTCATACTTTGATCAGAGACATGAAAGTGTTATTTAAAGTACTTTTTTACTTACGCATGCTATAAATGGCAGGGAATGAAAATGCTTCATTTAAAAGAAGGAAGGCTGATGAAATCCACCTCATATGATTTACTAGAATCTTTGGGGAATTGCATTTTGTACCCTATCTGCATAAATAATCTTGAGAGACCACAGTGCTTTTTTAATAAATTGACTCCTAAATTACTTTCCACTGTACCAAACACATCATTTTAAAGTCACTAAGTTTTCTTTCGGGTACCATGCGCCAGTCTAGACACATTCTCATTAAGGCTATAACTTCCGTTCAATTACTAGGGCACTGTGGAGACTGTTTAATACGTGCAGGCTCAAAGATTAAAGTCTTTGAAGAGATTACCTGACTCATTTCTGAAGAAAGCAAGTGCCTGACCTTCATCAAAAATATTGTATCTAAGGCAATGGGATGTACTATTTGCTTTATACACACTAAAAAGTCTAGTTCTTTGTCCCTGTCTCCTGCTGGAAGGGCTGTGATTCATAGGAAATGAGGTCAGTGAACTAGACAGTAAAATCTGGCTGGGAGAAAAACATGTAAATAGATAGTATACAGTTGTGTGGAATTGGCTGTCATCCACTCAGCTCAAGCCATTTTCTAGAAAGCCTTCCTTGACATTCCCAAATTGAGTGGTTCTCTAATAGCATATTGCATTTATCACGTTATATTGTCATTATCTACTTATGTGTCGATCCCCAACATATCTGAAGTAAAAACCATGTTTTACTCATCCATGGAACAGACACAACATTGTTGCTAACGCTTCAATTTCTGATCCAGGAGTAATTAAAATAATACATTTATATTAACAACTGTTAAAAAGTAATAAGATATATGTTCCCTTTCCAATACATTCTCTCGTGAAATTGCAGGAATCAGTATTGTGCTATCCCTCAACATATTTCAGTTAACTTTTAAAAACTTCTGTCAAAGAGGATGTTGATCCTTCGGTCTTTGTAAATGATTCATCTTGAACCCATATATCTCCCCGGAAACTATTTTAGTTAAGATTCACAACCAGAATGAAAACACACTCCTGTGTCTATAACCATATAATGATGCTTGGCTAGATGGTGAATTGGAACACAAGCTCCTGTGCATTGAGAGCTCCATCATCTAGATCATTTGGATTTGTCACTTGTGGAAATAAGGTCAAGTTACCAATCTCCTTAGCTTAATCTTTACTAAATTCCTGAGTCTATAAAACAGTTCCTAAGAATTACTGACAACTTCAGTAGTGACAGCAAACAACTTCTTCGGGCCTCACCTGTACGAACTCACTGTTGAACTAAAATCGGAATTAAAGTAGGAATCTGGAATCAATGCCACTTACCAAGTGCTTTACTTGAAGTGGGAATAAATCAACAACTGTCAGTTTCAGTGTTCTGTTGAGTCTTCATCAAAAAACATTATTCCCTCTACAGCCTCCCCTCCTCCAAGACCCTTTATGTCTCAAAGCCTCCCATTTTGAAAGAATTTTTGTTAGAATACAGGCTATGATGTATTATAAAAATGATAATATATATAAAGTGCAGAAAGCTTCTGATTAATGCACATAAATCAAACTGATGATTATTTACATAATGGGTGACAAATCACATCCTCCCTTTGCTCCTTGTAGGAATTGTCTTCCTGATGAGGCTGACATCACTTGAATCTGGGGCTGACATCACTTGAATCGCTTGAAACTGGGGAGTTCACAATCTTAATGACAGCATTTTAGGAGGTAAAGGGAGTTGAAAACTCTCAATTCAAACTGCAAGAAATTATGGGGTGTATCTGATACCCTGAGTAGGACCTCACACATTTTCCTATGGTAAAATCTCACTATGTGGTGGTTAGGTGCTAGCCTGGCATTAGTATACAATGTAACTCTCCCAGTCAATTAGAAATGAAACAGCTCTTACAGATTACACCAAGACCTAATCACTCATTAATGTTATTCTTGTGGAAAATATGTCTTGGGCTAAAAAAATAAACATTTTGAAATAAATTTTGAAAACCTGTGTATTGCATGAAGACTATATGATTATTAATCAACTAAGGAGGAGTCCCCTTATAAAGAAAGCACTCAATTACTTTTGATTTTGAGGAGCTAGGAAGAGCTGGGATAATTGCCAAATGCTGAGGGTATGTGTGGATGTGGACTTAAATTATTTTTAATTTTGTACAAAATTCCCCAGTTCAGGACAGAATAAAATGATAATGAGTTATAGTTGGGCAACTTTGGGCATTTAGATAGGTACGTATTTCTATATTTATATGCACACGTATATTTATATATAATGAATAATTTATTACTTCAAATGTTTATTTAGTACCTATGTTTGGAGACAATGATAAGTTTGGGTGTTAGCAATGAAGTAATGGATAAAATAGGCATGCTTCCTACATTTAGACTTTATAGTTTAATGTGATAAAACAAAGTGGTAAATAATATAGTGCTACCAATGACCAAATAACCATGTGTAATCTAAAATGGTTAAATCTCCCAAATTGTGATTTGGTAAATCACAAATACCAATGGATCACAATGCTGAATTAGAGTCGACTATACAACTAAAAAGAAGCAAATTATTGCTACTGTTCCTTTCTATTTTAAACCTCATTACTTTTGAGATTACGGGAAGGTAAAAAATGAAATTGTATATTTGATGCAACATGTTATGACAAACTGAAAGTATAATAAATTTTAGTTGAGTCATTGATATGGAATTATCATTTGCACTGCAATTCTTGAAAAAGTCTTGAAATTTTTCATGTCTTTTCTCACAATAATTATACTGTTACAGATTTTCCAAAGGAATTATTGTAGAAATAGTTATAGCTATTTGCTATAGAAAGTTATAGCAAAAGCATGTTCTCTAGGGACCTTTGTGATTAGTTATATATATTATGATATAGCATAAAATAGAATATTTTATTTTCTTAAAAATGATAGTCTATAGAAATTTAATGACATGAGAAATGCTCATGTGTAAGTATGCTACAAAACGGAATAGTCTAATATTTTGTATGATTTTATAATACAGTATTTCTATATACTTATATTTATATCATATTTATAAAAAGGATGTTAAGTGGTTATTTTTGAGAATAGCATTAATCAAGATTTTTATTTTCCTCTTTTTGCTAACATGTATTTTCTAAATTCATAACTTCCATAAATTTTAAATGTCTTAATAAACCCAGTTTCATACCAATAAGAAAGTTCGAGACTTGCTTAAAACAGAGATGAGTAGAATTACTTACCCTAATCCCAGCAACTGACAGACATCATTTGAAATCTGTGTGGTCCAATTGTCAGCACAAGCTTCATGCCATGTGCTCAGGATTCTGAACTGCACCAAACCATTGTTGTTCCTGGTGCCATTGAAAAGACGCACTAAAGAAATTAGATCACACACAGGGTCATTTTGACCTAAGTTGTTAAAAGTAAATGATGGGTTGTAAACTACATGTGCAATGTTCTTAATGTTTAGAGTTTAGAGATTGTAATTTTTTAAAGAGTGTGTTAGAGGGTGCCTGGGTGGCTCAGTCCATTGAGTGTCCGATTTCAGCTCAGGTAACGATCTCACAGTTCTAAGCTGGATCCGTGTGTAGGGCTCTCTGCTGTCAGTGCAGGGCTTGCTTCAAATCTTCTGTCCCCCTACTCCTGCTCTGTCCCTCCCCCACTCACGTGCACTCACTCTCTCTCTCTCAAAAATGAATAAACATTTAAAAAAGAGGATGTTAGAAAGCTTAAGTTGAAAAATATAAATTTGATAGACTTTACATTGCTCTTTTCATATAACTACAAAAATGAAAAAGGCAGAGAGATATGGAAGTTTAGTGCATATCAAAATAGAAAATAAATGGAAAATAATATTTATTGTGAGGAGTATGTCTCACAAGCTTGGTCTCTAAAACAAGGAAAATTCAAGTTCATAGGCACTTTTTTTTCCTACTTCTTTCTCTAGAGGCTATTTTCTTTGGACTTGTTCTTATGCTATTTGGTTTTCATCTCTTCCCCACCATCTTACAAGCATTTTGGATACAGTATAGAGGCTATTAGTGGCTAGGTAGGGACTGGGCCAAGCTAAGCTAGTTTATCAAACAGGTAAAAGTTCAGAAACAATAGTTTTACCCACAATGGGTAAATTTCATGTTATTGTTTACAATTTTCCCCCTATTCTGAGAAAAGCAAGAGCATTGTTAGAATTAGACAGACTTAGGTTGAAAATGCAACTCTAGCCCCTACTATGTATGTGATCTTTGACAACCACTTAACTTCTCCAAACCCCAGTTTTCTCATGGCTAAAAAGAGCTAATTCTTCTCCTGTTAAGATTGTTTTGCAGCAATCAGATATAGTGCATGGCATGTAATAAGCAGCACTAAGTATCTGCTTAGAAATAAAAGCAAGATATAGTGAAAGCAGCCACAACTCATTATAGAGGTTCGGAAGCAGATGAGACTAAAGACTCAACTAAGCAGGAGGAGAAGTAGATACTGAAGAACCAAGAATGCAAAGGAACAAGTGTAACATAGTCAGTTATAAGTAAACATGAGGGTGCCTCCATATGCAGGCAAAGGAGTATCATAGTCAATATGGGCGGTGCTAGAGGGCCTGGTGTGGCCATTGTCTCCCAGTACTACTTTATGCTTTCTACCTGAATATGGGTTGTCCTAGACTTAAAGTTACTAAATGTAGTCAAATTTAAATAAATAAACTAACAATAAACAGGGGTCTGCTTGTTAATTTTTCTCCTAACCAGAGTGGCATCCAAGGTGCGGAAGTCACAAGGGGAATGATGATACACAAAAGGAACAAAACGCGTCCTGATAAATACATTTCTGATCTTTCTTTTACATTTGGAGGATCCAAGTGTAGAGGCTAAAGTGATGAGTGTTTTCTTAAAATCAAAACATACCGCAATGTGCTTCATCTGAGCCATCCTTACAGTGTAGATGACCGTCACAGAGATTCACCAGTGGAATACATTCTCCATTCTTACACTGAAAATGGTCTTCCTTGCAGGGCTCTATGGGGAAAGAATATTAACATATAGGATAAAAAGGTGACAAATAGATGATCCTGTAATATCCATCCCGTTTCTGCCTCTTTACACATCAACCTTTTTCTACAGTGCATTGTTGACCTCGATCTAATATCAAGTGAGACTATATACACTTGGTTGCTCAGAACGCCTCCACAAGAGTAGTGTCAAAGCCAGAGATGTGGCTTGAGGAAAAGGTGGATAAAACCTTAGACATCTTCTTTATTTTTGTTTTAATTTTTCTTAATACTTCTTTATTTTTGAGAGAGAGAGAGAGAGAGAGACTGAATGTGAGCAGGGGAGGAGCAGTGAGAGAGAGGGAGGCACGGAATCTGAAGCAGGCTCCAGGCTCTGAGCTGTCAGCACAGAGCCTGATACAGGGCTCGAACTCACAAACTGTGAGATCATGACCTGAGCTGAAGTCAGACACTTAACTAACTGAGCCACCCAGGCACCCCTAGGCATCTTCTTTACAGCAGAGCACAGAGCAGTTCCAAGGGATGGCTGAGAGGTCTAGGATATACCCCTCCCTCATAAACTCTGTTAGTTTCTCTTCAATAAATTCCTCCACCTCATATAAATATTCAAGCCTCAACCTTTGGAATGTTACACAAGCATAGAAGATCTGTTGATTTCGCACTCCAAATGATACATCCAAACCTACATGATTTAAAAATGTGTGGGGCGCCTGGGTGGCTCAGTAGGTTAAGCATCCGACTTCAGCTCAGGTCACGATCTCACGGTCCGTGAGTTCGAGCCCTGTGTCGGGCTCTGGGCTGATGGCTCAGAGCCTGGAGCCTGCTTACGATTCTGTGTCTCCCTCTCTCTCTGCCCCTCCCCCGTTCATGCTCTGTCTCTCTCTGTCTCAAAAATAAATAAACGTTAAAATTTTTTTTTTTTTTTAAATGTGAAAGTTGCCTTTTGGTGGGACCAAAGTTGGATGAGGCTGGAAACTGAGTTCAATTAAATCATGAGTCAGGTGGGGAAAAGTAGTCACAAAGACATGGAAACTCTGCAATAACAGTCATTTGAAAGGAACTTAAAGATGGGGCCCCAAACAAGTAAATCAGGATTGGAATTGGGAGAATATAATTGGCATGTGAAGAAATAGAAGGAAAATGAAGAAACTGGACAGGGAAGAAACTGAATGGATCTGCAGGCAGTTGGTGGTTTCCAGGATTTGGGTCATGCAAAAATAGGCCAACTGGAAATATTGTTTGAAGAAAGTGGTGCTGCTGTTTCCTGGACCTGTTTGATCTTACAGGGTTTTGCCCTGGGCGACTCCTCATGTCACAGGAAGAGAGGGGTTTGCTCCCTGAATGTTTTGTAATTATGGCTTAGGAGGGATAGCTACATGGCAGTACTAGGACTCTGTTGAGGCCACGTGGGATTTGACTTCCCTGAGAAGGGAGATATATAGTGGCTGGGTATGGAGAGGCTTAATGCTTCTTCCCCTACATTGTATATGGATAAGCATAATGAGGAGGCAAAAGCACTTGATAAAATCAAGGAAGAGGGAAACCTGTATTTTGAAAGCTATTATGAATATTAATTATAAATGATTATATTATTTTCAAGGAGCCACAATTCATGTTAAAGTAGGTTCAAAACTGAATTGTACTAATCTCCGTAGAGACTTTTTCAATTTATGATGACCACATGTAATAGTACTTAAAAGGAATCATTCCTGTTTAGATTCTGTTAAATCATTCTGTTTTAGAATCTAGGTTGTAGCCCCAAATCTGAGAGTACTGATAAATATTGTTACACTCTAAATAGAAGTACTAAATATATCCATACTACACTTAACTAAAAAATAGATCAAGGGGCGCCTGGGTGGCTCAGTCGGTTGAGCGCCAACTTCGGCTCAGGTCACGATCTCGCGGTCCGTGAGTTCGAGCCCCGCATCGGGCTCTGTGCTGACAGCTCAGAGCCTGGAGCCTGTTTCAGATTCTGTGTCTCTCTCTCTCTCTGACCCTCCCCCCATTCATGCTCTGTCTCTCTCTGTCTCAAAAATGAATAAAAACGTAAAAAAAAAATAGATAAAAATTGGTCTAGCAACTATTAACACCCATCACCTATTTCCAGCTCTATTTTTATATAAAAGAAGATTAAAGTTTTTTTTCTAAAAGAAGACTGTGTAATGTCCTTGAAGAAGAGTGGGAGAAGGGAATATGGTGCCATCCAACGCACCAGCTGAGGAATGCTCCAAGGCAACCATTCATATTGAGTTGACTTAAAGGGAGAAGGCCATCCTATCACTTTCAGCCTGAAATTTTTTCAGCCTAAAGAATCACAAAGGCCAGTGCTTCCATGGGATTAACGCAGGGACTTTCAGATTTTTTTTTCCAACAGATGTGTGTTTCTGTGTGCTTGTGTGTGTGTAACTGAACACAATTATTTTGTTCTATTCTATTCTAAATTTTATTCTATTCCATTTTATTCCATTCCATAATAAGAAATGTTTATCGAAACCAAATAAATTGATTTCATGATCCACTTTTTGAAAACAATCAGACTAAACTGAAGTATAGTGAATGACTTCACAGAAGACTGTGACTTTAGTTTCTTAAGGTTTGTGGACATATAACTGTATAATTAAAGACCTGTGTTCTCTTCCTATGTAATGAATTCAAAGTCAGAAATTTGGCTGGAGTTAGGCTGGAGCATCTCTTGATGGTAATTAGGGGCCAGGAGAGAGAGTGGCAGTGGAAAGAACCTACATTTTCTCCATGCGAGAAAAGCGTGTCAGTTTTTTTGTTTTTTTTTTGTTTTTTTTAATCAGTGGACACTGGACAATGTAACGGAGGGACAGCTGCCTTACAGGACAAGCAGGCTCAACACAAAGAAGTGGAGTGATGGAATCTGAGGTGGGTTAGGAGTTCAGCAGGGCTAGAGATTGGCTAGAAAGAGTACCACCCATACCTACAGTGAAGTAGGCCTGGGGAAGGGGGGTGGGAGAGGAATGCTCCGAAGACAGTTCTGTTCTACAAAAGAGCTGGCTAGCATTTGGCCAGGAGCCACTGTAGGCCAAAAGAAAAATACAGTGATGGTGGATTTTTCTTGCTTGCCTTTCCTCTGACACTACAGCTATAGGAAAATGGAAGGGAAAGAAAGTGAAAAATGAGGCAAAGGCAATATTTCTACCTCCTCTACCTTAATTTATTAGGTTAGGTTATTGGTTTACAGAGTTGGGAGGTAAAAGAAACTTTGAACTAGATGATATTAAAGTTTGGATGTTGTATTTGACAGTACGTCTTAATATCCAGAAGTGAATCTTAATTAACCAGTTAAGAAAATTAAAACCTAAAATAACTGGAAAAGTGAAGAGATCTGTCTGAAATATCCAGGGCCAAAAGAGAGATTTGAAATAAAGTAGGTGGAGAAGAAGAAAACGTTTTCTGTTTACACTCTTGTTAAATCCATTCTTTAAATTGAATATACAATTTACTAGCTACAATATCTATATGCTTTGTTTGTTCATCTTTACATGCCCAGGGCTTGATCCAGTGCCTGGCACATCTGATAAAGTGAATTAATTTATGTCAAATGAGTGATATGCCTCAAAGATCAGTATGAACCCTAGTAATAGAGTTGACACAATATAAAGCAATCTTTAAAAGTACAATTTAAAAAATACATTTTTAAATTGGGCAGTTGATCTTCTAATGGTAACTCTATTGAAATGTAAAATAGGAATTGATTCCATGAATTACCAAGATAAAATATACTTGTTTGTTTTTGAATGGTGGCTAAAACATAAGCTCTGGAATCTTATGACCTTGGTTTGATCCGCAGTGTAGCTATTTTCTTTATGTTTATTTTTAACCTTGAGCAAATAAGTTAATCTTTCTGAACCTTAGTTTCTTTGACTGTCCAATGGGAATAAACAATATTATGTCTTAGGTATGTTATGAGATTCAGTTTAAAAAAAAAAGAAATTTAGTATACCAATATGAATATATTGAATGCTCAAGGAATAATATTAACAGCAAAAAGAGTAACACTTAGAAAGCATCCCTTTCACTAACTTTCAGATAACCATATCAACAACAAGAAATCATACCTACTCTCTTTCTCTGGGTATCTTAAAACAACAATTGGAGCTGTTTGTACTTTATTTTGAACTTTGAAGAATTCTATACTTTGCAACCCAAATCTAAGTTCCATTAATAAGAAATATTTTAAGGAAGACATGGCTGGTCTAGTTGTTTCTGTAAATCTTTACCCCATGAGAGAAGTACGTTACATATATCAACCATAATACTATTAAGGATGTTCTTGTAAATGTAATTATCAATTTGTTTCACAAACACGTATTTTTTAACCAGATTAGTGAGATGATAAATGGGCGAAGACAATTATATATTCTACAAGCAAGCGTTAATGTTTTAACTGACTTTATATTTTATCTCTCTACTATTGATTTTCCTTTACAAAGCAGGAAGGCTTAAAACTATGTATATATGTGTTTGTATTTGTATATTCTATTTTAAATCTATGCTTTGATACATATTATATTTATTTAAAAAGTTGATAGCCTAATTACATATCCCTTATTAAATACCTTAATATAGAAGGGTAGTCAGCATGAGTTATTTTAAAATTATCTCATTACTTTGTTTTCATAGCTTATTAAAATCATTATGTAAAAATTGAGTTCTCAATAGCAATAATTTATTTCACAGATAAGTTTATTGATAATTTTACTCTTTTACTAGGGTAGTCAGGCTACATTTAATTGGAAAAGCACATGTTTGCCAAATGGAAATATAAATTTCTGAATGAAAATATGAGTGAATACATGCATAGAGATCTGAAATTGTAATTTATTTTTGTGCTGTAGCCTGAAGCTGTTAGGGTTATACCCTGTGAATCCAAAAAACTAACTTCTTTCTGTAAAATGGATGCATTGAATGAAAAAATACTGAATGGGACAAAATGATGTATTGTTGCTGACCTAAGTAGAAATTATAAATTCTGAAGAAAGTTGTGAATAAACTCTTTCAAAATTTTCCTTACACGCATGAACTGGATTCTGATTCTTTGCCACATATAACAGTTCAGCTTCATTAAGAAGTCTTTAGTCCCAAAGTGTAACTCTCTGTGGCCTCTGAAATCTTACGTCTGATCATTTTATGCCCATAGAGAGAGAGGGAAAAAGAAATATTGCTAAGAATTGAATTTTCCCATCTTCTTTTTATGAAGTCTCCAGTAGCCCTGCCTCGTTTAGTCAACATATGCTTGGCTTTAAATGGAACTGAATTGATCTCTAAGGCACATGCCACACAATCTGGGGAGGGCTCTAAACCCCTAAATGTAATCAGCTGCCGCTTCCACAGTTGCCTGATAAGCACTATTGAATTCCGAATTAAGACTCTGAGTATGAGAAAAGAGCAATAAGGGGACATTTATGGGAGACACATCTTAATAAATCTATATTTCATACGCTCTAGTTTAATTTACAGGGAAATGTTAAAAATAGGATAAGGAAAAGAGATACAAAAATGTGTTATACAATTGTTTTATATTTCAATTGAATGCATTGGAAGGTGCCCTTAAAATATCACACAACATAAATGAAGTACATAAATGCTGAAAATTTGTGATATCCCTTTCATACTCCTTTCTAAAATGATCACCAAAGCAGGGCACCATATAAACAGATAAGTGTGCTCGAGCTCTCTTTCCATTATCAGCTTGATTATCTTCCACTGCCAATTCCCTGTTTCTATAATTGCTTTTTAGTCTTTTGGTGTAAAAATCTCTCTGGGAGACTATGCTGATGACGATTCATTCACTCCATTTTCTACTCCCCAACAGCATCTGTCCTGTGTCCAGGAGGGGTGAAAAATCACATTCCCAGCATATTCACCATACAGTGATGGTCATGGAAGATTCCATTCTAGCAACGATTGGGAATTCTCTCTAAATGATTTATTTCTTAAATATCATAATCACAGTAACTGAAATCTAGTGAATGGGCAACTATGAATAACCCCGTCACCAAAACTTTGTATCTGTTTTGTGTTGAAAGTAACAGATTGTGCTCTTTAGGCTTTTATCTTGAATAGGATTACTTGTAATATTTTTCAAAATCCTAGGTGTTATATTTATCTCATTATACAAGTCTAATAAAAACCAGTAACTAATATTGTGTTGGAAGAGATTTGTTGCCATATTCCTTTTCATAATCTATTCTCTTTCCACTTTTCTCCTCTCTTAAATGTTTTTTAAAAGACCTACATTTGTCTAAAATTTTGTTGCAAGATGATTTCTTTTTGCAGACGGTGGAATGCCCAATAATTATTCTGTTTGGAGACGTGAAAAAAATCCATTTCCTTATTGATAGAGTTGTTAGTTATTTTATCTCATGAATTCAGGTGGTTTTACAGTTCATCTCCGTTTCTTTAAAAATATACATTTTATTTATTTATTTATTTATTTATTTATTTATTTATTTATTTACTGATTTATTTTCTTTCTGTTTCTAAGAGTTTGGCTTTTTTAGAGTCCACCTATGCAATATGCTGTAGTATTTGTCTTCCTCTGACTTATTTTATTTAGCACAATGCCTTCAAGGTTTATCCATGTTGTCACAAATGACAGGATTTCCTTCCTTCTCATGGATAAATAATATTCCACTGAATATAATATACCACATCACCTTTATCCATGTATCTGTAGATTGGCACTGAGGTTGTTTCTATCCCTAGGCTATCGGAAATAATGTTGCAATGAACGTGGAAGTACAGATATGTCTTTGAGATTCTGATTTCATTTCTTTTTCATTCTTACCCAAAAGTGGGATTGCTGGATTTCATGATAGCTTTTTTTGTTTTTTTTTTGTTTTGTTTTTTTTGTTTTTTTTTTTTGGAGACAGAGTGAGCACAGGAGAGGCAGATGAAAAGGGAGAGAGAGAATCTTAAGCAGATTCCATGTCCAGAGCCAACTCGGGGTTAGATCTTCACACACATAAGATCATGACCTGAACCGAAATCAAGAGTTGGTTGCTTCACCAAACAAGCCACCCAGGCACCCCTGGGTTATGGTAATTCTGTTTATTTTTATTTTTTTTTTATTTTTTGGAAGTTCTATTTTTAAGTTTTGGCGGAAACTTCATAATGTTTTCCACAGTGACTAAACCAATTTGCTTCTCATCAGTAGTATACAAGGGTTCCCTTTACCTCACATCCTCACCAGCACTTGGTTATTTATTACTTGTCTTTTGAATAATAGCCATTTTAACGGGTGTGAGTTGACAGCTCATTGTAGTTTGATTTGCATTGCCCTGATAGTGAATGATGTTGAGCATATTTTCATGTACCTATTGGCCATTTCTATATCTTTTTTTGGAAAAAAAAGTTTGTTCTGCTCTTCTCCTCTTTTTCCGAAATTCAGATTGTGTGTTTTTTTATTAAGTTTTTAATTTTAATTGCAGTATAGTCAACACACAGTGTTTTGTTAGTTCAGTGTTGTGTTAGTTTCAGGTGTACATTATAATCATTCAAAAAAATATAATACTTTCTTCATAAGTTCTTTCCATGACATCATTCTTGGAAAAAATTTGGGAGGCCCTCTTCTCCAGCAGAGTAGTTACTGGGTATTTTCTTGCACTATTTTAAGATATTTTGAAGAATTGAGCACTTAATTCTTTTGCATTCAAATATAGATGATATTGATGCTTATACATTTAATTATCCACAAATCTTAGAAATATAACCATATCGTTTTTAAGTATCATCATGAAATGAGTAATATATTGTTGAGAGTGCTGCTATAAACATTGGGGGTACAAGTGCCCCTATGCATCAGTACTCCTGTATCCCTTGGGTAAATTCCTAGCAGTGCTATTGCTGGGTGATAGGGTAGGTCTATTTTTAATTTTTTGAGGAACCTCCACACTGATTTCCAGAGTGGCTGCACCAGTTTGCATTCCCACCAACAGTGCAAGAGGGTTCCCATTTCTCCACATCCTCTCCAGCATCTATAGTCTCCTGATTTGTTCATTTTAGCCACTCTGACCAGATGGATGAAGAAGATGTGGTTTCTGTATACAATGGAATACTACTTGGCAATGAGAAAGAATGAAATCTGGCCCTTTGTAGCAACATGGATGGAACTGGAGAGTGTGATGCTAAGTGAAATAAGCCATACAGAGAAAGACAGATACCATATGGTTTCACTCTTACGTGGATCCTGAGAAACTTAACAGAAACCCGTGGGGGAGGGGAAGGAAAAAAAAAAAAGAGGTTAGAGTGGGAGAGAGCCAAAGCATAAGAGACTCTTAAAAACTGAGAACAAACTGAGGGTTGATGGGGGGGTGGGAGGGAGGGGAGGGTAGGTGATGGGTATTGAGGAGGGCACCTTATGGGATGAGCACTGGGTGTTGTATGGAAACCAATTTAACAATAAACTTCATATATTGAAAAAAAAAGAAATGAGTAATATATGAGGCTGATCTGATTTTTAACACATTTGAAAAATGATTATATTTATTTTGCTTAGAAATTTGCCAAAAAATTTTCCTCTTGAATTTAAAAATGTAAATAGGAAATTTTATAATACTAATTCCTGCTTATTAATATTTTACAGACAGCAGTAAGACTTTGTGATTTTTAGTCATTTAATCAGATCCAAAAGTTTTTTTTTCCCCTTTATAGCTTCCCCTGTTAGTTTCAACTGGTTCTTTCCCTTTGGGAATGTTCATTATTTTTAAATTGTAGCTTGGTGTTTTTTCCTGCGTCCTCATTCTAGACTTTCACATCTTTCCAACTTTTTATATATTGTTTTTGCATTCTTTTTTATTTAAAAAAATTATGTTTGTTTTTGAGAGAGAGAGAGAGAGAGAAAGAGAGACAGAGAGAGGGGGAGACACAGAAACCAAAGCAGGCTCCAGGCTCTGAGCTGTCAGTACAGAGCCTGACCAAACCGCAAGATTATTACCTCAGCTGAAGTCAGACGCTTAACTCACTGAGCCACCCAGGGACCCCTGTTTTTGTACTCTTGATCACGCTTTTGTGCAGCAATTATTTGTGGAAATGTGGATATTTTGGTGCTAGAGTATTTGAATTGGTATGCAAGCAACCAAAAAACTGTGCCTTTTACACCATTAACAAAGACTTCTAATCAAACCAGAAAAAAGAATTTGGTTGTGCTAGAGTTTAAACAGGAAATTCCTCTGCCTCAAATAGCCATGGTTTTCCAAATATCTTAAGGGGCAACTAATTTGTAATATCATTTTTGGGGGGCAGTGTTCAGCAAGATATTAGGAGCTAAAATTAAATATTAATATTTTGTAAAAAATTACAAGTCATAATTTTAGGTATAAAAATAATGTTGAAACCATTTTGTGTTTTCTACTATTAGCTAAAGTTCTTTATTATATCATTTGCTTTCTATTAACAGTAAGAACCAATTAGGTTTTATCAATAATATACATTCAAAGTCTTTTTTACCTTAGAAGGACTAAATATTATATACCAAAATTTCCTTATCCATGTCCATTATTCATCTACACTTTAAAAGTATCATCAGAAAGTCAAACTATTAACCTAAGTTAAATCAAATGTTGGATTAAATTAAAATATTAGGTTCACTCACAAACAGAAAAAAACTGGAATAAAATACTGGCAGACAAATATAGTTACCATAGTAAAATCAATAACAACAGAATTATCAGAGAACAGAATCAGTAGCTTAATTCAAAATGATGGTCTCTTTTCATAATTTGGCTACTGTTGATAATGCTGCTATAAACATTGGACACAAATGTCCATTGATTGATGAATGGATAAAGAGGATGTGGTACACACACACACACACACACACACACACACACACTGGAATATTACTCAGCTATAAAAAAGAATGAAATCTTGCCATTTGCAATGATGTGGATGGAGCTAGAGACTATTGTGTTAAGTGAAATAATTCAATCAGAGAAAGGCAAATACTATATGATTTCACTCATATATGGAAGTTAGGAAACAAAACAAATGAACATGGGGGAAAAAAGAGAGAGAGAGGCAAACCATAAAATGGACTCTTAACTATAGAAAACAAGCTAAGGATTGCTGGAGGGGAGGTGAGTGGGGGGATGGGTTAAATAAGTGATAGGGAATAAGGAGGGCACTTGTGATGAGTACCATGTGTTGTACGTAAGTGAGGAATTACTAAATTCTACATCTGAAACTAATATTATGTTGTATTTTAAATAAATAAATCATTGGAATTTAAATAAAAATCTGAAGGTAAACAAACAAAAAATAAGACAAAATGCTAGTCTCAAAATTGCCTTGATTAATATTTTTCAGTGATATGATTCTTTACTAAGTTAGTTCCTTATTATATGTATGTATATATCATACAAATATATATGTCATAGAAATATATATTTATAAATGTATACTTACATAAATATATAGTATCTATTGCTATTTTCATGTCACTATATTTTCTTTTTTACTCCTCTGAAAAATAATTATAAGTATGACTTTAAAATAGTCTTAATTTATAAAATAAAAATAATTTAAATCATGTCATTTTCTCCATTTTCTCCTTTGTCATGGACTGTATTTTAAGATAAAAATCTAATTTTCAGATCTTAATTTTTAGATCTTAAAGTCTTTATTCCCATCGTTTTATATTACATATTTATCATAGGTTGAAAATATTCAAATTGCACTGCAAATATTCAATTCACTAATTGAATATTTTGATTGATATATGTCACTGTTGCTTACAAGTCACAAGTCGCTGTGTCTAAAACCAGTCACAAAATCCAGAAGGACAGGTCAGTTGATTGGGCTACCACTCACTCCTACCTAAGTAGGTTGGCTAATAATTGATGTGGCTTATTTTCATGGCAGGTTGGTAGACAAGATACAGATCAACTTTGCAGTAAATCTGAAAGCATTCAACTTTCAGAGATGCAGTCAAAGGTTTAGGCCAGTTGTAAGTGGAGGAACAGATATTTGCACAGCTGGATCTGAGATTAGATAACAAGCCAGATGAGGATCAGTGCCTTGACCCCTACCTCTTTTCTAGACATTATGGTCAAAGACAAACTGACCACAATCTCCTATGGAAAGGAAACATAGATAAAGGAAATGGCATATATTCTGTCTTCCTGACATATTATCCCCTTGGAGAGGACCACAGAGTTGTGGGCAGAGGTATAAGAAAAATCACACTCCAAGGGGAGAAGCAAGTGATCACAAATTCACTATAAATTGTCAAATGCAAAGAGTTATACCATATCCTCTGTCTGTGCTTATAGAGATACAGATACATGATAAGCAGGCAGGCAATTTTGTTTTGGCCTGCTGATTATGTTATGGTCTAATAAAAAATGTAGGATTAGAAGATTATATATGCCAGTAATATCAGCATCAAATTCCTTCATCCTTCACGGCAGCAGCTTTACACTGGTTTGTCTTTAAGAAGTTAGTGGTGTTAATTTTTTAATTGGATGTTGTTGGAATCCAAACAGCTCACTTGCCTGATTCCCCGCTGTTCTCTGAAAATGCTTTTGGCAAATGACATGACAGATAATCCTCCTTCCTCACAGTCCCAAGTACCCTGCTTTTAACATTTAAAATGGCCCTCTTCACTGAACAAAATTCACGACTCTACACCCCAGAGAAGTACAAGTAGGTCTGCTGAAAATACGGATTCTTTCTTTGAACTGACTTAAGCAGCAGTTATACAGATGTAAAGGCAGGAAGAAAATCTCTGATAAAATGAAGACAGATGAATGTATTTGAATGCAAACAATGAAGTCGTATTTAGGCTTCAAAATACTGTCTGGTTGTATCGTTTTGCTCCAAAAGTTACAATTCAACATGTAACCCTAAGTGCACATACCTGGAATCCCCAGGTAGTAGCCAGTAGTGAAGTTTGCTTTAAATCCCCCTTTTGCCAACAGATTGTCAGTGATGAAAAGCACAGTCATTCTACTGGTGGTTGAGAACACATCCTTTACTGGACCAGGCCCTGTGTACACAGCTGCTCCAAATGAAAACAAGATAATTATTGAGGGGATTCTTTGAATCTAGAAGAAAATAGACTCGTTTCTGTCAGTTCCACCTTCTAGATGTACGCTACATGCAGCGTAGCTTGCTTGGGAAGCGACCACATATAAATAACTATGCTTTCTTTTAGATTTTGGACACTGCTTCTAGGAAAGCCAACTTCTCTATTGATCTTTTCCACTATTGCTGTGGCTCTATAATTTAATGATGAATTATTTATGTTATCTGGCTTAGCACCACTACTATTCAAAGCTCATGTTATCCCAGAAGAAATGATTATATGTCTGTTTTAAAGACCTTTAGAAAATAATGGAGATTATAGCTTCCCTTAGTAAATTTTTGTCCAAATTTATTTGGTTTTCTTTTGTGTGTGTGAGTTGAATCATTAAACTAAGCTGAAGGATTGGATTAATTAGAGACAGATAATATAAACCTAAATTATGGTTTTCAAAATGTTTCCCACTAACCCCTGGGCTCTGGGGGTTTCACAAATAATGAAATACTCTCTACTACACAATAAAGACTTAAGCTAATTAAAAATACGTTCACATTATTAGATATTTTATGTATTAGAATCCCCTAAAGTGATTGTTTCAAAACAGCTTCTTGCCTAAAATTTTGAAAATTATGATTCTGGGATCCTCTGGAATTCTTATTTACCTTTCAATAATTAATGTAAATATTAAGAGGTGAAATGACAAAAAATAATTTTTCTTAGATCATAAGAACACTGAAATTTTCATTAGAGGGGCAATATAACCTAAACATGGGAAAATAACTCAAAATGTGTTCATAATTATGTATATAAAAATCAAATTTGAAGTTCCTCAGTTCTTATTAGCACTAGCCTCCCAGCCCCACCGAGATTTTCATTGTTGATACGTTCTTTGTGTGGCTCTCAAAATCTTCTAGGAAGCCTGTACGTTAGAACTTTGTGGGATTTTGCTGAAGAACCCTGTGTAAGCAGCAATGGATTAGTATTGCTGGGAACCCTCCCCACCACCCTGCACCTTTACTGTAGAGAAAGTTCCCTCTGGTCTTCTCCATTGGTTGCAGTGTTCATGTGATTGCACCCTGATTGCATAGTTACCTGGTCAGACTTTGTAGGAAATGATTAATATGAGTCCAAAGCACAGTTAGATAAAACACTTTTACTTGTGAAGTGTGTTGTTTCATGCATTCCAGTTGACTCTATAAGCATTTTCATAATTTAATGTATCACTTATCAAGAGACACTTTCTTAAAATATTGGTAGTAGTTAAGTAAGATAATAGCTATCACATTTGACTGATAGATATTTATTATGTTACCATATATTTTATGACCTACATACAAGAATTTCCTCTAGAATAGTACACTTTCTCCCATGTCAATTAAAAAAATAGTAATCAATAGAAGTTAGGGAAAAATCAACTTTGATCAATATTCAAATCATTTTCAGATACTTATATAGAAGCAGCTGGTACTAGAGACACAATCAGAGTAATACTGAAATGTAAATAAAAAATCATAAAACATTTTTGCATAAAATACACAATTTGTTCCTTTAGTTTGAAGTGAAACAAAACTGGATTTAATAGCTACTTTTGGAAATATGATGTATACATAATGCATATTAAACTGAGTAATGCATGTTTTTAGCTCTTAGTCTCCAAGGTATAATGCTCACTGTAGTGAATTAATATAGCTGGTAGAAACTACTCATGCAAAAATATTAATTCTGGTTTGCCAAGAGTGCTCAAGAAGAATCTTACTCTCTCATTATTGCAAACACTCTCATTTTGGAAGCTCCACATAAACTTTGACATGTTACTCTGCTGTTGTAATGTCATTTTGCTTGTTGTAAAAGACTGATTATTTTTATTGGGAAATGCTTTCTCTATCATTCCAACATCTTGAGCCATACAACCTTCACAATACTTAAATTGCAGACTTACCTAAGAGCAAAGAATCATCTCCTCTACCATCTCTGATTTCCACTACGTCTGCAATATTTTCTAAGTCAAATTCTTGAAAATGAAGTTGTATATTCTTTCCCTTTTGTGCATTTAAATTCCAAATACCTTAAAAGTAAAACATGACAACACAGTTTAGAACACACTTCTTTTGATTTCCCTCAAAAGCTTTACTCCCTTGAGAATTTCAAATTTCTCTGAACTTCCGTATATTAGGTAAATATCATGTCCCTCCACAGCACCCTGCCATTCCTTTTATTGTTACACTACCTTGGGTATTTTGTAAAGCCTGATAATTTATCTACATCTTCATCTAGACCATGTCATGTTTGTTTCTTCTTTTCTCATTTCAGTGCCTAACAAAGTGCCCAATAATATTTATTTAATAAATCAACAAATTTAATAAATTTATTCAAATTGTTCTTTTAATATTCCACTGATGTTTCAGAAATTTTGGACCATTCCTTTGTACAAATGATATGTTTAAAAGATGTCTTCAATGTGGAGTAGAGATGATAATCTCTGGTTCCCCCTACAAGTCAAATTAGATTCATGGTTGTTTATTTTTTTGGATCAGATAAGCCCCTGGAATAGTGACTTTATTCTCCTATGAAAGTGATATTTACTTATCTCTGGGTCATTTGAAGGAAGAAAAGCTGACATTTTCCAACAACACATTTTTCACTGTCATTAGAGCATTTCTTTTACTGGTAGATTTTCCCATTTAGATTGGTGTTGCTATCTTAGATGCGGCCATGTGAGGAACATATCTGTTTCCCAGGCCTACTGAAGTGGAATATTTGTAGGATGGGCTGGGGAATTGGCATCTTTAACATAATTTCTATGCAGTTTGAATGAGCTACTCTACTTAGAAATATTGACCTAGATATAGGCTCTGTTCAGTTTTAGCAAACTATTCTTCCCTCTACACTTAATGATTTTCTAGTGAATCCTCATTATTTCATCTTTTATACTGAGAAACTAGCTACCTGACTCTAGCTGCCTGCTTTATTGACACTGGTCTATATTTACAAAAGGTGTGGATGTCACAGTTGGCCCTTTACTTTTTGCACTTTCGCTGACTTTATTCTATGAAATTGCAAACTTGTTATATATAATATAGACATTGTATGTATAATCAAGACAAGTGATTAAGAGAACAGTATCTGGAGTAAGGTACTTCTACTTACTGGTTTTATTAAATTTTTAAATTTTAGAATTATAATAATAACACCTGCTTCAAAGAATTATTGTAAGAATTGACTGAAACAGTATATTAAGCACTAGCACAGTGCCTGGCATGAAATAAATGCTAAGTAAGTTAGTAATCATTATTGTTATTGTTGTTATCATTATATTATGCAATATTACAGATGTAATAGTTGTAGTCAGGTTTGGAAAATTTCTAATCCACTTTGCTGTGTCAAGGTGGGAATCTAGCCTTGATATATATATATATATATATATATATATATATATATATATATATACATATATATATATATATACATATATATGTATATATATATGTATACACACACACACACACACACACACACACACACACATCTGTTTCTCATGGCTTGGGAAAAGAAACGACTCACAAAAAGCCTTATTAGGGTAGCTGTTTGGAAAGTTCATAGAAGTGAATGTTGTATTTGGCTCCCACAGTTCAAAAGGTCCTCCACAGTCCGCTGAAAAGGAAATAACAAAAAATCATTAGTAACACAATGCTTATTTCAGAGAAATAATATTATATCTTAGCAAATTTCCAATTATATTTCTTGGAATACTGATTTTGACAGATAAAATGCATAGTGTGTATAAAAGAAAACCTTGCAACTTAAGTAATGAAAAACTACAGGTAAACTGGTCTCCTTACTGAAGAACTTCTCAAAACATTAAATATTCTTATGTTATTTATGAATCTCCAAGAAGGCATAATAGTATGCAGCATTTCCCAAAATTATTTGGGTAAGGAATAATTTTTCTGAGCATCTTTTATAAATAGGCTTCATGAAATAAGGTATCAGATACTCCTTGCTATAGAAAAAAAAAGAATCTTTATAATAGAACAGATCTTATATCTGCCCTTCTGAGAAGGGCTAGTAAATGACTCATTTGGCCATTTCTTACGTTTTTTCTTTCTTTTTGTTTTGCTACTATTTTTCCTTTCTTTCTTTCTTTCTTTCTTTCTTTCTTTCTTTCTTTCTTTCTTTCTTATCTTTCTTCTTTTCAGTAGAGAGGAAGCCTCACTGTTCTGTATATTGAGTTGTTTTACTGTCAAGAACAGGAGACAAACTGAAATTTCACTTGCTAAATAATTGGCCTAGACTGATCTGTACTTAACATTGTCTAGGAGTCAAGTTGAGGAAACACTTATTAGAAAAAATAGAGCACAGGTATCCTAGTGAAAACTAAGATGATTTAAGTAGGCATATTAACTTTTTGAAATTCTTAACCTATTTTAAATTTATCCTCCTGCTTAGGAAGAAAATTCTAGAGTAATATAAAATTTTACCAGCTAGTTTAAGTATCCTTATTCTATCTTATTTTTATTAGCATGTTACATTTAAAATCAAGAGGATAAAAGTAACCTAATTCTAAAGATACAGGAAACTGAGATTAAGTATATATTTTTACTGTTATTAAAGGCAGATGATACTGAAGTTATTTACTCTCAATAAGATAAAAATCAGATAATAGGAGGGATAATTAAATGTGTCTATATCTACAGCAGTGCCTTCAGTCATACCCTCTTCTTTGGTCCCTCTTTTATTTCTGTTTTATTTCTTAAAATTTATTGTATTTATTTTTGAGAACGAGAGAGAGTGCACATGGGGCAGGGGGAAAAAGAGAGGAAGAGAGAGAATTGCAAGCAGACTCTGAACTGTCAGCATGGAGCCTGAAGCAGGGCTCAATGTCAGGAAGCATGAGACCATGACCTAAGCTGAAATCTAGAGTCAGACACGTAACCGACTGAGCCACTCAGGCTCCCTGGTTCCTCTTTTATATGTTATCCATCTCATTTATGTAGATCTTTGCAATTCATGTGCTTCTTCCAAATTTGCATGCAATGAGCCTCTTAGGTTTGCGTGTCATGATGTATACGACTGGGCGGAGAGGGGCAGTTGCTGTGGCCCAGTAGTAGTGTTGCCATCCCATCCTGTTTTGTAAGGTGTGGAGCCTGGTCTACCTTACACACTCTCCTGGGCAGGCTGGGCCAGATCCGGATGAGCTTAGCAAGAGTAATATAATCTCTTATAAAACGTTATCATTTGCACATTGTTTCCATGCACATCGTCTCATCTGGGAGGGAACATGATGTATAAAAGGAAGATGTGCTGGAGCTGGTGGATTAAATTTTTGCCCTGAGTTAGCTACTTGTCTTTTTGAGAGTTGGTTTTCTCATACATAAAATAGATATATACTAGATATTTTCAGGGTTGTTTATAAAAATTAGACATAATTATGAAAAGTGCCTACACATTACCTGGCATATTCAGTACTGATTTCCAATACATACTTGTGGGTGATAATGGGGAAGAAGAGCAGGTTCTCCACTGGGCAGGAGGAAGGAAAGTCAAGAGGATTGTGTGCTCCCATCTCTGAGGCTAATACTCTCCTTGATTATGTGATTAATTGTCCAGTAAAGATTTCTGAAGAAGGATCTATGGCAATCCCTCCAACCCCACTAACATACAACTCATTTAATTTTAATAATTCTTAGTGCCATGAAAATCTCCCATAAATCCTCTGTGAAACTAATGGGAAAGGGGAAAGTATAATTGCAGGGGCAAAACCAACATTGCAGATTGCAGATTGGGGAAAACCAGTTCTTCCTATTTCACAGATTTAGACGTGGCCAGTGGATTTATTTTTGTTTTGTTGTTGTTGATTTTAAACTGTCATTCATATTTTCTTTTCAAGGAATAGGAAAATCTCAAAATGTATTCTTCTAACGGAGTAAAAAGCTGACATTTTGGAGAAGGTATTGAATTTTCACATAACTGAACACAACAGTACATTATATTAGATATAGATGAGTAGGTAGCACTTTAATAAATACACAACTAGAACTAAAATGTTGTCAAGCGTAATTGTGAAGCCTGTCAAGGCAGACAGTTCACTTAGCATTTCTCCACTAAATAGAAGTCTTAGAAATTCATTATTCTGAAATACTTAAAAATCCCTTTTTTGAAATTCATCTCACATATAATTTCATATCTAATAACTCAGTAGTAAGATATCTCTGACCCTTGGCCTGATATGATATGTCAGTGACTCTGTATACATATGATAGTAACGAATTGGAAAAAGCACTTTCAGCCATTCTAAATACGAAGAGACAATGTATTTTAAGAGTGGTGTTGCTATAGTAAAGACATAGCTTCTTAATAGAGGGGCTGAAGACTCATAAAACATACTTTTTGGTATCACAGTCATACTGTGTCGTTAGATAAACTCTCTCCACCCAGAGACTAAAGAGTTAAATTGTCTGGTACAGGGAACTCTATTCATTTACAGTTGTTAAATTTTTTCATTTTTCTTTTTCTTGAAGCTGTTCTCTCAAAGATTTGTATTCTGATTAATTCCTTACTATGCCAGCAGGGATTTTCACTCCTTACAGTATGTAAATAGCATGCAGTATTTTGCAAAGTGGTTGTCAAGGATAGATATTTTCCTTGAGGTATGTCATTTTTAATCCATGCTGAAGCCTCTGACGTTCATGAGATATGTGTCAGTGTGGGGTGAAAAAGAAAAAAGCCCAGCTCTCACTTACAAGAAGAAGGTTCAAATTAAAGGTATTTGTGGAAAAACAATATATGCACCTTGAGAAATAGTATCTCTCATTGATGTTTAAATAATGTTAAAGTCAGCAATTACTTTTCATCATCATAGTAATAGACAAGTCTTACACTATTACATGTAACATTTAAAAAATTTAGGTTGTAATATAAAATGGAGTCTCCCATGAAAATTTTGTGTTTGGTTTCTCAAAATTTATATTCCATTCATATATTCTAGTGACCTATGAATGCATGTGAGTGCAGTTAATATGGAATTTGTTAGGGATTTAAATATCAAGTCATACTAATGATATAAAAGGCAAGTAGCTCTGCTAGAATATGAGCCTCATATAATTATAAGACAAGTAGATAGGTACCAATTCATTTCTATAGAAATGAAGAATTTAAGTTAGATTATTTAACTCAAAGTATAACGTCCTGTCTATGAAACTTTCCAAATTAACTTTGATTTGGTCTTTGGACATGGAAAATGGCCTAAATGATGGCCAAATAGAGCAAAATTGTGGAAATAAAGAGTGACTATTAAAATAGCTGAAACTATGGCTTATAATTTTTTTTTCTTAAGTAGTTTTAACAGTCGCAGAAATAAGTTAGGGACCTGAAGTGTGGATTTCTTTTTGTTTATTCTTATTCTATTTAGTAGGTATCTTGTCACGAATCACCCAAATTGTGTTGCAAGTTGACATGATATTTGTTTAATGGAATGTGTACTTTTTAAAAGTGTTCTCAATACAATCCCCACACTTAAATTATTTGTGTTAATGTCAGAAGGCAACAATTGTAGAGCTAATGCAACAGCAAGTGATTGAAGCCACAAAATGGAAGAATCCCTGTACTTACGAAAACTGAACTTCACAATTCTCCAAACTAGGCACAACGTGGATGCCTAGGAACAAAGGAGGAATTTTGCTAGTCAGCTACTGGTCTGGGATTATTTTCTTATTTAAATGCTCTATAAGAGCTAAAGAAAGGCTATTAGCCAGTCAGCCATGGTTTCCTTTTATTCCTGCTTAAACAAATCAGTGATCTGGAACCAGAAAAGCTCTGCTCAAATAAGAATTTCACTGAACCAATTGCAAATGGCATTAGAATGAAATTGTTCAGAATGCATTTGATGGTAATTAACATTTTCTGCTGTGCTAAATATTGCCCTGAAGTGAACCATTTGGAAACTGGAACAAATATACTTTGGGAAAATTCTAAAGTTTATATTTTAAAATCAGATAGGTCATTCTACGTTATAATATCCCTATTGTTAAAATATGCAAGGATATCATGCTTCCTTGACATTGAAGTATTATTTTTTCTCTTTCTGACTAGAATAGATATGAGGACTGAATGGCTTATGTAGTTAAAGTTTTAATGTGGGAAACTATAATGAAGTTTTACTTGTATGTATGCTATTATGAACAAAAGTTATCTTGCATTTTTGATTTCAGATAATGATGAAATTATTATTTTAAAAATATCAAGCTTATGAAACTTAATTCCACTGGAAAATTTTTCTTCTTGACCACTTATCTATGAATACAGAAACACACCAGCAGAAAGGATTATGAAAATTGTTTTTAAATGATTGAAATATCAAAATAGCAAGATGTTGGGGCACCTAGGTGGCTCAGTTGGTTAAATGTCTGACTATTGATTTCAACGCAGGTCATGATCTCATAGTTCCTGGGATCGAACCCCCTGTCAGGCTCTGTGTTGACAGTGCAGAGCCTGCTTGGGATTGTCTCTCTTTCTCTCTCTCTCCCTGCCACCCCCCTGCTCTCTCTCTCTCTTTCAAAATAAATAAATAAACATTAAAAAAAGGCAGGATGTTTCTAATATTTGATATCCATAGGAATTATTTATAAAACCAGTAGTAATTTTAATAATTAAAATGTGGTGGGTGTTTTTGCATCAGAATGTTTTATATAAGAATGTTATAGATAAGTTTTATAGACAGATAAGGTGTGGGCTACCAACAATGAAGTCAAACAATTATTTTTAAACAATGCTGGATAGCCCAAATTATTGTATTCATGGTGGTTTTTTCTCTATCCCATCCCTTCCTTCATTTCCAAATCTTAGTTCTGGTATCAAAATTTTGTTTTACAAAAATGTTTGTGTCACAAAAGAAAATTACAGTCAACATAAAAAGAGAGATCGTTTCAGGTCTAGTAATATTTATTGATCTATTTGTGTGATGTTAAGAACCAGTCAGACAATTGTGAAGCAAAGGTGAGTGAGAATCAGAGTTTGGTGCCATGAAAGTCACTTCTTGCCACAATCTTGTGGCCAAATTATTATGTGAGAATGCATGCTACTTTTCTGCCTTTGTTTCAATTTTATAAGTGTTCTACTGTCTCTTAATGTTTCCTTAAAGACTTCTCTAGTTCACACTTTCTTCTCCAAAGTCTATCACTTACTTTTCTAGTTTATTACTTTTAGGGGTACATAATTATATTTTGTCTTAAGTGTTTATTTACATAGATTATATTTATTTTTTCCATGTATTGGTTACTGCTATGTATTACATTTATTATGCAATGCTTTTTACATAGTAGATATTTATAAAATTTGAATGAACATTTGAAATATTGAGGAATTTATGTATAGTCTACACAAGCATCTAAACCTGTTAATAGGAAAGATGGTAAGAGTAAACTAGCCTTTTGATAGAATGTAAATACATTCACTATGGTGGCATGGAACCACTGTGACAATGTAATCACTATTCTCATCTCAATTGCAGCTCACTTGTTATATGCTCTTAAACACCAGTAATTTATCTTCAGAACTTTTGAGTTGTTAAAGCCCCTCATCTGAAAGTCTGCTTTCTTTTTCTTTTTTTAAGGTAAAGATAGAAAGCAGAAAAACATGTACTTTTGGAAGTAAAGTCAAATTTGGATATGTTCTCCAAGTTGATTTGCTGGTGTGATTATGGGAAGAGTTTCATGTGCACTTGGAAGGAAATGGGAAATGGAAAAAGTGCTGTCTGTGGGCTCAGATCCATGGCAGAAGAAAAACATCCATGAGGTCTGATACAAGCAAAGTTGTAGAGCTAGCTCAGCTTCCAAGTACCATAATCCAAAGAAGGATAAAAGGTATGTTTTTTTTTTTTACATCAAAACTGCAATACAGTGAAGACATCTCAATAAAGGCAATACCTGTTTTATATAATTTATCATTGTACCTTTTTTTTCTGCCAAATCCTGTAGTCTGAAAGTAGTATGTAGTTATGGTCTCCTTTGACATGCTAAGATGGAGACTAATGCCCCTTTTTCCTCTGAAATGTCATGTGTCCAATTTGTATTAAAAACACAGGTAGACACAGGCTCCATTTTGTTTTTTTTGTCTTAAAAGAATCCATAAGGGAAATCCTGGTCACTGCTCAGCTGAAACACGGTAGTGGCCCCACGAAGGGAGCACATTGCAGGGCCTTACAAAGGCATCATTTCAGGATAAAAATCTTTCATGTGATCTTGGTGTGTATAGTCAAAGTCCAGGCCCAATAATTACTATTAAATTATTCCAGAAAAAGGCTGGGTGGGTTTCAAGCTTAACTAAACTCTTCTTGAGATCTAACATCATTTTTTAAGAAGACCATAAGAATCTTAAGGTTTTTTTCCCCAAAGATTCTCAGCCATGCCACATGGTCAATACAGCCTTAATTTATATTTTAGTGAAATCAGGATGGAAATCAACACCTTAATTATTAAAAAAAAATACTAACATTATTATAAATATGATGCATAACAAAGTACCAAATGATTTCTTTATGAGTGTATGCATAACATGTAATATTTTGTTAGCTTCCATTTTATTATATTTTGAAGTCTTAGATTTTCAGTGAAAAAATATTAGACTAAGATAATTTAAAAAGTCAAAGGAAGATCTACCTGAAAATATTAACGATTTAATTGGTAAAATACACGTTATAGTTACTTACTAGGAAGTTCTGGTGGAGCAGTTGGGACTAAAGTTGGTTCTGGATAAAGACTCACATTGCAAATCCCATATGTTAGGCTAATGTCATCCAAAGCTATATCACTCAGGAACTGGTTTTTAAAAGCATTAAAAGCAACCTGCAATTCAGAGAAGGATATGAAATCATTCTACTCTAATCTTCTCTGACTTGGTTCTTGTGGCCCAACATTCTCTGGAGAATCAGTATTACCAACTCTAAATATAAGAGGGCAAGTGTCTGTACAATGGAATATTGATAGATCACGCTCTTTTATAATCCTTCTGCTGAGTCCACTCCTTTACTTATGTCCACTGGTGTCTTCCTTCTGAGTTAGGCAATATTGTCACAGTTTCTCTATGTGTCTGTCTCTCTCTCTCATGATCTGTCATACTCTACTGGATTCTGCCACACATCCACATTTTCTGGCATTTTCTCCTCACAGATTCCTCCCTGCAACACTATTAGAAATCCAGGTAGCTGTCTGTCTTCTTATAGCATACAAACCCTAAAGGGAAGACACACCAACTGAATAATTTAAATGAGAAAAGAAAGGGACAAGGGAAAAATGGGTATAATATGATCATTCAGGGCCAACTAGTTCTGATATAGTTCACCCAGAAAGCTGGTGTGAGATCCTGTGTGAGGGTAATGCCCAGAGGACACAGACCCAGACTTGGAAGAAAGTTTCAAGTGGTCAGATGAAACATATTAGGTTCTTAAGGACAGTGAGTATTTTAGCTGAACGTTCCTGGATCCTCTTCTGTAGGAAAGACATAAACAGAATACCTGCTATATGCTAATTGCTATGCAAGGCACATTGTATACATTATTTCATTTAATTCTTTCAACACTATTATACAGTCATCCATTCACTCATTTGTTCATTCATCCCACCTACTTTATGCTAGACATAACTCCAAAGAAGGATTATTTTCTCCCTTTCATGTACGTGCAGGTTGAATTTCAAAGAGACTAAAGTGACTTAAGATTTCATAACAAAGTGGCAGAGGCAAGGTGCAACTATTTGTTGAACTTGCTGCTCTCATTCTGCCTGATAAGCTAACTTGGAAGAAGTGGGTGGAGTTATACTACTTTAAAAAAAAATGTTTAATGAGTTGAGACAGATTTTGCCACTGCAATGCAGCTGTCCCCCCTTATCTGAGGTATTACTTTCTGCCATTTCAGATCCTCATGGTCAACCAAGTTCTGAAATAGATGATCTTTCTTCGGTATTGTTAGAAGGTCAGTAGTAGCATAAGGCCATGTCACAATGCCTATAACATTCATTTCACTTCACTTCATCTCATCACATAGGCATTTTATCATCTCACATCATCATAAGAAGGGTGAATAAAGTACAATAACATATTTTGAGAGAGAGCGAGAGGCCAGATTCACATTACTTTGGTTACGGTATATTGTTGTAATTGTTCTATTTTTTTATTATTTTTGTTAATCTCTTACTGAGTCTAATTAATAAATGAAACTTTTTTGTAGGTATGTATTTATAGAAAAGTACACAGTATATATAGGGTTTGATAGTATCTATGTTTTCAGGCATCCATGGGGGTCTTAGAACATATCCTCTGTGGACAAGTCGGGTACTATACTTATTTTCCTGCTTCTGCCATTTCCTAATTCCCTTGATGTCCTATTTTCCTTTATCCTTCTCCGAATTATCAGAAAACAAAGTTGGAGAAGAAAACTTCACAGAAAAAATAAAAAAGACTTCAGAAGAAAGAAAAATGGAAGGAATGCAGACAAGTGTGGTTGATTATTGCCTGCCTTACATGAAATCACAGGGGAGAACTGAAGCCTTCACAATGACGATGTTTGTCCAAACAGACACCTACTGAGAGTTACACTCTCTTGTCTGAAATGACCCGATTCAAACATTGTTAATTTGGTCTGACTATTAGCCTGTATTATCCTGTATTTTAATTGCAAACACCCTTAGGAAGAGAACACATTAAGCTGTTATCTGAAAAATTAATCCACTTTAATGTGAAATAAATGATCAGAAACTCCCCAATGATATAGCTTGTACAATTTGTTTCTAAAGGAAGTATATAGATTAAGTCAAAGTAAGGCAAGGTGGATGGATACTGATGGGTGTGGATGTTCTAATAGGAAAGGATGATTCCCTAGAAAGTGCAGGGTTGATCTAGGTGGTGTTTGTGAAAGCTGAAGTCCTTGGTATGTGGAGGACATGGGAAGACATGGTCGACTTGTGCTAGAAAGTTGCTGAAGAAAACTGAAATAGATCATAAAGTTTCTATGGATTTTATCGCTCATTATAAGCAATAGTTTCATGTAGTAAGTTGTTTTCCTATAAGTGGTCTTAAATAAATGAATGGACAAATGAAAATGTAGACACTCAAAATTAAAAAAAAAAAGATGAAGCAAGTAGAAAAAGTGACTTGGCTATATTCAGAAAAAAAGAATTTTTTCATCATGTTACCTTAGATTATAATTGTATCACCATTTGTAGAACACAAATACATGATTATAAATCACAAGGTATTTTGCCAACCTTAAATTCCACTGTTTCATTTAATGTTACTTGTCCATAATTCCAATTTTCTCCATAATTTCCTTCCTTTTGGAAAACTGTCTTCTCCATGTTTTGGTTACTGCTGATATTAATGCTTAATTTATAGACATTTTCACCATACATGTAATACCTAATTGGGAAACAAGCAGAAATGGTTGGATTTCTACAATATTAGAATAAATGGAACTTAGGATTTTTCTAAATCCTTTACTTTCTCTGAAATACTCTATTTTTCCTTGAGTGTGAGAGTTCCTAGAGAAGGGGAGGGAGTCTCCCATCATTTTGCTATTTTATCAATTGGATAAATAATAGCAAATGAATTAAAACCTGGGTGCCTTAGTAAAATCAGAGTCTGGCAATGTGACAAAGGCAATGCTACTCATTAAATAAGGCAGTATTTATTTCACATATGTCTATGACATACCAGAAACTGAGGCAGACTGGTTCCAAAGTGGGGTCTAAAGGGAGACTTAAGAGCCCTACTCTTTCTCGTCTCCCTCCTGGTCCAGTTGGGGTGGAAATGTAAAATCCTATAAAAACAACAAAAAAAAGTTTTACTTCATTTAAATTTCAGCAATTTCATTGTGTGAGATACATCATGTATAAGCAGAAAAGAGCAACTTTAAGGTAAAAATGTAAAGACGGAAAGGGTAGTAGATGTGAATCCAGAGGCCACTATCTCTGCCATAAAAATTAGTATTTAGGAACTCAACTCTCAACTTCCCAATTTATAAAACAAGACCCTTGAATTGGAGTATCACTAAAGGTATATCAATCTCTGACTTTTTATGAGTCCAAATGATTATTTCATCATATTATCATATCTAAATGCCACTTTAATTCCCATTTACTAGATGTTTTGATCAATTCCCTTCTTTAGAGACAATGAGTACATGAGAGTATTTAGATATGCTACTGGATTAACTCATGGTATATGCAAGTATTTATGCACAAATTTGAAGGCAATGTTAAGAGTTTCAAAGACAGTCAGTTTTTTCTTTCATGGACTATACTGCATTTCTCCCTCTAAGAAGTTACCTGATTTTATAATGGTTTCATCTTCTATATTTCTTTGAATGAGAACTAATCAGATCACAGAAGAGCAGGAAGCATGCTAATCTACATAAAAGCTTTCTATTATAGCTCAAGCCACTGCATAAAGTCCTTTCTGGCCTGGAATTCATTATTCCAACCAATGATTTGAGTTATTTGAAGTGTAGGAAGAGTTGCTTGACTGAGATCATCTTGAACACTTTCTTAGGGAAATTTATTTATTTATTTTATTCTTAGTTTGCAGCTTCTATATTATGACAGAAAGCAGGAATCATGTAACAAAATATGAGATAAAGCAAATGACATATTGGGTAAATCTAATTTTATTAGAATGTAGTTTTTTATGAAACACTGAAATTTAGTGTTTATTTGAAATCAAGCATGTTCTCTCTTTGTGCTTTCCAAAAGAAATTTTTATTTATTTATTTATTTATTTATTTATTTATTTATTTATTTTTACTTATTTTTTTTAATGTCTTTATTTATTTTTGAGAGACAGAGAGAAACAGAGAATGAACAGGGGAGGGGCAGAGAGAGAGGGAGACACAGAATCTGAAGCAGGCTCCAGGCTCTGAGCTGCCAGCATAGAGCCCGATGTGGGGCTCAAACTCATGGTCTGTGAGATCATGACCTGAGCCGCTTAACCAACTGAGCCACCCAGCTGCACCCCAACAGAAATTTTTAAAAGCAATGCTGTATAAAATTCAACTCATTCATTTACAACATGCAGCATAAGGACAAGATACAAAGTAAAGTACTAGTAAAACTGCCAATAGATATATCAATTTATATGTAGGTAAGTAAGGCAAAAAATTCAGAATAAATTAGTCTTTTATCAAGGTGAAATCATAGTCAAGTATATATATTTAAAAAAATTTTTTGAGTGTTTATTATTTTTGAAGGAGAGAAAGAGTGTGTGAGCAGGGGAGGAACAGAGAGAAAGGGAGACACAGAATCCAAAGTGGGCTCCAGGCTCTGAGCTGTCAGCACAGAGACCCACGTGGGGCTTGAACTCACAAACCATGAGATCGTGACCTGAGCCAAAGTCGACGCTTAACTGCATAGTCAAATATATTAATAAATGTAATATTAAGTACATTCACTCAACTTAGATTATAATATGTAAAATGGAAATGAATGAATGTTTAACATTTTATATTAACATGTTATTAATACTTTATATAAGGCTGTGGCATTTCATAAGTACTTATTTTAGCTTTACAGTTAGTGCTCAATTATTCAACCTAATAAAAAATGTAACATAGGAGATGATCCAGAGTCCATCCTTTAAATGCCAAATTCCAAAACCCGTTTGAATTGACCTTAATTTTAGTTGATTATAATATAGTTGGGGAGGAAATGATTAAAATACTATTGAATGCCATGAATCAATAGTGAAATGGGTACCTTGTTCAGAAATATTTCTAGTTAGCAGCAATTATATACCATGAAAACTATTGTGCTTCTATTTATGTTTGGCCATGTTCATAGTCAATTAGTTATAAGAAATATTTTGAACCTATCGTTTACTCATTGAGCGGTAATATATATGGGAGTTTTAGTCTCATAAAGATATCATGACGCTATGGGTTTTGTACCGCTGTTCAGATAAAACTATTAATCATGTGGCTCATAGTACCTTATGAATTTTGCATAAATACATTTTAAAAAACACAATATATTACATATCACATAGAATTGCATGTTTTGGAATATAACATAAAATAACATATTAATAAGTATATAATAATAAAATAAAATGGAAAAATAATATATTAAATATTTCTGTGATATCAGCTAAATTCTCTACCTAACAAATCAGAAGATGAAGAAAATTCTTCATAAAATTATGAATTTTTAAAATAGAATATTGTTTACATAAAAATTTACTTGTCTACCTCATGTCCTTAAATTTCATCTACAATATTTTCCTGTGGGGGTCATTTGACCTGTCTTTAACGTTTGTCAGATTTGCACGAATCATTGCATTCAAGGCAGCCCATTCCATTTCAACACAATTAGAAAATTCTTTTCTTTTCTAAGAGTAAGTTATCATGTGCTTATTTTTTCAAATTTTGCTCCTCAGCCCATTAAGGATAAATGAATTTATGTTAACTACAAATGTTTAAGCTACTATTTTGACTTTTCTAAGTCTTCTCAAGCTTTTTTTCATCCTTTTTGCCTTCAATAATTTTAATATGGCACAATTTCAATTGCCTCGCATTTGATAAGCTCTCAGTTGTACATCCATCTGGTTCCACTCAGAATATGGAAATCAGAAGTTCACACAATATTTCTGTTGGAGTATCTTAGCAGGTGGACTAATAAGGACATCATACCTTGGGAGTATAATTTAAGTTATAATATCATTGACACTATTTATTTTTAAGCGTGTCTCATTTATAGTTCTCTCCATGAGAATTCTTCACCTCCTCCATCCTTGCCCTATAATGCCTCCTTCTGCACAATCTAATTGGTCCCTTATTTACCATCTGTTTATTTCCTACTAAACAAACATAAATTTACAATGATGATTGAAACTACTATACTATGACTTCAGTGTCATTTTCTAGCCATAGTTCTTATAATTCATCTATTTACAGGTAGCACTTCTACAAAATTACATTATTTTTATTTTTTCAACCCCCAGAAATGTTAAGACATATGGGCCTTTTTTTACCCGTTTTTCTGTCCCTCTACTTCTCCTTACGATTGTACCTGTCAAAATCTTACTAATTTTTTGAAATCATTTAGCTCATATTGCCATTTCCTTTAGAAAGTGCTTATTGATCCTCCCAATCATATGTGTCCACTCCTTTTGAATTGTCTGTTGCACATGTACTTTCTCTGATGTCACTTAGTTTATCCGTTTTTCTTTTCTTTTTTTTTTTTAGTTTATTTATTTTGAGAGAGAGAGAGAGAGGGGGGCAGAGAGAGAGAGAGGGTGGGAGAGAGAATCCTGAGCATGTTCTGTACTGTCGGCGTAAAGCACCACATGGGCTCCTTCCAGCTCACGACCTGGAAGAGATCGTGACCTGAGCAGAAAACAAGAGTCAGATCATGACCTGAGCAGAAAACAAGAGTCAGATCATGACCTGAGCAGAAAACAAGAGTCAGATGCTTATCTGACTTAGCACCCAGATGCTCCTCACTTAGCCTATTTTACTGTGTATTATATTCATATTCATATGTGACCTTTAAAACTGTTAGATTTGGGGAGAAAAATACACTTGGTTCATTTTTGAATTTTCAATATGGATTAGCTGAATGTTGCTTAATTTATTCTTATTACACCAATTTGCCTTGTTCATTTTAAATTTGTTAAAGTAATACACAAAAGGAATGATTAGATAGATGTTTTTCATAATCACATGGGAATTTCTATCGTGAAATGATAATTTCTTCTAAAATCTTACAAATTTCTTGAAATGTCTTCAAGAACTCTTCAATTAGCCTCATAGCTTAAAACCCAGAAGATTGAATTTATTTTGTTAATCTAAGCATATAATGAACCTGTTTGTGGAGCTTTGGTTTTTCTTACTTCTTTCTATCCCTTTTACTGCTTATTTCCCCATGAACCAAACCTGTTTCACACCCAACAGGTTTGGAGAACAGGAGAAAAAGTGTTGGACACATGCTAATGTGATATAGACACAGCAGCAGCTGGACAGTCTGTAGAACTTTGTGGAAACTTGGAGATCCCTCTCAAGAGGAAATTAGCCTGAAACAGACCATTTTGTGGGTTGTGAGCACCTATGTAAAATTAACTGAACCTAGGAGATAAATATTGTAAGTTTTACATTACAGAATGGTTCAAAGTCAAGTCTATCAATATTAATAGACTTTCTATTAATGAATTTCCTAAAATTCAACATCACAGGAATGCTAAGGGAATAAAGACAAATATTATTTTGAAAACACTAAAGTCATAAGAAAGTATCTGTGCTACATGAAATGCAGATATCTAAAAGGCTTAATATACTTTCGAAAATTGAACAAAAATTTTTCAATACTAAACTATAACTATTTTTCTCCCTAGCCTAACACTGAAAACAGTTCTGCAGTCAATTTTTATCTGTTGAATGCTTTTGCAACATGAAAAGAAAATAGTTATAATCCCTAGCATTTCTACAGCACTTTTTGCTTGCCATTTTCTTATTATATTTATTTACTTATTTTTTATAAACATAGTAACCAATTTAATGTTCAAAACATGCCTCTAAAGTCAGGTCCTATTATCATCAGCCCACTACCCAGATGAGGGAACTGAGGCAAAGAGGACAGATACCTTGCCTAAAGGGCAGAGCTGATTTAAACCTAGCTGGCTTCAGAGTCTCTATTTTAATGATGTTTTACCACTACACTACACTAGCCCCTAAGCATTAGAAACAATTATGATTTCTCCGAGAAAGACCAACAAAGAAACACTTGCTTTGAGCTGTCTAGCCCTTTTGTGACCCCTACATTTCTGAAGTTTTCACATGTTACTGACCTCATTTTCCCTGAATGTTCTGAACAAAGGAACCACTTCTGAGCTCCCCACGATGCTGCCCTGTATCAGTGCCACCATTTCCACTGACTCCCTTTGCTTCTAAGAGGTACAGAGAAACTCTGAGCATCCACACTGCACACATTTGGAGCCGGTGCTCTACCAGGAGACAGTTCTTTAGAAGGAACCGAAAAGTTAAGGGGCTTAGATGTTCTTCCCTAAAGCAATGTTAATTCAAAGTTTATCTATTTCATTTAGACTTTTCTGTCATTTAAAGTGAAGGCAAAGAACAAAAATCCCCTGCATGGATAAGAGGAACAGCAGGAGAGATTTAATTCTCTTCCATTTCAGAGGTAGGATGTTCTGACACATAAAAAAGCAGGTTGGAAGAAAAATGCCCCTGGGGGCGGGGAATGTCTGGTAGATTATGAAATCACTGGTAGGAGAGTTGGAGAGAACCTATTAAATCCTATCATCCATTCTCATTACACCACTGCCTCTGCTGGGCTCTGAACCGCCCTGACTTGTCTCATTTTAAATAACTCCTGCTACATGACTTTCTCCTGAGACTCCATTTCCGACCCAACTATTTAAAATCTTCACCTGACATTCAACCTGTTTCACTGTGGTCATTTTCATCTTATTTCTTTAGTTATTTAATCTGTTGGCAAGCTGAAACCATTTTTCACCTGTAATGTACTTATATTCTTCAAATATCAGTGGAATTATTTTATCTCTTATTATGATGACATAAAAGTAGAAAAATGATCATTTGAACATCAAAGACTTCAACTACATAAAAGGTATCTGTCATAGTCAATAGATATAAATGCTTTCTGTACTTTCCTCTAACTACTCTTGTCCAAGTGTGGTACAGACATTTTTTTTTTTTTTTTTTTTTTTTTTTTTTTTTTACAATAAAGACAAAAACTGGTCAAATGATTTAACTGTTTTAGACCAGGCTTCTTCAGAGGGTTGGGGTGATTATCGCTTTGGGGTTAGTCTTTAGCTGTGCAGATTACTAATTTATCCATAGAGATCAGGCTCTGGGAAATCACTTATTCAAAGAAGAGTAACTACGTATTATACTATGCATGTCATAATTTTCAATACTAAACATGTTTGGTCTAATGGGATTGGCCAGCTACACAGAACACATTTTTGTTCAGAGCTCTGTATTGGTAACTAATTTAGCAGAATCCTGTTGCCTCTCCTTTCAGAACCTGACCTCTTCTTACTGTATCTGGTCCCACTGATCTGAAAGTCCTATGGCCTCTTCTCTGGGTGGGGTGATAACTCTCCTCTGGTCTCCCTGACAACACTCTTGCCCTTCTATTCACTATTCTACGAGCCAGTGTGAATCCTATCATTTCTATGCTCAAGAACCTCAAATAACTCTTCATTTCACTAAGGAAAGAGCCAAAGCTATAGAAGACCCATCATTATCTGCACTCCACTGACCCTGTTTACTCCACATCAGCCATGCTGGCCTCCTAGCTTTTTTTCAAATAGGTCAGGCACACTCCCTTTAAAGTTTTTGCTCTTCTTCTTCCTTGTCTGGAATAATCTATATAGTCAATTCCTCCCATTCCATAAAGTTTTCTTTTGAATGTCACTTTTCTATGAGATCCAACTGATCACCCTCTTTTAGTCTACACCAGCACTCCTGCACACCTGCCCTACCCGCCGTCCTTACCAAACTCTACATTTTCTCAGAGCACTCATTCACATTTACAATACCCACAAGTTGTAATTATTTGTCATGCGGATTGCTTAGTTTCTATTTTGTAAGGTTTTAAATTAAAAATTTTTTCCCCTTACTATATATGTTACATAAGCTCAGAAAATCTGGTTTCGTTTTACTCAAAGATATATACTGAGTGCCTTGAATAGGCACTGGGGCTCAAAAAAATATTACTTGAGTAAAGGAGTGGAAGAATTATTCAACTGGGGCTTTTAATGATGACTATGGAAATAGATTAAAAATAGATCAAAAGTAGTCATTTTTTATCATGCAATATTTTGATCAAGTTGAAGTAGTGTGATGAGCCATATTTTGTTATTCCAGGGAGGCCATTGTCCAAAGGAACAGGACTAGTCAGATACATTTTTGCCCTGAGAAAACGAACTCTTTAATGTCCTCTTTCCAGATGTCATTCCCAATAGACATTAAATCAGCTATTTACTTTTTAGGTTATGAAAATGAGAATATTGATGTCTGCAATAGAAATGGCCACTGATAATATATTTAAAAGAAATTTTTTTAATGTTTATTTATTCTCAGAGAGAGAGAGAGAGAGAGAGACAGTGCAAGCAGGGGATGGGCAGAGAGAGAAGGAGAGAGGGAAGCAGGCTCCAGACTCTGAGCTGTCAGCACAGATTCCTGATGTGGGGCTCAAACTCAGGAACCATGAGATCATGACCTGAGCCAAAGTTGGATACTTCGCTGACTGAGCCACACAGGCATCCCAGCATTGATAATATATTTAAATGCACATGTCATCAGGTTATTTTTATGTTATAAGCAATTTCTCACAGTCAATAACTCATTCAGAAATTACTTATTGAGTCAGAGTTGAAGACATTCATTCATATATCCAAATATTTTTACATGTTAATTAGATTCAGGCACTGAGAAGGCACTAGGAATTCAAAGATGAAAAAGACAAGTTCCTCATTTCTGAAGAGAATACTGTAGTGAAAAGAAAAAAAATAAGAAAATATAATACTACATAACAGGAAAAACAAAAGAGGTGTTTAAAATGCTTAACAGAAAGAAAGATTTTGACTTGGAGGTTCCAGACAGGCTTTATGGTGATAAGTAGTGATATGAGATCTGTGTGTTCAATGCCTAGAGCCCTATCAGGTTAGAGGCAGATTATAATATGTGTTTTTGGAGTTGAACCATATTCTCATCCATAACCTATTGACAAGTCATATTGTTGGATGGATTTTGTCTAAGAAAATTAGCTAAATTCCAAAATTGCTATTCTTCCCTTTCTGTAATTTTCCTTACTTTGTAAAATATGCATTACTTCTAGATTTGAATTCTCCATTCAGTGATTAATTTGGTATTATAAATACATGCTTCTAAGGTTTTCATGAGCAGTCTTCCCAGTATGATTTCCTTATCTTCTGATAATTCCCCATGATTTCTGGACTTCTCCATCAACTATTATCATCTCCAATGTTATCTTTCTACCTGAAATCCAACTGATATTCACATGAAGAGGTATTTACTAATCACAACCATTTCTCTCAGGACCATGCTTTAGAAACAGCTCTTCCACAGTCTTTTTTCTATGACTGATGTTTGTGTCTCCACAATTTATATATTGAAACCCTACTCATCTTGTGACTGTGTTTGGAGGTGGGTAATTAGGTCATGAACGTGAATCCCTCATGATGGGATTAGTGACCTTATGAGAAGAAATAAGAGAGAGTGCTCTGTCTCTGTCTCTCCCTGACTCTCTGTCTCTCTCTGTTGTGTGAGGACACAGTGTCAGGGCAGGTGGCTGTGGCCCAGGAAGAGTGTTCTCATCAGAACCTGTCCATGCCGCCACCCTGACCACAGACTTCCAATCTGCAAAACTGTCAGAAATCAATTATTGTTTAAGCCAAGCAGCCTTGGTATTCTGTCATAGAGGCTTACACAGACTAAGACAGTTCCTCAGAAGAAGGAGATCTATCTCTATATCTGCATTCTAAGATAGCATGACCTTGTATACTGAAAATTGTAGGAAAGTCTTTAAAAACTATCAGAGTTAGTAAACAAATTCAGCAAAGTTGCAGGGTCCAAGACCAATATACAAAACTCAACTGTATTTCTATATGCTAGCAATAAACAATCAGAAAATGAAATAAAGGCAAAGTAAACCAAAGTTCAGGAAAGTTGATTGTCTCCTATGCATCCAGTTAGTAAATAATTAGTGGTAAATCTAGGACAAAAACCTATGTCTTTTTTTTTAACTGCTTTTATTTTTTATTTTTTAAAATTTACATCCAAATTAGTTAGCACATAGTGCAACAATGATTTCAGGAGTAGATTCCTTAGTGGCCCTTACCCATTTAGCCCATCCCCTCCCACAACCCCTCCAGTAACCCTCAGTTTGTTCTCCATATTTATGAGTCTCTTCTGTTTTGTCCCCCTCCCTGTTTTTATATTATTTTTGTTTTCCTTCCCTTATGTTCATCAGTTTTGTCTCTTAAGGTCCTCATATGAGTTAAGTCATGATTTTTGTCTTTCCCTGACTGACTAATTTCACGTACCCTCCAGTTCCATCTACATAGTTGCAAATGGCAAGATTTCAGTCTTTTTGATTGCCGAGTAATACTCCATTGTATATATATACACCACATTTTCTTTATCCATTCATCCATCAATGGACATTTGGGCTCTTTCCATACTTCGGCTATTGTTGATAGTGCTGCTATAAACATGGAGGTGCATGTGTCCCTTCGAAACAGCACACCTGTATCCTGTGGATAAATGTCTAGTAGTGCAATTGCTGGGTTGTAGGGTAGTTCTATTTTTAGTTTTTTAAGGAACCTCCATACTGTTTTCCAGAGTGGCTGCACCAGCTTGCATTCCCACCAACAATGCAAAAGAGATTCTCTTTCTCCGCAACCTCGCCAACATCTGTTGTTGCCTGAGTTGTTAAAGTTAGCCATTCTGACAAGTGTATAGTATCTCATGTTGGTTTTGATTTGTATTTCCCTGATGATGAGTGATGTTGAGCATTTTTTCATGTGTCAGTTGGCCATCTGGATGTCTTCTTTGGAGAAATCTCTATTCATGTCTTTTGTTCATTTCTTCACTGGATTATGTTTTTTTGGGTGTTGAGTTTGATAAGTTCTTTGTAGATTTTGGATACTAACCCTTTATCTGATATGTCATTTGCAAATCTTCTCCCATTCTGTCAGTTGCCTTTTAGTTTTGCTGATGGTTTCCTTTGCTGTGCAGAAGCTTTTTATTTTGATGAGATCCCAATAGTTCATTTTTACTTTTGTTTCCCTTGCCTCTAGAGACGTGTTGAGTAAGAAGTTGCTGCGGCCAAGATGAAACAGGTTTTTGCCTGCTTTCTCCTCGAGGATTTTGATGGCTTCCTGTCTTACACTGAGGCCTTTCATCCATTTTGAGTTTACTTTTGTGTATGGTGTAAGAAAGTGGTCCAGGTTCATTCTTCTGCATGTCGCTGTTCAGTTTTCCCAGCACCACTTGCTGAAGGGACTGTCTTTATTCCATTGGATGTTCTTTCCTGCTTTGTCAAAGATTAGTTGGCCAGATGTTTGTGGGTCCATTTCTGGGTTCTCTATTCTGTTCCACTGATCTGAGTGCCTGTTCTTGTGCCAGTACCATACTGTCTTGATGATGACAGCTTTGTAGTACAGCTTGAAGTCTGGGATTGTGATGCCTCCTGCTTTGGTTTTCTTTTTCAAGATCGCTTTGGCTATTTGGGTCTTTTCTGGTTCCATACAAATTTTAGGATTATTTGTTCTAGCTCTGTGAAGAATGCTCGTGTTATTTTGATAGGGATGCATTGAATATGTAGATTGCTTTGGGTAGTATCGACATTTTAACAATATTTGTTCTTCCTATCCAGGAGCATGGAATCTTTTTCCATCTTTTTGTGTCTTCTTCAATTTCTTTCATAAGCTTTCTACAGTTTTCAGTGTATAGATTTTTCACCTCTTTGGTTAGATTTATTCCTAGGTATTTTATGGTTTTTTGTGCAACTATAAATGGGATCATTCCTTGATTTCTCTTTCTGTCGCTTCATTGTTGGTGCATAGGAAAGCAACCTATTTCTGTGCGTTGATTTTATATCCTGCAACTTTGCCGAATTCATGAATCAGTTCTAGCAGTTTTTTGGTGGAATCTTTTGGGTTTTCCATATAGAGTATCGTGTCATCTGAATAGAGTGAATGTTTGACCTCCTCCTGGCCGATTTGGATGCCTTTTATTTCTTTGTGTTGTCTGATTACAGAGGCTAAGACTTCCAATACTATTTTGAATAACAGTGGTGAGAGTGGACATCCCTGTCTTGTTCCTGACCTTAGGGGGAAAGCTCTCAGTTTTTTCCCATTGAAGATGATATTAGAATTGGGTTGTTCATATATGGCTTTTATGATCTCGAGGTTTGCTCCTTCTATCCCTACTTTCTTGAGGGTTTTTATCAAGAAAGGATGCTGTATTTTGTCAAATGCTTTCTCTGCATCTTTGAGAGGATTATGTGGTTCTTGTCCTTTCTTTTATTGATGTGATGAATCACGTTAATTGTTTTATGGATATTGAACCAGCCCTGCATCCTAGGTATAAATCCCACTTGGTCGTGGTGAATAATTTTTTTAATGTTGGATCCGGTTGGCTAATATCTTGTTGAGGATTTTTGCATCCATGTTCATCAGGGAAATTGGTCTATAGTTCTCCTTTTTAATGGGGTCTCTGATTTTGGAATCAAGGTAATGCTGGCTTCCTAGAAAGAGTTTGGAAGTTTTCCTTCCATTTCTATTTTTTGGAACAGCTTCAAGAGAATAGGTGTTAACTCTTCCTTAAATGTTTGGTAGAATTTCCCTGGAAAGCCATCTGGCCTTGGACTCTTGTTTTTTGGCAGATTTTTGATTACTAATTCGATTTCCTTACTGGTTATGGGTCTGTTCAAATTTTCTATTTCTTCCTGTTTCAGTTTTGGTAGTGTATAAGTTTCTAGGAACTTGTCCATTTCTTCCAGATTGCCCATTTTATTGGCATATAATTTCTCATAATATTCTTTTTTTTTTTTTTTTTTTTTTTTTATTTTTGGGACAGAGAGAGACAGAGCATGAACGGGGGAGGGGCAGAGAGAGAGGGAGACACAGAATCGGAAACAGGCTCCAGGCTCCGGCCATCAGCCCAGAGCCCGACGCGGGGCTCGAACTCACGGACCGCGAGATCGTGACCTGGCTGAAGTCGGACGCTCAACCGACTGCACCACCCAGGCGCCCCGCTCATAATATTCTTTTATTATTGTTTTTATTTATGCTGTGTTGGTTGTGATTTCTCCTCTTTCATTCTTGGTTTTATTTATTTGGGTCCTATCCTTTTTTTTTTTTTTGATCAAACTGACTAGAGGTTTATCAATTTTGTTAATTCTTTGAAAGAACCAGCTTCTGGTTTCATTAATCTGTTCTACTGTCTTTTGGTTTTGATAGCATTAATTTCTGCTCTGATCTTTTTTATTTCCTGTCTTCTGCTGGTTTTGGGTTTTATTTGCTGTTCTTTTTCTATCTCCTTAAGATGTAAGTTTGGTTTTGTATCTGAGATCTTTCTTCCTTCTTTAGGATGCCCCAGATTGCTATATACTTTCTTCTTATGACTGCCTTGCTGTGAACCAGAGGTTTTGGGTTGTGGTGTTATTATTTTCATTGACTTCCATATACTTTTTAATTTCCTCTTTAACTGCTTGGTTAGCGCATTCATTCTTTAGTAGGATGTTCCTCAGTCTCCAAGTTTTTGTTACCTTTCCAAATTTTTTCTTGTGGTTAATTTTGAGTTTCATAGCCTTGTTGTCTGAAAATATGAACGGTATGATCGCAATCTTTTTGTACTTACTTAAGGCTGATTTGTGTCCTAGTATATGGTCTATTCTGGAGAACGTTCCATGTGCACTGGAGAAGAATGTATATTCTGTTGCTTTAGGATGAAATGTTCTGAATATATCTGTTAAGTCCATCTGGTCCAGTGTGGCATTCAAAGCCATTGTTTCCTTGTTGATTTTTTGATTAGATGATCTGTCCATTGCTGTGAGTGGGGTGTTGAAGTCCCCTACTATTATGGTATCACTATCAATGAGTTTCTTTATGTTTGTGATTAATTGATTTATATATTTGGGTGCTTTCACATTTGGCACATAAATGTTTACAATTGTTAGGTCTTCTTGGTGGATAGACCCCTTAATTATAATATAATGCCCTTCTTCATCTCTTGTTACAGTGTTTATTTTTAAGTCTAGATTGTCTGATATAAGTATGGCTACTCCATACTTTTGTTGACCATTAGCATGATAGATGGTTCTCCATCCCCTTATTTTCAATCTGAAGGTGTCTTTAGATCTAAAGTAGGTCTCTTGTAAACAGCATATAGATGGATCTTGTTTTCTTCTCCATTCTGTTACCCTGTGTCTTTTGATTGGAGCATTTAGTCCATTGATGTTTAGAGTGAGTACTGAAACATGAATTTATTGCCATTATGTTGTTTGTAGGGTTGGAGTTTCTGGTGGTGTTCTCTGGTCCTTTCTAGTCTTTCTTTCTTTCTTTCTTTCTTTCTTTCTTTCTTTCTTTCTTTCATCTTTTCTCCCCTCAGAGAGTCCCCCTTAAAATTTCTTGCAGGGCTGATTTAGTGGTCACAAACTCCTTTAATTTTTGTTTGTCTGGGGAACTTTTTATCTCTCCTATTTTGAATGACAGTCTTGATGGATAAAGAGTTCTTGGCTGCATATTTTTCTGATTTAGCACATTGAATATATCCTGCCACTCTTTTCTGGCCTGCCAAGTTTCTGTGGATAGGTCCGCTGCAAACCTGATCTGTCTTCCCTTGTAGGTTAGGGACTTTTTTTTTCCCTTGCTGTTTTCATGATTCTCTCCATGCCTAAGTATTTTGTGAATTTGACTATGATATGCCTCGTTGATGGTTGGTTTTTGTTGAATCTAATGGGGGTCCTCTGTGCTTCCTGGATTTTGATGTCTGTGTCTTTCCCCAGGTTAGGAAAATTTTCTGCTATGATTTGCTCCCCTACCCCTTCTACCCCTATTTCTCTCTCTTCCTCTTTTGGGACCCCTATGATTCTGATGTTGTTCCTTTTTAATAAGTCACTGATTTCTCTACTTCTTAAATTGTGCTCTTTTGCCTTAATTTCCCTCTTTTTTTCTGCTTCATTATTGTCTATAAGTTTGTCCTCTATATCGCTGATCCTCTGTTCTGCCTCACCCATCCTTGCCGTCTCTGCATCCATCCGTGATTGCAGCTCAGTTATAGCATTTTTATTTCATTCTATTTTTTACTTCTTTTATCTCTGCAGAAAGGGATTCTAATCTATTTTTGACTCTAGCTAGTATTCCTATTATTGTGATTCTAAATTCTGGTTCAGACATCTTGCTTGTATCTGTGTTGGTTAAATCCCTGGCTGTCGTTTCTGTGTGCTCTTTCTTTGGGGGTGAATTCCTTCATTTTGTCATTTTGAAGGGAGAAAAGGAATTAATGATGTAGAAAAATTAAAATGAAAAAAATTAAAATGAAAAAATATTAATATTAAAAAATTAAAAACACACATATACACACACATCTAATAAATGATGCTAGATCCTAGGTGTGTTTTGGTCTGGGTGTTGAAAGTGGTTTGACAGATTAGAGAAAAAAAAGGTGGGGGAAGGAAATTGTTTGAGAATTTGAAGAAATGAATACACGGAAGTAGACTAAAATGAGATGATGGGAGTAAAATAGAATTTGAAAAAATTTACACAAAAGTAAAGAATATAGTAGGAAAAAATTGAAGAAAAATATTTTTAATAAAAATAAAAAATAAAAAATGAATTTTTCTCTTTCTGTATTTAAGAAAAAGAAAAGAAATGAAAAAGAGAAAAAAGAAAAAATCGTTTGAAAATTTGAAAAAGTGAATACACTGTAGCAGACTAAAATAAAATGATGGAAGTAAAATATAATTTGAAAAAAATTGCATAGGCAAAAAAATAGTAAAAAAATTAAAGAAAATATTTTTAATAGAAATTGAAAGTAAAAATGAAGTTTTTGTCTTTGCATTCACGAAAAAGAAAATAAATGAAAAAGAGAAAAAAGAAAAAGTTAAAAAAAAAGGAAATCGTTTGAAATTTTGAAAAGGCGAATACACTGAAGTAGACTAAAATAAAATGATGGAAGTAAGATAGAATTTGAAAACATTTACACAAAAGTAAAAAATATATTTAAAAAATTAAAGCAAAACATTTTTAATAAAAATTGACAATAAAAATGAATTTTTTCTTTTTCTGTATTCAAGAAAAAGAAAAGTAGTGTAAAAGACAAAAAAAGAAGAAAAAAACAAAGAAGGAAAATTGAATAGATGGACCTGCTAACAGATTGAAATAGGACTGGAATTACTTCATTTTCCCCTAGAAGTCAGACTATGTAACACTTCATAGTCCTTAAACTAAGTAGGAGGTGAGACTTGTGTTCTTGAAGAGCGAGGTTGGTCCAGTTGGGTGGGGCTCAGTGTAATGGCTCCATTCTCCTCTAGATGGCGCTGCTAGCCTACTGGGGTGGATTGTTGCCGCACTGGTAAGTGCATATGCGCATGCGCGGGATGGGTGAAACTTGCGTCACCCAAGTATCCAGTCTCTAGTGTCGGAACTGTTCTCCCGGATCAGCAATCGCGCACCCATCCTCTGTCTTCAGGTTTCATTCACTCCCTGTTTCTTCACTGTCCGTGACCAAGCCCCAGGCTGTACCTCTCTGCCGAGTTTTGTCTCAGATGCGGCTGTTTCCCCGGCCCCTTACTTCTGAAAGACTGCGGCTTTGACCCGTTCCGCCCCTCTGCCGGAGGTTCTCACCGTCACCGAGCAATGGCTGAATGCCAACTGCACCCAGGAAAGCTTGCGGGACCCTGCTGCTGCCAGTTCCTCGAGACTGCAGCCAGGTGCCAGCCCACCCAGAAAAACTTCATGCGATAGTGTAGCAGCAGCATTTCAGGGATTATGGGAAATCACAGCACACATCTGGCACCAGGCTTCACCCTTAAAGACCTTGTTCCAGCACCAGCGAATGTGGCCATTTTCTGGGATCTGTTGGGACCAGGTGGCTTCAACAGTCTCCACCAAATGTCCTTCCAGCAGTGGAACCGCTTTTCTCCGTGTGGCCCGAGAACCCCTGGACCCCACTCTGCTCCTGGGGATTCGACCTTTCCACCCAGAGCACCTACAGGTATGGAGCTGTGGAGTTGCAACCTTTGCGCTCCCCTTGTTTACAGTCTTAATGGAATTTAAACCCTCTCCTTTCTCCTTTCTCCATTTTAGTTTAGTCCCTGTGGCTGTTTCCAATTTTCCACTTTCTCTCCAGCTGCTTTTGGGGAGGGGTGCTTTTCCCGTATGCTCCGCCCCCCCCCCCCCCCCCAGTCTCCGTCCTCTCTCCACCTACAAACGCAGATCCCTGCCTGCCGCAGGCTTCTGTCCCCAAGTTCACCTCTCCACACCACGTACCTGCTGAATTCTGTGGTTCAGGTTGTGCAGATTGTTGTGTTAATCCTCCAATCAGTTTTCTAGGTGTGTAGGACGGTTTAGTGTTGGTCTGGCTGTATTTCATGGACGCGAGACACACAAAAAACTTCCATGCTGTTTCGCCATCTTGGCTCCTCCCAACAACCTAAGTCTAATCTGGAATAGCCTCTGTGTACTTTTCCATATTTCATCCATATACTGGGTAAAATAATATATCTTTTGAAATATTCTCATTTGCTGGCCTATTTGATTACCATTTTCACTTCAAAACATTTGTTAGTCCATGATTTTTTTTAAAAAAGAAAATCTGAAAAGACTATTTTTAATTTAATGCTGTTCACATTAAACTGCAGAAAACACCAGCTTCCCTTTAATTTTGAATTAAATATGAATTATACCTGAATAATTGCCAAAAGTATGGTCGAAATTTGGTCCAGTAAAAGGAGGAAAGGTGTTTCCCTGAATCCTTTCCCATTCGTTATCATCATTTAGATCCTGGACCCAGAAACAAAAGCCATCTTCAAAATCACAGTTAATTTTCTCATAATCTGTGAATTAAAAAAAAAGAGAGGAAGAAAATACTTCAAATTTAGTCCACAGTGTGACTAATTGTAACTGATTGCATCAAAAATAATCTAGTCTTATACAGTCTTGTATATCTATAATTAAGTGTCATGCACATAGTCTTTTTTAATTCATCTTCATTCTGTTTCATTCCATTTAGTTGAAAAAAATAGCTTTTTGTTGCCAACTGTCTTAAATTAATATGCTTCCTATATCCCAGTAGGCCTTTAGCAAAGCAAGCTTCTTTTTCTTAGTATTCTTTAATTTTACATCTGATCTCTATTGGTTTACCCAGAATATTGGTCAATATTCTGGAATATTCTCAGAATTAATTTTATGCATATGTGTGTGTATACATATATGAAACTTTGTAATTTTTCTGGAATTGATTATTTGATTCTTTTGAAGAACATGAACTATTTTCTAATTTCTCAATTTTCCGAAGTATCAAGGAGAGAGAGCTATACATGAGATACTCATTAAAGAACCTGCATAATAAAACAAATTATGACATTGTTCTAAAACTTTAAATTCTGCTACTTTTAAAATTCCATTACAATATTAAAGCATCTTAAAATTCAAAGGCTAAATAATAAACAATACTTACTATTAAGCTCTGTGGTATTAAATGCAGTATATGTCACAGTAAATCCAATATAATCATTTTCATCAGATTCTATAAGGAAGGTGGCAGTAACCTGGTTGGAAAAGACCCTAATTGTGCCAGGATTGGTTTCCCAGAGAGAAGCTACAAAAAAAAATGAATGACTATTATATACTTATAGATCTGTTCATCCATCCATCCATCCTTCTGTCCATCATCAATTTATTATTCTATCAATTGATTCATCAATCTATATTATACCACTCAGTATAATGAGCACTAGTAATGATTAATTGGTTAATTGAAATATCTCTTTTCCTAAGTGTTAGAAAACCTCAAATTATTATACATATTTATGGTTTGAAAAAGCTATATTTTTGTTTTTAATTATTAGCCGCACAACACTATATACTCATAAAAAGAAAAGATGCATCCCTTTATTGAAAAAGTTCCTCTAAGAAACACACAAACTAAGCAGTTATAAAACTAAAAATTTGGCTCTATCAGGTATTGCTCATGCCACACTAATAATGGCTAAAGTTTGGTCACAATAATAGAAACGAGTATTTTTTTGTCTTTCTACCCATATAACGGTTGGACCAGACAGAATACAGTGGGCACATGTATATTAGTGAATTCCCCGCCCTCTATTCGGCTTCTATTACTGTCCATGTATATAATGACAATGGTTATGAAAGGACAATACCACCTATACCTATCATTTAATGAGCCTACATCCTGGGGTAGCCATTGTTTTACTCACTGTATTCATAATAGTCTTGCAAAAGACTGAATAGTAGAGTGCATGTTGAAAATAGGAAGACAATCTGTGAGTTTATAACCAATGCAATGTTAGAGAAAATGAGAACAATGGTTTTCGAGGTTTGTCTGAATTTTGCTTAATGGGGAGAAACAAACAAAGCATAGTAGCCAAAGACACAATTATATTTCTTTGGAAAATTCCACCTTATTTTAAAAAATAGTTAGAAGAGGGTAATGTGAAATAGTAACCATTTTACTACTAAGAAGATTGATCACATAGGGAACTAAATTGTTCATTTTTATAATGAAAACCAGTTTTGCCTTTTCCTTTCAGTAACTTAAATTTCAAGTCCATATTCAGTTTAAAATCAAAGTCAAAACACATCACTTCAAAGAGTTTACTACATATTTTCATTTTGATAATGGATTGTATATTTGTTTTAACTTACCTCTTAAAATCTTGTTTGTACCCACACCTTCATAAATATTTAATACATCTGTATAATATGTATTAAAGTCATCGAAGCTCAGTTTAATGGAGAGTCCTTGATTTACACTAAATTAAGCAAAAAATAGGTTACTACACTCTTAACAAGTTGTCAAAACTCTTCATGCATTCTAAAATTTGGGTGTATTTTCTAATTGTGATTTAAAAATCACATAACATGAGATTGATGCTCAATGAATTTTTAAGCTTATGATCCAGAACTGTTATCTATAAGCACAATGTTGTACAGCAGATCTCTAGGACTTTTTCCACTTTGTGTTACTGAAACTCTATACCATTGAACAGTAACTCCCCATTTCACCCTCCCTCTGTCCCTGGAAACCAGCATTCTACTTTCTGTCTCTATGAATTTGAATAGTTTAGATGCTTCATATAAATAGAATCATGCAGCATTTGGCCCTCTGTAAAAAGTTTATTTCACTTCATATGATATCCTCAAAGTTCACCCATGTTGTTGCATATGACAGGATTTCCTTCCTTTAATGACTGAAAAATATTCCCTTGTATGTATGTACCACATTTTTTTTTATTCATTCTTCGGTCATGGACATTGAGGTTGTTTCCACTCCTTGGCTGTTGTGAATAATGCTGCAGTGGGAGTGAACATGGGATTGCAAATATCTCTTAGAGATTTTGATTTTGACTCTTTTGGATAAATATCCAGAAATGGGATTGCTGGATCGTACAGTAGTTCTATTTTTAAAATTATGAAGAACCCCTCTGTATTGTTTTCCATCGTTACCACACCATTTCACATTCTATCAATGGTGCACGTGGTTCTATTTCCTCCACTTCCTCACCAAATTTATAACATTCTGTTTTTTTTTTAATCATTGTGATTTTAATTTGCATATCCTTGATGATTGTTGATGTTGAACAACTTTTCACATGCTTGTTGACTATTTGTCTGTCTTCTTTGGAGAGGTACCTATTTGAGATTTTTGTCCATTTTTTAAATTAGATATTTGGTTTTTATTTTGTTTGGTTTTGTTTTTTTGCTATGTAGTTGTAGTAGTTCCTAATATATTTTGGGTATTATCACTTTATCAGATATATGGCTTGCAAACATTACCTTCCATTCCATAGGTTGCCTTTTTACTCTATTGATTTCTTCCTTTGCTGTGTGGAATGATTTTAATGTGACATAATGCCACTTGTCTATTTTTGCTTTAGTTGTCTATGCAACTAAAGGAAATCACTGTGATGATTAATGTTATGAAGAGTTCTATTTTTTTTTTTATGTATGTGAGATATGATTGTGTGGTATTTGGTTGATATGGGTGTGGTGGATTTGTGGTGTGTGTGTTGATTGCATATTTGTTGTTTATGTGTGGGGTGAATATGGTGTTTGTATGTATGTGTGTACTGAGTGGGTCTCATGTGTGTGATATGTGTGGCATTCCAAATGGTGTTCGTGTATGATACATGCAATAGGTATGTGTGTTGTATTTGTGGTGTTTGTTGTATATGTGTTGTTTATATGTGGTGTGTGTGGTATGTGTCTTGTGTGAATATTATGTGTATTTGTGTGCTATATGTGTGATTCATGTGTGGTATGTGGCTGGTGTATGCATGATGTATTTCCTATCTTTTCTTCTAGGAATTTTATGATTTCTGGTCATACATTTAGGTATTTAATCCATTTTATGTTGATTTTCTATGGTGTAACATAAGGGTCCAATTTTAGTTTTCTGTATGTGAATATCCAGTTTTACCAACACTGTTTGTTGAAGAGACTGTTGTATCCCCATTGTGTAGTCCTGGAACCCCTAACAAAGATCATTTAACCATAGGGTGTGGGTTTATTTCTGGGCTCTCTATTCTGTTCGATTGGTCTATGTACCTGTTTTTATGCTAGTACCATGCTGTTTTGATTACTGTAGCTTTGTAATGTATTTTATTTATTTATTTATTTATTTATTTATTTTTAAATTTTTTTTAACGTTTATTTATTTTTGAGACAGAGAGAGACAGAGCATGAACAGGGGAGGGGCAGAGAGAGAGGGAGACACAGAATCTGAAACAGGCTCCAGGCTCTGAGCTGTCAGCACAGAGCCTGACGCGGGGCTCGAACTCACGGACCGTGAGATCATGGCCTGAGCCAAAGTCGGCCGCTTAACCGACTGAGCCACCCAGGCGCCCCTGTAATGTATTTTAAAACCAGGAAGTATGAGGCCTCCAGCTTTGTTCTTTATCTCAAGGTTGCTTTGGTTATTTAGGGTCTTTTATGATTTAATATGAATTTTAGAATTCTTTTTTTCTATTTTTGTAAGAATATGCCATTAGGATTTTGATAGAGATTGTATTGAATCCATAGATCATTTTCAGTAGTATGGACATTAATATATTATTACATTTTAATAATATTAAGTCTTCTAATCCATGAACATGAGATGTCTTCCCATTATTTGTGTCTTCTTTAAATTCTTTCAACTATGTTTTGTAGTTTTCAGTGTACAAGTCTTAACCTCCTTGGTTAAGTTTATTCCTAGGTACTTTATTCTTTTTGGTGCTATTGTAAATAGGTTTATTCCTTAATTTCTTTTCTGGACTATTCATTGTTAGTGTATGGAAACACACATGATTTTTTATATGAATTTTGTATACTACAACTTTGTTGATTTATTAGTTCTAACAGATTGTCTGTGTGTGTGTATTTTTATGATTTTCTACATATGAAATCTTGTCAGTTCTTATGTGATCTTGCAAATGGTGGCAGCCATTTATACAAATTCTGCCTCAGTTAGGTCAGTTTAGAGGTGGGTGAGTGAGACTGCTAGCGCGACCTCAGGACTCCAGTGTCAAAGTTTAAGAAGACCTGGGAAGAAGAAATGAAGTAGGCTTCAGAGTGATTTCTAGCTTTTTAATTGAACTTTTGATGTCTTTAGGGAAGAATAAAATGAATTTTCCTTCATGTGTTATTTTTAAGCTATAAAGCTAAGAGATACAAGAGAAGCTCCTTAGGAAATTTTGCTTTCAGGATTCCTTTACTTTTCTTTATGTATAAAGTTGAAGGTACAAGAGAGAAACTAGTGAGTATTTCTTCTGACTCAGAAAAGCCAACTTGCAATAAAAATTTGGTCATTTATAGATAGAAGACTAATTAGAAAATATAATATCTATTTTTTATAATGTAGACATGGTTATCTTCTGATTTTTAAGGGAATGGGTATTTTTCTAAATATAACTTATGCATTTTGTATTTTTGTATCAATAGCTAATCTTTTTAAAGCCCATTTTTTTTGATAATTTAATATGGGGCTAAGCCCTTTACATTCATTACTCCATTTAATAATGACTTTGGCCTCTGAATTTAGAGATGTTGAACTCTAAGGATGTAGAAATTTTGGGTCAAAGAGATTTAGTTATTAGCTAGAGATCACATATTTTGAATCTGTAGAGGGAAGATTTGAATTCATACAGATTGTCTCGAGTGCTCATATTCTTCATATTTGATTCTCTGCTAAATGTAGTTTTAATATAATTCCAACGATGGGCTGGTCTAGCCCAAAATATAGTTTAATTGCATCTTAAACATTTCTCCACCATTTAATGGTCTTCAAGCTTATAGGAAACATGATTATCTTTATGACCCCCTTTGATCATCATTAGGAAAAACAAGCTATCAAAGACAATGCATCACCATTGTAGTAATCAGTTTCAAGAAGAAAAACAAAATACTTAGGTTGTTTATATGATTAATTAATTCATGATTTCATCTTGAAGTACAGTGTTTAGGGTAACATTTTAGGTCCTTTGGGGTTTAGAAATCATCGCTGCACTACTGGTGTATTTCTTAAAAATGGTTTTAAAAATTAAGTAATGGAAAAAAAGGTAAAAAAGAATAGAACCATACAAATCCTTAATTAACATAGTGTGATTGTTACATAAATGATATTACTACTATGGCAAAAGTTTGTTGGGTTCTCCTTATAAACTCTCCTACAAGTTTGATCCAGTTTTATTAAGCATTTAACAATTAAATTTAACAATTAAATTATATTTATTTGGTGTGAATAAAATTTCAAAGATTGCATGAAGAAATAATTTAGGATTCATGTTCTTTCCGTTTTCAGAGAAAGTAATTTAAGATTTTTCTAAACCTTTCTGCTGACATTTTAAGTAAGGAATAGAATATTTTTATTTTACTTATAATCAATGCTAATAGCCATTTATAAATGCTTCTTTTTAAATTTGATCTGATTCTTTTAGAAACAATATCCCCCAAATTGGTTAATTCTTCACTGGACAAGTGAGCTGTCATTTTTAATACAAAATCTTATCTTTGGCATACAAGTAACATGTTGTCTAGAGCATGAAAACATATCTTACATGTGGCTGAACTCCAAAATAGAAATTATTTAAAGAGAACAGAATGTTCTTCCCTTCATGAATTTGAAGGGAAATACGAATTTCCCTTCATATCCCATCTTATCTCTGGGGTATGTCTACACTGGGAAACAACACTGTGAATCTTTATGGAACCATTTTCTATCATACATGGTTGGCAAGAATGTGTTTGGCATTGCCTTATAACCTTCTTTAATCAGTCGTAATGTTGATTCTCCTAGTTTTCTAGTGAGTCATCACAATGATTAAAACTATTATACAGTAAGTTGGATCGGGAAACCACAGTCCTACCCAGCTGTTAAGAGAAATGAACTAACTAGAATGTCATTTATCAAAGTGAATTCCAGAGAACATTTATTCTTCATGCTCTGTGGAGAAAAATGATCAGTGGCTTAAGATGATTTTTTTTAAATTTATATTGCTCATTAACTTATTTAAACTGAACTTAAAAAGTTATAATGAGTTTATTTCAGCTTTGCTTTTATTTATTTGAGTACAAATTATTTTCCTTTGGAATCTGGGAGGAACATCAGATTCTGCTCCTGTGTGCAAAATGCTTAGATAAACATTAAGGTCAATCAGTCTTCAGCAGTTTAATTATTTGGATCATCATAATGATTGAATTAGTGGATTGAATTAAGAGCTTGGAGATCAGTATCATGTATTTGACATGCTAACTGATCTTAGTGTTATTCAAGATCTAGCTACTATTGTCTAGTAGGATGTGTATAGAGGGTGTCCCCAACTCTTAATCTGCCATGACTAAATCACATCAGAGGATATTTTCATATAGATGCTGGCATAATGAGAAAAGAATCCTTGGTGGCCAGGATGCAAGTAATGGGAAATATTATATATTGCAGTATATAGATATAAATGTGTGCTGTTCCCTTTGGCAACCCTTGATTTGTGCCAATCATAAGGGGGGGAAAGTTTGCCACAGAATCCTACGATGGCCCCATTAATTAGACAGTATTACCCATAGGATAGAACACCTTTTTGAAGAATGAGAGAGAAACTTCTAGGACAGGTTATCAGTTGGGAAGACTGCTTCATAGCCAGTGAAAATGATTGTTAAAAAATAGACTACAATAGGTGGTAAGACTTATTGTATCAGGGAAAGACTTTATGACTTAACAACAGGGAATAGAAGATGATATATTACCGTATAATCCACTGGCAAACAACACTTGATTTAGAAGGCTTTGGGTAATGAACAGCCTGGAAGGACCCAGAAGTTCCAGTCAACAAAAACCTGCCATCACAAGCTGTGGCTGTGGAAAAAAATGAGAAGTTGTGTTAGACAAAAAACAGTCCTGGAAAGTTTTATCAAGTGAAATGGGATTCAAATTGGCTAATGAACCCTTCACAGAACAGTTATGACTGAATCTGTATGACTGAAATGATCCAATAGGAGTAGATCAAATCTCATGTTTAAAATCTATTGCCAATTTTCATATACTTGCTCATAACTCACCATAGATTCCTTTAGAAAAGCATTTTACTTCTAAATGCCCATACCTAAACTGCATTTTTAGTATTTGTCACATTTTTTTTTAAAGTGAATACCTTTCAAAAAATTTTTTTAATGTTTATTTATTATTGAGAGATAGAGAGAGACAGAGCAGTGCATGGGAGAGGCAGAGAGAGGAGAGACACAGAATCCGAAGCAGGCTTCATGTTCTGAGTTGTTAGCACGGATCCTGATGCGGGACTCGAACTCCCAAACTGCAAGATCATGACCTGAGCCCAAGTGGGACACTTAACCAACTGAGCCACCCAGGTGTCCCTATTTTTTCACATTTTTAAGGAAATAAATATATTTGAATTATAAACTCCTAATTTAGACAAATAGCTACTATTTTTTGGTCTTATTTTCCTGATTAAATTGGAGGAAGGGTGAATTTTAAATATATGCATGCTGTGCTATGTCCTCCTGAAAATGATCACAATATGGCCAGGCAAATGATATATGTGGTGCCAGTGGCCTGTAGCAAATTCCATCCATCTGATCTATTCCACCCATCTTTTAAACTTCTTGCTTCTTTTGTATGAATTTGCTATCTCAATATTGTCATTCAGTATTCCTGAATATGTCTTCTGTGTTTCATGACTACTCATTTTCCTCTTTTAATTCTTGTAGCATATTTACTTCATATACTCTCTTTGATGTCTCATGTTATTAGTTGTCTTTAACTTATATCTGAATCATTTCCAGCTAGTTTAAAATCTTACTGAAGGCATAAACCAGGAACCATACCTCACTAACTTTTGTGTTCCCCTTACAGTTACAATGCATACTATGTGTTAAAAAATAAAAGCCATTTTTTCACAATCTTTAATTTTTCTTAGATTATTTTCTATATACTTTTTACTTAATACTCTTGATACTACATTTTAAAATAATTACTCCTAGAATGTGTCCTTTTTCTATTGGTAGGTCGTTAATTCCTTATAGGCCAGAAGAATGGAGGATAGGGAGACTAAAAAATATTACTAAAATTAAATTGCTGCTCTTAGAACGTGAGACTTAGAATAAGCTAATGGGTGGAAAACCTCATTGTAACATTATACAACATTTCTGTCAAGTAATTAAATACAAGCTATTATAGGACAACAAATATTTTATATGGACAAAGGAAAAAATTGACAAATTAAACAGCATATAGAAATATTGGCAGAACTCTCTTGCTTTTGGTTGGCTTTTTGCTATTTTTGGCATTTTTTTTAAAAGCATAAGAAATCACTTTATGATTGTAAGAGTGTAAGATTGTAAATTGTAAGACTCAGTCTGTTTAAAAACAATGAGCTAGGAATTAATTGCACTGGATTATAACTTGATAACCTGACTCCCAGCTGAAGACAAAAAACAAAACAACAAATAAGCAACAAACTTGGAGAACAGAAAAGATAATCTAAGATAGAAGCATTAAGCACTGAAAAATCTTCGGAGATCTGGGAAAGGAAATGCAGAGTACTGTGACTTGTTGAGAGAACTGAATCTCCTTATGTGTAATTCTTACTGGAGCAAATAAAGATGATTAAGGATAATTTGTATGATTTGAAAATAAACAGCAAAATATCTGATTATTTAATGCAGATTTAAGTAATTTTCTAGTTGTAAAAGGAAACCTCTCATTCACCCTCAACTCTCTGCAAACCATGCCAAATAAATGGGACAATTAATCCCTTAGCTTCAATGACTAGAAAAGTGAAAATAGTGCCAGCTTATATTTTAGGTGATATATGGAGCCTTCCAATCACTTTGTCAAAAAAGCATATGGACTTCAAGATTACAGGCAGTGCAAGCAAGTCCACTGTTATTTTAAATAGTTTATATTTGATGAGCAATCAATCTTGACAGTCCTAAAATGTAACTGCTATAATTGATGGAGTATTTACTATGTGCCAGTCACTATTGTAAAGGTGTTATGTATGTATTAATGTAATCTTCACAACAACCTTACAAAGTTATGGGTGGGAAAAGTGAGGCACAGAGGGGTTAAGTAACTAGCAAAAGTTTTCCCAGATTATTAGTGACAATTCAAAGCCAGGCATTCTTACTCCTAAGCATACAGCGGTACACTACCTGATACCTCAATATATACAGCTATGGTGATGTTATCATTTGCTCTTTGAACTTAAAAGGGGGGGGGGCATGTGTGTGCAGAACTGTAAATAAAAGAAGAAACAGGATTTTTTAAAAAATTCCATAATTTTCACTGTTCTTAAAATTAAAATAGGGCACATTGCAAAAGAATTCTATGATAAATAGAAAGAAGCAAAAAAGATAGAAGGAAAAGGGAACAAAACAGGACTGGCTTAAGAATTTAGAAAAGCAACTCGCAAACATTTTAGGGATTCTTCACTTCTGCATACCCATTCACTACACATTTGGGAGGTGGATCAGCGGCTCTGTTGTACAACAAAATTCAAAGTTTTCCAACAACCTGAGTTATGTCCCTGGTGGCAGGATAGTTGTAGGTTTGTCACACCCTTTTTCAGTCCCTTCTGGGTCCATCACTAGGCTGCACTTCCAATAACGGGCCATGTGACAGATCCTGGCATGAAACTATTGCGGAAGTCATTATGTTTATTTCCAGATGTGATTCCTAAAAAGATCTTCTGAGACAGTCTTCCTTGTCTGTCAGTGGGTTGCAAAGGATCCAGGGGAGGACAAGAGACAGAGGGGATGAGAAAGGAGCTGGTTTCCTGGATGCCTACACAGAGGGCAGCCCCTTGGATCAGGACGTGATAAATAAACTGTTATCTTAAATTGTGAAGATTGTTTACCATAGTACTTAGCTTATCCTTAGAAATATGATCAATTTTTCCAGTGTGCTATGAATTTCCTGACTTTCAGTAGGAATGGGCAATCTGCACAGCCAGTTCTGGTCTAAAGGGTCATTGATGAATTCTTGCATGTGACTGTAAGAGTATTCTTAAGAAGAATATTCTGAAAACATTTAAAACAAAACAAAACAAAACCACGATAGTATTGAGGTACTTATAATAGAAATGTTCAGAATGCCAAAATATTATTATTTCAAGGTGTCAACTCGTTCTAGGGGCCTTCTCATACATTCTTTCATTTAATTTCAGGACGTTTCTGGAGAACCTAATATTACACAAGACAATGAAGGGGGATAGCCTTTCAGCAAAATAGATCTAACCCAGCCATGGATAAGTATGATAACTGGCGTTCAGGATTATAACTTTTTAGACTGCATAGTGATTTACGGTGCAGCATGAAAAAAAAAAATCCTGAGTGGGAGATAAATGAGCCTGTCAAATAATATCAGGCATTTACTGAGCTCTCTGAAACGTGCCTGTAATGGGAGGGGATTCCTAAAAGTTATGCTCTCAGAACCTACTGAGAGCTCCCTCTGCTGGCTGAATATTTACTAGTTGTGCACTTGTGTAGGGCACTGAACTCTCCAGGATATATAAAACAAACATGATCTATGCCCATCCACCGAGGTCTATTGTGCACACATACAGAGGCATGCAAACAATCTATAGAGACGGTTGACAACTTCCAAATAGGTCTGAACATTGGTCTAAAGGCTGTGAGTCAGCATCTTTCCTTCTCATAGGTCAGCTAAAAAGCGAACTTTCCTGCTGATGCCATTCTAATCAGAGGAGAAAAACAATTTTAAAAACTCTTGGTTCAGCTACAGTCAGCTATAAGTTGCGTAAGACCTAAATAACTAAAGACTAAAAAAGGAAGCTATGTGAGGAAGTCAACATTAATGTGACTCTATTAATAACACATACTAGAATTAGAGCTCACAGCTGGAGAAAAAAGAAAGAGTGCACAAGGGTCAATTTCATAGAGAATTCTCTTAAATTAATTTTTTGGGAATGTAGATTGATGGACACAAGCTTTCACATAGAAATTATGCTATTAGATGATCAGGTTGGTGCTGAGGTGAAGTGTGCTAGGCTTTTGGGCTCACCATCATTAAGGATGAATGATGAACAAAACAACTTATAGGCCTGGATCCTAGCTGGATAAGGATAGATTAACTGATTGATTAGTCCACATTTATTCCACAAAGGCTTTAAATTTGTTTTCCAAGATAAATATAATGCTAATTTTAAAAATCAAATAGCGAAGAGAGCCAATAAAAATGAAAAATGAGCATCTAGAGACTTAAGAAAGTTAGTGACATGGATGGTTTGTTGATACTAAAGTTCACTTAACACAAAACCTCCATGACGTTGAAAACTAAAAATGCAGTCTGATATGTACTTAAGGCCAATTTAAAGAATTAATTCAGTTCTAATGCCAAGGCTCATGCCATTAATTTATAGTGACTTGGAAAAAGAATTCATGACCTGTAACTTATTTTAGGACAAATTGTTACACTAACATGATACTTCCACGGTTATTTTTGGAGATGCACTGACATTACTTTACCATGAACGTTATTAATTCCATGACATTGAAGACCAAATATTAATAGGCGTAGTACATTTTCTGATTATTGAACTCATCTTACATATTTCCCTCTACTTAAGTTTATCAATTATCATTATATAGGCTTAAAGCTATGTGTCTAACTTTGGCATTCATTGTTCTTTTCGAAATATTAAGAAACATCACCTTTGTTACCTCATGATGGCACACTTGTATCATATTCTCCCTGAAAAGCTTTTGGAAACTGCCTGGAAACCATAGCAAAAAAAGAATGTTGCTTTCTTCTTCTTTGAGTAACTTAGTTATATAAAATAGATTAAAAAATATTCTGTAGCCTGCACTTTCTTCCAATATGCTCTGAGTGCACTTCAAAGTATGTAGTTAAACTTTGAAGGTTTGAATTTTATCAAAGAACATTTGAATTGGGATTGCTTAGTAGAAGCCTCTTTAGTCAAGTTGCCTTTTTTTGAGTCGCTCCTGGAAAACAGGCCAACTGCCTGTCTTTTAAAGTGAGTACAGAGTGGATAGGTAACTTTTTAAGCTTTGCTTGTTTTTGGAGCACTCATCTTCAATTAATGTCATACAAGAAGCACAAAATGCAACAAATAAAAGAAGAGCAAGTGTAGAAAGTTGTAACTACAACCTTTGTACATTTCAGGAACTAATTGTGCTCATGGTCAATTTTAAGACTGATTATAAACCACACCAAAGATGTGTTCAATTCATGCTTTCTGTTTGTTTAAGAAAAAATTATAAATTAGAATTGTTCATATAATTCTTCACCTTGCTTATCAATCTATATTTGTAGTTATGTGATAATCTTTCATATGTATGCTGCACAACTATCATATGAAATAAATCAAAAAGTAAATATGTTTAAATCACTTAGAGTCATGCTTGGCATATAGTAAGTACTACTTAAGTGTATAATAATAATAATAATAATAATAATAATGATATTAACACTTAAAACAGATGCCGAAGTTTACAAATAAAACATGGATGTTTTATTCATAAGACAAGATCTTATTCATAACTGTTTCTATTATTCATAGAACTACAACTCAAGTACATTTTTTGTTACTTGTCTCCATGTCAAAGATCAAATAAAAGCAACAATCAAAATTAAGGAGGGGCGCCTGGGTGGCTCAGTCGGTTGAGCGTCCGACTTCAGCTCAGGTCACGATCTCACGGTTAGTGAGTTCGAGCCCCGCGTCAGGCTCTGGGCTGATGGCTCAGAGTCTGGAGCCTGCTTCCGATTCTGTGTCTCCCTCTCTCTCTGCCCCTTCCCCATTCATGCTCTGTCTCTCTCTGTCTCAAAAATAAATAAACATTAAAAAAAAAAAAAATTAAAAAAAAAAAAAATTAAGGAGCAGCAATTACTGAGTTAGAAGCCATTGAAATCACACACACAAAAAAGATTGATATTATGGTGTAATGCTAAAAAAACATGAAAGTGCATTCAAATTCATAATAGTTTGGAGTAGTTTATTAAAGGATGAGAAACAATGACATTCTCTTCCCTCATTTATGACAGACATTAATCACAGCATTGTTTCCATAAACATCAAATAGAATTCCACTTAATCAGTGTCTAATATTGCATAAAATAGATTAGAAAAATATTAATATAATTATTTTTTTAGATTTTGTATTAAATTATAATCATGTGTACTGGAATATCTCTTTCTCCAGTAGTTTCTGGTATCTGAGGGATATGTGTTTGTGTGTACACAGTGAGGGAGAATGAAAAAGCAGTGGGGTGAGAAAATGTGGGGGACATTACTTACCACAAGTGTCATTGTCTTCATCGGAGCCATCTGGACAGTTAATTTCTCCATCACAAAATAAATCATTTGCTATGCACTTTACAGCATCAGCACAAGGACTAGAACCAGGAAGGCATTCTATTGAGACATTTCCTTTAGAAAAAAAAGATTGAATTTGTAAATTTCTTGCATAGTACATTTAATTGCCAACCATATGTACAACGTTTGGATATTTATTACGTATTTTTTGTCATTTAGGTCTTTACTCAGAGCATGTATTTCAATTTCCAAAGTAAATATTCATTTCATTTAATTAACTAGTCATTTGTAAAAGAAGTTTAGAATTTTAAATTTGGAAAAGAAGATATATATTCCTTCATAGATGTTGAATATGAATGTTTAATTTCTTGATTTTAACCTTGATAAATTAATACTATAGTTTGGACATTTAGCTCCTAATGATTACACCTCCTACGATTGTTTATACGTGTTCTGCGGGGCAATTTGTTGGAATGTTTTTCACATTATCTGCAGTATCCAGTAACCACTTCATTTACTTATAAACTTATTATTTTGAAAATATGGGGGCTGAAGTAACGTTTACATTCTGCAGAACAAAATTTGTTGGTGATGGCCATTTTATAGTAGAATAAAACACTTAAAATTCCCAGTGCATGGCTACATTGAGCAGTGAATACACCCAATCGCTATTTCCATTCAGTATTTCTTTGCTTCTTGAGTCAGAGATTCTTAGTGGGAAAGATACAAACATTGCCCTGAAGAATTCTATGCCATTCTCTGACCAGAATCTGATCCATTTGCTCTCCTCAGCCTGTCTTGTGCTTCACCTGCTCCTCTTCCATATGCCTACATGCAGGCGTGGATCAAGAAACACATTTTACTTCTAGAAATTAACTTGGAAAAATTAAGTGCGATTCTTAAAAATGGAATATTCTGCACTGCACTGCCATCTGCTGGGTTTTAAAAATATATTTGATTCTGAGATTTCTCCTTGTGTTCCACAAAATTAATTGGGAAAATGAAAGTGCATGTGTCAATTAATCTCCTAAGGTAATACCTACTTTGGGACATTTATGGACAGTACTGCTGGGGATATATTCAACTAAATTAGACTTTTGTAATTGGCTCTAATTAAAATGAATATAAACCAGTGGGAAATTCATGGATCGATCACCTAACATCTAAAACAGGACACGATGAAGATCACAGCCATTGTAAAGGACAGAGCACCCCCATTTAAGGGAATAAAAAAATGGTAAACGTGGTATTGAATAAGCCCAAAAACATATTACAACTGTTGATATATATGGGATACTTACATAAGAGAACTTAGTCATTGAATCCCTAATCTAAGAAAGGCATAGCATTGATAGTATTCCATAAATGCTTGCTAAATAACAAAAAAGCATTATTCTAGGAAATCAATATATAATTTTAACAGTAGTTAATAGAATTCTAAGTATTTAGCATTTAAAGGAACAATTGAGGAATAGAGCTAAGAAGATGTATAATTTTGTCTGTCCTAATGCTTCTCATGGGAACTTCATGATGATTCACATGTCTGTCTGTGGCTTACTGAACTCTATAGATTGAGCATCAAAGCCACACTTGCAAGTGATAACAATTGGGATCTTTTGATCTTATTAATGATCATTTATTCACTACACAAGTATTTATTGTTTATTTAGGTCAAAAATTTTTAAGGAATGGAGATAAAAGGATGACTAAGACATAGCCTCTATTCTCATGAAGCTTGGACTTTAGTGAAAAACTAGTTCATTAATTTTTTTTTTAAAGAGGTATAAAAAAGTGCAATGGGAGCACCAAGGGTTACGCAATTATTTTCCTTTTGAGTCAGAAACTGAAAACATCTTCATATAAACTAGGTTTTAAAGGATGCTTAGAAATGTACCAGGAAGAGGGATATATGGAATGCATACATGGTGATGTGACAAAACACATCAATATATGGAACACAGGTAAGTCTAAACTTATCTCGATATTTGTGAAGGCCATGGCAGGAAGGGAGTTTGGTGTCAAGTCTAAAAGACTTTTCTTTAATTTTTGTTAAATGACGGAAATAATTTTTCTGAAATTTTTTGCATATGTGTGGTATAGTCAGTCCATGTGTCATTAAGGCAACCCTTAATGACCAAGTGGACCAAGTGGAAAATCAAGTAGAGTAAGGAGGCCAACTAAGAAGCTGTTTTTATGGTCAAGGTGAAAGTGGTTAAGGATTGGAACTCTGACGAGCTCCTACTAGTGGATAAGGGTAGGAACTTTGCCCTGGTAGAGGAGAGTACAATTGCTATTTTACAAGTGGAATAGATGAATTTTGGTGACTAGATGTGCTCCTGACTGGAGAGGTGGAAAAAAGGACACTTTTGGAGTGGCCCATTGAATTATTCATGGTCATTAGTCACCATAGTAATTATAAGAGGAACCCCTGGGGGGATTAGAAAATGATTCTAATTTGAAGTATTTTGATTTGAAGGTGGAAATATTAGGTACTCTAGTTTGGGTTGTACTCTATTTTCCCAGACTCTGTTTCACAAGAACCTTTCAGCTGCCTTGGTCCATGAAGAAAGAGAAGTTCATATCAAAACTGTTACAGAAAATATAAATATAATTGTTACATAAGGATGGAACATTTGGAGATTTTATCAGATTGTATTTTTACCTTGTGTTCTGTCTTCCTTTCATCTCCTTGTATACACATATATGATGATAATTTCCAACAAAACGATTCACTACATTAACTTTCACAGAAATTAGCCAGTTTTTAAAAATGACCTTCCATTCTTAAAACTAGAGTTCTTCAATTTGTGTACTACTTTCTTTGCCATTTCATTCCACAATTTTTTGCTCTGGTATTTCTCTTTTAAGAAGTCTGTACTGTACTTCTCAATAGGGAATTTCTAGGAAAGGAGTTAAATAACTATATTTAAAGAAATGTGCACAGAGAGAATAATAATTGGCTCTGTTTACTAGAACAGATTACCTGAATATTAATTACTGTTATCTTGAGTGGGCAAAAAAGGTGTGCATGCATTTTCATATCTATATGGTATTTTATCATTGGCATACTATTTTTCTTTTGGCATTTTGTAAGAACCTACCTACTAATTAGTATTATTTAGGATTCTGCAAATGGAAAGTTTTAATTGTCCATTTATATTTGTACCATGAAGGATTCAGTATAAACTGAATGTGATAACTACAGAATGATCCAAAGCCACAACAATTTTCAGTGATTTGTGGTGAGGAATCTCCTGTGCTTACTTTGTGCAGGCGCTGTACTAGGCAGGTAGAGGATAAGAAGACAGAAATCCATTTATTTTGTTTTTGAAACCAATTACAAGGAGTGTTACCTACAAGATAATAATTTTTAAATCATGTTTTGGAAATCTTGGATTTTTATTTTTCCTGTTACTTAAATGGAGATAATAATTCTTGGTGGACAAAGCTGTTTGAGACAAGTTCAGCCCAAGGCCCTTATAACATACTTAGCAGTGAAAGTGGAGTCTGAATCCATGTATGCCTGCCTTTAGAGACTAAGTTTATTTCTCTACACTGTATTGGCAAAATAGATATCCCCTTACAGAAATTCTTATCAACTTCGATATAACTAATTTCATCTTTTTAGCAAGACCATGGCTGGTCAATCCAAATGAAACTACAGTGGAAAAATACTTTAACAGTTCTGGTGTCATATGCAAAGGGATGTTTTAGGAGTGTGCTTAGCAATATACATGCTGTTCTCTCAAATGCAGAGAAAGAAAAATACTTAAAGTTCCATTTGGCGTTGGATAAAGTCCCTGTGTCTTAGTCCTTGGGCAATTCAACTGAAGAGTGTAATTCTACCTTAGCTTCTCTTGACCCAATTTCATGTTCTTTACTAAATCAGCCAATTCTTTTCTTCCAATCCCCAATCCCCTCCACATAGTAGTATTGGAGCAAGATTGCATTTTGTATGAAACTGAGAAAGTCCAAAATAGTGAAACTTTTGTTTTTCTGCAATCATTGCCTACGTAGTAAGCAACAAAAGACTAGAACAAGCTATATTCTAGAAATCCTTCAAGCATTTGAACAATCGCCCAGAACAGCCCCTCTTGGCTGTAGCAGCCAAGAAATCAATCAGTGGAATTCAATCCCGGTTCCCATCTCCCTCCTCCAGTGTTCCAAATGGGTTAATAAAACTTTACAGTAATTGGCAACAAAGGCAGTTGAACAATAGGACATAATCCTCATGGACTTTGTACCCGCTATCATACAAAAATTCTCTTTGGCAGAATTTATAATAGCAGTAATGCCAGGTATATGATGCATGCATTTGTTGATTTTTCTCAAACTCTGTCTTCCAGGCACATAAAGATGAGAATAAACTTAACATCCCTGAAAGGCATATTCATAATAAATTACTGCTTGGAAACTGTGGTTTTCAAGTTTAATTGCCTCGTTCCCTCTATAAATCGATAGCATCTCACTGTATGAGAGGCACAAATGGAAAGGATGACTGGGGACTCATGGATCCAGTAAAAAAGGGAATATAAGATGTTCCCACTTCCTTACCTTAGTATGATTCTTTGAGGATTGATTAAAGTAATTCAATACAGTTTCCAATAATTATAAAGCTTTGGAAATGGAGTTCTTTTAGTCAAATAAAATATCAGATTAAATGAACATTACCAGGTACAATCATCTTGTTTTAACCTCAGTTTAGTTTTTGAAATATTTCTAAAAAAAGTATCGCAACTGTTTTTTTTTTTTTCTGTTTAACTCAGAAGGGGAAAGGGAGAAGGAATCCAACTTTGCATCAGTCATGAATTGAGACAGTGCAGTGTTATCAGTCTTATCTCTCTTTTAATTCTCATGATTGTTCTTTCAGATATGTATGTTAGTCTAAAATTAAAAAATAAAGACTAGGTAGCTTGTTGAACACCACATATAGTGATTGATGCAATTAGTTAATGGTGGACTTGGCTATGCCTTTTCAATGATTGTATGCTGGTTTTTTTGGTCTTCATTTTAAATATCCAGTGCCTAAAGTGTGAAAGATAGGACTAAATGTATATTGATCCCATCCCTGTAGCTTACATGTGGGAAAGGAGATTTTTGCTTCACTTCCCAGGAAAGAAGGGTATGAGGGAAGTATCACTCCCATGATCTTTGTCCCCCGTTCACCATCTCCTCTGGACGGAGAAAACTGATCACGGAGTTCAACCTCTTCTTGTATTTTTGACAAGTTTGTCCTCAAGATAGGAGGGGAGAAACACTTACATTAAGTCCAAGGCTTTCTTGCTCTAACATGGATTTTTTTCCACACATTTCTTTTAAGACATTTTAAACACTTAAGATGTCCTCATACTATGGTTTATAGGAATCACTCAGTAAACCAATCGGCAAATAGAAAACTGGCACAAATTTGGTTATTTATTGCTGACTTTCAAAGTTTTAGAAAGATATTTCTGAGGGGTGCCTGGGTGGCTCAGTCGGTTGGGTGTCCAACTTCGGCTCAGGTCATGATCTTGCAGTTTGTGGGTTCGGGCCCCTCGTTGGGCTCTGTGCTGACAGCTAGGAGCCTGGAGACTACTTTGAGTTTTGTGTCTCCCTTTTTTCTCTCTTTGCCACTCACCTGCTCATGCTCTCTCTCTCTCAAAAATGAGTAAATGTTAAAAATTTAAAAAAAAATACAAAGAAAGATATTTCTCAAAATATACTAAATTTACTTTTTCAGCTTATTTTTAGGCTAAAGGAATTAACCATTATCAATCCTAAAAGCATTTGTTTGAAAGTGTATTGTAAGGTTGTTTTAAATGCTGTAAATAGTCTTCCACATTGGAAAAGAGATTGTGTGATAAAGAACAACTTTATATTTTAGTAAGCTGTATTGCTCTATGGGTTCACACCTAAATACAACTCCAGGCAGCCTTTTCCTACTGTAAACAATCTCTGTGGATTTTGAGGTGTGATGGATTGGTTCATAAAGGATTTTGATTAATGATTCATGTATTGCTTTGCTTTTCAAACATCATGTCAACCAGTTTACTCAAGAATTATTAAGTCTTACTCAAAAGGGCATTTATAGTTTTACAAATATTCTTTCTTTGCATGTATATAACATTTGATATGAATTCTAATGACATAAAAATGACAGTATTACCTTAGGAGCTGAAGATATGTACAATATTTCCTTTTTGGAGTTTATCTGAAAGGTAAGGGACACACCCAGGCCATTCAACATGAAGATTAAGTTGGGACCTGAGAAGGCACTTTAGTTGTCAAATAGACACAGTAGACAATTACTAGGAATGCAGAGAAATGGGCACATCAAAGGTACATATTCAGAGTTAGCACAAGGTAGCCACTTACTGAAAACGTGTTGAATGAATGAACCTAAGGTTATTTTGGTGTTGGTTTGGCAACCTGGATTGTGCTGAGAGAGCTAGGATTTCTACTTTGTATGGAGACAGAATAATCAAAGAAGAAAAATCCCTCACATCTGATGAAACCTACATCCCTCTAGAAAGCATTTTGATCCTATTGGTGGCATTCTTAGTGTCAGATAATAACCAGAGTTCTAATGGAGGACTAGCGTGAGGTCAGATAATCCAAGCATAAGCCTTAAATTATTGCTCACTTTTGGTGAAATCTTAGGCTAAAGCTGCACACTTTTATGCTGCAATTTTATTATTCATAAAATAAGAGTAACATTAACTGCTGTGTTAGCAGAGAATTCTCAAGAGCCTAAAATAAAACAAGTAAAAACTTTTTAAAAAGGTATAAATAAAATTACTTAAACTGACCTGGAGTTGCCAGAGGACGGCCGGTTGTTAGCCTGCCTATAAAAAGAAATGGTGTTAAGATAATTATTACCTTTTTAAACTGATTATTAACAATTTATTGTGTATTCTCTGTGTTTAATATTTAACCTGAGAGTTTTTAAAGTTACTGTGAATTATGATTATCTATTAACTTAAGAAAATGTCATTTGTATCTGGATCCAAGAATAAGTCTTTTATGTTTTCATTGGTTTTTAGAATTGTAGAGCAGAGGTATTTAGATTTTAAGTCATCTTTTATTTTCTAAATAGAGAAGATGTTATTCAATGATCAATAACCAAACACAAGGATTCATTAATATCTTAATGATATTAAACTTAAATTTTCTAGGTTAATCTGATGTTATGTGAAGCAGAAGCTTGAGATATGCTTAGACCATGGGCTTTGAGGTCCAAAGGAATTGCTTTTAATTCCTCAGTTTGACACTTAGTAGCTATGTGACTCTGGGCACATTGCTTATTATTTATTTCTTTTTAAGTGGAAAAAAAATATTACTTCTCTAAAGGATCATTCTGAGGAATAAATGAGGCAATGCTGGTAAAATATACTACCTGGCCCAAGAAGACACTTAAAAAATGTAGATCTTTCAAATATTATAAAAATGGTCATGATAATAGATAATGCTGAAAGTAATATATTTATAGTTTCTATAACAATTTATACTTTAAAAATCATTTATGTATAAATTTGATATTTGGGATGACTTTGAAATATTCGGAACAATTTTATTATCTGCAATTTATGGGCAGTAGATTTTCAGAGAGGTAAAGAGATGTGTCCAGTGGTTCTGGTAATTGGCAGAGCCAGGATTGATGTTTAAATCTCCTGAATTCGATTTAAATAATTTTTCTACAACATAATAATTTTACATTATAAGATCAGCTAGGTTAATTTTAGAATTATTAACAATTTCTCAAAGCAAACTCTTTTGATAGTGGTATGATCTTGGTGAGACAAAGTGAAGTTCTGAATTTTATGAGCAGTAGTAATCAATTATAGTTAGAAAGATGGAGTAAGAAAATGCTGGAACAGAGCAAAGGTAACATTAAGCTTTGGATTTTCCTTTCTCAAGAATGCAATATATTCTGAAAGTCATCATTTGTTTCTCTTTTAAATGCTGTTTTCTTTATTCCTAGTGATCTTATAAATGTTAGGGATTCACCTCCAAGCCTGTAAGATTAGAGCCACATTTTAGAATGCTACACATACATACACACACAAACACTCTCACACATACATATGTACACTCATACATACACCATATGTAAATAGAGTTTAAAATATGAAAGGAATATTGAAATTAAAGATGCATGCCCTTGGTATGTGTAACTAGGTATTATGAACTCTGCAATATTATGAACTATATTGTTTTTAACCAAATGTACACTTCTTAATATGAAGAATAAACGTCTTAGAAAGGGCTATTAAAAATAACCTTTTCTAATGTCATGGAGCTTGATGACCACCAATATATGCATATATGTGTGTATATATATGTGTGTGTGTGTGTGTATATATATGTGTGTGTGTGTGTATGTGTATATAATTTTGTTTGTTTGTTTATTTATTTTTGAGAGAAAGAGCATGAGAAGGGCAAAGAAAGAGAGAATTCCAAGCAGGCTCTGTTCTGTCAGCACGGAGCTCAATGTGGGGCTCAAACTCACAGACTTTGAGATCATGACCTGAGCTGAAGTCCAATGCTTAACCAACTGAGCCACCTAGACACCCCCAAATTACATTAAAAAAAAATGCCATTAGTACTTACCTGAAGTTGTGGCAGGAATTACTGTAGAGAAATTCTCCAAAGATGCTGGAATAAAGCAAAGTTGATTTGAAGTTTGGGATTATAATAGAAATATATTACAAAACAGTGAATGCAGTTTGAATATTGTTCAAAGGACAGCTGATCCTATAGAGTTCCCATTTTATCCTATCTTATGCTGGATGTTTCTATTATTATTTGATTGTGATACATTTGGTGAATTTCCAGAATCTGTATGTGCTGTATATAAAATTTACCTATGCAAAAAGTTTGCTTTGTTTTACTCATTTAAGAAAGATATCTAGATCTATTTTTAATTTTTTGAGAAACCTCCACACTGTTTTCCAGAGTGGCTGCACCAGTTTGCATTCCCACCAACAGTGCAAGAGGGTTCCTATTTCTCCACATCTTCTCCAGCATCTATGGTCTCCTGATTTGTTCATTTTAGCCACTCTGACTGACATGAGGTCATATCTCAGTGTGGTTTTGATTTGTATTTCCCTGATGAGGAGTGACGTTGAGCATCTTATATACAATGGAATACTACTTGGCAATGAGAAAGAATGAAATATGGCCTTTTGTAGCAACGTGGATGGAAGTGGAGAGTGTTAAGCTAAGTGAAATAAGTTATACAGAGAAAGACAGATACCATATGTTTTCACTCTTATGTGGATCCTGAGAAACTTAACCAATGACCATGGGGGAGGGGAAGGGAAAAAAAAGAAAGGGAGGGAGCCAAACCGTAAGAGACTCTTAAAAACTGAGAATAAACTGAGGGTTGATGGGGGGTGGAAGGGAGGGGAAAGTGGGTGATGGGCATTGAGGAGGGCACCTGTTGGGATGAGCACTGGCTGTTGTATGGAAATCAATTTGACAATAAATTTCATATTAAAAAAAAAATATCTATTCATCATAGTTATATAGGATAACTTATATTTAAGACAGCTAATATAACATTGCACACCAGAACATGTCAAAATTAGAATCAGTAGTTTTTCACTGAAATATATAGAAGATATCAAAATAATCTTGCACACAATAATATCTACTGAGAGCCAAGTCTTATTTAAATAAAAAGTTTTTCACACAAAAGATAAAAACTAGCTGTTTTATTCTCTTTTTAAAATATTTAGTAGTTCTAAAAACATAATGACAACTATGTACAGTATAAAGGAAACCAAAGCATTCCTTATGAAAAACTCCCATCTGATCAATTTGTTTTTATTTAAAACTGTATTTAAGATAAGTATGTTATGAGGTATATTCTTTTCTACTGGCTAGGTTATTTATTCCAGTATTTCTTCATTTTTACATTGTCTCATTCCTACAAGATCTATAGCAGCTCCATAAACAATTTTTGGTAGATTGATGAAGACAACAAAACAAGATTTATAAGATTTTTTCATAAATAATTTAATATTTTAATTTTTTATGATTTGATTTGGCTGTAAACTATATAAAAATTCCAGATATTTATAAAAATTTCAACCAATTTTAAATGTAATAAATTAAACAATTCACATGATACAAGTAAATATTAAACTCATTAAACTTAAATATCTAAAATTAAGCTTGCTAACATGTTCATAAATATGTGCTAACAGAGTTCAACAAATTAAATGTAACTTCTATGTGTGGAGCATATTCTTGAGTTGATGATATAGTTTATTGCATCTATGATATTTATTTCAGATAACTCAAATATATACTTTTATTGAATAAATAAATATTTTTAAAAACCACCCATAAATAGCCCAACTGTAGGGAGTCATGAAAATAAGTTTCAGCAATCTGTTAAAACATTTGCCAGAAGAGACTTTCAGAAACTGATGCATATTCAACTAAAGATAGTAAGAACCCAACTTTCTAGAAGAAAATGACTATTGAGACAGTATCGGTCAATGCTGTTCAAAGATAAAACCATCGTAAACAGGGCTGCCCAGGTGGCTCAGTCAGTTGAGCATCCGATTCTTGATTTTGGGTCAGGTCATGATCTCACGGTTGTGAGATAGAGCCCCGATTTGGGATCCGAGCTGAGCGTGAAGCCTGCTTGGGATTCTCTCTCTCTCCCTCTCTCTCTCTCTGCCCCTCCTCTGTTCATGCTCTCTCTCTATCATAATATAAATAAATAAACATTAAAAAAACATTGTAAACAAACTAGCATAATGGTTAAGAGCACAGACATTGGGGTCAGATCAGCTGGGTCAGAATCTTCCTTCTAACTCTAAATACCTATGTAATTTAAGGCTATTTATCAAAATTATCTGTTTTTGTCTTCTCATCTGTAAAGTGAGGGTTAGTAAAGACACGATGTAATAAGATTAATGTAAAGGTTAAATGTTTTGTAGATAAATCACCTATTCTAACTCATAGTAGTAGTTTTTAGCTCAACTGAATCAAAGATCCACAACGTCCCTGCTCCAGCTTTTGCGCCAGAGGGAACCAAGCTATCAGTAGAGGAAGCTCTTAAGAGCATTAGTTGTCTTCTCCCTAAACAGCAGGATACAGGAGGAGACTCAATGAATGAGAAAACTATGCTTGATGAGCCAATACTGTAAGGAGAAGCAACTTTCATATCTAGTATTACAAAATCAAAAACAAGACAAAAAACTTCTGCATGTTTTTATATATTTGATTTAGAGACAAACCTGTACTGACTGATCTCATTCTATAGCAAAACTGCTTCAACTGGTGTTAGGCTATTTAAATTTTGTCTTTATTCCACTTGATGTGGGTATTTATATACTGGTTAACTTTCTGAAGTCCCAAAATTTCCAAATTCCGGAACTTACCTGACTCCAAGGTTTACAGGTAAGGGATGGTGGACCTGGATAGATCTGGTAAATTAGTAGTATTGTTTTCAAACAAAATGAAGGTATATGTAAATGTTTGTTGAACTGAATTAGATGGAGGATAACTAGAATGGAAAATTTAGAATAACCTAGGTGTTGATAGACATTATTGTCCTACTATTATTTTTAATGCCTTATATCTCTTCCCCTTTGATTTATTTTTATTTTAAAATTACTTATTTTAGGGGCACCTGGATGGCTCAATCAGTTAAGTGTCAGACCTCAGCTTAGGTCATGATCTCGCGGGTCATGGGTTCAAGCTCTGCATTGGGCTCTGTGCTGACAGCTCAGAGCCTGGAGCCTGCTTGGGAATCTGTGTCTCCCTCTCTCTCTGCCCCTCCCCCACTTGTGCTCTCTCTGTTTCAAAAATAAATAAACACTAAAAAAATTAAAATTACTTATTTTAAAAATGAAGCTTTATTTTTTATTAATAAATAACTGTGATGAATCAAACTCATTGAGCTTTCTATGTTTTTTCCTCTCCTTGTAAGTTCTTAATTAGAGTGGGCTTGACATGTGACTTTGTAATTTAATAACATCTATGACTATCCGAAAGTAATGAGTGTTACTTACTATCAGAGGGTTCCTGGAAAGTTAGGGTGAACTTGACAAATGCCAAGAATGTGATGTGACCCACAAACATTTATGTATGCCAATATTTTCAGAACCTTTTTGATATTTTACAAACTTTTCCTCACTGGTATTTTTCTTCAAATATGATTTCTCCATATTTCACATTTCTCATGTAAATGTGTTACCTCAGGCAATAAGACATGTTCCTAAAGTCAAGGACGATCTCACTGCTTCCCTGGTATATAGCTAGAATTTTAATTTCATAGCTTAATGATTCAAAGAAATCAAATAATGTTCACAGATACCTGTGATATCAATGCTGTTTAAATCAATATGGAAAGTGACCAGTTGGCTGGATTTATTTGCTTCAATGCCTTGAATCAGTTCTTCTTTTACATTTTCATCTGACACCCACTGGGCAAAGAAAAGGTCAAATATAACTATAATGCTGCCATTTCTGTAAAGCAAAAGATGATATAAGAGGAAAAAGTCAGCCTTCATCAAATGATTCGTATTTAATTCATGTAAGGGGTCTTTGAAATTCTCTACAGTTATCACCTTATTACACTTGTGTAGTAAACCTTGGTAGGTTATGTGAAATATTACCTTAATTTACAGGTGGAAGAAAAGGGGATTGGAAAACTAAGTGTTTGTCCAAGAATACAGACATATCCGGAATTAAAGTTTCTGAGTTCTACATTAGCACCCTAATCCTCAGGCCAGGCTCTTCCCTAGGTTACCTGTGTCAAATTAAACAAAATCACATGGTATCATGATATTTACTCTTAATTTACTGTGCAAAGGAAAGAAAAGTGTGGATCTGTAATTTTTCACAGATGATTTCTAAGTTGGGAGAAGTCTAAGATAGTTTCACTAATTTCAGAGTTTTCTATGTACTTTATAAAGGCCTGATAGCAAGCTTAGAGCAATGAATCATATCTACTTTTTCTTCTCTATTCTTAATATAAAAATATCAAAATATGCCCTGATTTCTAGGGATAGAAAGAAGATTCATACATGTGGGATTATTGGGGAAATGCAGTCTGTCTCATAGTCAGGAGTTGGGATTATTTTGCCTACATTATTTCTGACCATAACATTAGAATCCAATTATATGGCCCAAATTATATTCCCTTTTATTTACCCCCTGTTCTGAAACATCCATTTAAAAAGTTTGATTAATTGGTGATTTGTTTACAGTTTAAACAATAAAAAAATGAATAAATTTTTGGCCCAACAGGGATACTTGAGAGACTTTTGCTCTCCTGCCTACACTTCTGCTTGGCTCATGGTATTCTTCCGGGGTAAAACCACTTGGGAGCCAAACTCTAGTCTTGATCTCCATTGTGTGCCCCTCAGAAAGCTGAGGGTACTCAGAGTATACTTGGACCCTAAAGAGGAAGCCTAGAGAGAATCAAATTTTCCATTGTATGTTTGCTGGTTCTGAAATTTGGGCAGTTACACTCATACCCTGTGGTATCTATAAGTTAATAAGATTCTTCAAGGATTTCCTCAACTCTAAAAATGTTCTTTATCTGTCCATACCATTGTCTTGGTAGAGCTTGCAATTTTTTTCCCCCCAGGACTATATATTGAATCAGAACATTCCTTGAATATCATAGTAGATCAGCATGTCTTCCAGGTACAATATTCTTTCTTAATATCTGTGCCACTATTCAGGTTTCACAGTTTAGCAGAGGGATTGTTGTCTTTGTAGCTAGTTTCTCATTTTGGAAATAAAGTGGCTTACTCTGATGTAATAATTTCACACTTTACCTCTATTAAATAAGTTATTTTTAAAAGTCAGAATGTTTAACTTCGCATAAATCATAGTAACCCAATCTTGTAAATGAGAAGATTCCTCAGTGACTGTTTAGTTCAGAGGTCCCCAAATTTACCCCTACATGGAACCACTTGCAGTCTTTCAAACAGATACATTTTGTCACACATTGTCTTTTTATCTACTCTTCCACCTTCATTAATTTTTCCATGCTGACTGATCCTTAATTTTTTTTGAGAATGACTCTCCATTTTCTCAGGAAACGTGATGTCTTCTCCAACCATTCTTCATGTCAATGGCAGTTTTATCCAAGGCCATATGAATGAAACTTGGTGAATGGAATCTGAGGGGACACTGGTGAGAAACTTCTGGAAAATTTGTCCATATCTACCTGGAAAAAAGCTCATAGTAGACTACTACTCTTCTTTGTTCAACATTATTATATTTACATGTGATTGTCAGAACTGCCACTACCATCTTGGGACCTTGAGACAAGCTATGGTTGATAAGCTAAAGATGGCATAGTGAAAGAAGAAAAGCACCCAAATTCCAGCTCATGTCATTGTCATTGTACCATTGACTTAACCTCTGCTGAAATCTCCAGTTTTCTTGTGATGTCAGATGATAACAGCTTTTGCTGTTTATGGCACTTTATGTCGTGTGTGTGTGTGTGTGTGTGTGGTGTGTGTGTGTGTGTGTGTGTGTGTGGTGTGTTTGGGGAGACAGCAACAGCATGAACAGGGGAGGGGCAGAAGGAGAGAAAGAGAGAGAGAGACAGAGAGAGAGAGAGAGAGAGAGAGAGAGAAAATCTTAAGCAGGCTTCACATTTTGGGTGGAGCCAGACATGGGACTTGATCACAACTCTGGGATGACCTGAGCCAAAATCAAGAGCAGGATGCTAAACCAACTGAGCCACCCAGAGGCTTCTGGTCATGTGTTGTTAATTGGAGTTCTAAAAATCCTAACTGGCCAAAGAATTATTCACCGTGATCAAGTGGAATTTATTCCTGGGCTGCAGGGCTGGTTCAATATTTGCAAATGAATCAATGTGATACACCACATTAATAAAAGAAAGGATAAGAACCATATGATCCTTTCAATCAATCCAGAAAAAAACATTTGACAAAATACAACATCTTTTCTTAATAGAAACCCTCAAGAAAGTAGGGTTAGAAGGAACATATGTCAACATCATAAAGATCATTTTTGAAAGGCCCACAGGTTAATATCATCCTCAATGGGGAAAAGCTGAGAACTTTCCCCCTAAAGTTAGAAACAGGGATATCCACTCTCACCACTGTTGTTCAACAAAGTACTGGAAGGCCTAGCCTCAGCAATTAGACAACAAAAATAAATAAATGTTATACAAATTGGCTAAGAAGAAGGCAAACTTTCACTTTTTGCGGTGACATGATACTCTAAGTGGAAAATAAGAAAGACTCCACCAAAAAACTTCTAGAACTGATATGTGAATTCAGAAAATCCAGGACATAAAATCATTGTACAGAAATGGGTTTAATTTCTATACAACAATAATGAAGCAGCAGAAAGAGAAAACAAGGAATCTATCCCATTTGAAATTGCCACAAAAACCATAAAATACCTAGAAATAAACCTAACTAAATAGGTAAAAGGTATGTACTCTGAAAAATACAGGAAGCTTATGAAAGAGATTTTAAAAAGGCATAAAGAAATGGAAAACATTCCATGCTCATGGATTGAAAGAACAAATATTGTTAAAATGTCAATATTACCCAAAGCAATTGATGCATTCAGTGCCATCGCTCTCGAAATAACACCAGCATTCTTCACAGAGCTAGAACAAATAATCCTAAAATTTTTATGGAACCACAAAAGACCCCGAAGTAAAAGTAATATTGAAAAAGAAAACCAAAGCGCTGAGGCATCACAATCCCAGACTTTAGCCTGTACTACAAAGCAGTAATCATCCAGACAGTATGGTACTGGCACAAAAACAGACACAGAAGTTAATGGAACATAATAAAGAACCCAGAAATGGACCCACAAATGTGTGTCCAACTAATCTTCTACAAACCAGGAAAGAGTATCCGATGGAAAACAATTCAGCAAATGGTGTTGGGAAAACTGGAAGGCAACATGCAGAAGAATGAAACTGGACCACTTTCTTACACCATACACAAAAAAAATTCGAAATGGATGAAAGACCTAAACATGAAACAGGAAACCATCAAAATCCTAGAGGAGAAAATAGGCAGCAACCTCTTTGAGTTCAACCACAGCATCTTCTTACTAGACATATCCCCGGAGGCAAGGGAAATAAAGCAAAAATGACCTATTGAGACCTCATCAATTTAAAAAGCTTCTGCATGGTGAAGAAAACAATCAGCAAACTCAAGGGCAACCAGTGGGATGGAAGAAGATACTTGCAAATGACATCAGATAAAGGGTTAGTATCCAAAATCTATTAAGAACTTATCAAACTCAACACCCATAAAACAAATAATCCAGTGAAGAAATGGGCAGAAGACATGATTAGACACTTTTCCAAAGAAGACATCCAGATGGCTAACAGACACATGAAAAGATGCTCAACATCACTGAGCATCAGAGAAATACAAACCAAAACAACAATGAGATATGACCTCATACCTGTCAGAATGGCTAAAATCAACAACTCAATAAACAAGAGATGTTGGTGAGAATGTGGAGAAAAGAGAACACTTTTGCACTGTTGGTGGGAATGCAAACTGGTGCAGCCACTCTGGAAAACAGTATGGGGGTTTCTCAAAAAATTAAAAATAGAGCTACCCTATGACCAGGAACTGCACTACTAGGTATTTATCCAAAGGATACAGGAGTGCTGAATCAAAGGGGCACAGGCACCCCAATGTTTATCTCAGCACTGTAGACAATAGCCAAAGTATGGAAAGAGCCCAAATGCCCATTGGCTGATGAATGGATAAAAAAGATGTGATATATATACACAATGGAATATTACTCGGCAATCAAAAAGAATGAAATCTTGTCATTTGCAACAACGTGGATGAAACTAGAGTGTATTATGCTAAGTGAAATAAGTCAGTCAGAGCAAGATAAGTATCATATGATTTCACTCACATGTGGAATTTAAGAAACAAATCAGATTAACATAGGGGAAGGGAAGGAAAAATAAGATAAAAACAGAGAGGGAGGCAAACCATAAAAGACTTAAATACAGAAAAGAAATGGAGGGTCTTGGGTGGGGGGATGGGCTAAATGGGTGATGGGCGTTAAGAAGGGCACTTGTTGGGATGAGCACTGGGTGTTATATGTAAGTGATGAATTACTGGGTTCTACTCCTGAAACCAATACTACACTGTATGTTAACAAAGTTTAATTTAAATAAATAAATTAAAAAAAAAATCCTAACTGGCATACAACTTCCAGGCTTTATTCCATGTTTATTTAAACAGAAGCTCCAGAAAAGAGAGATTACTCTGTTTTTGCACCTAATGTTGGCCAACATTGTTATCTTAGCAACAAGGAGATTGAGGCCTGGACTAATGTAGGTAACTTTGCCCAGAGTTACACAGCCTATTACTCTCAGAGATAGGAATGAAGTCCAGAGTCTCTGTTTACAGGTGTGGTTTTGTATAGTTCCCATTCCCATACTGTCAACACCATCACTATCAACACCATAGGAACTATTTGTTGAGAGGAAAGACAATACAGTACATTTGCTTAGATGCAGGTCCAGGTTTTCATTTTGCATTTTTACTAGATTTTTATCTCAAATAAATGGGAAAGGTAGCTAGTTGGGTTTGGGGAGGAACAGATAGATCATTTTTCCCTGCATAATTTCAGGAGATAGAATCTTCTATTTTTCTCTTCCTTCACACTTCATCTCTATTAAATAAATAATTTTTAAAAGGCAGATTGTTTAACTTAATTTAATCATAGTGACCAAATTTTATAAATGAGAAGTCTCTCTCACCTTCTGCTGCTCTCCTTCTTCCTCTTCTCTCTGACACTCTCCTCCCTGTCCTACTTCCTTCCCACCCCATCCCTCTACTCTCCTCCTCCTCTTGCACTTCTTCCTCCTCCTTCTTCTAATTATGCCTCCTTAACCGCCCTTTGCCCCCATATAGTTAAATGGACAGTATTAAATATGGACAGGATTAAAATACATTTCTCGGTCTTCATATCAAAATTTTAAACTTATCCTTGATTGCACAGTAGATAGTTTAATTCTTTAATTCAATTCTGATTAAATCTGAGCTGTTTCTTTAAAAAAAATGTTCATTTATTTTGAGAGAGAGAGAGAGAGAGAGAGAGAATGAAAGAGTGAGCATGCATGAGTTGGAGGAGGGGCAGGGAACCAGGGAGACAAAGAATACTTGGCAGCCTCTGGACTGGCAGCACAGAAACCAATGGGTGGGGCTTGAACCCGTGACCTATATCGCGACCTGAGCCAAAATCAAGAGTTGGTTGCCTAACTAACTGACTGAGGCACTCAGGCACCCCTACATCTGAGTTGTTTATGTAATCCCCACATGTTAAATTTGGCTGAATACTTGTGTTTATTTTATTTGAGTTAGAGAGTGAAGAAGTAAGGCATTTTTGTTAAAGAAAATACAAGTCTGGCATTTTCCTTCATTGCATGGAAAATGACTATATTAGTTCATAACCCGGCATAAAAATACATAAAGGTGTATCTTCTTAGCTGCAAATTATACATTTTATTTAGTTATTTGTACTTTAGAAGAGCAAGAGTTACACATTCTATATCTACTTTATTTGTTTATTTTTACAAACATCTTTTTGTGTTTTTAAGCTTTTTATTTTAATTCCAGTTAATTAGCATATATCACATACGGTTGTATTTTTTAAAATTTCTCTTCCTCAGTGTAAATCTTGAGATACAAGACATATATATAGAAATCAGGAAAAAACATAATAAACATTTGTGTTTTACCTAATGAGAAAGCTAAAGCTGTTATTTGATTGGTATGATACCAATCTCTATCACTGCTGTGAGATTGATTTTATTTATTAAAGTAAATGAGAATTCTTCCTTTAGGGAAATAACAACAACACCAACAACATAGCGATGGCTGTTTTCATTTCAAAGTACTTATTCCAGTGGAATATCTGAGTTTTTTTGTAAAGCAGATAAATCCTATCACTGTACGGAAAGCCTGTGTGCAATAAATCAAAATGTTTCTTATCTCTTATTTTCTTAATGATATTGATAACCTCTAGGGTTGCTGAGTAAACAAAAGCCTTTCCTTTCCTAACTTTGTGACTTGTCTGTGCTCAAAGGGCAAAATAAGCTGCATATCGCCACAAAGGGTAAACAGCACTTTATTAAAAGAATCAACTGCTAAATGCTCTCTGAATCAAAGCACTTTCCACAAAGCAGAATAACATTAAGTGTTCCCAGAGGAGAGCAAACCTGCAGAGTGGCCACACACACACATACACACACACACACTTGAATAGAGGAGCAGGAGTTGATATTAAGTAACACAATTTTTTAAATGTTTATTTTGAGAAAGAGCATGTGCAAGCGAGGGAGGGGCAGAGAAAGAGAGAATCCCAAGCAGGCTCTGTGCTGACAGCAGAGAGACTGATGGGAGACTTGAACTCACCAACCATGAGGTCATGAGCTGAGCTGAAATCAAGTCGGATGCTTAACTGACTGGACCCCGCAGGTCCCCCGATATTGAGGGATATTTTTAAAAGGAAAGAAGGATACCTTGATGACTAAGTTTAGTTTTCTGAGTGCTATAATGTGACCATATACATGTGAATATAATGTGAGTTTAATTGAAATCAGTAAGAAAAAGGAAAATAGGTATTTTAAGGGATTTTTTAATCCACACTGTTGGTGGGGATATGGTTAGTTGAGAATTCAGTTATTTCTGTTGCCCGTTTTATCAACTGGAATTTAAAATTAAAATAATTTATAAAGGTAATTAGGAGTCTGCCGCTTTATTCTGAGTATGTCATTTTATAAATGATTATTTAAAGTAAATCTAAATGTTTGCTAGTTGCTTTCTTTCCTGCTTCTGAATTTCTTTCTCTTCTCAGTCTTGCAAAGAACTGACCTATAATTTATCTTACAGACATTTTCATGAAATTCTTTTGCATTGCATCTTTCAAATCTTTTCTTCTGATTTAAACGTAGTAGTTCCGGTACAACTGGGCGAAAGTATCTCTACATTGATACAGTGTATTATTTGTGAATCATTATAAAATACATAGCAAGATTTAGGTACTACATTGGTCTTCTAGGTAGCTATGAAGAAAGAGAAAGAATTAATTCCTCAGCTCAATAATTTATGGTTTCCAGTATAGTGGCTTTACCTTCTAGATAAATAAAAGATTACTTATTAAATATCAAAGAAAATGCTGGGTTTGATAAATGGGGTTTTGATCATCCATTAGGCCTATATATATAAAAGTCTATATTCAGCAATTTTTCCTCATCTAGTAAAAATAAAGTTATCCAGCATGTTGTAAACATGTGGATATGAAGACTTCCATTAGCAAAACTATCCTAATAAACTCTGCAATGGACTCTGTGCTTTGTATGGATTTCACTGAGCAGAGCCTGATATGAGAGGCAAGTACCTGGGGTAACTCTCCTTAAGGAATGCTAAAATACTTGAAAAAACTCTGAATTAAGGCTTTAAGGCACAGATCCACACTCAATCCTCTACAAAACTGGAAAAGAGAAATTGAATCTACATACTCCAAAAATAGATTGCTTGAAGTGACAAAAAAAAAATCTTGCATGCATGTTTTTATTATCACAGAATATTGAATAAATATTATAAAAATACTCTTTTGAGAAAGACAAAAAACAACAACAAAAACCTAAACCAAACAAACATACAAACAAAAACCTTCCCTAAGAGTCCACATGTCTCCTTCCAGTTCTGATATTGAGCCCATAAAAGAGGCTCTTGCTGATAATAAGTCCTGGAAAACAAGGGTAGAAGCCTCTGTATTGTAGGTAGGAATGAAGACAGTAGATGGGTGTAGGGTTGTTGGCCATTGGGACTAAGATGTCATGAATATACAATTCGATCAAGAATAAGTACAGATAAATAGATGAGAAAGAAGTAAGAAATGAAAGAAAGAGCAAAAGAGATTTTTAAACTTTTTTTCTATTGTTGTTTTCATTATGACTTCCACTGATAGGATTAGTTTTGTTCCAACAAGAAATGGCAAGTCCCCGAGTTTTCTTCTGCCCATTAAATAATCCTCATTTGACCTTGTCATTGTTTTTCTTTTCTTCTTCTTTTTTTAAATGTTTATTTACTTTTGAGAGTGAGAGAGCAGGAGTGAAGGGGAGGAGCAGAGGGAAAGGGAGGCAGAATCCAAAGCAGGCTCCAGGCTCTGAGCTGTCAGCAGAGCCCCACATGAGGCTTAAACCCACGAACTGTGAGATCATGACCTGAGCTGAAGTTGGCTGCTTAACCAACTGAGCCACCCAGGCACCCCCATACCTTGTCATTGTTTTTCTAAATGAGATCTCTGCCTTTGACTTGACCTTCCTTCCTCTATTTGGTCACTAGGACTTAAAGATTCTTTTACCAAGTATCTTTGTCACAAGGCTCTCTGACTCAGTTGTTCTTGATGTGAAGTAGTAGATGAGACTCACTTTACAGTTAGACTCGCTGAATTTCTCCAATGACCTAGAGTCCCTTATGGCTTCCACTTGAAAAAGGTTAAACGTCAGACTCCTAGGCTTATATTCAACACCTTCCTGTTGTCTCAACATCTTGTTGGACACTCACTGACAGACAGAAAACGTCATTAATATGCAACAATCCTTTCTGTAACAGAAATAGCTTCCCTTTTCTCCTCTCCTGAAGTAGTCTTGTCTCATGCTTATCAGACGAAACCTTCCATGACTCTCCTTTCCAACCCAAGGGGCTCTTGAATTTGTAACACTTCTGTGCTCCCAGAGAACTAGTTTAGATTTTTTTTTAATTAAAATTCTATGATAATAAAAAGTTAACGCCCTGGTCAGAGTATAGTTATCTTTATATCTGTAGGACAAGAGCTAAATAAAACATGTGGCACCTAACATAGTACTCAGTATATCAACATCAGGTGCCAAGGAAATGGTTTATTTACTTTCTAGGACTTTATAAAGTACATCCTCTGAGGCAGACATTAACTAGGTTCTGGAAATACAGGTATCAAAGATATTCTTTGCCCTGAGGGAGCTCATAGTCTAACAAAGGAGACACATTAACGATTATATTATAGTATGACAGTTGTTACTTTATTTGTAGGTACAGGATGCTAAGTGAGCAGGTCTGAGACATACCTAACTGGGGCAAGAGTATCATGTGACCATCCCTGTGGGAGATGCATGGACTGGTTCTTAATGGCTTGTAAGGATGGATTGTAATGATGGATGCAATATACAGTAAGGAAGAAATGCAGGTCTAGGCAGTGAAAAAGTATACAAAAGAGAGAAAGCAGGATATTTTTGCGAGTGTACAGGTGATATGGTAGGGCTAGTGCAGAAGCCTACACGGAGAGGGGAAAGAAAAATAGAAGGTCAGAGTGCTTTTCTTAGACAAAACCCCAGAAAGTACCTACCTGCATTTAAAATGGTAACACTAGAAACAGTCTTCAGGTATTTGAAAGACTGAAATCTAAAGATAGAGATATATTTATTCTGTAAAACCTTAAGAACTACCATCAGGATCAGTGGGTGAGAGTCAAAGAAATAAAGGTGTGGTTGAGAATAAGAAATAATTTTCTAGAAACAAATTATAAAGAAACAACTAAAACACCTCAGTAACAATGATGTTCACAGCAACGTTGAGAATGGATTCCTAATTTTTATCAGATATCCTTGTATAATGGAATCCATTTTAAGCAGTGTGAATCACTTTCTTTTGTTGGATGACAATAAATTTCCCACTGAAGCTGTGGGCATTCCAACCTAAAGCAGGCAAGCAAAGGCAGACTACATCATTTAAAGTCTTTCTCTCTCCTGAATTCCTATTCTACTAACTGTATATACAACTTGCCATGTAATGTTTAGTAACATTAGTCAGTACACAATAAATGATATATGTGTAGTAAATGATAAATTAATAAAAGTAAAATTAATGAATATTCACATTTTATAGGTAGTGACTTTGCTTTCTGAGTGCAGCAGTGAATAAGTGTCTTTTCTCTGTGACTTTCAGTGTAAATGGAGTGTGATGAATAAGCATCTTTTACACATTCAGAGCAAATGAAACACTCTGTGTGCATTTGCATACATTCAACCTCAGCCCTATCCATGTGTTTTTGAAAGATTTTACTCAGGAGAGAGAAACATGTTGACTTAAGATAAATTATCCAGCGTTATTATTTGCTACTAATATGAAAGTTTATGCTATGCCACTTTCCTCATAAAATCCTTAGAAAAATGTTGAAAATTTTAAATGTTCCTTTTTCTCTTGACAGTGGGTCACCCTGTTTTACACTTACCAAATATTAGTAAAAAATAAAATAAAATCACTATTTTGTGATTCTGGGCCTTCTTTCTAACAGTAGAAAATTTTTGAGCTGTACTTACTCAAATCTTAAAATTCTTGAGTTTTTATATTCATTTTTCAGATTACTTGATTGAAAGACATCATCTATCTAAAAAAAAGTTTAAAAAACAGTGTATTTAAGATTTAAACTTTTATAAAACATTTTAAACAAATTGATCTTTTTTTTTCTGTTTAGAATTGGATCATAGGCAGTTTTCTTCTCTGTGGTGATAGGACTCATATATTTAAGCATTCTGGGCACATTTATTTACTACATGTATAATAAATACATTTATTACATTTATTTACTAATTTTCTCAAAGTAAGAAAATGGGATCTATGTATCTTTTGGCAAGTAGTTAGTGAAACTATGTTTTGAAATTTTAAATCAGCTGAAAAAAAAAAAGACAGTCTCCTACCATTTGCTGAAGGTCAAAAGCAAGAATTTTGAAATCCGCTGAGAGTTTGTCTTGCAAATTAGGATTATACATGGCTCCAGCTGTTATTTTCAATGTCCCTCTGGCTTTGTGACTTTTTCCAAACACTGCATCTAAATGAATTAATAAGAAATAAAACACTAACAATATGAGTCATGAATAAGAGAGAATACGCACATTCCGGTTGATACTTAGACCTAAGGTTCTTGCTTCCTGTGTTGGAGTGGTGGTTCTTGCTTTTTCTTTGCAGACTTCATGTTCCATAATTAGGTGCTTTTTTTTTTTTTTAAAGCTATATGGTTGTTTTACAAGATTAAAAATAAACTTCTTTATCCTACCATTTTTTTCCTTTTCTTTGAAATCTAACCCACAGTCTAAGCTCCAAGTGTTATTTTATTTTATTTTATTTTTTTACTACTGAGATTCCTGTTGGAAGATAAGGGACAAACTTTCACCAATTTGGAGAACTGATCCAGGGACTCATGGTGAGAAATGGACCATTAAAAGTTTTAGAAGTTTGTAGTTGCTTTCAGATACTTCTTGAACACCCAGCATCCAGGGACACTGTTGGTTTTCTACATGCGGATTGCTGTGAAGATTTCAGTGTATGTGTTACTTTGAAAGATAGATGTGAAACTACTTTTTTTATTCTAGTAATTATAAAGTTGGCATGTATGACCTTTTGCCATTAAGTGGTGACTGTTTTTATTGGAAAAGTTGTTGAGAATGCTGCAGGAAATATATTATCCCATATAATAAAAAATGTAAGTGGAAAGGTAATAAATTGAATATAAACATGGGTAATAAAATGCGCCATCAAGTTTTGCATAATCCCTTTACCAGAATATCTTTTTTGACATATGTTTAAATTAAAATGAGACACTTCAACTGAAACACAATGATGAAATCATTAGTAAATATGGTAATAATGATATATAATTCTTACATTATGGTATAAGAAGGTGTTAGTTCTCCTTTTCCCAGATGGGGAAATTGGGGCTAAGAATCATTGTGAACACTTCCCAAGGTGATAATGGCACAGATGACAGATCTGGAATTTGGACACTGAGTGACATACTTTAGAACCCGGGATCTGTCATACATCGACACCAAATTTCCCAGACCAGAAAGAACATTAGAAACTATTTAGCAATAAAGTTGCATAAAGTTCAGTCTAAACAGTTATCATTGCATAATTGGTGGAATATATTATCATTCATGCTATTTCATTTGTTTTTGAAAACTCAAAATTACATTTAGATTTGCATATTTAAATGTGAAATACAAAGAAAGACTGAGGAACTGTCCTGCACTGGAGGAGACTGAGGGAACAGGATAACAGTTCCTGTGTAGAAATCTGGTTTGAATCCTGAGCAGGTAAAGGACATTAGTGGGAAAACTGGCAAAATCTGAATAAAAATGTGTGGTTCAGTCAATAATATTGTACCAATGTTAATTTCTTGGTTGTAGCAATTGTACTACGGATATACAAGATACTGACATTAGGTGAAGGTAGGCCAAGGTTATATAAGAACCTACAATTTTTGCAATCTTCTTGTAAGTCTAAAATGATTTTTAATAAAAAGTAAAGCAATGCATTAAAAGTAGCATGGCTTTGTCCTCTAATATTCTATTTAAATGTAACTCAACTCCTTTTTTATATTCACTTATTCTATTAAATCGCATTAACATTTATAAATATTTATTTTTGTTTTGCTTGTAAAATAACTTTTGTAACTTCATTGAGCATTAAGATTCCAATGGACTCTTAAACGATTACACATTGTTCCAGTTACTTTTAGCGTTTAATTAAGACCAAAGCAGATGCTTTTCTAAAAGTGAACCTCTGTATAAAATATCCCAAATCTTCTTTTTCTTTTAAATACATCCCTTGTATACAGTATTTAAATGGAATTATATTGGACTTATTTTTTAAAACTATAAAGTATTGATACAAATTTAAACAAATTACTTAACTTTCTTTGTCTCCGATACCTCACCTCTAAAATAAGGGTAACGATAACAACCAAATCATAGATTTGTTGTAGCAAGAGAATATACTTGAAGATCTTTGAAAAGTTGATGATATAGATAATTTAGGTGTAAATAATAGTTACCTTTCTTTATTTATGTTTATTAAAAATTGCTATTCAGGCAGTTTGAGACCTAAGTCTACAATTATATCTAAGTTCCCTTATATTCTTGTAGTGCAAAGTCTACAATTATATCTAAGTTCCCTTGTATTCTTATTGTTGGACTAATAAGAAAATGAAACTGTTATTCCCTAGAAATAAATAATATATTTCCTTTAACCTTGCCTACTTACTGACTTGAATAGTCAACAACATTTTAATATATTTATGATTTAAATTCCATCAGAAGAAATCTGGGCTGTGAAACTTACTTTGTTACATGTTAAAACTAAAAAAAAAAAAACTTACTTAACATCTTTTACTTTAAAAAGCTTAGTTTCATGCTTGAATTCTGAATTAAATTCCAAACTTGATCCCGAAAGCATCCGAATGTGACATAGGTGTCTTGTCATGAGAGCACAGAAACGGATAAGACATCCTGGTGGGATAACTGAGATTAACCTGGGCACATTCATCAGAGAGTCTCTTCCTAAGCCAAAGCCACAGGGCTTACCTCTTTCTGATCCCTCGATTGCCAGCCAGGACACTGCAAATAATCCAGCACAGAGTGCCACCAGTAAGGCAAAGAGAGCTGCAAACAGGACCTCATAGGTGCTGAGAGAATGGTGCCTTGACGGTATACCTCTTTTTGACACCATTTTTGGGTTTGGAAAGTATGCCAGTCTAAGAACTGTGAAAGAACATAGACCCCTGCACCAACTGAAGAGCAAAACCTCTCAAGTTGTCAAAGATTGGTAAAGCAACAACATAGGTCTATCTTACTCTTACTGGCTGGTGTAAATGAGTTATGCATGACCCTTTAGCAACATTATGCCTCTATACATTGAGTAGCTTAAAAAGGGTGGTTAATCTTTAAGAAGATATTAATGAGTAAAGATACGGCCAGAGTTATAAACGTTAATCACCTGAACAGGCCATTTGTTGAGGTGAATGAAATTAAATGCATGTTGTAAACAAAAAAGACCCCTTATCATTTCCGGAACTATTAGGAAAAATAGGAAATTCATGGCAGGCCAGTTAGTAATTAGGCACATGCAGTTGATTATTTGTGGCGACTTTCTAACAGATCAACTTTGTACTCTCTGGCTCACGTCCTTATTAAGGCATTTCTACTGTTTTATGTAGGTGTAGGCATTCTAAAAATAACTTTTATGTATAGGTGTATGCTAAGCCCAACACATATATTGGTACATCTCTGTACATCTCTGTCTCTCCCTCCCTCCCCACCCTGTGTGTGTGTGTGTGTATACACACACACACATACATGTTTCTTACTGAAATAATAACACATTTTGTAATCTTTGTTATATTACCCATGTGAAGTTATGCAATGTAAGATAGTACTGATTTAACTTAAAACAAAGTCTGTTTTAACAAGGCATCACATGGCTATTCTTTATGGCCTTGTGTGGTTACCAACGAATGGGAGTAGCTGCTGAGATAGAAAAAAAACACAAAACATTTGTTTCTATTTTAAGGAAGTATTCTGGGTGGGGAAGACATTGCTCACTTGTCCTGAACTTTATCTTTTTAAACACACTAATTATAACAACAGAACAGGTTAGAGAACAGGTCAACCATAGCCCTTTGCTTTATATGAAAATCAAGATGGTTTTCTGATAATTAAAGAACAGTTTATCACTGACACTTCCACATTTTGAATAAATAATGAGTCTAGAATTAAAAATTAATAAACAAAACCTAAATCTATTTTGTAAGTAAACCAGTTTGCCTCCCATCCTGTCAGGTGAAGCTGGCCAGAGATAAGGATGTCCTACGTCAGGCTCAGTGCTTGAGCACTGAAATTGTGGCATGTTATAATTGGCTGCAATAAGCATCAACCACTTTTCTGTCTTCTTCTGTACTCTTGAAAGAAGAGAATTTTATGTTGCACTCTGAAATTCTTGCTGATAAAAAGTAAGATATAAATAAATACATGTCATGGGATACATTTTTGGTTTTAATTTATCTAAATTAATACTAACTAAATTGTTAAACTCTTTCAAATATGCATGAAGTGAGAGATACTACTGATAGAGTTGGGAGAGGTTCATTTTACTTTTACCCCAGGAGATGATTCTAATAATAGACCAGACCCCTCAATAAAATTGGAGTTTGAAGAGGGACCCATGAATCTGGGGAACCAAGAATTTGGAAGTGAAATTGCTGTTTTCTACATTACGGCTGATGCAGATGCGATTGCTTTTGAGAAATCAGGTAGAACTTTGTTATAGTTCTTTGGACTTTGTTATATAAGAGAAGAGACAAGAGCACAATACGTTCACATGCTCTGCTCCAAGTACAGGGTAAAATAGATTAAATATAAGATTGATTACCAAAAATTATATACTTGGTTTCAGAAATGGAATCGGCATTTATATTACAAATTCTCCTGAAATCATATGCTTTAAGTAATTTACTTAATACATTCACATAAATGAGTGGGAGAATAGCTTTCTTTAAAAGAGACAATGATTTATGAAGGAAAGACTAAAGTAGAACAAACAGGTTAATGTGAAAAAGAAGAAATCATATGTCTTAAAATTTAAACAATTACTAAAATAAAAATAGAATTTACTGTATAAGATAATAAAACTCATTACAGAGTTATAATAATAAAGAGTGTATGATATTGGTCCAGGAGTAGAAAACATCTTGGTGGGGTAGAATAAAGAGCCCCCAAACATTCCATTCACATATGGAAACTTCATGGATCAAAAAGATAGTTACTAATAATAGATGAGGAAAGGATGTCTATTCTATTCAATAAATGATGCTGGGTTGGTTGTTTATCCCTCACAGGAAAAATAAAATAGACCTTTATCTCACACCATAAAGAAAAATAAATTCCAGGTAGGTTACATATACACAAAAAGTGTAGAAAAAAATTTGAACGAAATATTGAAATATGTCTTTCTGATAATAGGGCACTGAACGAGTTAAAAACAAACAAACAAAAATAATATAAAAACAGGGAGGGGGACAAAACAAAAGAGACTCAAATATGGAGAACAAACTGAGGGTTGCTGGAGGGGTTGTGGGAGGGGGGATGGGCTAAATGGGTAAGGGGCATTAAGGAATCTACTGAAATCATTGCTTCACTATATACTAACTAATTTGGATGTAAATTTTAAAAAATAAAAAATAAAGTAAAAAAAATAAAATAAAATACTGATACACAGCCAAAAACAACCGCGAGGCTTTTTTTGAAGCAAAAGATATCAAAAACAAAATAAAAATCAAGACACATACTAGATCTTTTCTTTTCTTTTTTCTTTTTTCTTCTCTTTTATTTTCTCTTTCTTTTTTTCTTTTCTTTTTTTTGTTTTTGTTTTTTTTTTTTTTTTTACTGTGAATGTTTTAGTTTGGCTACAAACAATACAGAATTGAGGCAAAGATTTTTGTATAAATTTCTCAAATTTATTTGGGGGATTACCAAAGGAAACTCTATGAGAGGAGCTGGAAAATAAAAAGGGAGAAAATAAAGCCAATAAAGGCCATTTACTACCATTGACTCAGGAACATAATCTTGCTGGGGACTGTGTGAGACAGTGAGGAAAATTCTCTGACTTATTCCAACTAAAGGGTAATAACTTTTAAGCAGGAAAGAGAGGAGGATAGTGTAGGAATGGAATACCAACCATGAGGGCTTCAATTGTATTTTTATTGTGCTCATTCTCTTAAAATTTTTAAAACAAATTAATGAACCATTAATGGCAGAGCTAGATGATTAAGAAATATGAGTTAATACTATTCTGTATTTTACCACTGTGTGTGTGTGTGTGTGTGTGTGTGTGTGTGTGTGTGTGATTGAAGTTCCTGTGATATTTTCATTTTTAGTAAATGCTCTTTAAATTTTTGAAACTTTATGTGTAGAACTTCCTACTTTGAGAAATACAGAAGTTACAAAAAAGCTCCCGTTAACTTAAGTCTTTGAATATCAATGGGAGAGCAAACATTTATTTTAAATGTACACTTAAAATATTTAACCATAAAGGCTAAGTAATGATCTAGATAAGTATAGGTATAATATATTTGGGATGGTGAGTAAGAGAATATATAGCTTTGGATAGGTAAGCATTACTAACACTCTTTTTTTTAAAGTTTATTTATTTGAGAGAGAAAGAGAACAGCATGTGTGGGGGAGGGAAGAGAGAAGGAGAGAGAGCATCCCAAGCAGACTCCATGCTGTCAGCACAAAGAACCCCACACAGGGCTTGATCTTACAAACTGTGAGATCATGACCTGAGCTGCAGTCAAGAGTTGGACACCCAACTGACTGAGCCACCTAAGGGCCCCAGCATTACTAATATTCTTAATGATGCTTTCAGTGAGGATATAAAAATTGTGGCCATCTCAGTGATGGGAATGACAGTTTCTGGTTTGGTGAATAATGAAGGAGGAAGAGACTTGAAGATCATGAGAGATGGCGTAGGTAGGGCCAATGCTGAACATTTGGGGACTTCTATGAGAGGGTTATAATTATCTTTGTCTGGAATGAATAAAAGGATAAAAATAGGACAGCTAAGAAAATTAAACTCTTCTTACTGTTATAGAAGCAAAAAGACCAGAAGGTTAAGTTTCATGGTGCACACCATAATCTATGCATTTGCTCAACAAATACATGATTTTATACCCTGGCTGTCCTAGAGAGCAGTAGTAATTGCAAAAGATCTCTAAAGACTAAGACCATGAGCACTATAGAAATTTTCTTTCCCTATTCAACACAATGTAAGAAACTCCTGGCAGCTTTCACCTTTAAATAATTTCCTGTGACTGGGTTGTTACCAAACAAATTTCTTGAATTAGGTTAAACAAAAAAAAAAATATAAAACAAAAAAATATATATTGTTCAGCAAGAATACTTTTGGAGTTTTTGCAGATAATTTTTGTCTCTGAAAACGTGCCCACATGCCCAGTGTTATAAATCAATTAACACTTAGCTTAGTCCTGTGATTCATGGTTCAAAGGTGACAGAACCTTAAGAAATTCACATTTGCTTCTCTCCAAGACTGCTGTATTTCTTTTCTTTGATTCCCATACAATTTTAATACATTATCCTAATATCTAGTTGATAAGCTTCTTCATATTCTAGGGATTGCAAGAGGACAGCGATCTTCCTTTGTATAAAGTTGGGGGACTATTTAATAAACGTCTTGGGTTAAAAAAAAGGATAGGAGGAGTAGGCCTTTAAATATTACTAAATATCTTTTCAGTGAGGATCCTTAGGTACTATAATCCCAGAGATTTGTTTGCTAAATAATGTTTTCTACTGTTTTGACAACTTGAAGAAGAAATGTGTCTGAGTATAAAAATGTGGTGGCATCTTGTTTTTCTCTCAGAAGCTTGTAGCTGTTTTTCTGCTTTCTCTAGCCCTGGGTATTGAACTAGTCCTCTTTTACGACTGTTCCATTCATCTTTTGTTCACATGTATGTCATCACCAACCAGCTGTTTGTTTGCTTGTTTTTGTTTTTGTATTTTTTTTTTAGAAGGGTAGGCTGATGGGTTCTATATTACCTGAGTTCCTTTGTATATGACAAACCTTTCTCTTTTCTTTTATACTTGACTGATACTTTTCTAGGGATAATATGCTTGGGCAAATGACAAGCTTATTTTTGTCTTGGATTTCTGAAGATATTTTTCTTATATTGTTTTTCTAACACAGAACATAGTTGTGGAAATGTCTAAAGCTAACCCTGTAACTTACTTTTGTATGTGACATATTTTACATTTGCATGAATACTTACAGAATTATTTTTTCATACCTGAGGTTCAATGGAGAATCAGTTGGCATTGATTATTCTGAATGGGGTTTTCTTGGAATGTGTGTATATACCTTTGCCAGTTTCCCCTTCACCTGAAAATTAACATCCTTTATTAAAGTTTTGAAAAAATTTTTTGGTTCAATTTACCAGATGTCTTACTAGGGTTGGGGTCTAATTGTCTTGAATTCTCTTCTCATTCCTTTATACCTATACTTTTCTCCTAATTGTTACAGTACCTATAACTCCCTTACACATTTTAATTATATGCAATGTTCAACTCTGTGTTTTCTGTCCTCTGCTGCTTCTAATTTATTGTTTCTTTGTGTAATATTGTTGATTCAGATTGCTATTGGTTTTCTTAATTATAATCTTTCTCTTTTAATCTAATTCTGTGTTTTATTATGTTGTTGGAGTTTTTAGTGTCTTGACTTATTTTCATATTAACTTATTCTATAATAAATAGTGCAATAGAAACTTTTCCTTTGGCTGAATTTGATTCCAGATTCATTTTTTTTGGCAATATTTTACATACTATCCTCTCCCTTCTCCCTTTCTTCCTTCTGTGGTATATTTACATGGCCACCATACTATTTCTTCTTATTTGGTTCATGCGTCATTTAGACAGCCCTGCTCTTTTCCATGGTTCCCCCAGAGAGTGGGTGAATTATCCTTGTGTTTGTATGAGCTACAGTTTGAGGTATGCATACTATATGCTTTTCCTTTTTTTTTTTTTTTTCAAACTGAGGGCTTAGGGGAGGCTCGTGAGGAAGGAGCCTAAGCTCTGGCAGCCTTCCTGTGGTGACTCACATCCCTTTCTCTCCCTGCAATTTTGTTAAACACTTTGTACTAAGGTCCCTATGCAGTAATGTGGGGTTTATTGTATGGGTGAATGTGTAATGTGTGGGATGTTTCTGTGCTGCACAATATTCCTGCAAGTAGGTGAGTAGCCTTGAGAAATCACAAGCCCTTGTAGTTTCCTCTCATCTCCACTGAGCTGGCCACTAGGAGTTGCTAGTCCTGAGATATTTTCTCATGCTGTCTACTGACCAGTCTGACCTGCTTTCCTGCAAACTGCAAGGTATTAATAAAAATTAGAACTCATTCGAGTTTTTTTTCAGCAATACTGATGGAAAGAAGAGGTTTGTAGGCCAATGATAAAAAAGAACCATGTTGAGCCTCTTAATATTCTTGTTATTGGACAAAGTTTATGCTATGAACTTGTTTGTTGTTTTGTTTTGCTTTTTTGGGGGGGGGGGGCTGCTAGTTTGTTTTTGACTAGCTCATAACTAGTTTATAACTCATTTAATTAGATTCTAGAGAAGGATGTTTTAAGCCTCAGCTCTACTTCAGACTTGATGCAAAAGTCCATCTAATGTAATTTTTTTATATTGAAGTATATTTGACACAATCCTGCATGAATTTCAGATGCACAACACAGTGATTCCACACATCCGATGTAATTTCTGGCTTAGAGAAGATATCAATTTTACTCAGCTAACACAATACCTAAAACATTAATTCAGATGTTATCTCAAAGCTTTTTGGCTCTGGGAGGTCTGAGTTAGACAATATAACTTAGTTCATATATGTACAATATTTTCAGCTTAATGCTATTCTTAAAAAAAGTTTTATTTATTGATTTGAGAGAGAGAGAGAGAGAGAGCCAACAAGCAGGGGAGGGTCAGAGAGAGAGAGAGGGAGAGGGAGAATCCCAAGCAGGCTCTGGGCTGTCAGCATGGAGCCCAATGTGAGGCTCGAAATCACAAACAGTGAGATGGTGACCTGAGCTGAAACCAAGAGTCAGATGCTTAACTGACAGAGTCACCCAGGTGCCCCCAACTGAATACTATTCCAAAGAAAGATACATAAAAACTGAACACAAACAGATTATAAATCTGTTTAATTAATAGTAATCTCTCACATCGTTTAACAGTCCTGTCATGTAGGAATCGGAGTCCTCCACTACTTGCAAATTGATAGTAAAGAAAGAGCTTAAAGATGTCACATTCTGGAATCTTCTGTTTAAAGTGGCAAAACCGCACTCCTTCAATTGGGAAAAAAATATGTTTGCCATTCAGAGGTGGTTGTGCCATGATGTTGTGGACACAGCATTAGATGTGTAGACAGTGGACCCACCTTTGTGTACAGGTACTGGCTCTCACTCCGCAACCGTGGGCATTTCACTAAAGCTCTCTCTGAGCTTCAGTTTTCTCACCTGCAGAACGAAATTACTGATCTTAAAATCACTTTCATCTCTAAAATTTCGTGACTTGATGATTTTTATGGTCCCTTCCTACCTGTAAGGATTTATGTCTCTTCACGTTAAAAAGCCTTTCTTTCCCAGATTCCTTTCAGAGATTCACCTAAAAATCACCCATGTGAGACAATGTCCTTTAAAACATTTTCCTAAGATCTTTTCCTCCCTTCATACCTCCCCCTGACCTTCAATTGTCATTGCAGCTTCTTTTTATCCTTCTCTTGTCTGACTACAGGAGCCCATATTTACTTCCCCCTTGCTAATGCAAATTCTGTTTCATTCTTTCTTCCTGCTCCCCATGCAGCTTCTTACCTTGTCATATGAAAGCCACTCTCACCAAGCAGATCTCCCTAATCTACTTTTGTCTGTAAAGTGGATTATGAAACTTTTGAATAAAAGGTATTATGCCAGAACATGCTGAACTGTATAGCACTGAACTGTTCCAAGGGAGGGAACTCTATTCATGGTAGTGTTCAAAAATAGACTGTATTTCAGGAAAGAAAAATGAACTAGGCTGGGAGAGATAGGCTTTTCCTGGTAGGGGTTACCACACTTTTTATAGCATCTTAGTTGGTTAGTAGGGAGCTTTGAAAAAATATCAGCATGTTCTTCCTTATCAGCTGCTAGTTTAGGTCATTTTCAGAGCACCCCCCTTAAATATCCAGAATCCTAACCAATTCACAGCCCCATGATTTTACATTGTTGTGCCAGCCACATCTGTAGCTTAGGCAGGCTTTATCTTCTCACCGTGTTACTTTTTAACTTAATCATCTTAGTGCCTGGAGGTCAAAAGAATTTTTTGATATTGAAAGAGAGTCAGCTTACTTGTCAAATTTTCTCGTAGCTTTTTAATCTAATTGCCCTGCTATCATCACCAAAGTATTAGATCGGCTTTACTTTTTTCCATAGAATAAGTTTTCCACATCAACTTGCTAAGTTTTCATTGTCTTGTTGTTACAACAGTTCCAGAAGCTCATCTTCTTTTCTTTTCTAACTGAAAGAATAAAGATAAGATCCAATTAGGACATTATCTAGTTAAGGAAACTGAAGTTTCCTGGCCTGATTTGGGCCTCAAAGTTCTCAAGTACAATCTTGCATTTCATTTTTATGACTCTGCCTTTTTGTATCACCCAAATAAATCCTTTGGGTATTTTTTTTTTTTTTTTTTTTTTACTGAGGATATGCAGAAGTTCTTTATATGAATGTTATTTGCCTCTTTCTTATTATTAAGAGTGTCAGTTCCTAGATGAAAGTGGCCAGGTATTTGGGGAGCTTTTGCTTAAGTAAAGCATTGCACCTACAATTCTGTATTTGATGAATGTTTCTTGCTTCTGCAGCTAAGAGTTAGGACTATTAATATTAAAAAGATAATAATTCACAGCAACTAGGAGTATAGCTTTATTGTTAAGTTATTAGTGAAGGATGATAAAGTCAATGGCCCAGGCATGAATTTGGTGAAGTTGGTTAGACAGAAGGAATTAAACATGACCTATTTATGGTATGTTCGAATTTTTACATTAGATCCTTGGAGAGAGTGTGTAAAACTAAGAGAAGTTTTGTATAAACATAACCCTTCCCTGTTTTCATTCTCTCCTTCCCCTTTTAGTGATGAAATTCACTGAGTTTCATCTTGGGCCACCAGCAACCGCTCCTCCTTTTCATTCTTCTTTCAGTTTAGTGGCCATGTGATTAAAATCAAGAGGATGGGCTATGGCAGAAAGTGATATGTGTAACTCCTGGATTATCTCCCTGAGGAGCCTTGCTGGAATTTTCTTCTTTCCTCCTGAAGGCTATAAAATGGGGAAAAGTAGCAGTGTTGGAAGCTACTTGCTGGGAATAGCACAGTCAAGCCACAGGTCCTGACCCTTTGTATCTGCACTATTATGTCAGAGGAAAACAAACATCTGTTTTATTTAATTGACTTATTACTTCTTTACCTTGCTTTTACAGTAAACCCTAACTATGGGTTTTGGAGTTCAAATAGGAGGAGTTCAAATAGAATTCATGATGCACTTTAAAAAAAGTTAAAAGTCATTTCTCTAGAAAGTACTTAATTAGTTGAAGGCAGAAATTCTTTAATTATAATATTTTAATGATGTTTTTCTTTTCCATGAATAAGCATGCCAATGTAAGAATGTACTAGTTCTGAACTTAATAGATTGCCATAGAATGTTAATTAATATATAATGTAGACTGATGAATGGATAAAGAAGATGTGGTACACACACACGCACACACACACACACAATGGAATATTGCTCAGCCATTAAGAAGAATGAAATCTTGCCATAAGCAATGACATGGATGGAACCAGAGTGTTTTATGCCAAGCGAGAAGTCAGTCAGAGAAAGACAGATACCATATGATTTCACTCATATGTGGAATTTAAGAAACAAAACAGATGAACATAGGGGAAAGGAAGGAAAAATAAAATAAGATAAAGACAGAGAGGGAGACAAACCATACGAGACTCTTAATTATAGAGAACAAACTGAGGGTTGCTGGAGGGGAGGTGGGTGGGGAGATGGACTAAATGGGTGATGGGCTTTAAGGAGTGTACTTGTTGGGATGAGCACTGGGTGTTATATGTAAGTGATGAATCACTGGGTTCTACTCCTGAAACCAATATTATACTATATGTTAACTAAATTGAATTTAAATAAAATCTTAGAAGAAAAAAAAAGCTATAATGTCTATTTGGTTTTTTCTTAGTTTCTTTTAGAATTGTCTTAATCCTTATAATTTTAAAGTATTTATAGTCCTTTGTAACCTTTCACTCTCCAGAATATTCTATATTAGAATTTAGTCATCCTAAAGAGCTTTTGGACAGTTGAAATGTGTGTACTTACCGTTAATATAAGGCATTTGTTTTAAGAGGACAGTGTGCCATCTCCCTGGTTTGCAATAGTGTCCCTGGCCCTCTGTGATTTGTCTATATCATTGACAAAGCAGAGATGATATTGGTTGTTTCGCTAAGTGAATGTTTATCCAACATGTGAAATCCTTTGATAAAGTGACAAACTATAGCGTATTCTAAAGCATTAAAAACATGTCTTTCTCTTGCTTTTGGCTTTAAAACATCTAGAGCTTTTGACTTTATCTCTTGTCGTTGAACATGATAAGCTTAGTCATTCAAGAATATATACATTTCATAGTGTAGCCGTGCTGACAATACTGACTCCATCTTCGTCTCTCCATCTTGCTCGTGTTCACTCAATGACCTCTCTTGGGGCTATGTGTTCTGAGTCCCTTGGAGATTTTAATAAACATAGAAATGCCGGCCAAGGCTGGAACAGGGGGAGGCTTGCCTTGAGCTCTCATGAATCTGTGGGAAAGAACACAGTCTTTCCCCTTCCTGATGAACAGGTTGGGCGACAAGATCTAATGAAAGATTAGTTCTCAATTATCCTTTGAGGTATGCATGAATCTTGATCTCACTACAGTGACCTTCTGTATGTCCCGTCACTCTGTAAAATCTGTAGACTGAGGTCAGGACTTTGTGGAGAATATCTATGCAGCTGCTTGGATCATCACCTGCCTAATCTCCCCTCTCAGTGAGTTAGCCTGACTAAAACTCTGTGTATGGAGTCACCTGTATGGAGCCACCTGCTTTGTTGTCTGGTCTCAAAGTGCTTTATCAGTTTGGGGGATAGTCTACTGTTCCCCACCCCACCTTCTAACACATATGCTTCTAACCCCTTAGATAAACTTATCTATTGGGAACAAATTTTCTGTAATTGTTATGTTGTTTTAATGAGGTTTTAAGACATTCACTTTGAAGACAAAAGCTTTTCATATCAGGTTGATTTGAAAGAAACCAAGCCAATCAACACTCTGTGAAGAAAATGGTAAAATGACCACATCAGTTTATATTTTGGTTAATTATAAGATTGATGTTTATGTGTGAGGTAGCCATTTTAACTTAGAACGAACATAGAGCAAACAGTAATCAAAAAGAAATCACATCAATTGTAACATTTCAGCCAAATTTTATATAAAACACTTCAAAAAATAATATCAAGATTTTTTTGACATTTTGGTTTTAAATTTTTTACCTTTTCTCACCAAAAAATATGTTATTAAAAATTCAATCCAAAAGTCTACACTTTGTGAAGGTAAGAAGGCAATGATAAACCATTCCATCATTTTACATAATCCTACTCTTGTCTCCCTTATGTAAAAAGTTCTGCCAAAGAAAATAAGCAGGTTCAGTGAAAGCTAGACTGAGATCTCTGGAAATAAAGAAAAAACAGAGATATTATGGAGAGATCCCAGAACCTTATATAATTTAAATGTGTAATTAAAGCATGCAATTAAAGTAGCCAATAAATTTCCTTTCAGTGGCAGGAGTTTACCAATTATTTTTTGAAACATTTTAAGATTCTTACTACATGAGCTAGTATCTATGCTGAACAGGGTTTGGTATGTTCACAATTCAGTTACATTCAAGCTCAATAACCCTGTAAAAAAATAGAGCCTAAGCCCTTCAGATGTCTATATCCTTTAGATGTTTCTTAACCAGAAAATAAAATGAACTCTTCAGTGAAATGATCCAAATAGATTGTCAGGAACTAATCTTGCTCAATGTGAATTGATCCAAATTAGAGAAATAATTAGGAGAATGCTGTTATATGCACATATATAAGCAGCTCTATGTATCAGTCAGAACTTCAGCCTGTGCCCCCATAAACACACACATGTGCATATACTACATGTATAGGCATACACAGAAGCACATACACACATGTAAGCACATGCTCAGAATTATATACACATTCACACAAAAACAAATACACATATATTTACACACACTTAATTGGAATATAATTGTCAAAAATGCTATACCCATTTCACATTCTAAATTCTGCTTCTGCTCCACGTCTAAATTTTTTAGAAAAATTTAAGGAACTTACCTGTTCTTGGCAGAATTGCTGAGAGATGTTGACTTTGCCTAGCAATGTCAGTAAAACAGCCAGTTTGCATCCTGGTCTTTTTTTTTCAGCTAGAAGGTAACTAAGTGTGTTACTCATTTGTTTTCTTGGTCATGACCAATCAACACAACAGAAATGATACGTTTTCTCCCTCTCTCCCAAACACACCCGCCCCTCTGGTTTCATTTCATCTATTAATTTACACTTCATACTTGCTGGAAGACCATATTCAAAATAGAGGATCTAAGGGTTCCCTGCTTCTGTGGATTATACATAAGGGAGTTAAGTGCTTTATTCTGAAAAGTGTCCTGTGGTCTTTTCTGCATCTCTTGTCATTTTTATCTGCTGTAGTTGTGGTAACCTGAAGTGCGAATGTCATTTTGAGCAAGGGCTATTAAGATTTTATAGGTAGGTCCACATAGGTAGAGGTGACAGTAGTCACATATTTGCGAGAGTGGCATTATCCACTTGTACACATCTGCTGGCTGGGCTATAACTTAAATCTGAGTCAACCTAACTTAAATCTGAGTCAACCTAACTTAAATCTGGTCAACCAACCTTCCTGAGTCCCCAACCTTTGGGGGCTGCTATCTGTGCCTTGCTGACACAGGGAACATGGCACCTCTCCAATCATCTCTCATCCCCCCATTTCTGCCCATTCATCTTTTTGATGTGATCTATGTATCATTTTGCTTCATAATCTACTAATTCTAAAATGGTATAGCTGCTACTTATGGCTATTTTCTTAGTCCACAAGAGAGAATATTCCCATTTAAGTACTTTAGAATGGTTTTGACCCATCTCTTTTAACAGAAAACTGTTAAAATTGGAGCCACAGGGAAGGAAGATGTCATGAATATGGGCTGTTTGCTGAACGTTTGCTGCAAGTGTTAGATCCATGCAAAAGCACCAGGGTTCGTACCATTTGTAATTGGACAAGATTGTATCATTTAAAAGTACTATTTCTACTACCCTGGTAGAAAAAGTATCCTTCTCTGTTCCACTGACATCAAGGTTGACCATGACCCTTGGAGTGTTCCTCCCTGCAGGTGGAAAATACATCCTGACATTTAATGTGATTTTCTTGATTAATGAAATGTGAGTAAAAGTAACTCATTTTTCTTCCCTTTACAATGGGAACAGCCATCTCCCAGATAGGGCTCTTCTGTCAAATTGGGTCACAAAACGAAGATAACATGAAGCAGAATCACAGCTGAACAACAGCGGGTATGCAATATGGGCAAGAAATAGACATTTGTGTTGTGTGCCTCTGAGACTTGAGAGTCATTTTCTAATGGAGCATAACCTAGCCTTTTCTGACTGGTATTGTAACATTGGGGGTACATATATGCAAATGGGGGACTGTTCTTTTCTAAACACCAGAAGTCAAAAATCTAATGTTCTCTTTTTGATTTTGTTAATTTTACCTTAAACAACTTACTGAATTCTCTAAGTGTTAGTTTCTGCATTTATACAATGAATGGTTTGGACAAGACAATGTTAGTCAGCTTTAACATTGCTGCATCTATGATTAGAATAGCACTAAATAGCATTACTAAAGTCATTATTTGTCTAATTTCAGCCCGCTACAACAGAATACCACAGAGTGGGTGGTTTATAAACAACAGAAATTATTTTTTCCATTTCTGGAGTCTGAAGTCTGAGATCAGGCTGTCAGCATGATTTGGTAATGGTTAGGGATCTCTTTCAGGTTGCAGACAGCCATTTTGTCATTGTATCTTCACATGGTACAAGAATAAAAAGAGGTCTGTGGTCTCTTTTGTAGGAACACTAATCCCATCTGTGAGGGCTTCACCTAATGAATGATCTAATCATCTCCCAAAGGCTCCACCTCCACATGCTATTGGGGGGTAGGATTTTCACATATGAATTTTGGAGGGGACACAGTCCTTAATGCCATTATCCAGCTTTACTGGAATTTCTTTTTTCTTTATTTCTTTCTTAGGGAGCTGGGAGGTATTTTGTGTTTGTATAGAATACAAATTGAATTAAATTTGTTATTTCTATGTGGTTAACAAAATATCTTCAACATTTGGAAGGTATAATAAAAATTTATGGGTTTTGGGGGTCAAATTAATCACTATGAGTACCTTGCATGTGATAAAACCTATACATTACTTAAAACAATTTGCAGTGTGATTTAGTGATAATTGTTATTCTTAATGACATCATACTATATCAAGATGCATAACATGTAACAAGCATATTTCATCTTGCTACTGAATGAAATAAGCTTTTGATCTTTAATTTCCTAAGTATAAGTAGCATGGCCAGGCTTGAGCAGTGAGGAAAATACAGCCAGTGGCCTTCATCAGGTAGATTTCACTTTGGGTCTTGGTCACATTAGAGACATCACTGCAGTGAATTCCAGCAATATATAACCAAAGAGTTTCCTATGCATGTACTTTCTCCCTCTCACCCCCAAGAAGTATCTAGAAAGAATGTGAAGAGGTCCTATCTTCAGCACTCAAAGTTTGGTCTCTGAACATCATCTGCAAACTTGTTAGAAATGCAGAATCTCTCCAGAATTATTCACCAAGGATCTTCATCTTAACAAGATCCCCAGGCTACTCATATGCACATTAAAGTTATAAAAGCAGAGAATTATCAAAGAGTAAGCTTGGGAAGAAACTCAGAAATTCTTTTTTGTAACTGTTATTTTAAATATCTGACTAAGGACTACTATGTGGTTAAAAACCACAGCACTAATACTGGAAATCATTACATACTAAGAAATGTTAATATTGAAGATATTAATAGTAATATTAATACTAATAAATACTAGTCTTGGGAGACAGCACTAACATGGGATTAATGTGACCTACAATGATATAAAAATATGCAGTATATTAAACATTTCAAATGGACACTGAGTCTTTCCACAGAAGAATCTGGAATTTGATTTTCAAGACCTTGGTCACAGTTTTCAGTGCTATATCCTGACTGTATAAGGAAAGACAATTTGCATAGTGGTTGAAATCATGGGCTTTGTGTCTTATTATTTAGTTCAAATTTTGGCCTCCTATTAACTGTAAAACTGTGTATAGTTGTTACTTAATTTCTCTGAACTTCAGTTTCCTCATCAATATAATGGGGATAACAATTACCTAATTGTTAAGGGGAAACCTTAGAAAAGTTCTCCTGTGAGACCAGATCTTCTTATCCTTGGCCAGGTAACAATTTTCTCTTTCTTAGGGTTCACTAATCAATTATACCCAGTATTCTTAATTTAGGCATGTCAGAAATCAGTAAGTTTCTTGTAAGATCATTATGCAATTTCATTAAAGAAAAATAGACAATTTCCATGCCTTTTTGGGGGAATTGTAGTCTCATTCTACTGAATGCACTTCTCCTTACTCTATTTATAGAACAGTTTGCTCCTTTGCTTAAGGTCTGAGTAGGAATTTTTGATATAAAATTTTACCCAGGAAGATAATGGATTAAGTCCCATGGAGACTGTAAGTAGATTTCATCACCTGCTTTAAGTTTAACCTTCATTGCCCTCAGAAAAATTATTGTTGACACATCCTGTCAGTTATGTCCACTGAAAATTATAATACCAGCTTTGGGCAAAAGACTTCTCAGACTATTGGTGCTTCTGCCTTCAGGTAGAGGGCTGAAAGCAATATATTATCCTTAATAGAGCATAAAAGGAAGGTGAGACCCCTGGCATGTTGATATTTTGTCATACATGCTTGTGATTTTTAAATATTGCAGTATGCTTTAAAAAAAAAAACATGTAATTTAGCAGCAGATCCCAAGGCATTACTTCATAAGATTATTTAGAAAATAGGGTAACATAAAGTAAACATATAAAGATAATTACTTACATGTAATGGGCACTTACTATGTTATGTGTAATTCTAGGAACTTTACATGTACTTGCTTATTTAATTTTCACAATAATCCTCTGGGTTAAGTGCTAATATTGTCCCCATTTTGGAGATGTGGAAACTGAAGCACAGAACATTTAAGTAAATACCCTAAGATCTCAGAGCCAATAAGCACCAGTTTCTGAAAACAGATTCAGGTAGTCTGGATCTGAACCCTAAACTCAATGGTTTCATATGTGTCATTTTAGCTGAACTCTATTTTCCAAATGTTCTTTTGTGTATGGTTCTGGGCTAGACTGGCCACAAGAAAAACTTGTGAGATTTAGTAGAGAATTGTGAAATAGTAGCTAATAAGCTGGGAGGCTGGTGCCAGGGCTCCGGGCATCACTGCAGATCTCCTGTGTTGCTGATCTGCTAGCTCATCTCATTGGCCTGGGGCTATAGTGAGCACAGAGCTCCTTTGGGTTCTTTAAGTTGTGGGTCAGGCTCATATGCAGCCCCAAGGTGAAGAACAAGGTCCTCTGCAGGTCACCCAAGGCAGGTCAGTTAAGACTTCATGTAAGTTCAGAAACAGTAAGAAAAGCAGTGAATGACAGGTGTGGGTTTCCACTGAGCCTCCTGCATCCAGGTTTCCTCTCACGCATTCTTATTTGGTTTTATATCTCATTTTAGGTTCAGACTTTATTCACCATGATTCTTGCCCTGCTGATCTACAAGCTGTCCACCCCAAAGAGGCAACAGTCTTCTATCGACTTTACTGGCCCTTGTCCATGATTCCTTGCTAGTTAGTGGCTTTTCTCTGATCTACCAACCATGTCTTTCCTGATTTTTCCTTCCATGGGTTCTCTAAAATAATATGGAGATTCTAATTCCTAAAATATATTCCTTATCTCATAGTGCTCAGCGGTTCTCCTTCCCTGATATCCCTCACTGATACACACCTTCATAAAACATAGGTCTTGATTCTTTGTAAAATGAGCTCTTTCTTGATATTCGCAGATTATAGCTCAGATTTGTTTAGCAAAATGCCAGGAACATTACAATCACTTAGCTGCACTTGGTATTGTCCTCACTTCCATCTCCATCCACATCTTTCTCAAAAAACTCATTGAAGTATCATCATATTGTAAACCAAAAGGAGAGGCTAAAGTCTGCTTTAGTTAAAGTAGAAATAGTTTCAGTGTGACATCAAGGGTTTGCCTAAATGTTTTATATCATTTTTTAATTTATTTTTTAAGAAATTTACTTCTTTGTTTATTTGAGAGAGAGAAAGAGGGGCAGAGAGGGAGAGGGAGAATCCCAAGCAGGCTCCATGCTGTCAGCACCGAGCCCCATGCTTGGCTCGATCTCACAAACTGTGAGATCATGACCTGATCTCAAGAGTCGGACACTTAACTGACTGAGCCACCCAGGCGCCTCAGTTTGCCTAAATACTTTAATGGAAAGAGAATTCGGTTCAAGTTCTCAAATGGAAAGCCACTGTATTTTCTATCTCTAAAGCAAGAATTTTGTTCTTTACTGATAGGTTTATAGTGTTATCTGAGGTCTTTATTTCTTCTTTAGCCTTCTCTTTGCCTTAGCAATAATTTCCAAACATCATAACCTCTGCTACCTTGAGAGAAGATTCTATTTTCCAGCTATTTCACACTTTCTTTCACCCCCTTCAAATCCTGAACATCTTGCTTAAACTCTGATGCTCAAAGTTCTCCCGAATGTCTAATAAACTGGAAGTCCAGCCAAACATTGTGGAAAACTATATAGAAATTCTTTTATGCAGCACTCTTGTTTTGACATCTCAGTGAGTCTATTTACACGTAGTAATTTCCCAGTGCCAGTTAAAGTCAGAAAAAGTGATTCGCTGTGGCATTCTTGCAAAATATGACAGATGGGCTCATTAGTCTTTTGATTCATAAAAACCATGATTGTTTTTGCTTCAAATAGGGAGCAAAAAATAAGCAAGTCCCTGATAGGTTTAATTCAGAGTCAGGGCTAAGTAATGCCAACTCTGCAGATTCACGTAAAGAGCTGACAAAAGGAACAGAGAAGGGAAAAAAAAGACTGTATAAATGATTACATTATGCTTTGTGAAGTTACGAGCTATGAGCTGATCCAATGGCTAGACAAAAGAAATAAGGCAAGAATGACTGCTAAGTTACATGTCATTTGTGTGTTCTTGATAAATGCAGAAGCAGGAAGAATGAAGAAATTAAACAAATGAGCCATAATAGAATGCAAAAAAATAAGATGCCACAGATTTTAAGGGAAAATAAATCCCTATCAGTGATGCATGATACAATACAGAATAGTATCTGCTCACAAAGAAGCCAAAATTAAAGGAAGATTTCTTTGGAATGTCAACACTAGATCTTTTTAAGGAAACTCCAGTAGACTAGCTGCACGCCAGCTGAAAAGTATTCTTATTGAGATTTTCATTCATACTGATTGGCCATCCACGTTTTGTTGCAATCAGCAAATCTGCCTTGTAGAAGGACTCCACAGTCAAATCTGAATTTAAAATTATAGACAGTAGGTCTCCAAGTCTTATCTGCCATCTCGCCTTTGAGTGCTGTTCAAAGAAAGGCTGCATAGATTGCCATATTTTTTATACCCTCAAAATAATTAAAGAATCAAGAGATTAGTAAAAAAGGAAGTCCCATAATGTAAGTATCATAGAGCAAAAAGTCCCTGTCAGTAAACTAAAGCATTTTTAATGCTGCAGAAGAAATGGTGCTTTGGTTTCTAGTGGTCTGTCTGTTTCTATCACTGTCTTCCATGCTATGTGATTCATAAGTTATTTCTTAATCTTTAAAATTACTTAGGTAGCGGGGTGCCTGGGTGGCTCAGTCGGTTGAGCCTCTGACTTCAGCACAGGTCATGATCAAACAGTTGGTGAGTTTGAGCCCCGCTTTGGGCTCTGTGCTGACAGCTCAGAGCCTGGAGCCTGCTTCAGATTCTGTGTCTCCTTCTCTCTCTGCCCCATCCCCACTCATGCTCTGTCTCTGTCTTAAAAATAAATAAAACATTAAAAAAATTAAAAAAATAAAATAAAATTACTTAGGTAGCTACATAGATAAGTAATCAAAAAAATTTAAATATATGTGTAGATAAGGAGTTCTCAAGGTTTCAAATGTTGTGACAATATTACCTTAATGGAAAATGTTTTGCCTTATCCCAGATTCAGGAAAAAAAATGTTAAAAAATGTCTTTGAAATCTACTTGTACACATTTCTCTTGGATACGCTGATGATTCAGACGCATCAGTATTCTGAGCTGCAAACAGGCTTGGTGTCAAAAGCCCTTAATAACATGAATGAAGTATAACAAGAATACATTATTTGGTGGGAAAAGAAAAAGAGAAAGACATTAACACTCATTGTAGACTCTTAATAGGCTCTTTGTTATGAATATAACAAATGTTAACAAAGTATCTCTTTTTATTCATATATTTGTCCCCTCCCTAAATATTTGCGTGAAATCTTTTCTTTTTACTCTGCATACCTTTTTTCTGTAGTGATAGTTTTGTTTTTGTTTCCAACCTCAAAAATACACAATTACTTTATTTTACACACTCTGATTTAGCAACTATATATACATATGTATGTGCACGCACATATATGTGATATATAAATGCACACACATATACATATGTGACAAGTACCATAAGTAGTAATACTTTACACATATTACCTCATTTAATCCTCATATGTATTCTATGAAGTAGAAATTAATACTATTCCCTCTCTTTTATGGAGGAAGATACGAACGAATAGAGAAGTTAACCTGCCCATTGTCACTTAGGTGAGTGGCAGATTTAGAATCAAAGTTCAGGAAGGTGACCTAGCTACAGGGTGATGCTCTCATAAGTGATGTGGTGTTGTGGAGAGCAAGAAGCTCCATGAGGAGCCTCCAGGAGGAGTTGAGTTCAATGATTTCCACTTTCTGGTTAGAAAACTTTCTACTTCTTGGTATTATTAAAATATCCTTTCTGATAAATTGGCAATCTCAATAATCTTTGCTCCATTATCAAGTTCTGTTAACACAGCTTACATTATTATCGGGCTTACCAAAGATTTCTGTCATTATAAAACTGTGAATTTTCATTGATAAAATTTGAATAAAGAAGTTAGAAAGCTATGTCACCAAATAATAGATTACCCATTAATAGCATGATAATGTATTTCAGTTCCTCCCAGCTTACTCATATGTCATAATGAATTCTTTTTATCACAGACATTAAAAGGAAAAAAAATTAATTGAATGTTATGAAGCAAGAAAGAAAAAAAAAGAAAAGAAAGAAATTATTCTCACCCCATTGTCACCTTCCAACATCCCTGGTTTGAAGTGATTAATCCCTTTGGGAGTGTGTGTTTTATGACAAAACAAAATGTTATTGGAGACCGTTTCATTGTAAGGTAGCTCTGCTGGTAGGTTAGTTGGTTCTTCTGGGGAAAGTGATTGCCTCTAAGCATCAACTTAGCAGGTAAGTTGTACATGACATCAGCCCTCTGAGAATGGATTCAGCTCTGCCCACTCTTTACTCATTTGTGTCTGCCTGTAGCTGACAGTGTTAGTTATGTAGCCAAAATTCTGCCCCCTTCTTTCCTAACAGAACCTTAATTTTGATCAGGGTGTCGAGTGCACACTCCCCAACAAAGAATTGTGATTTCTATTTCCCTTTAAGCCAGCCATGACCTCCCTGTTTTCCATTTTCCCCACCTCACTTGCTATTATATCTCAGAGAATAAAATCAATACAGTAAAGATGAGGAAAGAAAAGCCTTAACTATTTAAGGAGCTGTTCTGATGCAGGTAGACCCTCCTTTTGGACTATGTTAAATGAATAAAAAATACTTGTTTTAATTACAGCTAGTAGGAGACTTTAGTTGCAACCAAAATCATTGATTGCTTGTTCACCATCAGAAGCAGATCTGTTCAGAAATTCTCCATTTGCCCAAAGGCTGTCCTAAGGATAGGACATTTTCAATCATTGGCTTGTTTCCTCCAAAGACACTGTCATAGATGTGGGGTTCTAACTGCTCCTGATTTAACAGCTTTGTGGTATATGGGAGCAGATTTTGGCAACATTCAAGACCAAAGCACTTCATAGCACTTTTGCTTCCCCTATGGTACTTTTGTTACATCTTTTTCTTCCAGGTCCTTAAAATTCAAACAAGTTTCACCAAGGGATGTCTGGCTGGCTCAGTCAGGAGAGCATGCAACTCTTGCTTGATCTCAGGGTCATGAGTTCACGCCCCATGTTGGGCACAGAACTTACTTAAAAAATTTTTTACTGAAATGGGTTAGAGATTTATATTTTGTCATGAAATTTGCCTAATAAATGTGGTTACTCAAATCTTTCTTCAAATTGGGAATTTTGATTATTCCCTTTTCTTCAATGTAGTTTTTTTTGCATATAGGGACATTCCTGGTTTTATTACCTATACCTCTTAAATTTTAATGTATTTTCACAAGTACAATATTTAATACTTAATAAACATTCATATGTAAGTGTGTGTGTATATATATATATATATATATATACACATTTACATACACACACATATATATAAGCATTTTTCTCTGAATTTTAAATGTCTTAAGTTGGTCTACTATGTCCTTGATTTATATTTCTTCAGTATTCAATAAACTTCTTTGAATTTTCCAATTGGTTCTCATGTTATTCATCTAACAATAACTTTTAACTGCCTCAAAGTTTTCTCTTACACTTAATCTAGCTGAAAATAATAGTGAACTATTTCTCTGGAAAGAAAGAATTGTCATTGGATCTGTGAAATCTCCTCTGGCCAAATGCCTCTTGCAACACTAAAGGAACATTTACGGGATCATAATAAACTGTGGAAAAAACCTGAAGAATATACTCTGAGCCAGTTCAGTGTCTGTCCTGTGTTATCAAAATTCCCATTGCGAAATTTATAAGCAATGAGTAATTGCTAGTTGATGAGATGCAGTTACACTTGGAGAATAGCTCCAGAAAGCACAAGGAAGCTGTGTAACTAGCAAGGTACAAAGATTGAAGGGATTCCAGAGCTGACGACCGACCTCTGGGTGCTGTGGTGGTGCCCACCCAGTCAGCCTTTTCTCTTATTAGCATACTCATGTCCCAGATGCAGAGTGATTTAGAAACGAGTCATTCTGCACATGGGAGTCACGTGACCTCTGCTGTCACTGCTTTGTTTCTTTTCTTTCTTTTTTTTTTTTTTTTAATTTTTTTTTTAACGTTTATTTATTTTTGAGACAGAGAGAGACAGAGCATGAACGGGGGAGGGTCACAGAGAGAGGGAGACACAGAATCCGAAACAGGCTCCAGGCTCTGAACTGTCAGCACAGAGCCGGACGCGGGGCTCGAACCCACGGACTGTGAGATCATGACCTGAGCCGAAGTCGGACGCTTAGCCCACCGAGCCACCCAGGTGCCCCTGCTTTGTTTCTTTTCTTTTCTTTTTTTTTTTTTTAATTTTTTTTTTAACGTTTTATTTATCTCTGAGACCGAGAGAGACAGAGCATGAACAGGGGAGGGGCAGAGAGAGAGGGAGACACAGAATCTGAAACAGGCTCCAGGCTCTGAGCTGTTAGCACAGAGCCCGATGCGGGGCTCGAACTCATGGACCGTGAGATCATGACCTGAGCCGAAGTCAGACACTTAACCGACCAAGCCACCCAGGCGCCCCAGCTTTGTTTCTTTTCTTAAAGGTCAGCTAACTTGGTATTGGGGGACATTTATTGTGTCTCAGGAATCTTGTCAATATGAATCTAAGACCACTGTTACTAGTCAAGGAGAGTGGATGTTTCATTTTTTAAAATCTATTTAAAATATTTTCTTTTGTATGTTATAGGGGAGATTTGTATTTGTGGGAGATTTGTATTGATTCTTCAGCTCTAACTATCTTTTATTTTGCTTTTGAATAACTGGCATCCCCCTCTTAAGGTCCCACTCACATGAACCAGTTTTCCAACTGTAGTTCTGGTAAGCTGAGATCACTTGTATGGCACTTATAGCTTCCTCCACTTTTCTTCTAAAATCAAGTATACCTTACTGTCATTAAGCATATTGAGATTTCTCACATTCATTAAGAATTTTAAAGAGATCTTTTTTGCTCAAATCATTTATTGATCTAGATACAGTTTTAGTTCACCAGAGCATGCTTCCAAGTAATTAAAAATATGTCTGCGTGTATGCATGTATTTCTAGCACATAAATCATCCCATTATGTTTATTGTCACGATTGATGGGCCTTAGCACCTATCAACTTCATACAGAATTACTATCAGTCTTTGTAAAAACTGTAGTTCTTAGTAAATTAAAAAAAAAAGAAGCAAGAAAATTTGGGGTCAAAAGTTAAGCCACCTGTTAGCTATATATTCATGCTAGTGAATAATATATACCTTAGTCACTACTTTTTGGGTTTGCTTGAAAGTTATTATTATTATGATATTGCTGGTTGAAATAGTTTCTCTCAGAGAAAGTGTAGGTCTCTGTTTGAAACACTTAGTTCCAGAAAAAACAGAAGAGGAAATTCTTTTTCTCTTGTGGGTAATTTTATGTTGGTTGATCATGGATGTAGTTACAGTTAGGGTGGCAGGAAATATACTGGAAGGAAGATTCTGTTGTGAGTGAGTAGATTCATCCTTCATCTCTGCTGTGGTAGTTCAATTATACCTGGGCATTTTTCACCTTGTCCAACTGGTGTGTCTTTATTAGGGGCCATCTTGAGTAGTATCTTCACCACTCATGCCATACATAGCAAATGAAAGATGGTCACAATCGTCACAATATGCTGCTCTGTGTGCTGGTGAGTCACCAATCATTGGACTATCACAATCAGTCTCACACACATTTGTGATCTTACCGAGTTTCCAGTTTCCTAATAATTTCAAGGACACAAGTACTCAGGAGAGACAGGCAAAGCAGGAAGAGGTCATGGACCACCGATGTAAATCCATGTTATTCCCGTAAATTATATAGCTTAGGTGACATTTTCCACGTACCTGTGCTTCATATGTCCATAGATAGCTGTTTTGTTTACCATATAGTCCTACAACAGATCAATCCATCTAAAAGCGGTTGATAGGATGGGACTTTCCAGTAGCAAGACCACTGGTTGATTTAATAGTAGCATGTCTACAAGAAGATTGTTGGGATGGCTTCCCTTTCTTTGCTGAGGAGACCCCCAGTAAACAGAGAAAGAATTGTATACCTGCTGTAAGAGTTTATAGAAAATAAATGTGTGTTCCACTGGCCCTGAAAATGCCCAGGAGCTAGATTAGCATCTTATTGCTTTATCCTGGCATGTTTTAGATTATGATAGTGCTCCTGTGAGCTCTCTTCCCAGGGACATTTTTCCTCCACATATGCTGAATTTCAGTCAGCTTGACCTATCCTCCATATAGTCTTATACTGACAAGATCGTGTAAATATTTTTTATGGTTCTCTCCTTCATTCCTCTCTCCCTCTTTCCCTCCCTCCCTCCCTTTCACCTTCCTCTTCTCCCCCACTTCCCCTTTTCCTTCTTCTTCTTCTTCCCCTTCTTCTCCTCCTCCTCCTCTTCCTCCCCCTCCATCCTCCCTCCTTCCCCTTTCTCCTCCTCTCCTCCTCTTCTTCTTCTTCTTCTTCTTCTTCTCCTCATTCTCCCCTCATCTCTCTTCCTCCCTCTCCCCTTTCCTTCCTTCCTTCCTTCCTTCCTTCCTTCCTTCCTTCCTTCCATCAGCGCCCCCCGCCCCCGACACATGAAACAAGAAGAGGTTTTGGCAACAACAGGATAAAGCCAGCCGAACAGGATCCACATGTGGTGCAGTCCTGTACAGAGAGTAAACTAGCAGAAGGAACATTATGATTCATATTCTGGAGTTTTTGTCCCATAGTTTATCCTAAAACTACCAAAGTTTGGGCCCCCCCCAAAAAAAAAATACATAGTCATCTCATCATCTCAGATTTTGGTAAGAGCTGAGTATATTCAGATGTACCTTCTGGTCATTGGTATTAATTTTGTACATTTTCATAAAACCCTATGGTTAGTACTTTGTTCAGAAGTTTTGCAGAGATTTTATTTCAACTTTTCTCTCACTTTAAATACTTGCAAAACACCTGTCCATCATCTTAGTCCACTTTCTTCAGACCAAAAATTACAATTTTTTTTTAACGTTTATTTATTTTTGAGACAGAGAGAGAGAGAGAGAGAGCATGAACTGGGGAGGAGCAGAGAGAGAGGGAGACACAGAATCTGAAACAGACTCCAGGCTCTGAGCTGTCAGCACAGAGCCCGATGCGGGGCTCGAACTCACGGACCGTGAGATCATGACCTGAGCCGAAGTCGGTCGCCCAACCGACCAAGCCACCCAGGCGCCCCCCAAAATTGCAATTTTTAAAGGAAAGTTACTAATTTGTCTCCAGATCATCCCTCATACCAGCCAATTACAAGACACATATACAAAAGTAGTTAAGGAACCACCATAAATATTGCTTCACATTTGTATGGTGCTTTATTCTCTCTCAAGGACCTTCATATCGCTTCATACTATACATTATGTCAACACTATAAACTACACCTGCTTCTGAGTCACGGTAGGAACATTAACAGAAACAAGAAATATCTAGTAACAAATTATGCTCTGATCATATGCAAAATATGTGTGCATGCATATGCATTTATTTATATTTTGTGGAAATTTGGTTGGTGTGGTATAGAAAACTGCCACACTGTGAGCTTTGACCTAGAAAATAAGTCAAACAGGGGCGCCTGGGTGGCTCAGTCGGTTAAGCGTCCAACTTCAGCTCGGGTCATGATCTCACGGTCTGTGGGTTCGAGCCCCGCATCGGGCTCTGTGCTGACAGGTCAGAGCCTGGGGCCTGCTTCGGATTCTGTGTCTCCCTCTCTTTCTGACCCTCCCCCGTTCATGCTCTGTCTGTCTCTGTCTCAAAAATAAATAAACATTAAAAAAAAAATTAAAAAAAAAAAAAAAAAGAAAATAAGTCAAACAAAACTTCTGTGTCAGTCATGGTTGCACATCAACTTGTTTCTTTTTGCACCCACCATTTAGCGGATGTTGAAATCTCACTAATGAAGAGATCACTCAAGTAAATTTAATTAACAACTTCCAATAATCTTTGCAAAAGAATGCTTTAATGCAGAATGTTGTAGAACATTCATTCATTCTTTCTTAAAGTCACGAAGCCCCTTAATCCATAAGGTTCTCTTTGAAATCTTTTAATTAATCTGTGCTCTGTATTCTTTCTTATAAATCCTTTCTTATGGTTAAACAACATTGAAAACAATCTGCTCTAAAAGTCAATTCTCCCTTTATATCCATTTCCAGATAAAATCTCTTATATGATCCTCAGGAATTGCTGCTGGTCATTGGAGGTTTACACATATTCATCTCTGCATTTGCTTTTACAAATTCACCCATGGCAAATGGCCTTTTTGTCATAATGCTTTGCATTTAAATAGTTCATTACATTAAAAAATTTCAATTAATTCTGCTAATAACTCCGTGTTAAAGAAAGAAATCATTTCTGTGATCATATTATTGATGGAGAAACTGTAGTTCAGAGAGTTTAAAAGATGTACCCAGTGATAGCCAGTGAGGGAAGTTCAGTTGATGATAACAGGCAAAATAATCTACTGTTCAGCAGCCTTCATTCTTTCATTAAAGCAGACTTTTCTCAGCATGTGTAATAAAGTTTGGGAAGAATCTCAGATAAAAACAGTGAATGACTTTTTTATTTTAATATAAAACACTAAAGTATTAGAGTCATCGGAGTATAAAGTATATAGCTGAGAACTTTCACACGTCCTGCATGATTTTTCCAATTCAAATAGTACTCATCATCTTTTAGAGAAATAGGGTTTTTGAAGAGAGGGAGTTTCTATTTCTAGACACTAGAACTTATAAAAGCATTATGAACAAAGTAACAATAATCAATGACAGGGAGGCAAGTTAAAGAGAAGTATACATTAAACTCAATTTATGCATGGACAAGCACAGACTAGTTAGATTTAGGGCAGAAAATTATAGCATGAACAGAGAGTGGATATCATCTTAAAATCTCCTGTTAAAGTGTCGAACATTCTGAGTAGGTAGCAGGGTAACAAACCACTTCAACGGGTTTATCCAAAGGTAGAAATCACTTGTAACAGAGAGCAGGGGTCTGAGATACTGGCTTAAAGAATATAGAATATTTTCATGGACAGCCATGAAGAGGGCAGGGACTGTTGTCAAGTTCCACAGTTAAAGAGCACTGGGAGGGGCGCCTGGGTGGCGCAGTCGGTTAAGCGTCTGACTTCAGCCAGGTCACGATCTCACGCGGTCCGTGAGTTCAAGGCCCGCATCAGGCTCTGGGCTGATGGCTCGGAGCCTGGAGCCTGTTTCCGATTCTGTGTCTCCCTCTCTCTCTGCCCCTCCCCCACTCATGCTCTGTCTCTCTCTGTCCCAAAATTAATAATAAACGTTGAAAAAAAATTTTAAAGAGCACTGGGAGACACTGGATTCCTAGGTTAAGTGCTGAGGGAAAGTTACAGACAAATCTTACCTATGTGGAGCTCTAATTAGACGCAACTACAGTGACACATTTTTGCATGGGGGTCAGAACAAAGAGTGTATGTAAACTAAAAGGAGCAAGCCTTGAGACCACAAGTGCTGGGACATCCGTTTCTGGGTCAGTTTCATAGATCTGGTACATATCAGAATCCTAGGCATATTTTTTTCTAAATTTGATTGTTTTTATGCTTGAAATTAAGTATTAAAATCACCTCAATTTTTTAGACAATTAGACAATGTTCATACATTTTGAGTAATTGCGTGTTTTAAGGTTTAAATAATGCTTTGTAAAATTACTTGTCATGACCTATCTATATGAATTTTAGTAAGGCATTCATTGTAATATCTTAACATTCTTTAAAGATCTGATTAGAAAGGCAATCAACATAGTATAGTGATTGCTAACAATAGTTGTGTGTGTTGTTTTTTTCCTGCTTAAAAGATAATTATTTCATGGGCTCCTGGGTGGCTCAGTTGGTTAAGCATCCGGCTCTTGATTTTGGCTCAGGCCATGATCTCATGGTTTGTGGGATGGAGCCCCACCTTGGGCTCTGTGCTAACAGCGTGGAGCCTGCTTAGGATTCTTTCTCTCCTTCTCTCTCTGTCCCTCCTCCACTCACACACTCACTCTGTGTCTCTCTCTCTCTCAAAATAAATAAATAAACTTAAAAAAAGGTAATTATTTCAGTATTGCAAAAATGATCAATGAATTACCTAAAAGAAATAGCTAGGATGAAAAATTTTAACAAGTGAATATTCAGGAAATTCTTACAAAAAAGTATGATTATAAAAATTGTCAACTTTAGGATTCATTAATTTTATTCAATCCCCTGCTCTGGTGAGCATAATTCTTCCTCAGTTTAACATAATTTCCTACTCATTTTATCCCTCCTCTTCCTGCATTCTTACTTCACTATAATTGTGTTTTCCATTATTAAAATTCCTGTCTAGTGATACAACTTAAATTTTAATACCAATGAACCATTCTTTCTTAGTTATCCTATTATTTTGATTTTATTAAAATAACCCATATTCTCTCTCACAGCTTCTCTGCTCTTCCCATCAATTATGGGTCTTTCTCAAGAAGGATCCTTATCATACTTTGCTCCTCATTAGCTCTTGGCATGGATACGTATGATGTACTTGCTAGCAGATTATCTACCATAGGTAATAAAACATTTCAGCACCACATGACTATTAATGTGACTCAAACAAATGCTTTCTGTGCTTTTTTCTTCTTGCATATATTTTTTATTCACTCATGCAAACTTTTACTCCAAGTGGGAATTAAGCTATAACATAGTTATTTGTATTTTTAAACAAATTATTCAAAATAATCAATGCTAGGTTTTCTTTAATGACATACAGCTTCCCCAAGTGTTCTTGGAAGAGGCAACTCACTTCCACCACACCTGGCAAAAACACCACTACCTTGAAAATCACATTTATTATTAGGGTGAGTTTGAGACAGCTTACAGAGTTTTCTTAGTTATTCAGCTTGTTGAGCAAGAGTTCAAAATATTGCTATTTATTCTCCTATTCAGGTTGTCAATAGTAATTCCTCCCAGGCTAAAATCAAACTATTTATTGCAATGTTTATCATGACTATTTCATTCTGGGGTTCACATAGATAGTGTTCTGAGTGAATAAAGTAGTGTGAAAACAGAATATGTTTTAGCATGTTGCTCATTTATAAGTTCTGTTTAGCCTAAAAAATCAACTCTGGAAATGATGGATAGTTAGTTACCATAAAAAATTGTGAAAAACAAATTATTGAACAGGTTGGAGAAACAGGTGGCTCTATGTATGTTGCTGAGAATTAAATTCAAATATGCTGGCCTTGTGGATTCCTTCCCCAATCCCCCAAGGCTAACCGTAGACATTTTCTTTGTGTATATTTTCAAATTACAGTTAAATTGGCAAGCTAACCCAATTAAATAAGTGTAGAGAAATAAGAAATGAGGAAGCAGAACAGGAGAACAGACGAAAAGAAGAAATTGAGCTAGATGGAAAAAAATAATACAGGACTGGATAGAAGCAACTGATGCCATCTTTCTAAAATAAAGCTCAGAGGCTTCTGTTGGAGATGGGGGAAGATTCTCAACTTGTTCTGAGTCTCCTTCCCCCCTGGGCTAACTTCCCCTTAATGAAATTCGCTATTCTTACCTATCAAACCTGTTCTTCCTCAACACTATATTCCACAATTTAAGACTAGAACATTTAAGTAATAATTAATAGCCACTAAAAGATAGCCAGTTAACATAAAATTTCAAAAGAGAATGATTTGGTTTAAAGAACTTACTTTAGACTGAATGTTTGTGTCCACCCAAAATTCATATATTGAAACTTAGCCCCCAGTATGATAGTATTTGGAGGTGTGGTCTTTGGGATGTGATTAAGTCATGAGAGTGAGGCCCTCATCAATGGGGTGGGAAGGGACCCCAGAGAGCCTCCTCACCCCCCTCTGCATTATGAGGATAGAGAGAGAAAACAGCAATCTGTGAACCAAGAATAAATTCTTACCAGAAACTGAAACTGCAGGCCCCTTAATCTTTGAATTTTCAACCTCCAGAACTGTGAAAAATAAATTTTTGTTGTTTATAAGCCAACCAGGCTATCATGTTTTGCAATAGCAATCCAAACAGTGTAAGACAATTAATTAGTTAATTAATTGTAAGATACTTATTTTAAGCTTATAGCCCAGGTAAGGAATAAAGCCCAGCAAAGGAAAGCTTAACGTTCTGGTCTGCCCAGGTAGGGCAGAGACCATCATTAATCAATACCATCTGGAAAAAATCAGAATTATCTTTGATGTAGAAAACCATTGTTTAGGGTAACCGTTTGCTCATGGTTGGCCTTCCAAATTTGAGTTTCCTACTGGAGGACCTGTCCAATCATCACACAATTAACCCAATCACTTTTAGGGAAAGCTATAGATAGCCTTAGTTGTATGGCCTTCTCTAATGATCATTTCAATTCAACATGATAAGTCAAACATTTAAAAGACATAAATATCTAATGTTTTAGATGAACTGATTCTTTTATTATAGAGGGCTAAAGAGTGCCACCAGGGCCATGTTAAATTTTTATACTGGGATTCTTAGTCATATATGTAAATGCAATTTTAGGAATTATTGGAGAAATTAAAAAGAAAATGAGAAATACAATTGCTTGAGAAAGTTGGCAGTGAAAATTACAGTAATTTCATCTTTAAAAATGAATTTCTATTTCCTTCTTTATGTTTAATTCTAAAAACACCAAGTGTTGTGCTTTTGATATAGGTCCACAGGGAATTTTTATTTTGTTTTTCAAAGTGGTTAACTATATATTTAAAAATTCCAAACTCTCTCACATCTGTGTTTCATAAATCCTAGAACTATATAAAGGTTATTGTCATGGAAAGGTGATTGTCATGGAAAAAATGGTTTGTTGGCACACTGATTTATTCTTTTATAATTTATTTCACTTATAACATATTTACTGAGCTTACCTACTATGTGTGTCAGGAGTGCTGAGAACACAGACATGATCCTATTTTAAAAGCATATGGTGTTTTTCAAATTTCGTGTGTTTGAGAATCATCTGGGTATTTTGTTAAAGTTTTTTGTTTGTTTGTTTTAAAAAAGTAGACCTATCAGTAGGGATTCTGATTTAATTGGCCCTGGGTGATCCAAGAAGGTGCCTTGTTGTTGTTGTTGTTGTTGTTGTTGTTGTTGTTGTTATTATTATTATTATTTTACTTTTACATCCAAGTTAGTGTATAGTGCAATAATGATTTCAGGAGTAGAATCCAGTGATTCATACCCTGCATATAACACCCAGAGCTCATTCCAACAAGTCGCCTCCTTAATGCCCCTTGCCCACTTAACCACATCCCCCCACCAACAACCCCTCCAGCAACCCTCAGTTTGTTCTCTGTATTTAAGAGTCTCTTATATTTTGTCTTCCTCCCTGTTTTCATACTATTTTTGCTTCCCTTTCCTTATGTTCATCTGTTTTGTATCTTAAATTCCACATATGAATGAAGTCATATATTTGTCTTTCTCTGACTGACAAATTAATTCTAATTTCAGTTAGCATATACATTCTACTTCCATCCATGTTGTTGCAAATGGCAAGATTTTTATTCTTTTTGATTGCTGAGTAATACTCCGTTGTATATATACACCACATCTTCTTTATCCATTCATCCATCAATGGACATTTGGGCACTTTCCATACTTTGACTATTGTCAATAGCACTGCTATAAACTTCGGGGCACATTGCCCCTTTGAAACAGCATACCTGTATCCTTTGGATAAATACCAAGAAGTGCAATTGCTGGTATATAGGGTAGTTCTATTTTTAATTTTTTGAGGAACCTCCATACTGTTTTCCAAAATGGCTGCACCAGTTTGCCTTCCACCAGCAGTGCAAAAGAGTTCCTCTTTCTCTGCATCCTTGCCAACATCTGTTATTGCCTGAGTTGTTAATTTTAGTCATTCTGATAGGTGCGAGGTGATAGTATCTCATTGTTGTTTTGATTTGTATTTCCTTGATGATGAGTGATGTTGAGCATTTTTTTTTTTCATGTGTGTGTTAGCCATTTGGATGTCTTCTTCAGAAAAGTGTGTAATCATGTCTTTTGCCTGTTTCTTTACTGGATTATTTTTTTGGATGTTGGGTTTGAGAAGTTCTTTATAGATTTTGGATACTAACCCTTTATCTGATATGTCATTTGCAACTATCTTCTCCCATTCCATTCGTTGCCTTTTGGTTTGCTGAATGTTTCTTTTGCTGTGCAGAAGCTTTTTATCTTGATGAGGTCTCAATAGTTCATTTTTGCTTTTGTTTCCCTACCTCCAGAGACATGTTGAGTGAGAGGTTGCTTTGGTCGAGGTCAAAGAGGTTGTTGCCTGTTTTCTCCTCTAGGATTTTAATGGCTTCCTGTCTTATGTTTTGGTCAAGAAGGCGTTTTTTGATCCAATGTCCTAACATGGTCCACAGGCATCTGGCTCTCTGAGCATAATTTGAGAGTACTGGCCTATGCATCAGAAAAATGAGTTATAACACTGTGTCTAATTGATTTTAGAGATCAATATACTTTACTATAGGAGTGCCAATAAGAAAGCTGAGTCTGGAGACAGGTTTCCTTCTTGCATAGCCCAGTTTACTTGACACTTACAAGCTCTGGGAACTTGGGTAAGGTAAGTAAGTTTTCTGCTACACTTCCACCATCTTCAAAGTAGAGATAATAATAGTACCTTACTCATACGGTTATTTGATGATTAAATGAACCAATGATGGAACACACTAAGAAAATACATGCCACGTTTTGAGGAGTCAGTATTTGTTTTTCTACTTCTTTTCTCCTTTTCTCCTATTTTGAAAAAAATATCAAAATTCTCAGCATAGAATATGATCTAACTTAAGCTTATTAGTACATGACTTATAATGGTAACAGTGTTATTACATGACACATTTATATAATTTAAATATATTATATTGTGGTCCCATTCTATTATTCAGAATCCTAGAACCCATTATATTTGCATTCGTTTCACATTTATTAATGTATGTCAAAAATACTGCTTGGATTAGCAGTTTTATAGTGTTTCTATTAGGTTTAGTAAGCAAAAATAAATTACCTACCATATATTAACACAAAATATTTCTGTCAATGGTTTGAAAGTTGCCATGTATATTAAGATACATTTAAGATACAATCCAGAGGCAAGAAGACGGGCAAAGTGACTGAAGGGGAGAGGGAGGTACAGACTTCCAGTTATGGAATGAATAAGTCATGAGGATAAAAGGTACAGCACAAGGAATACAGTCAGTGGTATTGTGAAGTGTTGTATGGTGACAGTAGCTATATTTGTGGTGAGTGTAGCTTAATGTATAGAGAAGTTGAATCACTATGTTCTACACCTGCAGCTAAGGTAATGTGTTTCAACAATATTCAAATTAAAAGAGTAAAACAAAAGGTACATTCCAACATGCATTATTCTCTTTCTGAAACGAAACCAGCTCTCAAAACATACCTGATAATAATGCTGCTTACATAGGTGAGCTATACGAACCTAGTTGATAAATGAGGAATAGACATTCTACTAATTATATATAAATGGAATTTGCTTTTCTTATCTAAGGGCCACACCTGAGAAGAACTGTTGCTCTTTTTGTTCCTTTACTTGGGAAAAGGATGGGAGGAAGGTAATATTTATCAAATGAATTATGACCTCATTCCAGGAGCTTTAGAAAACACAGTTTTATAGAAAACAGAATTTCTCAATATAAAATACAAACTGTAACAGCTCACAAAAACAACCTTTATGCATGCTGAGTCTTATTTAAAACAGTTAGTAGTATTGTGGGATGGGGATTGTTAATCCATTTCACAGATGGGAAGGAGCTCAGAGATGGGATCACTTACAGAGCACTATTTGCACACATGTCTTCTGACTTCAGGAAAGAACACTACACATTCTACCAACGTTCTCTTTTTTGGGTGTGTAAACAAGAATTAACATCCTTAAGTTTAATTTCTGACATTACCGCTTACTGACTATGTGACCTTGGTCAAATTATTGAACTTCTATGCACTTCAGTACCCTCCCCTGCAGGATGGGGGTACACACTGAACCTCCTTCCATGGGTGTTTGTGACTGTAATTGAGTTAATTTGTGGAGAGTGTTTAGAAAAGTCCTTGGCACATAATTAGCACTCAATACCTACTAGGTCCTATTATGGTCATTTCTTTACTGAAACCAAGTTTCTCAAAACTGTGAGTATCTTAGCAATGAGAAGTTTTCATTTCTTCAGTGTAATGCTGGAGCGACTCTCTGATCAGTGGACACAAGCTCTAAAAGCAAATGTCTTCCTTCTGAGGTAACCCAGGACACTTAACCAAACTTCTCCTCAAAAATAAACACAAATCAACACAAAATGAAAGAATAATCTTTCAATTACAAAGACAAGAGAAAAAAAAAGTATCATTTATAAGATTCAGCCCATTTTTTTTTCCCTCAAAACATTTACTTTTCAGGTTTCCATCACCTGCATTTCACTTAAGTATTGCATTTTCAACTCGTGGAAGCAGTTGATTGACTGGAACTACAAAGGAATAAACAACCACAGAACACAAGCTATTCAGTACATATTTTTGCATTCTTTTGTATACAATGCTCAGGTTAATAAAATAATCTCAACTTCCTATTTTTGTTGTTTGTATGAAATATTATTTTGCATTAGATGGAGTTCACATTAGAATCACATTGAATTAGATGGAAAGATCTATTTTCTCCTGATACCTTTTGTCATAATTTGAAAGGATCAATGACTATTCCCTGTGATTCAGTATTACATAGCTATTTCCTATGAGCCCTTAAAACTTAGAATCTCAATGCATTTTCATCTGCTTAAGAATTTTAAATCTTCTTACTTCATTCTGTGATTATGCCATCCCTTGACAATGGTTTCACTAAAAGATTTTCAAAAGCTGAATCCTGGGAGTAGAGACAGGTTTCAACTTTGATTGCTATTTTCTGATCAGCTGGAGCTCCTTAATCCTCTTCTTCCTTTCCTTGACTGTGTTCTGGTAAATAGCTGTCAGCAAGGGAAGAAGTTCAATACCTTTGGGCCATGACCCACTTAAAGGCTCCTTCTGCTGGGGAAAAGATCCATGGTAGCCTTAAATGTCAGTATTCTCCTGGTATGCCCTGTTATCAGCCTCCGGGGTTCGATCGTCATGTGTATATATACATTGCAGCCTTTTCAAATAAAATACTGGAAGTTATTACAGCTGTCAGGAGAAGCAGAGGTAAATATGAGTCTGGAATATAAAGGTTTAGTCCATGTATACATTGTAAACAATAACAAAGCCAGGGAGACATTCTAGTATTTGAAACTGGATAATACATTCTATACTTACGTGTGATATTCACTACAAATCGGCTGATTATTTTTGTCCTACTCATTTCAAGATAATCCAAGATTAATCACTGTCACAACACTACAATGCAATGTTCTATCAAATTTATGCAAAAGATTGACCTACTTTTTTTTTCTTTAACACTGAATGCTTCTTTTTCACTTCGGATATAATGATCTTGTCAGGAATTTAATAATCATAAAGTTCTTCATTTCCCTGGGAGTTTGGACCTAAGTACAAAGGCATTTCTTAATAAAAGGTCCATCATGAACATGAAAAGGGTAAGATGAAATAATGTGCCAAATACTGCTATCAGTTTACCAGTTGTTAGGGAGTTGTTTTAACTGCAAACAATACACACACACACACACACACACACACACACACACACACACACAAAACTACTGAATTAAATGTCCACTTTTATTTTAGCAAATTGGTCATAGATGCATCTGCCACATCTCTTTTATAATATGAGGAGTCATGTTATTGTGCAAAACTGCAAATGTATACATTTTTAAAATGTAAAACTCCCCAAAATAAAAAAAAAAAAACATTCTTATTAGGAGGGATAAATCTTAGCTTCCTGATATGCAGCATTGAGGTCTTCTCCAAGCTAACTTGGGAGAGCACTATAGAAGAGTCTTGCATGTTTAACTGAGTCCTGATTTGTCTTTCTCTCAACAATTTCCCACAATTACAAAATATATTCAGAGTAGAGCTTGTGCTTTTTTGGACAGTTAACATATTTTACTCATTATTAAGTTCACTTTTGCTTTCCTTTCACTCTCTTTACCTCCATGGTGGAACACGTTCCGTTTTTATGCAGCAGTTTAAGATGAAAACAGAATAACAGACTGTAAGTTTTGGCTCAGCTAAGTTTATAGCCAATAATTATTGCACATCCAATGTTAAGGCTTAGACTTATGGCATGCACAAGGCAGTCATTCTAGTTGTGATTTTATTCTCTCATTGTGATTTTTGCTTCCACCTGAAGCAGTTCAATTAAAAAAAAAAGATTTGTTACAACTTTACTGGAGACCAAATGCTACCCCTGAATTTTCTGGAAGGCAATGCAAGATCAAGTGACTACCTCCTAGTTTGTGGCTCTTGGAGAGAGATCAACCAGCAGAAGGTGAATTAATATATATGTGATGGCACCCAAGTACATAAGTGTTGCATGGTTTTGTGACATACTTAAGCTTTACTCCAGGCCTCGCGATTCTTTGGATCTACAATTTTTTTTTTTCTTTTTTTTTTTTTTAATTTTTTTTTTCAACGTTTTTTTATTTATTTTTGGGACAGAGAGAGACAGAGCATGAACGGGGGAGGGGCAGAGAGAGAGGGAGACACAGAATCGGAAACAGGCTCCAGGCTCCGAGCCATCAGCCCAGAGCCTGACGCGGGGCTCAAACTCACAGACCGCGAGATCGTGACCTGGCTGAAGTCGGACGCTTAACCGACTGCGCCACCCAGGCGCCCCTGGATCTACAATTTTTTAAGCACGGTTTCATGAAATTAACACGCATAGGCAGAAGAGTAGAAATACCTTATTATCTACTTACAACCTCAAGTATACACACGCGTGCACACATCCAGAAACAGAGAGCACATACAATGCAACATTTAGATTCAATAAAATATTTTGATTTAGAATGCTGCATTATTGAATAGAAACTTAAAGGTGAACTAATTGAGAAAAATTTCAATGCAGTGCTGATACCATAAGCCAGTAGAAAGTATTTTCATGCTTTAGTTCCCTGAGACCTAGGTATCAAAGGTAGCAATGTGAGTATTGGAAATTTAATATTGGAATATTTAAAGTGTTTTATCCTACAATGGAGACAGCATCTTATTCAAAACTCTATTTAATTTACGAAGTTACAAAGAAGATACTCATACTTGTAATATAAATTCTAATTTGGAATTGAGGCATTCTGAAGATCATTTTCTAGAAAAACTGATAGATGTTAAATGCACCACTTTTAATTCTTTGTTAATGTGATACTTTTGTACTTAGATAATTCCAAGTAATTAAATTCTTCAGTTATAAGACAATGTTTCTTTTTCCCCCAAAGCCATTTTAATACAAAAATACATAGCTTTTCCTAGGAGCATGTGAGATTAATTTCAATATTTTGCTAATGCTTCATTACTGTCAATTGGGTCATGTTATTGTAATTCTTCATGGAAAGTTGTTAGATGGGTTCTCAGTATTTTCATAGCAGTATATGAATTAAATGAAAAATGTATCTTGAGTCAGGAAATATCTGAGCTGGTGAAGTCATGACCTCCACTTGCCAGAAGTATCAGAACTTCAGTTCCTAAATCCCTATTAAGCTCCCAGACCTTGGAATTATTCATTTGTCAAAATTCACTTCTGAACATTTGCTCTTTGCAAGGGAAAGAGCATCTTTTAGGTCATCTTTTAGTCCTGTGCTCAGAGAGAAACCTCCTTACATTCTTCAGCTTCTGGCTGTATGTCAGATATCAAATGAAACTCAGCAAGTTTTGAGCCCCCAAAGTACAGTTATTTAACTCTTTAAAACATTTTAGAGAAGAAAGGATAACAAATAATTGATACTAATTTTAAAAATTGAGAGGAAATGGGTCCAAAAAGGGAATAAAAGTAAAATGTCTTTCCTTGCGTAGTATTGAGTAACAATCTAGATAAAATCTGATTTGGGTTTCTTGGAAGAATTGAGTTCTGGATACTTGTAGATTATTAAAATGAATAAACCAATCCTTTTGCAAATTATTTAAGGTAAAATGAATTCCTTGAGTAAAACTGAATGAATATAATTAACATGGGAAGTAAATCCTTTAATTAGAAAAGTCAAATAATTATTTTTCTTCAAAGAAATGAAATGACTGCATTTACTTCTTGAACAGATAACACAGAATTATTTAATAGATAACTTTAAGGAACCCACAAGGAGGGAGTTTAACTAGTCAGTAAAATATTTACAGGGCATTCAGGGATCAACTTTCTCCTCCAGGAGTTTCCTTAGAACATCAGCATTTATTTCCAAATCCTAAAGTAAAATGATTGTTCAACAGCACAGTTTCAGTGAACAACTACTTAGGCAAATTTATTTTTATTTTAGAAATCATTAGTCAAATAGATTCTGAAATTAACAATTAAAATGATGTTATTTTGAATTCACTTTAATCACACACATGCATGCATAAAGTCCACTTATTTTGCCAGTTACATTTCTCAGCATTTAGAACATTTAAACTGAGCTACTTCCTGTTTTAGGAGGAATTTTGTAATGGAGCTGAGGAAGGCTATCTCGTTTCCTAAATTCCCATGTGATACTCAAGCCCACCAACTTTATGTAATCTTTTAAAAAATAGCATGGGGAAGAGTACAAATATTTAGCAAGATTCTTACTACAGAGCTGATTAGAAATATTAATTATAGCTGGATATTGTTCATGAATTTAAATTATAAATGAATAATTTAATACTGCAGTGCTGCTGCATCTAAGAGTAATCAGAGTTTATACTTGGAATAAACATATTATCCTTGGTGCATACACTTCAAAATTAGCAGAGACTTTTCCAGAGATTTATTTTTTTCTCTTTATAAAGGATGCAATTATCTCAAAAGGGCAGATAACATTCTTTAAGATATACTATTCCACACAATGAGATGTATAAGTAGACTGAATTAGGCAGTCAATATCCAGATTCAAATTCTCTATATTGTTGACCACCACATTTAGGCAACGTGGTATTGTGGTTTAGAAAGTGGGTTCTGAAATCAGTCTTTTGTTTGAATTTGTTCTGTATCTCTTACTGTGTGACCTTTAGTAAAACACTTGACCCATCCAAGTCTCTGTTGCCTCACTGTGAAATACAGAGAGTGGCTATTTCAGAGGGTCACTGAAAGAACTGAGAAAATTACAGGTAACTTGCTGAGCACGGTGTTTAGCAAGTGGCTCAATCTGTGTGGTCTGTTATAATCATTTTTGTACAGGGTCACACAGTAAGAAAGAAAGTGAGTATGTGGCTGGCATCAGCCTTAGAATATTTGAGGGTTTTCTGTTTCATTAGGCTAGAAAGAATATTGGAGACACATATGTTTCTCTCCCTCATCCCAACTCACTTGGGAGAAATAAAGTTCTGCCTCAGAGCATACACATGGAAGTAACTTCTTACATCTCCACTTAATTTGGAATGGGTGCTGATATGTGGTTGTCATTAAAAACCCCAGGTGGTTATAGCTTTGCACAGGAAATTGCTTAACTTCCTCTGTGTGATTATCTTGCCCTTGGAGGTTTACAAATGCAAAACATGTTTAGCATTGTTTTGCTTGTGAGAGTAACAATCTTATAATAGTCATTAATAACACAAGTGAGTGTAAAATACTGAAGTATAAAACTTGGTTTCAGCAGGGAATATAAAACAGTCCAGCTAAGAAGAAATAGGCTCTCAATTCTAATGAGAAGATCTTGATTATAAACAAGCAACAAGATTAAGCCTTCTCTTCAGGGGGTGATCGATCATTAAGGAGCAGGTGACAATTTCTAATGCTGGTAGGTTAAAACCACTAAAAGATGACTGAACCTTTATCAAAGAGCACGGCCACAATTGACATATCTTATTCTTTTGTTTAACATTTTGTGATCTGAGCACTCAGGTAAACTTTGAATAACCAAATGAGTCTGGGATCCCAGATTATTATTAAACTCAATTCTAGAGAAGTGACCACCATCCCTTTACATTGTTAGTAACACCTTTTTTTAAGAGGGATTTTACCCACCCTGGGAGAGGATCCTGTGTTGTGACTCAGGCTAGGAGTTTAATGGAAGTATATAGTTTGTGCCTCTACTTCTTTCTTGGTCCATTAATCAGAAACAAAGGAGCCTATTTTTCACCAGCCTTGTATTAAGGTGGTTCAGTTAGAATGACAGAATAAGGAGAACTGAGAGCAAGCTGTTCCCCACTTTTGTTGTTTAGCTAACTCAGACACTACTTGGAAATGACCATGGGAACCTTGCACATGAGGGGAAAAAAATGGAATTGGGTGGGCATTCTCTGGCAAATCACAGAGTAGACCTGGGAAGAAACGGCAAAGCCTACTTTTGGCATCCACGTTCAGGGTGGGAAGATTTAATCGCTTGAACAAACACTGTGCCAGAACTGTGTTAGAAATTTGAAATTTCAAGATAAAAATCTCAAGTGGTTCTTACAAGGATTAAGTTGGGTAATACCTGCTGGATATCTTTTAAAACTTTTTTTTTTAATGTTTATTTATTTTTGAGAGAGACAGAGACAAAATGCAAGTGGGTTACGGGCAGAGAGAGAGGGAGACACAGAATCCGAAGCATGCTCCAGGCCTGGAGCTGTCAGCACAGAGCCCGCTGCGCGGGACATGGGCCTCCAACTCACAAGCTGTGAGATCATGACCTGAGCGGAAGTCGGACGCTCAGCCGACTGAGCCACCCAGGTGCCCCTTTGCTGGATATCTTTTAATAAAAGTCAGATGATTGCTCAGAGGAGTTGGGGCTTTTTTATAAAGTAACTAGGCAAAATATCTCCATGCTGGAATTTCTGACATGTGGCAGCAGCTAACATCTTACTCAGAATTAACATCTTAATCAAAGGCTGTGTGTTTTATGGTCAAACAGGGGATTAAAGGTGAGTTGGGAATGCTGTCTCTATAATAATACCTTTAGAAGAAACTCAGTTTTACCAGATTCATGACATTTTCCCCCCAAATAAAATTTGTAGTTGAGGAACAAATGCAGGTACCAAAAATATCTTGAGCAGTATTTCTCTTGATCATATGAGCTTTCTGAAGTGATAAGCATAGCTTACAAAGACTGGACCAGTCTATTTTTAAGCCAATATCTCATCTTTCGATTACTACAGCTTTAAAGTAAATGCATATTTCAAAGAGTATAATTAGTAGAAATGTATTATTCTGTTTTCAATAATCTTGATCTTTTTAATTTTCATATAAAATTTAAAATCAATTTGATAATTTCTATTAAAAATCATGCTGGACTTTTGATGAGGATTGTTTTGAATGTATCAATCCTGGGAGTATTAGCACCTTAAAAATATTGGTTCTTCTAATCTATGAAGATAGCACATCTCTCCATTTATTCAGGTTGTAATAAATTAGCTCAGAGATGTTTTATAATTTTCAACATAGAGGTCCTGCACATAATTAAACTGATTTCTAAGAATTTTGTTTGATGCAATTTATACGTGGATTCTTAAGAGTTCTATAATTTATTGATAGCATATAGGAACACAACTGATTTTTATATTTTGACATTTTCTTCTGTGACTCCTAAACAGTTTACTTTATTACTGTTGTGGTTTCTAGATAGATTCCTTTTTTTTTATGTAGACAATTATGTTGTCTAGGATTGAGATTATTTTACTACTTTTTGATATTTATGGCTTAGATTTTTTTTCTTGCCTTATTGCATTAGATTGAATGTTGAAAAGTAGTCATCAGAGACAATATCCTTGCTTTGGTTTCAATCATAATGAGAATGAGTTCAATATTCATCATTAAATATGGTATTAACAGTAGGGTTTTCATATATCTCATTTATCAGATTGAATTAGCTGAAAATTTTGTCATAAATTGTTGAATTTTGTTACTTTTTTCCTTCATCTATTGAGAGGATATATGATTTTTCTTTTTATTCTATTTAGATGGTAAACTCAAAAGTGCTTTGAATAGGCCTCTAGCACTTATACCATTTTAATTAACTTATGAAATATTTATGTATAGTGTGTATTAATCAGTGTTCTCCAGAAAAATAGAACCAATGGGATGTGTGTATGTGTGTATAAGGAGACATATTTTAAGAAATTTGCTCATGCAGTTATAGAGGCTGGCCAGTCCAAAATCTGCAAGGTGGTTCACTAGGCTGGAAACCCAATAGAGAGTGGATCTGCAGTTCATATATGAAGACTCTCCACTGCAGAATTCTTTCTTGTCCAAAAGAGGTCTGTTTTTATTCTACTCATGCCTTCAACTGATTGAAGGAGGACCACCCATGCTATGGAGGGCAAGCTGCTTTACTCAAAATCTACTGATTTAAATATTAATCATATCCAAAGACATTAATCACATCCACAGCAACATTCAAAATAATGTTTGGCCACATATCTGGGTACTGTAGCCCACACTGCTATTGCTGTTTTCTTCACTGGATTATGTGCTCATCAAGAATATTAATATACTGTATGCATCTTGTGTTATTTATAATAGCTAGAATTTAAGAAAAAATAATATCTCCATCTGTTCTCTTTCCCCAGGAAGTAAAAAAAAATCAACATTTCATCAATACAATGTTTGTTCTTAGAAAAAATGCATAACAGGTTATGAAATAAAATTTATCTCATAGCTTTTAGCTTCTTTCTTCACAATAGCATTTTATTCAAATATCCCTCCCTCCTGTTAACTATTTACTATAATTTTGGTCATAACTTAAAATGGATTTATTTTCAGTGCCCTTTTAAACTTACCAATTATCTTGTCTGGAATTCATGAATTATAAAATAGGCATAGTCTTCCTTTCTGAGAAGAGGAGTTTCTTCCACTGTCTTTGTTTATTAAAATTATTTATAAAAATTTTCATAAATCTCCTGTGAAAAACTGCTTTTATCAGCATCTATTAAATTTTTAAAGTTAAGTTTTTTTTCACTTAATGTGAGTCATTTATCTTGCTCTCTTTTTATTGATATTTCTGATATGACTTTAATTTTTTCTTCTTAATGCAATTGTGTACATCCAACTTATGGTGAAAGAATCCCAACTAAGATCATTATGCATCACTGAAAACACAAAGAAAATATATTTCCAACATGAAAAGAGACAGGGGCACCTGGGTGGCTCAGTTGGTTAAATGTCTGACTCTTGGTTTCTGCTCAGGTCATGATCTCATGGTTTTTGAGATCAAGCCCTATGTTGGGCTCTGCACTGACAACACAGCCCCTGCTTGGGATTCTCCCTCTCTCCCTCATTCTCTCAGAAAAAAAAAAGAGACAAAATAGTTAACATTCAAGGTCACTGAATGCTGCAGTTACCTGGACTTTTGAAAAATAAAATGTTGAAACAAGAATAAAAATTGCACTAATTATTATTTATGATCATGTATAATAGCAATACAAAATGTGGTGTGGTAAATTATAATAAATTACAATTGTTTGATTGTACAAACCTTTGCTGTATATTAGAGACTGTGATACAGTCTTATAATTTCTATTTGGAATTATTGCTTTTTTTTCTTTTTTCTTTTTTTCTTTTCTTGACATCTTTTCTTGACATCTCTAATGCAGATTTTGCATCTGAGGGGGCTGTTTTATACATTGAAGAGAATCTATTTAGTGAAGAAAATTACTGTTAGATACAGTAAAATCACTATTGTGTTTGGAAATGGTCATATATGAGGAAAGAACACCATAGTTTTGAATATTATGTCATACATTATTAAAATAAAATAAAATAAAATAAGAATTTTGAAACATTTAGGCAGAATGTATTAAAAAATTCCCTAAGACATTGAGAATTTGCAGTTGGTCTAAGGAAAATAAAAATGAGAAATGCAAACAAGAAAAGTTGATGTGCAGAAATGGCTTTCCATTAAAAAATATACTTGCTAAATATCATGGTTTTTAGGACATTGAGAAAGTCTCAGATGAAGAAAAACAAGGCCCTACTCACCTATCATGAAGCTATAATGTGAGGACAAACATAAATCTGTTTAGTAATAAATCATGATGAATTCAATGTTGAGATGCAAATAGCAAATACAGTAGTTCACCTTTAATTATTTTAATTCAAACTATTTAATATATTGGGTTTTCACAAAGTCTGTTTGAATGCTTGGGCCTGAGAAATAGTTTTAATCATGAAGGAGAGGTTGTGTGTTTATCCAGTCATTTGTCAGCAGTCGCTTAGGTTGCTTCCATATCTTGACTATTTACTGTAAATAATGTTATAATGAACATGGATGTGCAGAGGTCTCTTCATGATACTGATGTCATTTCCTGTGGATATATAACCAGCAGTGCCATTGCTGAATCAGAGAGTATTTCTACTTTTAATTTTTTAAGAAACCTCCATACTGTTTTTCATAAAACAGGGATACCAGTTTACATTCCCACTACCAATATATAAAGATTTTCCTTTCTTCACACCCTAACCAACAGTTGTTATCTTTTGTCTTTCTGGTACTAGCTGTCTCAAGAGATGTAACTTGATATTTTATTGTGGTTTTGATTTTCCTTTCCCTGATAATTAGTGATTTTGAGCACCTTTTCAAATACCTGTTGACCATTTATGGTGTGTGTACACACCACACACACACACACACACACACACACACACACACACTGAAATATTATTTAACCGTAGAAATAGAAATCCTAACACTTGTGAAAGCATAAATGTAAGTGGAGGACATTATGTTGCTGACATGATCTGAAAGTAGACCTTAAGTATTCTCACCACAAAAAAAGAGTTAACTTTGTGAAGTAATGAATGTTTTAAGGAACTTGATTGTGGGAATCATTTTATAATTATATCATCGTATTTTACACCGTTAGAAATAAACAGAGCCGTCACGTTGCACAACCTAAATATATACAACTTTTATTTGTCAATCATACCTCAATAAAGTTGGAAAAAATAAACAAATTACTTTATTTTCATTATGGGGACATGCCAGCCAATTCAGGTTGGTATCTAATTGATGTGTAATTTCTGGTTAATGAAGGAGCTATTTCTTCTGTTCATTCATTGGCTACAATATCTTTTACTGGCTTAACCTTCCAAAATCTCTGGAAATTTTAATATTTGGTGCATATACAGAACAGAACAAGCAGGAAAACATCGAGTCCTTTTAACAAAAAGGTAATCAAGGAGAGTTTTGCCTTTTTAAAAATTTGCTTCATCAATTATTTCTAAGAGCTTTTCCTCTATATATGTTTATAAGTCATATTTGACTTACAAATTGACTAATGAAGCAATGCTTGAAAAATATATGACTGCTTCAAAAAAGGGTAGTTGTTCCCTTTGCCCACACTCAATAACAATAAATGAGTGGGGCGCCTGGGTAGCTCAGTCGGTTAGGCGTCCGACTTCGGCTCGGGTCATGATCTCATGGTCTGTGGGTTTGAGCCCCGAGTCCAGGCTCTGACAGTTGAGAGCCTGGAGCTTGTTTCAGATTCTGTGTCTCCCTCTCTCTCTGACCCTCCCCCGTTCATGCTCTGTCTCTCTCTGCCTCAAAAATAAAAAAAGTTAAAAAAAAATGACAATAAATGAGTAACTAACTGCAGTTTGTATGTGTGCTTAGTTCCTTGCCTTTTAATTTACTCTTTATAAGACCTCCTGGTGGTACCATATGTAATTCTACCTTTCACATCGCAAGCTGCACCCTGTTAGGTTTCAGTAAATGTGTTCTGGTAATAGCTTACAGTTTGGAAAAGGAAAACAAAATATGGAGTATTCTGGCATGGTCTTAAATTACGACTTACTCTGAATGAAAGAGAAACCTTTCTGGTACTAATAAAATTTGCATGTATATAAAGTGGAAAATCACATACTTTAACCTAAATGCCAGAGGAAAAAGCCATTGCAGCCTGCTGTTGGAAGCTTGGCTCTTGTGTCCACCTGGCTAGTGAACACAACCCTAACTATGGCTGCACTTCCAGTAATTCCCTTTATTTATTTATTTGTTGAAAAGGAAAATTTTTCATTAAAATACGCATACATCAACATATATTTTTTTTGAATGAAATTTATTGTCAAATTGGTTTCCATACAACACCCAGTGCTGATCCCAACAGGTGCCCTCCTCAATGCCCATCACCCACTTTCCCCTCCCTCCCATTCCCCATCAATCCTCAGTTTATTTATTACAAATATTCATTTACATGCAAAGGAATTCTATAATCACTATGCCCTCCTCCTACCTCCAAACTGTAGTCAAAAATAAAGGGAATTCTCAGTTTTTATTCCCTTTATTTTTGACTACAGTTTGGAGGTAGGAAGAGGATATAGTGATTATAGAATTCCTCTGCATGTAAATGCATATTTGTAATAAAAGAATGAGGTCACTTTCTTCCTGAGTGTTTGAATGCCTAAATTTAGGCTTCTGATTTTTGAAGGTTATGTAAGGTTTATACTTTCTTATCTAAATTTAATTATACAGTTTGATACCTTAAATATTGGAGTTTGACTTGAATTCAGTTTGTCACATTTGGTCTCGGGGAGAATTTTTATCATAAAAGAAGAGTTGTTTGGGTAAACTATTAATATTTATGATTTGTTAGGTGATACATATATTAAATTTTATGTTTCATTTAAAAAAAATTGTGAAAATTTTAGAACCTGTGTGGTAAATCACCATGTCATTCCACCCGGATCTATGTTTTCTTTCCCTCATATAAACTCATTATAATATTTTTTTCAATAGTTCAAACTTTGATTGAATCCTGGAAGAAGTAAACAGTATAAGAGTCATGTATTATAAAAGATTTTGGTGAAGATTTAATGTTATTAACAATCAAAGTTGATTTTGAGAGTATACTATACACTATGTCTATAACCCCGTGGAAAAGACAACTCAAGTATGTGGGAAAAGCCTTATTCCTGTTGGTCTTTAGGGTAGCTCAGACTCATCACTATATACTCTCTGCAGAGGCAATATAGTCCTGTATCTTTATTAAAGCTAAAAATAACTCTATTTTTACATATTACAAATAAGTAAAATGATTGTGAGTTTTCTCAATCACCATGAAGGCTAAAGTAGAAATAGGATCCTTGTTAGCGCTTAGTAAATTTGATAAATTGTCCTAAAAATATTTTACTTTCTTATTTTCTTAGATCTAAAATAAAAAAGAAAAAAGGTAGTTGGGTATTTTAGCGAATGTTCTGTTGAACAAATCTACTAGGGTTATAGTTCTACTTTCTGGAGCAAGTGAGGATTACTTGGGGAATATCTTTTGTCTCATCTCAAAGAAAGTGATATTAAAGTATCCATACTAGGCAATATCCATTTCTCCTATTTCCTCCAACTTTTCTTTGGGATTCCATGTCATCCTTAGCTATTCTTTTTTTTCTTTCTTTTTTAAATTTGAATTTAAATTTAAATTTTATTTTATAAAGAGAGAGAGTGCAAGAGGGAGAGAGAGAGAGATTTCTAAGCGGAATGCATGCTCAGTGCAGAGCCCCACATGGGGCTTGATCATGACCTGAGCCGAAATCAAGAGTTTCTCACTCATTGACTGAGTCAGTCAGGCACCCCCTTAGCTATTCTTTTTAAAAATTTTTAATTAATTAATTAATTTAGACAGAGCATGCACTTTGTGTGCATGAGCAGGGGAGGGGCAGAGAAAGAGGGAGAGAGGGAATCCCAAGCTGGCTCCACATTGTCAGTGCAGAGCCTGACATGGGACTTGATCCCACCACCATGATATCATGACCTGAGCTGATACCAAGATTCAGATGCTTAACCAACTGAGCCCCCCAAGCTATTCTTTTCTTACATATAATTCCAGATACTGGTACTTGGTCTCATATATTCCATACTAATATACAAAGCAAAAATTAGGATGTTATTTTATGAGCTTTCTTGTTCTTATAAAATTTTTAAAATATTGTAGAAAGTGGCTAAGAACTATAAATTTCAATATTACTATGTGGTGTTCCTAGGCCTAAACTATACCTGTATTTAAACTGACCTAAGCCAAAGTAATTTTGAAGAAGAAGACCAAAGCAGGAGGCATCACAATCCCAGACTTTAGCCTCTACTACAAAACTGTAATCATCAAGACAGCATGGTATTGGCACAAAAACAGACACATAGACCAATGGAATAGAATAGAAACCCCAGAACTAAACCCACAAACGTATGGCCAACTCATCTTTGACAAAGCAGGAAAGAATATCCAATGGAAAAAAGACAGTCTCTTTAACAAATGGTGCTGGGAGAACCGGACAGCAACATGCAGAAGGTTGAAACTAGACCACTTTCTCACACCATTCACAAAAATAAACTCAAAATGGATAAAGGACTTGAATGTGCGACAGGGAACAATCAAAATACTAGAGGAGAAAGCAGGAAAAGACCTCTCTGACCTCAGCCGTAGCAATCTCTTACTTGACACATCCCCAAAGGCAAGGGAATTAAAAGCAAAAATGAACTATTGGGACCTCATCAAGATAAAAAGCTTCTACACAGCAAAGGAAACAATCAACAAAACTAAAAGGCAACCAACGGAATGGGAAAAGATATTTGCAAATGACATATCGGACAAAGGGCTAGTATCCAAAATCTATAAAGATCTCACCAAACTCCACACCCGAAAAACAAATAATCCAGTGAAGAAATGGGCAGAAAACATGAATAGACACTTCTCTAAAGAAGACATCCGGATGGCCAACAGGCACATGAAAAGATGCTCAACGTTGCTCCTCATCAGGGAAATACAAATCAAAACCACACTCAGATATCACCTCACGCCAGTCAGAGTGGCCAAAATGAACAAATCAGGAGACTATAGATGCTGGCGAGGATGTGGAGAAATGGGAACCCTCTTGCACTGTTGGTGGGAATGCAAACTGGTGCAGCCACTCTGGAAAACAGTGTGGAGGTTCCTCTAAAAATTAAAAATAGACCTACCCTATGACCCAGCAGTAGCACTGCTAGGAATTTACCCAAGGGATACAGGAGTACTGATGCATAGGGGCACTTGTACCCCAATGTTTATAGCAGCACTCTCAACAATAGCCAAATTGTGGAAACAGCCTAAATGTCCATCAACTGATGAATGGATAAAGAAATTGTGGTTTATATACACAATGGAGTACTACGTGGCAATGAGAAAGAATGAAATATGGCCCTTTGTAGCAACATGGATGGAACTGGAGATTGTGAAGCTAAGTGAAATAAGCCATACAGAGAAAGACAGATACCATATGGTTTCACTCTTAGGTGGATCCTGAGAAACTTAACAGAAATCCATGGGGGAGGAGAAGGAAAAAAAAAAGAGGTTAGAGTGGGAGAGAGCCAAAGCATAAGAGACTCTTAAAAACTGGGAACAAACTAAGGGTTGATGGGGAGTGGGAGGGAGGGGAGGGTGGGTGATGGGTATTGAGGAGGGCACCTTTTGGGATGAGCACTGAGTGTTGTATGGAAACTAATTTGACAATAAATTTCATATAATAAAAAAAAATAAAATAAACTGACCTATATCTCTCTGTAACACTCTGAAGGGTGATCAATGTGTATAGAACAAACAGTATAAGAATAGCTTAATATTTAAAAATTTATTATTTATATTAAAAAATTTTAATGTTTATTTATTATTGAGAGACAGAGAGAGATAGAGCATTACTGGGGGGTGGGGGGTGGGGGAGGGCAGAGAGAGGAGGAGACACAGAATCCAAAGCGGGCTCCAGGCTCTGAGCTGTCAGCACAGCACTGACACGGGGCTTGAACCCACAAACCACGAGATCATGACCTGAGCTGAAGTCGGATGCTCAGCCGACTGAGCCAAGCAGGCATCCCTATATTTATTTATAATTCAAATTGTTATAAAATTGATAAAATTACTCAGAGTTTCCACACATTTCTCACTTGAGCTGCACAGCTTCTTTGTTTTTATTTTTATTTTTATTTTGCAGTTGTCAATAGTAATAAAGTTTATTATATGTTGACATTCTGAAGAGAGGAAAAGAAATATGAAAGAATGGGAGATACAGGGGTAAATAACCTTATCTTGAAAATCCAACATTGTGAAAAGCTAAGACAACCTTAAAATGTAGTATCAAAAACTTAAATACGTGTAAGATAAGGCTTTTCCACTGATAGATATTTTAGTCTAAGTACCAACAGGATGCTTTTTTTTAGGAAACAATCTTTGTATCTTTATTTTCATTTATTTTAATTTTTTTATTTGAAGAATAGGTGAAACACAATACTTTCAGGTGTGCGACATAGTGATTAAACAAGTCTATAAGTTATGCTATACTCACCACAAGTTACCATCTGTTATCATAAAATATTATTCAAATATTTGTATCTTTAAAAAGACAAGTCTGGGAGTAGAGACGTCATAAGGTCTATAAAAAATAGGCTTATTATTTTCAAGACTTCTTAAATCTCTTTCACCTCTGGATGATTGATATATGAAAGAAGGCACCTGAACACCATATTCTACAGTGGAATAAACTGTAGAGTGAACTAGCAGAGATGGAACTCAATTTTTCTTGCTGTCTAGGGAAGAAACATTGGGTTTCAAGAGTCTAAAGTTGACTAGAACTGCATCAAGTTTGCAAGTTACCTCCTAAAAGAAATTAGGCTGGCTTTGATACAAACAACAGCAAACCATGTAGCGTTCTATTTGTAGGTTTGTAAACTCATGTCTATGAATCAGTTTTATTTTCCTATCTATAGTATCTGTTTTGCTATTGAATTAGATAAATTGTCCCCCTACTTAGTCACCACTCTCTTGGTTATTTTAGCTGTTGTTTTTTCAACACTTGCTACAACCAAATGAAAGTAAATTGGTCTAAATCTCTAACTACTTGTCTCTGTAATTCCTGCAGTGGCTGCAGTTTTCTCAGAGTTTAGGTTTTGAAGGGAAAACAGCATAATATGGTGTTTTTCATGGCACTTAAGGGCCAACTAATGTTTGCTCAAGCTAGCAAGAATATAGTGCAGAAATAAGCATACACCAATGAATAAGCATATGGGATAGATACAGGGTCTTAAACATGTTCTACAATAGTGCATATATTTGAAAAGTTAATGATGATCTTTATTGAGACATTTGCAACCAGACCTAGTCACTCAAATGGCAAAATCACTTGAAGTGTGAAAAGTTTGCATGTCCATATGCCAGGGACATCATTGCAAGTTGTCTGCTCCAGTAGGTCTTTGCTTTGTGTTTGCAAGGCAGTGGCCAAGAAAGGTTTTCCAACTGGCCACATGGGAAAAAGAACAGACAGGATAATTAAGAACATCCAGTAACCTGAGGAGGCTCAACAAGTCAGCACAGTCACCGTGGTTGGCCTGATGGGGTGAGAGCAAGGGTAAGACAATTTGGGCAATGTCCTATTGTGTAACAGTGGGCTAAAGCAAATGGATTAAATGGGAAGTGAAATAAAAATTCTGGAAAAAGACAGTATAACCCATCTATTTTAAGGATGAAATTGCTTTAGTCAAAAGTTTCTTTGACAGTGGATATCACTACATAGAGAAATAACAACATTTAGATGGAAAACTTACATTATTTAAATGTTAGTAAGTAATTGTTGCACAAGGGACACCCCTTTATGAGAAATTACCTGTGATTTTATTTTCATATTGTTAAAAAGAATCTTTTCTCAATGGAAAGATAGGTTGGATTTAGAAGTAATGAATTAGTGTCATAGTTTGTATATCACATCCTAACAGAAACTAATCTGAAATTAAATAAATGAGTGATATTCCAGGGCTGAATGTATTCCTTTTCATATGTGGGACTCAACTCAGGTAGTCAATTATTTGAGTGGTATTTTTAATACAGCCTTATGTGTAATTGCTTATTATTATTATTATTATTATTATTAAGTATAATTTCTAATTCAGAACACAAGGTGATGGGAAAAATTTAAAGCCAAAGAGTGAAACATATGTAATCATTTAATTGGCTAGGTTTGCATTAACTTCAGGATTTTCAAGTAAGATGGCTCAAAGTAATTTCACAAAGCACCAAAGTAAATAAAGTGTTGGATGAGTCAAGATGAATGGCACAAGCATGAAGAAAGCAGGAAGTGAGAGCAATAAGAAAGCAGGAAATATGTCCAGAGATGCAGTAGAAACCATACACAAAATTTCAAGTACAGTCATTCCAGAGGAATAGAAAAATACATTGCATAAATGTTGAAATCAATAAATGGGAATTTGTGAGGTTGGGGCAGTAAGAAAAACTACACTATAATTACTTCAGAGTATGCTGAAAATGTGAATTCTAGGTAGTCATTTCAATAAGGCACAATAAAAGCTTATAAGATTGATAAGACTCCTTTACAAAGCATGTGATAACAGTGATAAGTAGTATGAAATGGATGTTGTTTGTATCCAAATAATATTCTATTACACTCACTTTTAAGGGTTAGATAGGGAATCTGTTCAAGTTGTAGCCCTAACCCAATTTTTGAAGTCCCAAGGGAGAGAGATAATAAATGAGGTAAATGTAATAACAATGCTCTTTTATCTAAAGATGAGTTTCTGGCACAGCATAAAAAATCAGAAACTCTTTTTGCAAGGTTGGATTTATCAAAGCATAAGTTTCTCTTTGCCTTTGAGTAACTATCTGTATAAAAGACAAGGGAGATTATTGACTGGGGGAAAATATGGTTTATTTTAAAATTCAGCTCAGGTTGGTTAGTAGAATGTCATTTTATAAAATATGCATTTTGTGATTATGACCATTAAATTTGTCCCTACATTTATGGATAAAATCTGCAGGCTGTAACCATACCCATGGCCAGTCAGTTATATTGATTATAATTAGGAAAAGCATGCTAGATAGATCAAAACAGGACTTCACAATTGTGTGAAGGCGCAAGTAACAGGCCTAACTTTGTCTTTTCTTACAATACTTCTGTATTCTTTTCATTGCCTCTCTGTTTATTATATTTGTGATAAATGATTGTGTGTGTGTGTGTGTGTGTGTGTGTGTGTGTGTGTGTGTGTTTCAATCCCTCTCCAGGTTATCTGATCTTTTCATAAACATGTTTAACAAATCATTCTTTAGGAAAGATTCTTATAACAACTCCAGGGAACAGGATATGACAACTACTCTTTTAATAAGGAAAATAAAATTGGCTGTATAACTGATCATACTATTCATTCACATCTTAAGAATATCCATTTCTGGTCTTTTTCTCCCATCTTAGTGCCTTCAATATAAGGAAATTTTTTTTAATAAAACATGGCAATGTCCTGGTTAATATATTTTTTGTTATTAATGAACAGGAAAGTTGAATTTATTTACTTCTCAAAATTTTTTATTTTTTGAGATATAATTGACATTCAACATTATATTAGTTTTAGATATACAACATAATGATTCAATATTTGTATATATTGCAAAATGATCAACACAATAAGTCGGGCTAACATCTATTACCATATGTATAGTTTTTTCTTGTGATGGGAACTTTTATTTATTTAAAAAAATTAATGTTTATTTCTGAGAGAGAGAGACAGAGTGTGAGCAGGGGAGGTGCAGGGGGAGAGAGGGAGACACAGAATCCGAAGCAAGCTTCACGCTCTGAGCTGTGAGCACAGAGCCCAAGGCTGTAGGGCTCAAACCCACGGACCGTGAGATCATGACCCAAGCTGAAGCTGGACGCTCAACCGACTGACTGAACCACCGAGGCATCCCGTGATGAGAACTTTTAACTGTTGCTCTCTAAGCAACTTTCAAATACGTAATACAGTATTATTAACTATAGTTGCCATACTATACATTACATGTCATGACTTATTGATTTTATAACTGAAAATTTGTACCTTTTGACTCCCTTCATCAGTTTTGCCCTGCCCCCATTTTCTACTTCTGGCAACAAGCAATCTGTTCTCTGTTTCTGTTGTGGTGGTAATGGTGGTTGTTTTTGCTTTGTTTTGTTTTTATTTTAGATTCCACACATAAGTGAGATCATTTGTCTTTCCCTGTCTAACTTATTTTGTTTAGCATAATGCCTACCACTTTCATCCATGTCGTCACAAATGGCAAGATTTCATTCTTTCTTATGGCTTAATAATATTTCATTGCAAATATGTATCACATCTTCTTTACCTATTTATCCATCGATGGACACTAAGATTGTCTCCATACCTTAGTTGTTGTAGATAAGGCTACAATTAACATTGGGTGCATATATCTTTTTGAGTTAGTGATTTTGTTTTGTTCAGATAAATACCCAGAAATGGAATTGCTGGTTGATATGGAAATTCTATTTTTAATTTTCTGAGGAAACTCCATAATGCTTTCCACAGTGGCTGGACCAATTTACAACCCCTTCACCAGTGTACAAGGGTTCCCTTTCCTCTACAACGTTGCCAACACTTGTTAGTACTTGTCTTTTTGATAATAGCCATTCTATCGGGTGTGAGTTGATATCTTGTGGTTTTAATTTGAATTTCCTGATGATTAGTGATGTTGAGCATCTTTTCTTGTATCTGTTGGCCATCTGTATGTCTTTTTTTGGAAAAACATCAATTCAGATCATCTGCCTAGTTTTTTAATTGGACTAGTTTTGTTTTGCTATTAAGTTGAATGAGTTCTTTATATATTTCGGGTGTTAATCCCTTAACAAATATATGATTTGCAAATAATTTCTCCCAATTAATAGGCTGTGGAAGTTGATTTAATTGATCTAATTTACTATCTACTTTTCTGTGTTTGACGATTCCAGCTAGGTTGCTGTCAATATTTGTGCTATGTTGTTCAAAGTATCATTGGCATGTGATTGAGTCTATTGATTCACATAGATGGAATTAGATAGATATTAACAGAGGCCATAATCCAGTAACCATTAAGTTATTCAGTGTAGTCAGGGACTTTTTATTTTCAAAGAGCAGTTCTTAAATTTACTGTATCCCTTTGTATAATGTGAAATATATAACATAAAAGGTCATGTATATCCATATATTCATATATATATATGAGACCATTATAATATATATATATAGAGAGAGAGAGACCATTATAAGTATCCATATATATCTATATGTCATATGTGTCATCTATCTATGTATCTATGTATCTATCTATCTAATCATCTATCACTATATCTGTATATCCACAGAGATACATGGAAGAATAGGCAGATAGAGATATAAAGTTAGAACATAATTTTTTTCTATATATGTCCATATATGGTTGTGACATGATATCTGAATTGGTTATCATGATCAAAAAAGGGAATTTTACAAAAAAACCCAAGAATAGCTACATTCTGTGAAGGTGAGAAGTGAGAGAGGTTCCAGAGGTACAAAAAGCAAATTTTCATGGACACCCCAGAGTGTCAGCAAAAGATGTGATTGGGCTCTAGTAATTTTAGGATCCGTGATTCTCCAGCCCATGAATTTTCTACTTCATAGAAGAAGGGGTTAGATTAGCCTAATCTTACTCTGCCTATACAAAGGGATTTTAATCTTCTATAGTCGGGAACAACGATGAATTTAGCAGTCTCTCCAGACACACTCGTGTAGGTAGGCTGAGACCACTCAATTACCAAGTAGGGGAAGATGTGAGACAGTGAACTAGAGTGTCTCCATGTGAATATCGCCTCTCATACTGACTCTTATAATTGCAACATTATTTCTAAGAGAGCTGAAATGTTAATGCATTGTTTTCTTTCTTTGTTTTTCAAAAGAGGCTGTAAATTATTATGTACTCATGTAATAATCTATTAGAAACATTGAGTTTTTATTTGATTTGAGTCATGTATAAATGCCAATTCCAAATTATTATATCTATTAGGCAAATGCTAATAACTTCCAAAATTAAAGTAAATGTTCAGCTAAAAATAAAAATCCATCTTTGGAATGTTTGCTGTTAAAACCAAAAGAACTAAACACAGTAAGTTAGAATCAATATTTTCTTATACAAAGTATAATTTTCCTCCCAATAATTTCAAAATGAGGGGGACAAAAGGGATTTCAATACCAAAAAACCCATATTATTTTCTTTTGTTCATTTTGAATGATTAATAATAATAAATTAAACAATAATAGGCTGAAAACTGCGAAGTTTGTCAGTTACTACTAGCAAGTGCTATAATTTTGGAGACAAAGCCCATACTACAAACAAGGGAGCAATTACTGTAACTTAAAGCTTGCAGTAGTTTGAACTTTTGGCTTTTTTTTTTTTTTTAACAAGATCATTTTTGGACTTGGTACAGATTTTATTTTCCCCTGTAAAATTATGATCCTTATCTACATCTATTAAATGTAAGATTTAATTTTATTGACAGAAAGGTAGAAATGCTACATTAATTGCTAAGGGCTTGGTGATGCAGAATATGGTAAGTTAAGTATTAATGAGAGTTGTATTTTACTCTGTTCCACAGAAGCCAAAGAAGTGTTTGATATAATATGTGCAAGTCTGAGTTATAGGAACATTCACACAGCATTAAGAAATTATATATGAAAAAAGAAATTATATGCCATAAAACTATTTTATCTGAATCATATTTCTTAGTATTCTTCTCTATTAAAGAGCTGACTTAAGGCCTTGTAGCATCCTGAGAAATGATGTCCTTCTAAGTGGGATTTATAAATATTCCTTGACAAGAAAAGATACATTTACTCCATATTTTTAGTATGCATTATTTTATGACTTCAAACTGCAATCCCAGATTTTTACCCTTATTAAACTATTTTTAGATATATTGTAGAAAATATATTTAAAATCTTTGTGGGAGAGAAATGTTTTTGAAAAGGGGAAATGAGCTATAATCTAAAAGAAAAGAGAAGTGATTTTTTTTCACTCTGCATGTTTAGCTAATAGGAGAAATTACATGAAAGCCTTTTTAATGCTTCAAAGCCCAAACTATGTGATACTGAATTCAAACTACTGCTATCATTTATCATTAAATCAGCAGAAATTTATTGAACATCTATTGTGTTCCAGAAACTGTACTCTGTGCTGTAGCTTTATAGGACCTAAAGCAAAATGTTGCTGCCCTAAAATAATTTATAGCCATAAGAATGCTTTTCATATCAGTTGCAGTAGCCCATTTGTAACCATCTCAAGCAGAACATTTAGCTAAAAGTAACAAGAGTACCTAATGGTTGGATAATAATAACAGCATTGATTTGCCTGTCATATCAAGAATTCTGAAAGAAGTCAGTCCTGGGGCTGGTCAGGGAATTGGAATGAGTACGTTGGTAGTTCTCTTGGCTTTTTTTCTTGATTCCCATATGGCTCCAGGGACCACATTCTCTCATTGCAGTGTCCAACACTGGAAGAAAAAGATTAGAAAAAGGTGACTCTATTACCCTATTTCTTTCTTAAAACAGTGAAAACATGTTTCTGGAAAGCCCCTACTTGAGTCACAGAGAGAAATGAGGATCAAAGGTGAATATTATATGCTTAGGGGCACCTGGGTGGCTCAGTCCGTTAACTGTCAGACTCTTGATTTTGGCTCAGGTCATGATCTCACGGTTCATGAGACTGACCAAATCGGGCCGTGAGGTTTCAGCACAGAGCCTGCTTGGGATTTTTCTCTCCGTCTCTCTCTTTGCCCCTCCCCTACTTGTGCATGCTCCCTCTCTTTCAAAATAAATAAATACACATTCTTTAAAAAAAAAAAGGGTGAATATGAGATGCTTAGACAGGTGGTTCTGAAAGAGTCATCTGTGCGTACTCGTTAGAAATCCAAATTCTCAGGTCCCAAACCCATCCCACTTAGTTGGAAAGTCGGGCAGTGGAGACTGCAGATAATTAACAAGCTTGTCAGTTAATTTTGATGCAGTCTAATGTTTTAGAACCACTGACTTAGACCAGTCATGATTCACTCCCAAAGGCTGGGTATGAATTAGAGTGAGATTTCTCATCATATGTCTCAGAATTCTCACTGAACCCTAGGCTGTTCTACACTTTTTCCTGTGATTTGAATTAATAATTAGAAGTCATAAAAGTCCATCAAATCTATAGATACAAAGTGCATAAAAATGATAGAGTTCATTATTATGGATACCATTTATCCTTCAGAGTTTTCAGTTGCAGGTAATAAACATGAAAATTTATCATAAACTGGCACAAGTAGAAAAGGAGAAGAAATGTAATCCATGTAATTCAGGTCATGTAGGGTCTGAACAAGAAACACAAGGAGTTGGTCTTCCTTGATCTATTCTTTTCCATGCTGACTCTGATGATGGCATTTGGTTTCTAGAAACTCCAGGACTATATTTATTAATGTGCACATCTAGGGGTGGCTGGCAGGTTCAGTCGGTGGGACATGGGCCTCTTGATTATGGGGTTGTGAATTGAGCCCCACGTTGGGTGTAAAGATTACTAAAAAATAAAATCTTTTAAAAAATGTGCACATCTGCAGAAGATACACTTACTTTCCTTCTCCAAGAGAATGATTAAAGGTCACTATCCTTCCTGACTTAATCACCTTTACCATGCTAATGTTTCATGCTAATGGTTTTGGCTCAGGTCTAAATTACCTGGCCATTCTTAGATTTAGGAATGGATGTGGGCTCCAGTGCCATTCTTACAAATAGGGGAGATGTGGTTACTGCCCAAACGCAGGAGGGCCTCTCTTTCCAAGACAACAGTAACTGGATTTGAGTGGCAAAAGTAAATATATATCCATTCAAATATGTAAAGTCATCCATGAGGAGCAGAATTCAAAAGGGTAAAATCCGATCCTATACTTAGGTCCATAAGTATAGTTGTATCTGTAGAAGATGTTGAAATCTCTTAATCATGATTGTGGAAAGGCTAATATTTTTTTCCAGAGTAAATTCAATATATATTAACCATGTGATGCAGTAGCTAGAAAGGCTAATGTGGCTTTCGAAAATATTACAAATAAAAAAATAACATCACTGAGTTATGTCATTTCTGACACTTAACTTTCAAATCAATTATTTTCCCTCTTCCATCCACACTGCTCCTACCCAATTTTATGATCTCTCATCTGGGTTAGGCTGTGCTTCCACTATGTTAAGTTTAATCTTTCTCTATTTTATCCTCCAGGCTATGAATTGTTTTTAAAATAGTCTTTTTATTTTGGAATAATTTTGTATTTACAGAAAAATGACTATGGTAATACAGATAATTCTCCATTATTATCGTCTTACATGGCCGTGGTACATTTGTCATAACAAGAAATCAACACTGGCACATTACTTTATCTAAACTCCAGACTTTACTTGGGTCTCATTACTTTCCCATGAATGTTTTCCCTCTGTTTCGGAACCCATTCCAGGATACCGCATTGTGTCCATCTTTCACGTCTCTCCAACCTCCTCTGGTCTATGAGAGTCTTTCCTTGAATTCTTGTCAGATTTGAGGAATATTAGCCAGAGATTATATAGCATATGTCACATTTGGATTTGTCTGATGTCTTCATGATTAGCCTGGGGTTATGGATTTTTGGAAAGAGTACCACAGGTATGAAATGATCTCATTACGTAGTATCAGTGAAAACATGATTTTGACATAAAATCAGTGCTGATGCTGACCTTCATTATTTGGTTAATGTAGTTTCTGTCAGGTTTCTCTGTAGCAGGATTCTTGCACAGAAAGTCATGACACCAAAGCTTTTCTTTCCAGGAAGCAACTTAATTCATGCCAGCACCGCTCAGTTGGGTTCGCACCCAAAGCACTGAGCCCCGAATGCCACGTGGCATAGATTTCAGATACATTTTTTATTTATTTGTCTCCCATATATGGCAACACACAAACATGTAGTCGGTCGTGAGGGATGTTGTCAGTTACGCATAGCCAGGTTGCTTTGAGTTTTTTTTTTTGTTTTCCCTCTCCTTAGAGATGGGACCCTACCACATCTCCACTGTAAAATTACTATTTTTTACTTTCAATACTTCCTTCTTTGAAAATGTGGATACCTATATATCTCTGTCTCTATCTCTATATTTATTTACCTACATCGATATCTACATTTATATCTACCTATTTATCTCTATCTTTCTGTCTATGTCTCTCTCTTTCTCTCTCTTCAGTCTTATGCTATGATTTGTCTCTGTAAAATGCTTCCACATATTAATGGACCCTAAATATGAAGTTTTTATGTGTTGAATCATATACATATATACACACATACATACATTCATACACAAAAATACATACACTGATTATTATTGTCAGATGTGGTCTATTCAGAATTGACTCTCTCAGAAACCATAGTTTGGTAATCAAGTCAAAATTTCCTCTCAGGGTAGATTGTTTACTACCCAGCTGGGCGTCATATTCAATGGGATAGTTTGGAATCACAAATGAATTTATGGTAATTTTCTCTTATAGTCATTTTTCTTTGCCTTTGAAGACTAAAAGAATATTTAAAGATTATCCAAAATGAGAGTCTTTCAGATACTGGAAGACTTCTGTTATAGACTGAATTGTGTTCCTCACCCAAAATTTATCTATTGAGGTCCTAACCCCTATTATCTCAGAATGTGACTGTATTTTAAAATAAGGATTTTAAAGAGATGATTAAGTTAAAAGTGAAGTCTTAACTAATTCAAAATGATTGAAGTCCTTACAAGAGAAAGATTTAACACACTGGAGAAAATAGACACATACAGGCACTGGTCAAAGACCACCATGTGAAGACACGAGGAGTGAGGCATCTGCAAGTCAAGGAGGGAGGCTTCAGAAAGAACCGAATTTTGACACTTTGGTCTTTGATTTGTAGCCTCTAGACCAGTTTTCGATATTTTGTTATGGGAACTCTAGAGAACTAATAATGTTTCAGTTAGAATTGTTTCACATTAACTTTTTCCAATTCTTTCAACTATCTGTCATAATACAGCAGTCCTCCCTTACCTAAGGGGGATACCTACCATGCCCCCACCCCCCATGGATGCCTAAAACTGTAGATAGTACTGAGCCCTATACTCATGTATAGGTTTTTCCCTATACGTACATATATATGGTAGTTTAATTTATAAATTATACACATTAAGAGATTAACAACAATAATAATAAAATAGAACAATACACGTTGTAACAATATATTGTAACAAATGTTATGCAAATGTGTCTTCTCTCTCTCTCTCTCTCTCTCTCTCTCTCTCTCTCTCTCTCTCCAAATGTCTTATTGTAGTATACTCACTCTTCTTCTTCTGAGGATTATATGAGATGATAAAAGACCTACATGATGAGATGCAATGAGGTGAATGACGTAGGCATTATGGTGTAGTATGAGGCTACTGACTTTCTGATGATAATTCAGAAGGAAGACCACCTGCTTCCAGACCATGGATGAAGGTGCTTGACTGTGAGAACTGAAACCCCAGAAAGCAAAACTGCAGATAAGGGAGGCTATTGCAATACAGGTGCCAACCATCCCAAGTTGTGTTGGACTGTGCTGTTTTAGCACTGGAATTCCCACATCCTAGGAAACCTCTCGGTCCAGTCCTTCTGTGGCTGTTTACATATCTTGGGATTCCCTTTTGAGTAGTGCTCTAGGTTGATAATAGCCTTCTTATAATACAGTTCCCAAAGATTTTACTAGACTTTCTTTTTTTTTTTTATTTTTTTTTTTAAATTTTTTTTTTTTAACGTTTATTTATTTTTGAGACAGAGAGAGACAGAGCATGAACAGGGGAGGAGCAGAGAGAGAGGGAGACACAGAATCTGAAACAGGCTCCAGGCTCTGAGCTGTCAGCACAGAGCCCGACGCGGGGCTCGAACTCACGGACCGTGAGATCATGACCTGAGCCGAAGTCGGACGCTTAACCGACCAAGCCACCCAGGCGCCCCTACTAGACTTTCTATAAGCTAATTGGTCTAGGTTATGTGAGATTATGTCATGTGTACTGTACATGTACAAAAATTTTAAGGCATAAATAGCATATTCTTAAATTAGGATTGAATTTTAGTAAAACTAAGTTTCATGTATAAGTAAAGATGAAATGACTGGTACCATCGACTTTAAGTGTTTTGCCAGTGTGATAACGCAAGTCTATCTATAGGTTTCATTTTGTCTCTCTAGTGACCAGTGTATTTGTTTGCCAAGAAAAATGACTAGCTTGGATCTGAGAGGGCATTTGGTAACTATCTGGACTAGAAGATTTACGTGACTCAAATGGGATTTAAATTCATGACTCTGCTTCATTAATATTAACCTCAAAGTGAATGAACAAGATAAAGGATATTAACTCTTGCCTCATTTTCATGTGCTCTTGTTATATTACTAAGGGTCAGTGGAGTTTACCTGTCTAGTCATTAGTCTTAAAGTGACAGATTCTTATCAAAAAGATAGCATAATGCAAGAATAAAAAGGAAACACACCCTGTTCTCATTAACATTAGGAGTCATGAACAGTCCCACTGAAATCAAGTCTGAATATTATGATCTGGAATCAAACTTGAAACCAGAGGTCTATAATGGGAGGGAGCATGAAGTAATGATTGATATAGTGAATTCTGGGGTCAGATTACCAGAATTTAAATATTGTCTCTACCATTTGATAATTGGGGTCTTTGGAAAGGTAACCTTTTTAAGATTTTGTTTCTTATTTATAAAGTAGTATTGCTAATAGTTTTTCCCTCATTTGATCACAAGTCAGCTGCTTATGTCTGTTTTCTTGACTATTCTGAGCTTCCTTTTGCTCATTTGCAAAATACTGGATTTGTTGGCATCAATTAATTGTTGTGAGAATAAAATAAGATAATATATGTCTCTAACCAATTCTTATTATTCACTAGGTTTTATATATATATGTGTATATATATATATATACACATATATATAAATATATATACATATATATAAATATATATACATATATATGTGTATATATATTATGTATAATCTGTATATGTGTGTATATATATATATATATATTATGTATAATCTGTTTTTTTCTAACCAAAGAATAAATATATGATTAATTATGGTATAATAATTTTCACCTGTATAATAATCTGTGTTGTTCCTTGAGGTTTTCTTTTGCTGACACATGCTTGATGTCAGGAGCAGGGGCATTGCCTGATAAACTTTGTACAGAAATTATCAATCTGTCAAAAACAAAAGCTAAAGGAGATAGATTGGAAAATAAATATTTCTTATCTTAAAGTCAAACAAAAAGGCAAGTCTTAAGCAACATTTTTCCAACCCCATATACAGTACGACTGCCCTTTCTTTAATTATTTTTTATTCCTTTCTCCTATTTTAACTTAAAACAGCCTTTCCTAATTTTTCTTGTAGTAGGAATAGGCAGTTGAAACAATGCAAACATTATTTAATCATGGGTCTATTTCAAGGCTATATAACCACGGGACAGATTTGTATTCTGTAGAAATTAATCTTAATTTATCTAATCAAATAGGGAGTAAAAAAATAAAACACAAAAGCAACCTCTAAGAAAATAGTAGTTTTGTGAAATAGGTTAACAACATTTTTCTTCAGATATAATTCAGTTGTAATATTTTTTGTCTTATACAAAATATGTTTTTTTGTTTGCTTTGGAAATTATGTGTTGATATAATTTTACCTATAATAGTTATGATTTACTTATATATTTACATTTCTAATTATACCAATTGTATTTAAACTAAAATGACATTATTTCACTTTATTTATTTTCTTCCCTACTTCTTATTTACATTAATATATTTGAATCGCAATGTAAAAAAACCTGGTAAACTGAGCTTAACTAACAGCTATCCAATCTGAACATTGATTTGATGACATCTCTATGAATTAATTACATTGCAGAAAGTATATTTGCAAATCAATATTTTTACACTTCTTTTTAAAAAATTTTTTTAAAGTTTTTAAATTTATTTTGAGAGAAAGAGAGAGAGAGATAGCCAGTAGGGGAGGGGCAGAGGGCCCCACGCTGTCAGCACAGAGTCTGATATGGTGCCCAAACTCAGGTGAGATCATCACTGACCTGAGCCAAAGTAAGAGTTGGACGCTTAACCACTGAGCAACTCAGGTGCCCCAATATTTTTACACTTCTAAGAATAATGTATCTCTTTTGGAGTGTGTATAGGAGAAATAATGCAATTTCGAATGTGAGGAAAATATTTTATTTTGTTTTTTTCTATTAAGGTTTTTATTTTATTTTAATTTCAGTATAGTTAACATAAAGTGTTAGATTATTTTCAGGGATACAATATAGTGATTCAATAATTCTGTGCGTTACGCAGCTCATCACAATTGTACTCTTTAATCCTGATCACCTATTTCACCCATCCCCCCACCCTCCTTCCGTCTGGTAACCACCAGTTTGTTCTCTAGAGTTAAGAGTCTGTTTCTTGGTTTGTCTCTCTCTACCTTCCCCCCCCCCCTTTGTTCATTTGTTTTGTTTCTTAAATTCCACATATGAGTGAAATCATATGGTATTTATCTTTCTCTGATTGACTTATTTCACTTAGCATTATAGTCTCTAGTTCCATCAATGTTGTTGCAAATGGCAAGATTTCATTCTTTTTAATGGCTGAATGATATTCCACTATCTATATCTATTTCTATATCTGTATCTATCTATATCTATATCTATATCTATATCTATATATCTATATCATCTATATGTTATATGTATATACCACTTCTTTATTCATTCATCAGTCAATGGACACTTAGGCTGCTTCCATAATTTGACAATTTTAAGTAATGCTGCTACAAACACAAGGGTGCATGTATTCTTCTTGAATTACTGTTTTTGTATTTTTGGGGTGAATACTCAGCAACACAATCACTGGACTGTAGGGTAGTTCTATTTTTAACTTTTTGAGGAAACTTCATATTGTTTTCCAGAGTGGCTGCACCAGTTTCCATTCCTACTAACAGTGCATGAGAGTTCCTTTTTCTTCACATCCTCACCAACACTGGTTGCTTTTTGTGTTTTTTATTTTAGCCATTTGACAGGTGTGAGGTGATAACTCATTGTGGTTTTGATTTGTATTTTCTTGATGGCAAGTGAAATTGAGCATCTTTTCATGTGTCCATTGGCCATCTGTATGTCTTCTTTGGAGAAATGTCTGTGCATGTTTCTGCCCATTTTTAAATTGGATCATTTGTTTTTTGGGGCATTGACTTGTATCAGTTCTTTACGTATTTTAAATACTAACCCTTTACCAGATATGTCATTTGAAAATATCTTCTCACATTCTGTAGGCTGCCTTTTAGTTTTGTTGATTATTTCTTTTGCTGTACAGAAGCTTTTCATTTTAATATAGTCTTAATAGTTTATTTTTGCTTTTGTTTTCCTTGCCTCACGGGACATATTTAAAAAAAATGTTGCTACAGCTGATGTCAGAGAAATTATTGCCTATGCGCTCTTCTAGGATTTTTATAGTTTCAGTTCTCACATTTAAGTCCTTAATCCATTTTAAGTTTATTTCTGTGTTTGGTGTAAGAAAGTGGTCCAGTTCATTCATTATGTAATCTTCCAGTTTTCCCGTTGCGTGTTCTCGCCTCTTTCGTCAAAAATTAATTGATGTTATAATTGTGGGTTTATTTCTGGGTTTTCTATTCTGTTCTATTGAAGTGTGCATCTATTTATATGCCAGTACCATACTGTTTTGATTACTACAGCTTTGCAATATAACTTGAAGTCCAGAATTGTGATACCTCCAGCTTTGCTTTTCCTTTTCAGGATGATTTGTCTATTTGGGGTCTTTTGTGGTTCCATACAAATTTTAGGATTTTTTCTTCTAATTCTTTGAAAAATACTGTTGATATTTTGATAGGGATTGTATTAAATCTGTACATGCCTTTCGGTAGTATAGACATTTTAAACAATATTTGTTCTTCCAAACCATGAGCATGAAATATCTTTCCATTTGTTTGTGTCATCTTCAATTTCTTTCATCAGTATTTTACAGATTTCAGAGTATGGATCTTTTACCTCTTTGGTTAAGTTTATTGCTAGGTATTTTATTATTTTTGGTGCAACCGTAAATGGAATTATTTTAATTTCTCTTTCTGCTACTTTATTATTAGTGTATAGAAATACAACAGATTTTTGTACATTGATTTTTTTATCCTGTGACTATCAAATTCATGTATCAGTTCTGGCAGTTTTTTTGGTAGAGTCTTTTGGGTTTTCTACAAAGAGTATCATGTCATCGGCAAATAGGGGAAGTTTTACTTCTTTCTTACCCATTTGGATTTTTTAAAATTTCTTTTTGTTATCTGATGACTGGCTAGAACTTCCAGCACTATGTTGAATTAAAGGAATGAAAGTTGAACACCTTTGTCTTGTTCTTGATCTTAGAGGAAAAGCTCTTAATTTTTCCCATTGAGTATGATGCTTACTGTGGGTTTTTCATATAAGGCCTTTATTAGGTTGAGATATGTTCCCTCTAAACCTACTTTGTTGAGGGTTTTAATCATGAATGGATATTGTGCTTTGTCAAATGCTTTTTCTTCACTTGTTGAAATAATCACATTGTTTTTATCCTTTCTCTTATTGTAATGATGTATCATATTGATTGTTTTGCAAATATTGAACCATGTTTGCATCCTGGGAGTAAATCCCACTTGATTGTATTGAATGATTTTTTTTAAATGTATTGTTGATTCAGTTTCTTAGTATTTTTTTTGAAGATTTTTGCATCTATGTTTATTAGAGATATTGGCCTGTAGTTCTCTTTTTTTGTAGTGTCTTTATCTTATTTTGGTGTCAGGGTAATGTGGCCTCATAGGATGGATTTGAAAGTTTTCTTTCCTCTTCTGTTTTTTGTAATAGTTTGAGAAGAGTAGGTATTAACTCTTTAAACGTTTGTTAGAATTTGTCTGTGAAGCCATCTGGATTTAGATATTTGTTTGTTAGGAGAATTTTAATTATTTCTTCAATTTTATTCCTGTAATCAGTCTTTTCAAATTTTCTGATTTTTCTTGCTTTAGTTTTGGTAGGCTGTATATGTCTAGAAATTTATCCATTTCTTCTAGGTTATCCAATGTGTTGGCATAATATTCTCTTACAATTTTTTGTATTGTTGTAGTGTCGCTTGTTATTTCTCCTCTTTGATTTGTGATTTTGTTTTTTCAAGTCCTCTCTCTCACTCTCTTTTTTCCTCTCTTTTGATGAGTCTGGTTAAAGTTTTATCAATTTTGTTGATATTTTCAAAGAACTAACTGCTGGTTTCATTGATCTTTGTTATTGTCTTTTTAGTTTCTGTATCATTTATTTCTGCTCTAATCTTTACTATTTCCTTCCTTCTGCTGGTTTTTTTTTGTTTTTGTTTTTTTGTTCTTTTTGTAGCCTGTTTAGATATAAGACTAGATTGTTTATTTGAGATTTTTCCTGTTTATTGAGGTAGGTCTATATTGCTCTAAACACCCCTCTTAGTACCACTTTCCTGCATCCCCAAAATTTTGAACCATTGTGTTTTCATTTTTCTTTCTTTCCATATAATTTTTGATTTTCTCTTTGATTTCTTAGTTGACCAATTTATTGTTTAGTAGCTTGGTATTTAACCTTGATGTATTTGTGCTCTCTTCAGATTTTTTTATTGCGGTTGATTTCTAGTTCCATAGTGTTGTGGTCACAAAAGATGCATGGGATGACTTTAATCTTTTTGAATGTGTGACTTGTTTTGTGGCCTAATATGTGATGTATTCTGGAGAATGTTCCATGTGCACTTGAAAAGAATATGTATTTTGCTGTTTTAGAATAGAATGTTCTGAATATATCTATTAGATCCATCTGCTCCAGTGTGTCATTCAAAACCACTATTTCCTTGTTAATTTTCTGTTTGGTTGATCATTGATGTAAATGGGATGGTAAAGTCCCCTACTATGATTGTATTATTATCAGTGGTTTTCTTCATGTGTGTTATTAGGCATTTTATGTGTTTGGTTGCTCTGATGTTGGGTGTATAAATATTTACAGTTGTTATACTTTCATGTTGAATTATGCCCTTTTTTATTATATAGTGTCCTTCTTTGTTCTTTTTTATAGTCTTTGCTCTAAAGTCTATTTAAAAAAATTTTTTTAACGTTTATTCACTTTTTGAGAGACAGAGACAGAGTGCGAACAGGGCAGGGGCAGAGAGAGAGGGAGACGCAGAATCAGAAGCAGGCTCCAGGCTCCAAGCTGTCAGCACAGAGCCCGATGAGGGGCTCAAACCCATGAACCATGAGATCATGACCAGAGCCGAAGTTGGATGCTTAACTGACTGAGCCACCCAGGCACCCCGATTTTTTTTCTTTTTGATATAAGTATTCATACCTCAACTTTCTTTTGACATCCATTTGCATGATAAGTATTTCTCCATCTCCTCCCTTTCCATCTGTGAGTGTCTTTGAGTCTGAGATGAATCTTTTGTAGGCAGCAGATAGATTTTTTTTTAATCCATTCTGTCACCCTGTCTTTTGATTGGAGCATTTAGTCCATTTATATTCAAAGTAATCATTGATAGATATGTATTGCCATTTTGTTACTTGTTTTGTGGTTGTTTTTGTAGTTTTTCTCTGACACTTGTTTCTCTTCTGTCTTTCATGGTTTGCTGACTTTCTTTAGTGATATACTTGGAATCCTTTTTCTTTACCATTAGGTTTGTATATAAGATATAGATATGCATAGAGCAGTCTGTATGAAGTTGATCGTTACTTAAGTTTGAACTCCTTATTTACTCTGTGGAAAACATTTTAAATAGAAATAGAAAATATTTTTTTAAAGTCTAGAATGAGGTTGCTTACATCTTCCGTGCCTCAATGTATTTCTCATTTCTCCACCATCTCCGTGAAGTCCAAATGCTAAATAAATAATTAAAGTTAGGAAGTAAGCATTTCCATACTTACTTTAATATCAAAAAATTTTGAAATATGCCTTGGCATTTTATAAGTTAGACTTGTTTTCTTTCGAGGAAAGAAAACCCTTTATTCCAATTTGACATTTTAAGATGCAGTATTTTTCTAGGAAATTATTCTTCCCTAAATTCAACTTAAATGCATTCTTTCTCTTTTCTAATTTATTTTCTTAATGCTCTGTATTCTACTAACATATACCCATTTCCTTACCAAAAGTTAGTCAAATAAGTTTTTTTTAAACCCCTTTGATTTTTTTTCTATACTTTTAGATTATCTCTAAAGTCTTGGGCCCCAAATATCAAAATTTATTCTTTCCAAACATCTTTGATTAGTACTATTAGCATCTATATTCAGATATACGTTAATTATAGAAATACCCCATTTTTGGGACAGGTGGCTCAGTCAGTTAAGTGTCTGACTCAGGTCACAATCTCGTGGTTCGTGGGTTCAAGCCCCATATGGGGCTCTGTGCTGGCAGGTCAGAGACTGGAGCCTGCTTCAGATTTTGTCTCCCTCTCTCTCTGCCCCTTTCTCACTCATGTCCTGTCTCTGACTCTCAAAAATAAATAAAAACATTAAAAAATTTTTTTAAAGGTGAAACAATAAAAAAGAAAAGAAATACCACATTTCCTCAATATAATTGTTACTTAAATTTTCCATATTCCTTACTAAATTTATTAATATTTTCTTGTAACATTTAATTTTCTTTGCAATTCTTAAAAAGAAAAAAATTCTGTACATGTACTTTTTTTACATCTTTTAATTTTAACCAAAGCACACTAGAGCTGAGAAAAAATATGATTTTTTCAAGCAAGGAAAAAGCATAGGTAGTCTTTATTTGTCATTGCTATTTATTACTTTTCCAAACAGTTAGCAGTTCATTTCTCTGTACCTTGGGCTATTTCTCAACTAAAATAGATTGTACTCTGATGTTTAGCAACTGCTTGTGATTCAACCCTTTGGTTCTAACATTAGAATTTTGGTGTTAACATTTGCTACATCATGATATTTTTAAGACCCAGGGCAAATCTTTAAAGGTGTTCCATGCAATTTTTTCCCTGTTGGTTGTATTTTCATTGTAAACCTTTTTTTGCTGTCGTTGCCAAATCCATCAAAATTATTAGTAAATTGCAAGTACAAACCTTCTTTAAAGATTTGTATGTTTGTTTAATAAATGTGTTATTCATGTATGTGTACATAATTAAAACAGTAGAACAAGACCTGGATATTATATCAGTGCTTTTCCTTAAAGTAATTGTGTGATCATTGACAACCCCCCTCAGTTTTCTAAATATTTCTTTTTAATCTTTAAAAATTCCATACAAAAAATACAAAAATGATCATGTATACCTTGATGGAATTTCACAAAGTGACTACACCTATGTAACCAGAACCCAACGGTGAAAATGTAATCAGCATCCCAGAAATCCTTGTGTCCACATTTAGTAAATGGCTCTCAAGGATAAACAATATTCTGACCTCTAGCCCAAAGGTTAATCTTGTTAATTAAGCCCTGAACTCCATATGATTGCAATCATAGCATATAGAATTTTTTACCTTCTGTCACTTTTTTCTTTTTTTCTCAAAGTTATCTTCCTAATATTTGTCCATACTGTTGCATATATTTGTGGCTTGTACCTTCTCTTCTATGTAGTATTTCCTTGTGTGACTGTATGCAGTGCATTTATCTGTTCTTAGAAGGGATTTGCTGCCAGGTGAACTAGGAAATCTTTTCCTACAATCAAGATCAAATTGTCAAACAAGATACTATATATATATATTTTTTTTTTTTTCTTACCCAGTACCAAATTACCACTAATTCAGAGTATACAGAGAGTATCAAAAGACATGACAAGTCTTTGAGGAGGTTCAAGACTGTCAGATCTACCTCCCAAAAGCTCTTCATCCCTTGCATTCAAACATGTTCTAGTTTGGATTTCACATAACAGTTTAAAGAATGCCTTTATAATAGATCTGTTTTGCGGTATAATTGTAAGGGAGTTTGATCAGACTATTTCTTTCCTTCTTAAATGTCTCCACTAAAGGGACACAATAGGTTACAAACTTGCATTTAACCTTCACTGTCTCTTGTCACTCAGAAAGATGTTATTTATTCATGCATTCTTTCATTCGTATGTTTTGTATATTTAGACACACAAATTGGTATGTTTTTATAAGTAATATGTTGTATGGATCAAGACATAATGTTTTACATTTAGATTTTCAATTGACCCAGCACCATTTATTGAAACAGAACTCTTGACTTAAATAAGGTGATCATATATGTGTTGGTTTGTTTCTATATTCTATATTCTGTGTTCATTATTTATTTTGTACTGTAATTACTTAGCACCATCACCATGCATTCTTACTGACTGTGGGTTTATGAAGTATTTGCAAGTGTATGTTTCTATTTTTAAAAATTCTTCAATATTGTTTTACTGATTTTCATTCCTTTGCATTAATTTGTAAATTTTAGAATCAGGTTGTCATTTTGCTCATAAATAAAAGATTTTTATTTGGGGTTGCATATTTCAATCCTATGTATTTTTCCTTTCTTCCTTATACTGACTAGGACCTTCAGTACAATACAGAATAGAAAGGATTATAGTGGGTATTATTTTTTTCATAATGTCAACATGAAAAGCTCTTAATATTTGACATCAAATATGATGTTAATTACCTATAGGTGTTTTGTAGTACCATTTATCAAGTTAAAGAAATTTTGTACTATTCTTACTTTGCTAAGTAATTTATTTGTTTTTAATCATGAATTGGTATAAAATTTTGTTAAATGATGTTCAGCTCCTCTTAAAATATACATGTTATTCTATTAACATGGTAAATAATATTGCTTTATGAATATTAACTTAGCTTGTCATTCCTGGGACATACTATACTTTCTCATAATTTATCATCATTTTTTGTGTATACTGTTTTGCTATATTTGATAATATTTTGTTTAGGCTTAATGTTTATGAGATAAATCTGTCATTTTCCTTTCCTGTCACATCTTATTCAGATATTGATTTCACAATCACTCTAGTCTTGTAACTTTTCAGAACTCTGGAAGTTCTTTCAAAACTAGTTGGAGTTTGTACATTTGTATTACTTTCTGTTTAAATATTTTAAAGAAGTCTCAGGGAAGCCATCTGATTCTAGGGTTGGATCACAGTTTTTAAACTACTAGTACTAATAGTATTAAATGTTGCCCTGTAACATAATGAGGGCATGTAATGAGGGCATAATGAGGGCAACATAATGAGGTCTTATTTTACTCCGGGAAAAGCACCAAAATGGGTTATCTTACTTTATCTGTACAGCAATTCTCTGAGGTATTACCAATATTTTAAAAATCATGGAATCAAAGTTTAAAGAGGACAAGCAACTTGTCCAAAGTTACATGGGTAGTTAATAAAAGAACACATTTTTATAAACTTTATCTGTCAAATGAAGAAGTTGAGTAGATCTCAAAAGTTCTCATCACAAGAAGAAAAGAAAAGTTGTAACTATGTGTGGTGACAGATGTTAACTGGACTTATTGTGGTGACCATTTTGCAGTATGTACGTATTGAATCATTATGTTGTATACCTGGAGCTAATATGAGATTATATGTCAGTTATATCTCAGTGAAAAAAATGATGACAAGGTGAAGTATTGACAGAGATAAGGAGGTATTAATCAAAGTAAAGAGGCAGGATAAAAAGGACAAGTCCACAGTATTTTGTATGAATTGCTAAAAAATGACTAAAGAAGACAATTTAGATGATGCAAACAGACTTTATTGAACACTTTAAGTGAACAGTCTTTATCCAGAGCACTGCAAAATGGGGCAGAAGGCAGGACACTTTTATAGGATACAGAATAAAGAACATGGAAGAGACAATAAAAAATAACTGATTTGCTGGGCCACATAATCTACCTTTTTTGGGGTGACACGGTATAAGGAAATAAGTATGGAGCCTAGAGTTGGCTTGGTGTTTGGGGACTGACTGACTGATATCCTGAATTTTTGGTCAAGTGGAGCATTTATAGGAACACCAAGGTTATATAAATTTTATTTTGCTGGCTTGGCACCCTGGGCAGAAGTAACTTCATCTTGGGCCTAGAAACTTATTTCAGTAGCACCTAATAGCATGGCTTCAAAATATATGAAGCAAGAATTGAGAGATCAAAAAGAAGTAATAAAGGGCACCTGGGTGGCTCAGCCCCTTACATGTTCGACTTTGGCTCAGGTCATGGTCTCACAGTTTGTGGGTTTGAGCCCTGCATGGAGCTCTGTGCTGACATCTCGGAACTTGGAACCTGTTTCAGATTCTTTGTCTCCCTCTCTCTCTGCCCCTTCCCCACTTGTGCTCCCCCCCTCTCTCTCTCAAAAATAAATCAACATTAAAAAGTTTTTAAAAAGTAGTAAAAAAAACCCACCCCAGTATCATATTTGGAGATGTTTACTCATCTTTTTCAACACCAGAACAACTAGACAGAAAGTAAATAGATATCAAAGAACTAAACATTAGTCAAACTGACCTAATTGGTACATATCTACTTAAAAATTGCAGAATACACATTATTTTCAAATGCATGTGGGGCATTTACCCAAATTGATGCTATCCTTAGCCATAAGGCAAATCTAAACAAATTTTACATGTTTGTTTGTCTGTTTATTTGTTTGTTTGTAAAGCAAGCTCTATGCCCAACAAGAGGCTTGAACTTACTACCCTGAGGTTAAGACTCACATGCTCTACTGACTGATCGAGGCAGGCACCCTTAAACAAATATTAAAGAATAAGGATTGCCCAATGGATGCACCTCCAGTTTTTGCTTCGGTATGTAAAGAGCTTGCAAATTATTACTCTTATCCTCACAAAAAGAAAAAACAACAACAGCAGAAGTTGAACATCTACATGTCTTCTGAGGTCCTTCTTCCATGATTCAGGGATAGTTACATATCTCAATTTTTGAGCACTGAGTTTTTGTTGCTACAGATTATCTTCCTTTCGTACAATTATAACTGAATGGTTGGTTTCACACAGGAAAATATTGAAGAACACTCTGAATTGGTGCCAACTACATTCATCTTCAGTCTTCTCAGTGTTTCTTAAAGAGATTGCTACCTGGAGAATTTCCTTTTCTCTTTTCCCATTGGCAATTTTAATTCTTCAGTTTCTTTGAGGGTTATATTCCATGATGTTTTAACTCTCAGTTTTAGCTGATATTCTGGCCCAATGACTTCACTTGGAATAAAATAATATTAGGTTGCAAAACCCTATCAGCTTATTATATTAAAATATGAAGACCCCCATGTATAGCCAAAATTACTCCTCTATTAATTTTCCCATTCTTATCAGTAAAATTGTCTTTCCACTTATGTACTTGAGAGTATTTTCTCCTGTTTCCTCTCCCTACTTCCTTAGCAGACTTTTTGCACCAATTATCTATGCCTTTATTATTTATTCAGCATATATGAATTCAAACCTTACTGTGTATTAACACTACACTAGATGTTTTGGATACATTCAAGAACAAAATAGACAAAGGAATGTGCTCTCTAGGTGGATACATTATAATGGGAAGGAGGAAACAAAACCAATAAATAATTAGAGCTAATAAAATATTAGAAGCTAGAAAGAAAAAGAAAGAAAGAATAGATCAATGTAATGGAAATCAGGGGTACTTAGAGAAGATAAGCTGGTTAAAACATTAAATAGAGTATTATGGTCAGCTCTCATTTCCCCTTAGTACCTAAGTAAGGTGTTTCAGTTTCTTCATTAATGAAATGATGTAGTTGTGTGATATCCAGGCTTTCTTCTGCCTTTAAAATTCTATGTAAGTCTATGTAAGTCATATAAAGTATAAGTCTATATAAGTCATAAGTGGGGGCGCCTGGGTGGCTCAGTCGGTTAAGCGTCCGACTTCAGCTCGGGTCACGATCTCACAGTCCGCGAGTTCAAGCCCCGCGTCGGGCTCTGGGCTGATGGCTCAGAGCCTGGAGCTTGCTTCCGATTCTGTGTCTCCCTCTCTCTCTGCCCCTCCCCCCTTCATGCTGTGTCTCTCTCTGTCTCAAAAATAAATAAAACGTTAAAAAAAAAAATTAAAAAAAAAAAAGTCATAAGTGATTATCATAATAAAAATATAGAAAAATTATTTTTATTTCTAGGATAATTATTCAAGTCTTAGCAACACCGTGATGTTTTTCACTCATGGCATTTCTTATTTCAGGAATAATTTCTAGTAACAGGAATAAACATTTAACAAGAGATTCCTAAGAGGAAAACTAACCTTCTAAGACTAAAACTCAGGGGAGTCACAATTAAGGACTTGGAATAATTAGTCTATTTCTCCAGTGCTGTCCACCTGTCATTCTTATTTTTTAGTCTCACTCTAAAGTTTAACCCTAAAAGTATTTGTTATTCCAGAAGTCATTATTATACTGTCTATATAACAAATGTTAGGTAACAAATAATTCATCTTGTAAAGTAGAAGCACCTTTTAATTCGCCCCCCCTTCCCATATCTCAGCAACTTAATTGCAGTGAGTCATGAGCTGAGTCCGTTTTTATTTTATTTATTTTATGTATTATTTTTGCCTGCTTGCAGTAGTGCTGATGTGCCACAGAACTGTGACTACAACTTCTACCATAATTGATGGGAACAAATTCTTCTGGGATGTATTAATACAGTTGCAGGCAGTGAGGCAAGCAGTGAATGGAAAGTAAATGGGTTCGGGAGCTCTAGAGACATCGATGTTGCTGGAGGCAGGGAGGTAGGCAGCCACTAATAACTACAACTGCACAGTGGGAAGAGAGCATGCACTAGGTTTGTTTCGCTAATCATTATATATAATGTGCACTTGGCAGTTATGATCAAATGTTGCTTTCCCAAACCAATTAGCGTTCTGTGTGGTGCTAAGTAGTGCACATATAGCTGCTAGCTGTAATGATCACTTCACCTTTGATTTTAAGCACCCATGTTATGGATACAGATTTTCTCTGGGGTTTTGAAGACAAAAGAATTTTTTTTCTTGAATACTTTTTGCAAAGACCAAGATTCCATTTCATTTGAAAGTGTAAGACTAACCCTCTCTGTTTCTTAATTAGGAACTCTAAACTTGGACTCACATAATTTTAGTTCTGATTAAAATATTTAATTTTGCTGATTAGACGCTACTCTAGAGAGAATGAATGAATGACTTGCCCAAGGTCCAAATCTGCTTACTGGCAGCATTCGGATAAAAGCAAATTATTAGGTTCAGCATGGTTGGACCTACCAGCAATTCAGTAAAATATACTGAGTGCTTATGGTGTGTTAGGCATCATGCTCAAGGGTAGGGATATGAAGACACATTTGATTAACACTCAGGAATATACACACAAATTATTTCAAGGTGTGTGTGTATTATTTTCTAGTGACATAAAGAAAGTGGGAGCAAAAAGGAGGGGATTGTTAATTGTGATTAGTGGCGGAAAACAGAGGAAGTATCTACAGGCAGTATCAGGCATTCCTGAGAGGAAAAGCAGGACACCTGCTACAGCAGAAGCTACAGCATCTTTGCAGGGCATGGTGGAACAGTGTAGAAGTCACTGACCCAGATATGCCTATACTCATAACCATTGTGCAATGTGCTCATACTACGAGTTTCACAAGTATTTAAAGCTGCAATTCTCCTGCCTGCAATTTGCATTGGTCCCATAGTATAGTGAAGAGATAGAAGACTTACTTAGCTTTTATATGAAATCTTTAGATATTAAATCCATCTTATTTTCATACCTCCAGAAATAAGTATATTCTATGCTTTTATCATTGTAAAGGCCACTTTACTAAATAATAAAAAAAGAAAGGCATTTTGTTTCATTCATGGCTTTCCTACCCTTGACTTTTCAATGAATTGATGACTTTTATGGCTGTCCATATAGTCTTGGTTTTGATACTGAAGATAGCATCTATCAGTGGTCTTACATGGATGATTGAATAGAAATGCCCTTGTAATTTCAAATATTTAGCAATGATTTCTTAAAAGAGCTATTTCTTTGTAAATAAAGAAGGCATGAAGTTAGCTCACATGTCCAGCTAAAAAAAATTTAATGACTCCACCACCATATGGCATCTTCCTAGAGAGTCAGCAGTCACACTAAGCATAAAAAAAATCACTGCACCACAGTGTCTGATGTGGATTGCAGCCTCCTGTGGAAATACTCAAGGAGTATTCAATTTTTGTGTCGATTTTCAGCAGGCATTTTGATGAATATGAATGCAATAGAAATATCTGAATCTGTGTATGAATCAAATATAAACCAAATATTAACTGCTTCCCAAGAGGAAACACTTTGATTTCTTTTTACTTTTTTATTTCTGCCTGGTCATTTCTTGAGGCATCAGATATCAAACTGGCTTAGTGCTGGCATCTCATTCTCCTGGGGAGGAAAGAAAAGTTCAGGGAACACATACAAATAAAATAAAAATGAAAGTATCTTAAAGGTGTTACTTATTGAAAAGCCCACTATAAAGTTTACTATCTTCAAAAGAACTGATAAAAGAAGGTTTTATTTGCAGGAGATACGTTATAATTATATGCAGAGTGAGGCAGTCATGAAACAATACTAAACATTCTTCACATATCAAGTGTATTCTTCTCAAAATAATTGTAATGCTAAAGATTATGCCTGATTGAAATGTTAAAGAATCATCAGATCTCATGTAAACATCTCAGAGGTTATGGAATACCATTCTTTAGTCCTTCTTTGGGGAAAAAAAAGAAAATAAGCTGGGCATATTAACATAGAGAAAGAGGAAATAAAAAGAAAACACGAAGGTTATACAGTTGTTACTTTCCTTTCATGGACCTTGTAGGGCCAGAATTTTTATCAACTGCTAATTTGTGCACAATGGGTTCATTAAGTGCTATGATCAAATTTTAAAAGAATCTCTCTTTACAACATGATATTTAAAAACCTGATAGGGTGCCTTTAGACCGTAAGTCCTTAGGGACAAATGATTTCTTTCAAATGAACGATTCCATGAAAAATACCTAGGGATACAGTTCTCTGGTCATAATTGACCAACAACAGTTTTAAGAGATGAAGTCCTGGCTTGTATTTTTTTCCTTTAAACAATGCCAATCTTTATAGAAAGAGAATAATTACGCATGTTCTCTTTATAGAAAGAGAATAAGTACAAGTGCTCAATTTTTTCCTAATTGACAATAAATAAATAAATAAATAAATAAATAAATAAATAAATAGAATAAAATAACACACTTAATGTGGAAAGAGTTAACATGTGGTATAGAACCTGAGTAGGAAAACCCAGGACTAGATGAGGATTTATGAATAGAGATTTGAATTTCTCATGTGAAAAATGAATGATTACATCAAATGAACTTGTTATTTTATGTTACATGGCATTGATTCTTATAAACCATAACTGTTTTACATTTTTTTCATAAAACAATGTCTTGAATATAGTAGATATAAAATACATTCTGTGAATGAGTCAACAGGATGCTCTTTTTTAAGTAACTATGGTTTCTTTTTTAAAAATTTTTAATATGAAATTCATTGTCAAATTGGTTTCCATACAACACCCAGTGCTCATCCCAACAGGTGCCCTCCTCAATGTCCATCACCCATCCTCCCCTCCCTCCTACTCCCCATCAACCCTCAGTTTATTCTCAGTTTTTAAGAGTCTCTTGTGCTTTGGCTCCCTCCCTCTCTAACTTTTTTTTTCCTTGCCCTCCCGCATGGTCTTCTGCTAAATTTCTCAGGATCCACATAAGGTTGAAAACATATGGTATCTGTCTTTCTCTGTATAACTTACTTCACTTAGTGTAAGACTCTCCAGTTCCATCCACGTTGCTACAAAAGGCCATATTTCATTCTTTCTCATTGCCAAGTAGTATTCCATTGTGTATATAAACCACAATTTCTTTATCCATTCATTGGCTCTTTCCATAATTTGGCTATTGTTGAAAGTGCTTCTATAAACATTGGGGTACAAGTGCCCCTATGCATCAGCACTCCTGTATCCCTTGGGTAAATTCCTAGCAGTGCTACTGCTGGGTCATAGGGTAGGTCTATTTTTAATTTTCTGAGGAACTTCCACACTGTTTTCCAGAGCAGCTGCACCAGTTTGCATTCCCACCAACAGTGCAAGAGGGTTCCCATTTCTCCACATCCTCGCCAGAATCTATAGTCTCCTGATTTGTTCATTTTAGCCACTCTGACTGGTGTGAGGTGATGTCTCAGTGTGGTTTTGATTTGTATTTCACTGATGAGGAGCGACGTTGAGCATCTTTTCATGTGCCTGTTGGCCATCCGGATGTCTTCTTTAGAGAAGTGTCTATTCATGTTTTCTGCCCATTTCTTCACTGGATTAATTGTTTTTTGGGTGTGGAGTTTGGTGAGCTCTTTATAGATTTTGGATACTAGCCCTTTGTCCGATATGTCATTTGCAAATATCTTTTCCCATTTCATCGGTTGCCTTTTAGTTTTGTTGATTGTTTCCTTTGCAGTGCAGGAGCTTTTTATCTTGATGAGGTCCCAATAGTTCATTTTTGCTTTTAATTCGTTTGCCTTTGGGGATGTGTCAAGTAAGAAATTGCTGCGGCTGAGGTCAGAGAGATTTTTTTCCTGCTTTCTCCTCTAGGGTTTTGATGGTTTCTTTCCCTGTCTCACATTCAGGTCCTTCATCCGTTTTGAGTTTATTTTTGTGAATGGTGTAAGAAAGTGCTCTAGTTTCATCCTTCTGCATGTTGCTGTCCGGTTCTCCCAGCACCATTTGTTAAAGACACTGTCTTTTTTCCATTGGATATTCTTTCCTGCTTTGTCAAAGATGAGTTGGCCATACTTTTGTGGGTCTAGTCCTGGGGTTTCTATTCTATTCCATTGGTCTATGTGTCTCGTTTTTTTTGTTTTTTTGTTTTTTTTTTTGCCAATACCATGCTGTCTTGATGATGACAGCTTTGTAGTAGAGGCTGAAGTCTGGGATTGTGATGCTTCCTACTTTGGTCTTCTTCATTATTACTTTGGCTCTTTGGGGTCTTTTGTGGTTCCATACAAATTTTAGGATTGATTGTTCTAGCTTTGAGAAGAATGCTGGTGCAATTTTGATTGTGATTGCACTGAATGTGTAGATTGCTTTGGGTAGTATTGACATTTTAACAACATTTATTCTTCCAATCCATGAGCACAGAATGTTTTTCCATTTCTTTGTATCTCCAATTTCCTTCATAAGCTTTCTATAGTTTTTAGCATACAGATCTTTTACATCTTTGGGTAGGTTTATTCCTAGGTATTTTATGCTTCTTGGTGCAATTGTGAATGGGATCAGTTTCTTTATTTGTCTTTCTGTTGCTTTATTATTAGTGTATAAGAATGCAACTGATTTCTGTACATTGATTTTGTATACTGGGACTTTGCTGAATGCATGTATCAGTTCTAGCAGACTTTCGTAGAGTCTATTGGGTTTTCCATGTATAATATCATGTCATCTGCAAAAAGTGAAAGCTTGACTTCATCTTTGCTACTTTTGATGGCTTTGATTTCCTTTTGTTGTCTGGATGCTGTTGTTGGTGATGCTAGAACTTCCAACACTATGTTAAACAATAGCAGTGAGAGTGGACATCCCTGTCGTGTTCCTGATTTCAGGGGAAAAGCTCTCAGTTTTTCCCTGTTGAGGATGATGTTAGCTGTGGGCTTTTCATAAATAGCTTTTATGATCTTTAAGTATGTTCCTTCTATCCCAACTTTCTCGAGGGTTTTTATTAAGAAAGGATGCTGAATTTTGTCAAATGCTTTTTCTGCATTGATTGACAGGATCATATGGTTCTTATCTTTTCTTTTATTAATGTGATGTATCACATTGATTGATTTGCGAATGTTGAACCAGCCCTGCAGCCCAGGAATGAATCCCACTTGATCACGGTGAATAATTCTTTTTGTAAGCTGTTGAATTCGATTTGCTAGTATCTTACTGAGAATTTTTGCATCCATATTCATCAGGGATATTGGCCTGTAGATCTCTTTTTTTTACTGGGTCTGTCTGGTTTAGGAATCAAAGTAACGCTGGCTTCATAGAATGAGTCTGGAAGTTTTCCTTTCCTTTCTATTTTTTGGAACAGCTTGAGAAGGACAGGTATTATCTCTGCTTTAAATGTCTGGTAGAATTCCCCAGGGAAGCTCTCTGGTCCGGGACTCACTTGTTGGGAGATTTTTGATAACTGATTCAATTTCTTTGCTGGTTATGGGTCTATTCAAGTTTTCTATTTCTTCCTGTTTGAGTTTTGGAAGTGGTGGGTGCTTAGGAATTTGTCCATTTCTTCCAGGTTGTCCAGTTTGTTGGCATATAATTTTTCATAGTATTCCCTGATAATTGCTTGTGTTTCTGAAGGATTGGTTGTAATAATTCCATTTTCCTTCATGATATTATCTATTTGGGTCATCTCTCTTTTCTTTTTGGGAAGCCTGGCTAGAGTTTTATCAATTTTGTTTATTCTTTCAAAAAAACCAACTTTTGGGGGCGCCTGGGTGGCGCAGTCGGTTAAGCGTCCGACTTCAGCCAGGTCACGATCTCGCGGTCTGTGAGTTTGAGCCCCGCATCGGGCTCTGGGCTGATGGCTCGGAGCCTGGAGCCTGTTTCCGATTCTGTGTCTCCCTCTCTCTCTGCCCCTCCCCCGTTCATGCTCTGTCTCTCTCTGTCCCAAAAATAAATTAAAAAAAAAAAAAAAAAAAAACGTTGAAAAAAACCAACTTTTGGTTTCATTGATCTGCTCTACAGTTTTTTTAGATTCTATATTATTTATTTCTGCTCTGATCTTTATTATTTCTCTTCTTCTGCTGGGTTTGGGGTGTCTTTGCTGTTCAGCTTCTATTTCCTTTAGGTGTGCTGTTAGATTTTGTATTTGGGATTTTTCTTGTTTCTTGAGATAGGCCTGGGTTGCAATGTGTTTTCCTTGCAGGACTGCCTTTGCTGCTACCCAAAGCATTTGGATTGTTGTATTTTCATTTTCATTTGCTTCCATATATTTTTTAATTTCTTCTCTAATTGCCTGGCTGACCCATTCATTCTTTAATAGGGTGTCGTTTAACCTCCATTCTTTTGGAAGTTTTCCACTTTTCCTATGGTTGATTTCAAGCTTCATAGCATTGTGGTCTGAAAGTGCGCATGGTATGATCTCAATTCTTGTATACTTATGAAGGGCTGTTTTGTGACCCAGTATGTGATCTATCTTGGAGAATGTTCCATGTGCACTCGAGAAGAAAGTATATTCTGTTGCTTTGGGATGGAGAGTTCTAAATATATCTGTCAAGTCCATCTGATCCAATGTATCATTCAGGGCCTTTGTTTCTTTATTGATCCTGTGTCTAGATGATCTATCCATTGGTGTAAGTGGAGTATTAAAGTCCCCTGCAATTACCACATTCTTATCAATAAGGTTGCTTATGTTTGTGATTAATTGTTTTATATATTTGGGGGCTTCTGTATTTGATGCATAGACATTTATAATTGTTAGCTCTTCCTGATGGATAGACCATGTAATTATTATACATTGCCCTTCTTCATCTCTTGTTACAACCTTTAATTTAAAGTCTAGTTTGTCTGATATAAGTATGGCTACTCCAGCTTTCTTTTGGCTTCCATTAGCATGATAGATAGTTCTCCATTACCTCACTTTCAATCTGAATGTGTCCTGAGGTCTAAAATGAGTCTCTTGTAGACCGCAAATAGATGGGTCTTGTTTTTTTATCCATTCTGATACCCTATGTCTTTTGATTGGAGCATTTAGTCTATTTACATTCAGTGTTATTATTGAAAGATATGGGTTTAGAGTCATTGTGATGTATGTAGGTTTCATGGTTGTAGTGATGTCTCTGGTACTTTGTGCTCCTTGAAACATTTCACTCACAGAGTCCCTCTTAGGATCTCTTGTAGGGCTGGTTTAGTGGTGATGAATTCCTTCAGTTTTTGTTTGTTTGGGAAGACCTTTATCTCTCCTTCTATTCTGAATGACAGACTTGCTGGATAAACCATTCTTGGCTACATATTTTTTTCTGTTCATCACATTGAAGATTTCCTGCCATTCCTTTCTGGCCTGCCAATTTTCAGTAGATAGGTATGCCACTACTCTTATGGGTGTCCCTTTGTAAGTTAGAGCCTGTTTATCCCTAGCTGCTTTCAGAATTTTCTCTTTATCCTTGTATTTTGCCAGTTTCACTATGATATGTCGTGCAGAAGATCGATTCAAGTTATATCTGAAGGGAGTTCTCTGTTCCTCTTGGATTTCAATGCCTTTTTCCTTCCCCAGATCAGGGAAGTTCTCAGCTATGATTTGTTGAAGTACACCTTCAGCCCCTTTCTCTCTCTCTTCTTCTTCTGGAATTCCTATGATACAAATATTGTTCTGTTTGATTGCATCACATAGTTCTCTAATTCTCACCTCCTACTCCTGGATTTTTTATCTCTCTTTTTCTCAGCTTCCTCTTTTTCCATAATTTTATCTTCTAATTCACCTATTCTCTCCTCTGCCTCTTCAATCCGTGCTATGGCCACTTCCATTTTATTTTGAACCTCATTTATAGCATTTTTTAGCTCCTCATGACTATTTCTTAGTCCCTTGATCTCTGTAGCAATAGATTTTCTGCTGTCCTCTATGCTTTTTTCAGCCCAGTGATTAATTTCATGACTATTATTCTAAATTCTTGTTCTTTTATATTGCTTAAATTGTTTTTGATCGATTCATTAGTTGTCGCTACTTCCTGGAGTTTCTTTTGAGGATAATTCTTCCATTTCATCATTTTGGGTAGTCCCTGTGGTGGTTCCAAACTGAAGGGCACTTCCCTTGTGCTGTCTGGAGTAACTTGTGTTGGTGGGCGGGGCTGCAGTCAGACCCGATGTCTGCCCCCAGCCCACTGCTGGGGCCACAGTCAGACTGGTGTGTACTTTATCTTCCCCTCTCCCAGGGGCAGGACTCACCGTGGAGTGGTCTGGCCCTTGTCTAGGCTATTTGCACACTGCCAGGCTTGTGGTGCTGCTTCGATGGGATCTGGCATATTAGTCGGGATGGATCTGCAAGGTGCACAGGGGCAGGAGGGGCAGGCTTAGCTCGCTTTGCTGTCTGTGGTCCCCTGTGGAAGGCGCCCTGCAGCACCAGGAGGGTGGTAGGCCTGTTGGAGGGATGGATCCACAGAAGCACAGCGTTGGGCATTTTCAAGGTGTTAGCATGTTCGGCGACGGGAAATGGTTCCCTTTGGAATTTCGGCTGGGGGATGGGAGAGGGAGATGGTGCTTGCCAGCGCCTTTGTTCCCCTGCCAAGCTCAGCTCTGTCTTATAGGGCTCAACAACTCTCCCTCCCAGTGTCCTCTTGCCCTCCCTGCTGAGAGCAGAGCTTTTGACTTTTAACATTCCAGATGTTAAGTCCCACTGGCTGTCAGAACTCACAGAGTCCGGCCCCTCTGCTTTTGCAAGCCAGACTTTGGGGGCTTTGCCTTGCCAGGCGGGCTGCCCCTCCACCACCCTGGCTCCCTCCTGCCAGTCCGTGTAGTGCACACCGCCTCTCCGCCCTTCCTACCCTCTTCCATAGGCCTTGTGTCTAGGTTGGATGCAGAGAGTCTGTTCTGCTAGCTGTCCGGTGGTTTTCTGGGTTATTTAGGCAGATGTGGGTGGAATCTAAGCGATCAGCAGGAAGAGGTGAGCCCAGCGTCCTCCTACCCACCATCTTCCGATTGCTCCCCACTATGGTTTCTTATATACACTTGTTAAAATGCACTAACTACATATTCTATTTATTAAAATTCTTTATTTAACATTTTTATGTGCTCCAAGTGCCTTATCTTGACTTAAGAAAGGCAAGTTGTATGCACATCATACTTATCTTTACTTGTATATTAATTATATGGGATCCTATGCTTTCTAATAATGATAGTTTTCCTTTATTATTTTTCACAAGAGCGATGTTACACTGAACAGATGGCATCAGGCAAGAAGATAGTAAATTCCTTTTGAGATTTGTTCTTCTGTCTGTAGTAGTTTGAGTGGTGCTCCTTCAAAAGCGGAGCCCATAAATGTGACCTCCTTTAGAAAAAAGATCTTTGCAGATAGAATTTAGGTGAAGATTTTGAGACGGGAATATGCTGGATTAATTAGGCCAGGCTCTCAATCCAACAGGCATGCTTAGAAAAAAGGATAGAGAAGACACAGAGGAGAAGGTCATGTGAAAATGGAGACAGAGACTAGGGTGATGCACCCCAAGGAACTCTGGAGTTAACAGAAGCTGGAACAGGCAAGGCAGGATTCTCTTTTAGAGTCCCCAGAATGAGTAGAGCTCTGCTGAGATCTTGATGTCAGATTTCTGGTTCCCAGATCTGTCCTGGGAAACTGATACATATCATTATCATTGCCTTAAAGACAACAAAAACAAAAACAAAAAACAAAACAAAACAAAAACCCTAGGACTAATACATAGAGGGATGAATCAGAACTGTATGGCACCCTCTAACTGGGTATCCAAGGCAATATGAGAAGTGACTATTTACAAAGTTGTGATCGGGGTGTAAGGAAGCCACAAGGTGCTAGCTTGATGAGGGTACCTTTATTAGTTTGCTGGGGCTACCATAACAAAATACTACAAATTGGGTGGTTTGGGGGGCACCTGGGTGGCTCAATCAGTTAAGCTTTTGACTTTGGCTCAGGTCATGGTCTCAGGGGTTGTGAATTTGAGCCTGGGATCGGGCTCTATACTGACACCTGGAACCTGGAGCATGCTTCGGATTCTGTGCTTCCCTCTCTGCCTCTCCCCTGCTTGCATTCTGTCTCCCCCTCCCCCCAAAATAAATAAACATTAGAAAAAAACTTAAAAAAATCTCACTTCTTATGGAATTATTTTTCACAGTTTTGATTGAAATATACATGTACATGTGTTTATAAGCACTATGTATTTTAAAACATCATGCAAGTTGTCAGATATTGTAAAATTTAAATGCAGACTAGTTAGCAGGGTTCTACTTCTGGTATTCAAAATGCATTTGGGGCACCTGGATGGTTCAGTTAGTTGAGGGTCCCACTCTTAATTTTGGCTCAGGTCATGATCCCAGGGTCGTGGTATGGAGCTTGATGCTGAGTGTGGAGCGTGCTTAAGATTCTCTCTCTCTCTCTGCCGTTCTCCCCTGCTCATGTTCTCTGTCTGTCTCTAAAATATTTTTTTTAAAAAACCAAAATAAAAAACAAAATGCATTTGAATACACTTTAAACTTTCTATACTCTAGTTGTCTTATTTGTGAAGTGGAAAGATTATTGATATGCAAGAACCTAATAAAACTATTATGGGATATTGTTTTAATAAAACTAGGGCTGGAGAAATGCTTTTTGTGATTGTAGCATATTTATAGTATATCTTCACCACCCAGCAGTAACTGATATTTGATCAATATTTACTTAACTGAATTAACCCACAAATAAACATCTTCTCATTTTCCTATGTATATAAATAAGCCACTGTTATGTATTCTGGGAAACTTAGTATTGGGGGGTAAATATTTGGACTTTTTGTTAACCTGGTCTTTTCCCTCATGGGCCCCTTTAGTCATTTTATATTAAAATTATTCAGACAAAATCAATGAAAAAATTTTTCTACAAACTGCCTCAGTTTCATATGTATGTTGAATTTTTGGTTATATTTGACAAGAAAACACAACTACTTTGGGTGGAAAGTTGTGAGAAATGTTCTAGACATTTGATTTCTACATTAAAAACAAACAACGACATCCTTGAAAATAATTAAATTAATGACTGTATATGTTTTGATATATTTTATGAAGGATAGACAACTTGAAAAAATTATATGTAATTATGATGTGTGACAAACTTCACTAGCAAACATTTATGGAAAAAAAATAGAATTGAAAAAGCAGTTGAATTTACTTCACGAAATAAAAATATATGCAGCTTCTGAAAAGACAGTCACCACTAGAGGGTGCTGCTGCTCTATTTCAAACCAACTTGTAGCCATAATAAATATGGAAGATTTAAAACCTAGGAATTCAATGTAGCAAATTTGGATTGTGATATGAAATGCTCTAAAAGAAGAATAATAAATTTGCTACAGTTAATATTATTTATCAGACAATTTAAAAACTATGAGCACTTAAATTGGCACTTCCATCAAACTAATTTTACTAGTCTTTGAGATGTACATTTAGGAAAAAAAATACATGTAAAGAAAAAGATATTAATGGCACTCCATAGTAGCTTTGCTTAGATAAATCCTGTTATATATTCCATCGTAAAGATTTCTACTCCTCATAATGTAAGATAATGGCAATAATAACTTACCTGCAAAGACTGGTTTTCCTCTGAAGTGCTATGCTGTATTTATAGATACACAATATATCTTCATTACATAGTAGATATTAATGTTTACATCCCAAAGTGAGAAGGTAAAGACCGGTAGTCTAATTCCCAATTCAAAAGGAAAGAATTTTGGGTGCCTGGGTGCCTCATTTGGTTGAGCATCTGACTCTTGATTTCAGTTCACGTCATGATCCTAGGGTTGTGGGAGTGAGACCTGCATGGGCCTCTGTGCTGAGTGTGGAGCCTGCTTGAGATTCTTTCTCTTTCTCTCTCTGCCCCTCTCCCCTGCTTGTTCTCTCTCTTTCTCTCTCTTTCTCTCTCTCAAAAAAAATTAATAAATAAAAGGAAAGACATTGAAATACAGAATGTCATTGCTTGTCTAAGTCACAGAGGAGTTGAGGAGGGAATATGCATGCATGTATCACACACAAGTGTAAAAATGGAGATAAAAATATTATTTTTATAAAATTAAAAGAAAAATAAGAAAAATTAAATAATGGATTATATACACATATATAACTCACAAAATTTTAGAGAGAAAAATGAAAGTTCATTATTACATGTCTTATTACAAGTAAGTATTATGGTCTTCAATAAAATCAATAAAAATACTAAGCTTACTACGAATTAAAAAACAAATGGCTAATATAGATATATAAGACACATTTTCTGAAGTAGAAGAAATGAAAAAAGTCGAAGAGATATATGTCAAAATAGCATGCATTGCATGGTTTATACAAAAAATATGCAGACTATTGTATATACAGATTTTAGAAGATCATTGTGTGTTGCAGGACAATAAATACTCTATGGAGAGGACAGAAATGTGAAGTTGGTCTTGAAATTTGAGAAAAAATTCAGATAGGCGGTGAGGATGTTATAACATGGGAAAAGACTCAGAGATCTCAGTGGTCCAGACATATACAGATGTCAGTGAATATAAAGATCTGTCCATTTTGGTGAATTGGAGTAGGAAGGAGTAATTGGAGGGCTCTAGAAAGATTGGGATATATTGTGTGTAATTTTGAATTCTAGGCTTAGATGCTTTGATTTGATCCAAAGTATTTAAATCAGATGTGTAGCATGATCAAACAGCATTTAGAAAGACCCATCTGTTTGCAAGATAGATTCATATGAAGAGAAACCTTAGTGATAGAAGACCTTTGAAGAATCTGTTTCATAGAACAAACTTGAGCCTTAATTAGGACAGTGGTGACGCCCATAGAAAAAAAGAAAGGGCTAAAATAGAAGTCATTCAGAAACAGGAAACAGTATGGATTTTGGTTGATTAAATGTGGAGGTCTCAGAAGGCAGAGATGAGAAACAGTCATGAGAATTTAAGCCCAGAGGACATGAAACAAAAGGAAGAGGAAGTAGATTTTTACCAAAGAGAAAAGAGAAAAATCTGTTCAGTTTTAGATATGTTAAAATGTCTTTCATTGATTAAATATAATGATTCTCCTCAGAGATGCAAGACAGAGCTGGAGAATGAGTTAGATTATGAGTATAGATGTAATAGTTATATTTAGAAATGCTAACTTAACCAGAAGGAAGAGATACATTTCTGAGGAAAAGGAAAAGAAGAAATAGGGGATGAAAGGCTAAAATTGTGTTAATCCACCTTTAATAGAGAAATAATAATCACCATTGAAAATTCAACATTATCATCTGAGATGGGCATGGGAGAGGAGAAATCAGTTTATCAGAGACAAAAAAATGAGAAATTTCCTCCTGTAAAACTCTAAAATTAGGTCAAGAGGGATGGGGAAAATATCATGGAGTTAAGTAATTAAGAATAGGTCAATGCCGTATTGGAAAATGTTTCATCAAACTGATAGAAATAGAAGAAAGATGTTGATGAGTTTAGAATGGAGAGGAGGGGAATTATAAGCTGGAGTAAATCACTGTTTAAAAACATAGGACGTGAAATGACATCAAATAGGAAATTAGGAACAGAGCATCAGCTATTAAGTTTCAATATTGCCTTATATATAATATTAGGAAATATATGTTACTTAGGAAATACTGTTACAATATTTAGGGAAGAATGTTGCATGCTTGCAGACAAACAGGAAAGAGAGAGAAGGAAGAGGAAAGAAAGATCTAAAATAAAGGGAGAATAATTGAAGGACAGAGTGTCAGGGGAGTCAGAAAGGAGCCTGGGGAGAGGGCTGAAGCAATAGCCTTGGAAAGCTATGATAATACACATTGTGATGAGGCTGAAGAGGTATGTTGGATGATGGGTTTAGACAGGGATATTCTTAGCTATCTCAAATCTATTTTGAAATTATATACGGGACAAGTCAATCAATAAAAACCAGGACTGCTTCAGTCATCTCTGTGTCGTGGGAGATGAGATGACACTAAACTAAGGTGGGGTTGGGGGGCAGAAATAACTGCCTACCTCACAGTTGAAGACTGTATGGTTGATGTGCCTATTTAAATCCAAGAACAAATGGAAAGCACACTGAGCCTTCTGTAATCCTGAAATGAGTTTCCACGCAAGAACATGTTGACCAATGATCTAAACCCACCTGTGTTTGTCATTTTAGCCTTATGGGCTTCTATTTTTAAAAAGGAAATTTCCGGGGCGCCTGGGTGGCTCAATCGGTTGAGCGTCCGACTTTGGCTCACGTCATGATCTCACCGTTTGTTAGTTCCAGCCCCGTGTCGGGCTCTGGTGCTGACAGCTCAGAGCCTGGAGCCTGCTTCAGATTCTGTGTCCCCCTTTCTCTCCGCCCCTCCCCTGCTTGTGCTCTGTCTCTATCTTTCAAAAATGAATTCACATAAAAAAAAATAAAAAAAAAAGGAAATTTCCATTTCTAAAAGCCAGACATTAGGGGCGCCTGGGTGGCGCAGTCGGTTAAGCGTCCGACTTCAGCCAGGTCACGATCTCACGGTCCGTGAGTTCGAGCCCCGCGTCAGGCTCTGGGCTGATGGCTCGGAGCCTGGAGCCTGTTTCCGATTCTGTGTCTCCCTCTCTCTCTGCCCCTCCCCCGTTCATGCTCTGTCTCTCTCTGTCCCAAAAATAAAATAAAAAACGTTGAAAAAAAAAATTAAAAAAAAAAAAAAAAAAAAGCCAGACATTAAAAAGTCTGAGGTATTCTGTAATTCAGGAACAACAAAGCTACAAAACTCCTGGTTGTATTTGATCATGACCCAGTGAAGAACTGTGGGCGAGATTTCCTGCCTGTCAAAGTTTCTCTCCTTGTGCCCATCTGGATGCAGACCCTGTGACCTTGCTCTGCTCTTTGCTTCCTTTGAGTTTTCAGATTCCTGACTACCTGCTCAGCCTTTCACTCACCCAGCATCTTTTCTAGGGACTATTTACCTGTGTACTTTTGATCCCCAAACTGCCTGTCTAGCTGATTGACTACCCTGCTCTGACCTCCTGTACCTAAATTGTTGTTGATCAAATATTGCTTCCTTCGGTGCTAAATTACCTCCACCAACTTGGTGTAGGATATGTTGATGCATATAGAATGCCCATCTCAACTCCTGTACTGTATATTCATCTTCAAGCTTTGCTCAGCCTTTCCTAATTCTGATTTCATCATTCTCCTTCAGAAAAATCCTTTCCCCCAAGTATGAGCAGAATGGCAATTGAATATGGTGACAATAGGTTTTTAATCCTGGGTACTGGAAGAAATTACGATGGCATCAAATGGGTAGGAACAGTGCAAAAGGTAACCAGCTTGCTTGTGGACTTATTTTATTTCTGATTATAATAGATGTATTACATTATCTAATTTACATTGAATGCTCACCAGATTTAAGGTATATTTGCTACTGTTTCACCATCAGGGAGAAAACTCACCATATGATTCCATTATAATGTATTAACTATTAGCCAGTTCTGGATACTGAAGTTCTATTTTAGATTTTGTTTAATTTTATATTTTTAATTTACATCCAAATTAGTTAGCATATGGTGCAACAATGGTTTCAGGAGTAGATTCCTTAGTGTCCCTTACCCATTTAGCCCATCCCCCCTCCCACAACCCCTCCAGTAACCCTCACTTTGTTCTCCATATTTATGAGTCACTTCTGTTTTGACCCCCTCCCTGTTTTTATATTATTTTTGCTTCCTTTCCCTTATGTTCATCTGTTCTGTGTCTTAAAGTCCTCATATGAGTCAAGTCATATGATACTTGTCTTTCTCTGACTAATTTCGCTTAGCATAATACCCTCCAGTTCCATCCATGTAGTTGCAAATGGCAAGATTTCATTCTTTTTGATTGACGAGTAATACTCCGTTGTAGATATATACCACATCTTCTTTATCCATTCATCCATCGATGGACATTTGGGCTCTTTCCATACTTTGGCTATTGTTGATAGTGCTGCTATAAACATGGGGTGCATATGTCCCTTTGAAACAGCACACCCGTATTCCTTGGATAAATACCTAATAGTGCAATTGCTGGGTCGTAGGGTAGTTCTATTTTTAGTTTTTTGAAAAATCTCCATACTGTTTTTCAGAGTGGCTGCACCAGCTTGCATTCCCACCAACAATGCAAAAGAGATCCTCTTTCTCCGCATCCTCTCCAACATCTGTTGTTGCCTGAGTTGTTAAAGTTAGCCATTCTGACAGGTGTAAGGTGGTATCTCATGTTGGTTTTGATTTGTATTTCCCTGATGATGAGTGATGGTGAGCATTTTTTCATGTGTCAGTTGGCCATCTGGATATCTTCTTTGGAGAAGCATCTATTCATGTCTTTTGCTCATTTCTTCACTGGATTATTTGTTTTTTGGGCGTTGAGTTTGATAATTTCTTCATAGATTTTGGATACTAACCTTTTATTTGATATGTCGTTTGCAAATATCTTCTCCCATTCTGTCAGTTGCCTTTTAGTTTTGCTGATGGTTTCCTTTGCTGTGCAGAAGCTTTTTATTTTGATGAGGTCCCAATAGTTCATTTTTGCTTTTGTTTCCCTTGCCTCCGGAGACGTGTTGAGTAAGAAGTTGCTGTGGCCAAGATCAAAGAGGTTTTTGCCTCTTTCTCCTCGAGGATTTTGATGGCTCCCTGTCTTACACTGAGGTCTTTCATCCATTTTGAGTTTCTTTTTGTGTATCGTGTAAGAAAGTGGTCCAGGTTCATTCTTCTGCATGTCGCTGTCCAGTTTTCCCAGCACCACTTGCTGAACAGACTGTCTTTATTCCATTGGATATTCTTTCCTGCTTTGTCAAAGATTAGTTGGCCAGACGTTTGTGGGTCCATTTCTGGGTTCTCTATTCTGTTCCATTGATCTGAGTATCTGTTCTTGTGCCAGTACCATACTGTCTTGATGATGACAGCTTTGTAGTATAGCTTGAAGTCTGGGATTGTGATGCCTCCTGCTTTGGTTTTCTTTTTCAAGATCGCTTTGGCTATTCGGGGTCTTTTCTGCTTCTATACAAATTTTAGGATTATTTGTTCTAGCTCTGTGAAGAATGCTGGTGTTATTTTGATAGGGATTGCATTGAATATATAGATTGCTTTGGGTAGTATCAACATTTTAACAATATTTGTTCTTTCTATCCAGAAGTATGGAATCTTTTTCCATCTTTTTGTGCCTTCTTCAATTTCTTTCATAAGCTTTCTATAGTTTTCAGTATATGGATTTTTCACCTCTTTGGTTATATTTATTCCTAGGTATTTTATGGTTTTTTGGTGCAATTGTAAATGGGTTCATTCTTTGATTTGTCTTTCTGTTGTTTCATTGTTGGTGTATCGTAATGCAACCTATTTCTGTGCATTGATTTTATATCCTGCAACTTTGCTGAATTCATGAATCAGTTCTAGTGGTTTTTTGGTGGAATCTTTTGGGTTTTCCATATAGAGTATCGTGTCATCTGAATAGAGTGAATGTTTGACTGCCTCCTGGCCGATTTGGATGCCTTTTATTTCTTTGTGTTGTCTGATTGCAAAGGCTAGGACTTCCAATATTGTATTAAATAACAGTGGTGTGAGTGGACATCCCTGTCGTTTTCCTGACTTGAGGGGGAAAGCTCTCGGTTTTTTCCCATTGAAGATGATATTAGCATTGGGTCTTTCATATATGGCTTTTATGATCTTGAGGTATGATCCTTCTCTTCCTACTTTCTTGAGGGTTTTTATCAAGAAAGGATGCTGTATTTTGTCAAATGCTTTCTCTGCATCTTTGAGAGGATCATGTGGTTCTTGTCCTTTCTTTTATTGATGTGATGAATCATGTTAATTGTTTTGTGGATATGGACCAGCCCTGAATCCCAGGTATAAATCCCACTTGGTCCTAGTGAATAATTTTTTTAATATATTGTTGGATCCGGTTGGCTAATATCTTGTTGAGGATTTTCGCATCCATGTTCATCAGGGAAATTGGTCTATAGTTCTCCTTTTTAGTGGGGTCTCTGTCTGGTTTTGGAATCAAGGTAATGCTGGCTTCATAGAAAGAGTTTGGAAGTTTTCCTTCCATTTCTATTTTTTGGAACAGCTTCAAGAGAATAGGTGTTAACTGTTCCTTAAATGTTTGGTAGAATTTCCCTGGAAAGCCATCTGGCCTTAGACTCTTGTTTTTTGGGATATTTTTGATTACTAATTAGATTTCTTTACTGATTATGAGTCTGTTTAAATTTTCTATTTCTTCCTGTTTCAGTTTTGGTAGTGTATATGTTTCTAGGAACTTGTCCATTTCTTCCAGATTGCCCATTTTATTGGCATATAATTGCTCATAATATTCTCTTACTACTGTTTTTATTTATGCTGTGTTCGTTGTGATTGCTCCTCTGTCATTCTTGATTTTATTTATTTGGGTCCTTTCCTTTTTCTTTTTAATCAAACTGGCTAGTGGTTTATTAATTTTTTTAACTCTTTCAAAGAACCAGCTTCTGGTTTCATTGATCTGTTCTTTTTTTTTTTTTTTTTTTGGTTTCGACAGCATTAGTTTCTGCTCTGATCTTTTTTATTTCCTGTCTTCTGCTGGTTTGGGGTTTTATTTGCTGTTCTTTTTCCAGCTCTTTAAGGCATAAGGTTAGGTTGTGTATCTGACAACTTTCTTCTCCTTTAGGAAGGCCTGGGTTGCTATATACTTTCCTCTTATGATTGCCTTTGCTATATCCCAAGGTTTTGGGTTGTGGTGTTATTATTTTCATTGACTTCCATATACTTTTTAATTTCCTCTTTAACTTCTTGGTTAGCCCATTCATTCTTTAGTAGGATGTTCTTCAGTCTCCAAGTAACCTTTCCAAATTTTTTCTTGTGGTTGTTTTTGAGTTTCATAGCATTGTGGTCTGAAAATATGAACGGTATGATCTCGATCTTTGTGTACTTACTCAGGGCTGATTTGTGTCCCAGTATATGGTCTATTCTGGAGAACGTTCCATGTGCACTGGAGAAGAGTGTATATTCCTCTGCTTTAGGATGAAATGTTCTGAATATATCTGTTAAGTCCATCTGGTCCAGTGTGGCATTCAAAGCCATTGTTTCCTTGTCGATTTTTTGATTAGGTGATCTGTCCATTGCTGTGAGTGGGGTGTTGAAGTCCCCTACTATTATGGTATCACTATCAATGAGTTTCTTTATGTTTGTGATTAATTGATTTATATATTTGGGTGTTTTCACATTTGGCACATAAATGTTTACAATTGTTAGGTCTTCTTGGTGGATAGACCCCTCAATTATAATATAATGCCCTTCTTCGTCTCTTGTTACAGTGTTTATTTTAAAGTCTAGATTGTCTGACATAAGTATGGCTACTCCAGCTTTCTTTTGTTGACCATTAGCATGATAGATGGTTCTCCATCCCCTTACTTTCAATCTGAAGGTGTCTTTAGGTCTAAAGTAGGTCTCTTGTAAACAGCATATAGATGGATCTTGTTTTCTTATCCATTCTGTTACCCTGTGTCTTTTGATTGGAGCATTTAGTCCATTGACGTTTAGAGTGAGTACTGAAATATGAATTTATTGCCATTATGTTGCTTGTAGAGTTGGAGTTTCTGGTGGTGTTCTCTTGTCCTTTCTAGTATTTGTTGCTTTTGATATTTATTTATTTATTTGTTTGTTTGTTTATTTATTTATTTATTTGTTTAATATTTTCTCCTCTCAGAGAATCCCCCTTAAAATTTCTTGCAGGGCTGGTTTAGTGGTCACAAACTCCTTTAATTTTTGCTTGTCTGGGAAACTTTGTATCTCTCCTTCTATTTTGAATGACAGCCTTGCTGGATAAAGAATTCTTTTCTGCATATTTTTTCTGATTCAGCACATTGAATATATCCTGCCACTCCTTTTTGGCCTGCCAAGTTTTTGTGGGTAGGTCTTCTGCAAACCTGATCTGTCTTCCCTTGTAGGTTATGGACTTTTTTTCTCTTGAGGCTTTCATGATTCTTTTCTTGCCTGACTATTTTATGAATATGAGTATGATGATATGCCTTGTTGATGGTCGGTTTTTGTTGAATCTAATGGGGGGTCCTCTGTGCTTCCTGGATTTTGGTGTCTGTGTCTTTCCCCAGGTTAGGAAAGTTTTCCACTATGATTTGCTCACATGACCCATCTACCCCTATTTCTCTCTCTTCCTCTTCTGGGATTCCTATGATTCTGATGTTGTTCCTTTTTAATGAGTCACTGATTTGTCTAATTCTTAAATTGTGCTCTTTTGCCTTAACCTCACTCTTTTTTTCTGCTTCATTATTCTCCATAAGTTTGTCCTTAATATCCCTGATTCTCTGTTCTGCCTCATGCATCCTTGCTGCTGTGGCATCTATTTGAGATTACAGCTAAGTTATAACATTTTTTATTTCATCCTGACTAGCTTGTACTTCTTTTATCTCCACAGAAAGGGATTCTAATCTATTTTTGACTCCAGCTAGTATTCTTATTATTGTGATTTTAAATTCTTGTTCAGACATCTTGCTTGTATCTGTGTTGGTTAACTCCCTGGCTGTCATTTCTTTTGGAGTGAATTTCTTTGTTTTGTCATTTTGAAGGAAGAAAAGGAATTCATGAGGTAAAAAATTAAAATTAAAAAAAATATTAAAATTAAAAATATTAAAATTTGAAAAATTAAAAACAGACACAAATGGAATAAATGATGCTAGATCCTAGGTGTGTTTTGGTTTGGGTTTTGAAAGGGGCTTCATAAATTAGAGAAAAAAGGGGAAAGAAAGAAAAAAAGAAATCATTTGAAAATTTGAAAGAAATGATTACACGGAAGTAGACTAAAATGAAATGATGGATAAAAGAGAATTTGAGAAAATTTACACAAATGTAAAAAATATACTGGAAAAAATTAAAGAAAATATTTTAATAAAAATTAAAAATAAAAATGAATTTTTTCTCTTTTAGCTGAGTTCTGTGGTTCAGGTTGTCCAGATTGTTGTGTTAATCCTCATATCAGTTTTCTAGGTGTGCAGGATGGTTTAGTTTGGTCTGGCTGTATTTCATAGATGTGAGACACACAAAGAACTTCCATGCTGTTCTACCATCATGGCTCCTCCCTCAAAAAAAATATTTTAGATTTTTTAAGGTCCCATTATGGACTGTTATAATGGGTTTCTTCCAGGACTTAAAGCTATGTAACTCTCTTAAAACAGAATTAAAATTGGGTTCACCTGGGTGGTTCTGTCAGTTAATCTCTGACTCATGATTTAGAGGCCATGATGTTGCTGTTCATGAGATTGAGCCCTGCTGCAGGCTCCATGCTGAGCGTGGAGCCTGCATGGGATTCCCTCTCTCCCTCTCTCTCTGCTCCTCCCCTGCTTGCATTCTCTCTCTCTCTCTCTCTCTCTCTCTCTCTCTCTCAAAATAAGTTAATAAACATTTAAAAACAAACAGAATTATATTTTAAAAACTTAATTGTATCCACTCTACACATGTATATGTTATGAATATGAATTCAATAATGGGGAAATACAACCAATGTTTCTTTCTGAAAGATTTATTATGGGATGGTATTTGGACAGAGAAAATTGTTCTTATTATTTGTGTCTAAATTGTCCGTAAAATTTCTTTGCAAACTTTTCCCATGCCACATCATTCACAGTAAATGAAAATATATAACATGCATCTGAAGAAATATAGGAGGCTTCTCAAGGTTTGTTGTGACCTGCTGAGGGGCTCATCTGTCCTAAGTCTTACCATCCTGAAATCGTAGGGTATCAAAATGTCTGATAAATTTTAATCAATTACCACTTTTGATTGGAAGTTCTGTTTGGGAATCATCATCTATGCAATCAATCTGAAAACATGGAAATTAGCTTTCAAATCTCCTCCTCACTGAACTCAATCCTTAATCAAAACACCTAAAATCATTGTGAATCTCTTGCTTCCTTTCCACACCTTTATCTCTTGTCCTAGTTCAGGTAAAATCATATATTCCTAAAACTCTTGCCATATGTGCCTTAATTGGTCTTCCTGATTTTAGAACTTTTTTCCTTTTGACATTGTTCACGTTGACCCTCTGCATGGAATGCACCTATTTTTTTTTTAAATTAAACAAGTTTTTTTCATGTTTATTTACTTTCGAGAGAGAGAGAGAGAGAGAGCGAGCAGGGGAGGGACAGAGAAAGAGGGAGTCACAGAATCCAAAGCAGGCTCCTCACAGAGCCCTATGCGGGGCTCAAACTCACGAATCATGAAATCATGACCTGAGACAAAGTTCGAGGCTTAACCAACTGAGACATGCAGGCTCCTGAAATGGCCTTTTAACAGCTATTAGTAGGACTAAAGTTTCCAATTTATGAAACTCCCCTCAAAGGTCACTTTGAGATGGCTTTCCAGATACTCCAGATACTTGGGAAGTTGGGTCATTAACTTAGTGCTGCAAACAGGGTATATACTTATTCTCTGTATCTATAAAACCCTGTATATATTTCTGCCTCTGCAGGTGCAACATAGTGTCATAACTGTGCTCCTGATTCTATTTCCTCCATTAAAGTCAGGGATCATTAAGGACAAAGAACATACATTATTGTTTCTGCTTTTATACTTTATTTAGCTTCCATGGGCAGGAGTTTTTATTTTTGTGTTACATTTGGCAAATATGTGGCAAAATGAGTAACAAATATGTGGCAGATGCTGAACACATATTTGTTCAATAACTACATCAATATACTGCAATTATTTCCTCCTTTCAAGGTTTTATATGAGAAAACTCATATCATCTATCTCTTCCCAGTAATTTGATTGTACCTTGGACAGTATTTTAGATTGTATTATAAAAAAAGTGGTGGTGGTTAGCAAAATTTTATTGTAGAAACTTTGGGGCATCCTATACATTTCCAAGACAGAAAGAGGTCTTTTAAGATGAAATGGAATTTGAATGTGAACTATACAGAACATCAATTATCTCCTCAAATACTAATGATTAATAATATAATATAATATGATATAATATGGTATAATATGATATAATATAATATAATATAATATAATATAATATAATATATATGTTATAAATAATATAATATAAATAATATATAGTATAATATGATTACATTGAAAACCACTTTTTGCATGAGGAGGTATCTATGAAGAGCTTGGTATAGGGTGGGAAGGAAATTGATTTTCTGTGGATGTCATACTACCATTTGGTATTTAGGGAACTCAGGACTAAAAATAATTGAGGAGGTGGGCAGACAGGATTATTTCAATTCGATTTAACATTTGACACATGTTCGTTGCTTTTTGTTGTAATTGCACTTTTTAATTGTTTCCTAATGCTTCATGTGACTGCCATCTTGCTGTGAAATTCTGTTCTCCAATTTTATTCTGTGTTTCATTCATTCATTTTATATCAAGCACACAGCACAGTGCCTAAAGCAGAGTAGGAGCTCACCATGTACATTTTAAATGTTTGGATGAACATGTTTTTTGATCAACAATATATGTCACTATTAAATATTACCAAGCATGCAAGTATGAGTAAGACATATTTCCTTTACTTAGCCAGGGTGGGGAGGAAATGAAAAGGGAATGGGTGGGATGGGTATTACCCAAAGAAACACTCAACAAATGTTAGGGGAAGAAAACATAAATAGTACAATAGCCATATTTGCACAAATGGCCATATTTGCAGCTTCATTTGGATCTCTAATTCAGATTGACAGGCAAAACCCAAAATTAATGCAGACTGGGCTTTTGTCAGGAGACAACAGCATTCTGGATACTAGATTTTGGATTCATCATCAAGTTCCAAAAAGATACTTTGTTATGTTGGATCTATAAGATGAATCTAATACAGTAACATTTAAGAACGATAAATAAAGGGACACTTGGCTGGCTCAGTCAGAAGAGCATGTGACTCTTGATCTCAGGGTTGTGAGTTTGAGCCCCACATTGGGTGTAGAGATAACTTAAATAAATAACTTACTTTAAAACAAGAGTCACAAATAGAAAGCCCTGTGTAACCAAGTGCAAAATCAAAGAATGGGTAAAAAAACCCCAAAGCCTTAGATGTTTTCAAAACTCTAAGGTCATACAAATCAACAGTGAATTCATTTCTAAAATGTTATAAATATGGGGCACCTGGGTGTCTCAGTAGGTTAAGCATCTGACTTTGCCTTAGGTCACCATCTCACAGTTTGTGGGTTTGGGCCCCGTGTTGGTTGGTCTCTGTACTGACAGCTCAGAGCCTGTAGTCTGCTTTGGATTCTCTCTCTCTCTCTCTCTCTCTCTCTCTCTCTCCCTGTCCCTCCTCCTCTCACTCTCTGTCTCTCTCTCTCTCTCAAAAGTAAGTAAACTTTAAAAAATGTTCTTAAATGTTACAAATATCAAACTTCATTGATGGCATGGTGTCCTCAAGACAAATTATTCCCTCCACTAGGTGTATGTAGGAATTCACCACATGCATTAACATTTTGATGATTCATTATTTGCTTAATTTATATCCTGTCTAATTACCAAAATTATTTGAGACAGCTACGTACAGAGTCAGTGTAAAAGCTAATATACATATATAAAACAGCAAGGGTAGTTCATTTTTTAAAAAATTCCCTAGGCACATCTTCCTTGGAGTATAGTATAATTGGCCAATTCAACTCTGCTAGCATTTCTCAGAGTAGGTATAGGAGAGAATATTCTTATGATAGAACTCTCTGATTGGAAATTTATGTAATGGAAAACATGTAGTCAGTGATCATTATGGAAGTTAAAATTTCTGATGGCACCAAGATAAATATTCTCCTCCTTTTGGCAGAGCAATCAGAGAACATCCTGGAGTGGTCTTCTCCAGAGAGGCTTGACTGAGGAACATTTTCTGATTCATTTAAGATAAGAAATACCTTATTTGTTTGTTTACTTAAAACTTCCCTTTGGGGAAGTTGCATCAATAGACATGTGGTGAATTTCCTCCAAGATTATACACTGTTGGATGGGAATAAAACTAGACAGAATGAGAGGATCCAGATGAAAAGGAGGAGAAAGGTGCCACAAGGGGGGAAGAAGTAATTTTGCCTAGAAAAATAATCATCTTTGACCAAAAAATAGAGAAAAGGCTGATATACAGACAAAATATGGTATCTGTTGATTACTGCGTATTGAATAATGTATGCCAAATCCATTTCTCATGGAGATGAAATTCTACTTCCCTTCCCCCCATTTCTCCAAAATTACTTTTATGTGTATCCTTTATTTTATCCCACTTAGAATAAAAAGCAAAGGATTCTTATATGACCTACCTCAGGGTGATTGTTAATTTTATGTGTCAACTTTGACTATGCCACAGGGTGCATAAAAGATTAAACATTATCTCTGGGTGTATATGTGAAGGTTGTTCCAGATGAGATTAAGAGTTGAATTGGTAGACTCAGTAGATTGTCCTCTCCATTGTTGGTGGACATTTTGCAATCCACTGAGGGCCTGAGTAGAACAAAAAGGTAGAGGAGGGAAGCATTCACTTTGTGCCTGTCTGCACAAACTGGGATATTGGTCTTCTCCTGCCTTGGGCTGGGATTTATACCCGTGGGCTCTCCTCATTGTCAGGCATTTAAATTTGGACTGAACTACATTACTGGCTTTCCTGATTCTCCAGCTTGCAGACAGCAGATTGTGGGACTTCTCAGCCTCCATAATCATGTAAGCCAATACTCCATAATAAATCTCTCCCGATGTGTATCTATATCCTCTTGGTTCTCTTTCTCTGGAGAATCCTGACTGATACTCTCAGAACTTCACTTCAGGACACTAGGTTAAATTGTCCTAGGAACTGTCAGTGATTCTGAAGTCTTTGTAAGGTCCTCAGTGTATTGCAAAATGCCCACCAGTGTGTACCTCATTGGACTTGTCTTTTAAGGAGAACCTGTAATTTCTTCTCTCAATGCTACACTGGCATTTGGGAAAAAAAATAAGGTTTTGAAGGGGAAAGGATAAGGATGGCCTTGCTGGAACATTTTCTTTCTCTCTCCACAGATGGCTTTTTTCATTTCCATCCATAAAATCACGTTTTTTATTTTTTAGGGATTCTCATTCCATTCACCTTTCAACCTGTCTTTCAGATACATTACTATGTCTGCTTCTGTTTCCATTAGCTAGTCTCTTGCTATGCTGGCATAGTGATTACTCTCAGTTGTGTTGGAAAAAAGTACTTTTTGTATTATAATTTTACTGTAACAGACTTCAGAACCTGAAGCTTTTGTATGCAGGTGTCTAAGTGCACATACACATATATACATACTCACACAGATACACACATAACATGCCTATTATGTCCCATGCACCCTTTCTGATCTTATATCATATTAATGTACTCTGTGGCCTCCTTTAAGGTTTCTTAAGGAAGTAAGCTGCTTCTAGAAGCCTGAATGATCTAAATCTCAGCATCATTTTCTCCTAATTGAATAGTATGAGTCCTCCCAAACTAGAGTATGTATTGTTCTATAGGAGACAATAAGTCCAGTTAGATGAGTGGTAGCAGATGTGTAAATGAGGGTACAATTCAAGTGATACCAACTGTTTCACATTCTGTAAATTTAGTCAGCAGCCTTACTTTTCTCAATTCCGTCTTGTACAATGCTTCCTCCATTCGGGTATCTTTAGTAACAATTCTATTGCCCTACACTTAATCATTTTCAAGTGTACCTCCAAGTAGAATCTAATAGTCCCCAAGATACTGAACTAGAAACATACTGTCACTCACCAATTTACTCCAATCTCAGCGGAGTGTCTCTAATTGTCCCTCAGAATCAGGCTTCCTTAGCATAACCTACTGTGACTCTGCTTCACAGTATAATGGTCCTGGCATGTGACCCAAAGAACAAAGGACACCTGCCATTAATACTCTCATTGCAGTGGCCCATTAATGAGTACTACCATAACAAAAATTGGCTTTACCCAATGATCTCAAACATGTGTTTTTGCATTTTCCGTAACTTCTGTTAAAATTCTTCCTTGTCAATCACAGAGTAAGGGCAAGGGAACACAGACTCCTGGAAAGGGTATGCTATGTGAAATCCGCAATTAGGAGCAAGCACAGTTGACAAAGGAAGAGTCACAGGCACATGCAGAGAGCTTGGCGGGTGGAAGCCGCTCCTGGGAAAGTTAGGAAGGAAACGCTTAGCTGACATTGCAGTACTGGCAAATGTACATGGATTTTTCCCCTTAACTATCCATCCTTTATTGTAACTATCAAATTAGCAAGTGTGTTAGCGAGAGTGCCATGCTCCTGGGAGGGGGCAATAATTTCTTCTCCTCTCACTCATATTCCTGGTTGACAGTTCCCTACGGGGACAGCAGAAATAAATTTAGGCTTGCCCTGATGGAGGCGAGTCAGCTCATTAGCAGCAGCCATCACAGCGCCTTACCTGCAGCTCACAGATGGAGACAAGGGCTCTTTGAAGGCGATTGTAAGGCAGCTTCGCGTGGAGCAGGATAAGTGGGGATCCTGTAAAGTGTCGTTTCCCTGGAAACCAAGTGCAACAAATACCCTGTTGTCATCGGTTCAGGATGTGTATAGTTCACACATAAATGCCGGTTTGTGGTGAAATTTCCACAGTGGATGCCTGTGTTATAGATACACTGAAGCGAGTGGTCTTTAGGACTGTCAGTCAGATCCTTTATGGAGTCATGGACCCCTTTGAAGAGTAGCATGTTAAGGGTCTGAAATGAATTGCTGCTATATGATGTATGTGTGATATAATGTTCCTGTGTGAAATGCAGTATTCCCTTATGCAATTTGGGAAGAGGTATCAATTTTAATTGAGTTAGATCTTGTTTTAATTTAGAGGCTTATCTTGTTCATTTAAATCCCCAGATTCTTATTTGTGGGAACACCAGTAGTGGAGTTTTATTTTATTTCTCAAGTAACAATATTACCCCAATTTCATTCATACTGATGTGATTCAAGATACAACTAAAGAAGGAGGCATTAATTTCCATAGCACCTTTTATTTAAATCTGTGAAGAAAAAAAATTATGTGTATACCAGGTTTTAAGAGGTATCTGACTTTAAATTATGTGTGATTTAATCTTTAGACTATATTAACCCGAGACCATAATGAATAAAAAATAAGTTTAAAGAGTTAATTGTCTATAATTCTGGATTCCAGCTATCTCATCAGAAAATACACTCAATCACATGATGTTACCAAAAGAGAAATTCCTCAGAAAAGTTCAAAGGTGACTGTTCAAATAGAAAACTTTATATAAAAAAAGGGCCCTCATATAAAGTAGAATAGATATTTTTTTTTAATAATAGCAATTGAAATGAATCTCTAAGTGCCTCCCCAGTATAAACCCTGAGCTAGAAACTGACCTAACATGGCAGCTTAGTTCTTAATTTCAAATGTGTTTTTTAACTAATAATTCAATATTTTTAAGTTTACATTTTGGTATTTATGGAAAATATCAGAGACACCATAGAAAAGCAGTCTTTACCCTGTATAGTCATTACTGATCTTTTTCATAGTTCCTACTTGAACCTTCATTCACTTTGAGTAACATTCATTATTAAAAATGTCCGAACACTATCAGGTTCAGGTAGGTATTATCCTGATGCTAGAGAAATGGAGGGACTGTGAACATTACTCATTTATCTGTGTTCACATGGTGAGTTATTACTAGAGCCAAGACTTCAGATTTTACTTCGTACTATCTAATCAGCAGTTTATGAGAGGCTACAATTCAACTCTACCTAATTAGTCTGTATAATCATAATGGTTGATTAGTTAATACAGACACATGTACTTACTTAACTGCAATTTGATCTACTTAGGCATGAAATATGGTTTTGCACTGTCTAGGATGTCAGAAGAAGGAAATTCTCCCTTTTTTATCTCTTGCATATTAAATCTCCCCTTGAGTCTGACATTACTACATCATGACAGTGTTTGGTCTGTGGCTTCTATATGCAAGTAAATTCAAGTCTTCATGTTTTTTTTTTTTTTAAGCTATGAATCATATAGTTCTAAATGTATTACAAATAATGCTGAAGTTGAATGTTTTTTACTCTACTGTGTGTTACTAATGGGATTTTACCAAAGAGCATGACCTCTAATCACATTAATATTTAATCAAGCAATAAACATGCCTTGCTCTGAAGCTCAAAGCCAACAGAATTCTCTCTGGTGATGATTATTCTATTAAACTGACAAGGACTTTTTTTACTTTATCCTATTATTGTAAAATTTGGGTAAGTGTTCTCTGTGCTTAGTTCCCAGTAAGTGATCCAAAGGGCTTTTTTCTTTTTTTCTTTTAATTTTTTTAAAAATCTTTTTTTTTTTTTTTTTTTGAGAGAGAGAGAGAGAGAGACAGAATGTGAGCAGGGGTGGAACAGAGAGAGAGGGAGACACAGAATCTGAAGTAGGCTCCAGGCTCTGAGCTGTCAGCACAGAGCCTGACGCGGGACTCGAACTCACGAACTGTAAGATCATGACCTGAGCAGAAGTCGAATGCTTAACCGACTGAGCCACCCAGGTGCCCCTAAAGGGCTTTTTTTTTTTCTTAACTCTTCTACCTAAATAAGTGAAGTATCTCAAATTAAACTTTAATATATTTTCCCACAGCTTTGTTACTTTAGGAATAACCTCGGAAAGCATTTACTTACTAGATAATGGGCTTGGAATAAGAGGACAAAAGAAAGGGTGTCACTTAAAAATTTAAGTGCTTGCATTATAAAATATTGAGAAATTAAAAAAAAAAAGATTGTGCCAAGGAAAACAATGATGATTTATTACCATTATTATATGATTTATTATTTATTATACTGGGAAAATTAACCCAAAGTGAAAACGTTGTGCTTTGATTATACTTAGGTATTTATCTGATAGAGAAAAGTGGGACAGAGACAAGGTTTCCTCCTCTTGAGGACACAGAAAGACATTTATCGTATTACTGTCCACCCCACCCGCAGTCATGATGGTGTGCTACTGGCTAAGTTTCGGTCAATAGTTTGTGGGCAGAAGTGATGCAAGCCAACTTCAGTCCTTGTTCTTAAGAATTGTCCTGCAATATCCTCCAGGCTTCTCTTCCCCATCTGCAGTAACCTTGAAAGCTGCCTGTTCCAGATGGTATATCTGCAAGACAGAAGCCTGGGACCCTATTGCTTATAAATGTTCTGTCTTCTATTAAAAACACTTGTGGGACACAACTAACCTTCTCAAATTTCTTAAAATTAATTTATAGATTGATTCTGGCAGTCATTATGCAATGAACTAAAATGCATAGTTCTTAAGTTACCTTTTTTTGAAGACGATCTAACAGCTACCGTGGTCATGGCAGAGCTTCATTTCTTTCATTGGTCAGCATCCTTATTTTTGTCTTTAACTCTGTCTAATGAAGAAATTAAATTTATGGGTAACTAAATGTTCTTCAATATCAAGTAAATGTGTGTGTGTGTGTGTGTGTGTGTGTGTGTGTGTGTGTGTGTGTGTATTTTACCAATGTGGGGATATATTTCTCCTCTCACTCCTAGCCTCTGTGTGGCATTTGTGGCTTTACTTGTGAAAGGAGAAGTCCTGTTTCAGGGCTCAGGAAGCAACCTGGGGCTACATGAGCCTCAGCATGGCTGGTCTTCAGGCTTGATCAGATCAGGGACGATGCTGGAAAGAATAGAGATATACTGGGTTGTCTAATGTTGAACGTGACATTGACATGCACTGGTGTTGCTAGCAAGACTTCCTTTTCTTAAATATTTAGAGGAATATATTTGTTATTGTTCAGCATCTGCTCTTACAATGATAACAGATTCTCAGTGGTTATTACGAGAGAGCCATTTTGATCAAAACATTGGGTTCTTTTTTGGTTTGCTTAATACTTCTCTCAGCGCACACGATCCAGGACTGACTCTTAGGAACTAACAGAACAATAATTATTTGTTTGAAAGAAATTACCTTCTAATGTGGATGTTGTTTATTTCTTCTCTTTATCCCACCAATGTACAATGATTTTTTTCTCTCCATATCAAATTATTAGTTTACAAAATGAGTGAGTGTGAGTATATTTGGATCATTGCTCTCTCTTGGTTAAATTCTATCCCACAATTTTCCTTTGAAAGAGTCAGGAGATCTCTCTATTTTATGAGAAATGTAGGCAGGGGGCTTGGGATAAATGGTCTAGAAAAGTATTAATTCTGTAGTAGATTTATTAAGTACTAGTTCCAAACAAATGCCATGGAGTACAAGAGTAATTGCCAACATTTGCGCTTTTAACTCAATTTCCTACAGAAAGAAGAGATGAAAAAAAAAAACTATTAAAAATCCATTACCTGTTGTTTAAGAAGTAAAATAGCATTTTTCAGAAGCTCCTTATCAAGCAATTGGATGCAGCAGGATGATGTACAGTGGGAGTGAGGGTTAGGCTAGCATTGACATTTGCTTCCTAACTTAAATGATTAAACCTTCACTAAATTAGATCAAGGAATTTAATTTCTTTTCAAGCCTTTATGAATTTTCTCTAATACAGAAATGATCCTAGACAGAACACTCAAGAAAATTAAACAGAGACAACAATAAAAAAAAAAATGTCTGCATTGCACCCTGTGGAGGGCAGTCATGGACCATCAAACACACGGAGTTTCTTGGGCAAATTTCTAAGTACAATTTTCAAGGCAAATTCAGATTTGTTTGCTATATATTCACAATGTACTCATGAGGCAAGACTTGAATAGTAGAGCTAAACCTAAAATGGAAGGAAGCACTCTTTATTAAAGTCTTGTAAGCACTTTTATATACTTGGAATCTAGTCACGGTGTTAGTTACTAGGTAAATTCAGTATATGTAATAATTTTTATCTACATCTGACAGGGCAGAACTAAATACACAAGGAGGAAAATCGATAGTAAAAGTGCCAAGTGTTAACATGGGTCACACTGCATATGACACAGACCAGAGGGCTTAGGGCAAGGCAGTATCTTTCAGAGCAGCTAAAGACAGTCTGTCCCTGGAGTAAGCAAGGTCAGAAAGCTGTCAAGCTTTTCCGTCTAAGGCCAGGGCCGAAAGATCACGTCCTGTCCATGAAAGGAGAGTGAATGTGGCCCCCAGGTCACCATGATTACTGCGAGTTTGTACTTTTTTATCATCTAAATAGTGGAGATGCCAAGGGTAGCTTCTAGAGGGTTTTAGATCTTCCCTCAAAAGAAAAATAAGTCTCTATTAGCCTTAAATTCAAACACTCAGTTTGCTATCTGAATGTTGTTTCAAGCTATTTAAATAGAGGCATAATCCAAATTTAAAAATCCAAATTACTACAATTTGAGGACAGTCAACAAATTGAATGCTGTCAACCTCCACCCCATTTCCAAACAAACTGCCCACATTTTAATCCCTTCTTGAAGCAACTTCCACACCCTAGCCATAATGTGATAAGCAAAAGAAAGACATTTTTTTTTCTTAAGAAAAGAAAAGAAACAAACGACAGAGCAGATCAAGGATGTTGTCCCTTTAAGTCATGCCTCTAAAGACAAAATAAAACACATCGCTGGAGAATAGTATATAAGCACATACACACATACATATACCTGTATACATTTAAGGAGAATTTTATCTGTGAGGATTAAGAGAGAGTTGGTCTGTCTCAGTGGAGAGAGGGTCAGAGGAAGCAAAGTGCATTTGTAAAAGCATTTTTAACATTATATAGAAAGTCAGTGAAAATGGTATGTTCATTCACTGAAATGCTACCAAATTGATAAAATGAAGAAAAACAACACTTAGAAGCATCCAATGCCTGCAGTATTCTCTACAAAAGCTTGAAAACTTCCGTAGTCTATAGGTTCTCTTTAGCGAGACTCATAGATGCTGCCGTAACTTGCTGAGTGCTGTGACTTAAGAAAATATTAAGGAAGTTGTTTTTATCATTTCTTTTTCATGTTCTCCAACTTCTAAAAATTAACAAACATTGGCATATTTAAAAACTTGCTACAGGGAAGTCTATTGAGGGCTTCTATGAAACCAGCAGAATCTAAAGCTAACTACTGTGACAAATGGAACTGTGAAAAAATGGCCATTCTTTTGTAGTTTATTTATCATATCTGAGTGATATATTTTAATATCACAAGCACAGATAGTATATAATCTATATATATAAAAAGAACATGCAAATCAATAAAATAGCCTAAATTATTATTTATTTCATAAAAGACATAATAGTAATGGAAATGGAAAAATGGATGGTAAAGCCTCATGACTCTCTGGAGTAACACTAAATAATTTGATAATTAAGACTGCAAGGTCAAAGGTAAATAATTTATCAAGCCTTACTTTTCATAATATTTTTGGTAAGAGGATTAAAGTGAAGTGCACTAAATTTTTGGTTTGCAAATGTTTAGTCATTATGGAAAAATGGCCAAATAAGGTTTCGTTATGATTTTTTTAGCTCTATGAGACTATAAAGTTGGATAATGTGTTAAGCTGTTGTCTCCTGTTCTTAGTGTCTCAGTACAAATAAAAGTAAGAAGACAACACCCAAAAACATTGTTATCCTAAAGGACATTGTTGCACCTTTGTCTACATTACGGAATGCCTGAAACACTTGTCAAATTTGTCAGACTCCGCTTATTGGGATGCTGCAATCTGAATTGAAGTAGGAAAATGAAATGAAAAATGAATGGCTATATCATTTTGCTTCTTTACAGTTCCAAACATGAGCTCAATACAGAGAGAGACAAAGAATTCTCTAGAGCATCAGAACCCTGTAAATCATGACATATATCTTGTGCCAGCCACTGATAAACTGCACCCAGCTCTCCTGATGAAAGTAACAGATCTGCCTCCCAAAGCATCAAGACTGATGAAATCAGACAGAAGAGCCACTTCTCCTAATTCCAAACCTTACGCTGGAGAGGGAGGTGCGCCCGGCATTGTGGCTATTTCCTTTTTGTCCTCCACGTGAAGGTGTGTGACAAGCATACATTTTCAAACAAACCCAGGGACTCATGAGCATTTTATATTTCAAAAAATTTTCAGAGAAAGATATTTGTCAGCATCCTGTGTGAATTTGAGTATTTATTTCAGGAACTTTGATGATTTCACTGAGTCCTGCTTACACTTTCATTGAGAGACATTTTTACCTGAAGCTTAATTAAATCCATCATCTTTAGGGACTGATTGGCATCACTGCTCCTTCCTCAGGGTCCCCAGGCCATATTAGTCTCCTTGAAATATCCTCAGTTAATGACGGCTGCCAAAGGGATGTTTTCTCACAACAGAAAAATTCAAATTATTCAATATATCATCTTAGGTATGCTACTAAATTTTCAGCTATGATGTTGACCTTGCATTTTTTAATAATAAGCCTTCTCATTAATTCTGGCCAGATATTAATTGCAAAGTCTTCTGTTTTTACATATAGTTTAGCTATCTTTACAAATAAATTTAGTGAGTGAGTGACTTGGTCACAATGTTATAAATTATATAATTAATTTTAATAATATTATTACAACATTTAAAAGCTTTGGAATTTTCTCATAATAATGTAGAGTTGAATGGATAGCAGTTCAGTGCAAAAGTTTGAAATTTTGTGCTTAAATATTAGAGAGGAAAAGGAATGTAAAATGTAATACATAATTGTTTGCCCCAAGTAAATATAATCTATTAATAGCTACAAAACTACCCTAACAAGCTTATTTCCACATTTTAGTATAGCTTAAATTTTGTGTATTTTACCTAGATTGGTTAAATGCTATATAATTTGTTATTCTTTAAAAATGTATTCCAAATTATTATATATATATATATATATATATATTAAAATATATTAAGTTGATCTATGTTTATTGTGATCTATGTTTATTCTTTTTCCTTCCTCCCTTCTTCCCTTCTTTTGTTTCTTTTTCTTTCTTTCTTTCTTTCTTTCTTTCTTTCTTTCTCTTTCTTTCTCTTTCTTTCTTTCTTTCTTTCTTTCTCTTTCTCTTTCTTTCTCTCTCTCTTTCTTTCTTTCTTTCTTTCTCTTTCTTTTTCTTTCTTTCTTTCTTTCTCTTCCTTTCTTTCTCTTTCTTTCTTTCTTTCTTTCTTTCTTTCTTTCTTTCTTTCTTTCTTTCTTTCCCTGCTTCCCTCCTTACCTTCCTCTCTCCTTCCTTTTGTCAGTGGTATCAACTTTATCTAAAGGCTGAACTCCACTATGCTGGGTATTTTGCAATAGTTATTCCAGATTTCATGTATGTGTAGCATATCGTTCAATAGATTTTTCTTCCCTGGAATCTTCTGGTGCTAGTCTTGTTCAGACCTACTGTCTGAATTAGATCCTATGCTTGTCAATATCTGTTAATCTGTTGATGAAATTCAGCTGATATCTTAAACTTCAGTCACATCAGCCACATGTCCCACTCTTTAAACTAAGGCAGCCTCAGTTCATTAAAAATTTATGGGTTCAATAGACAGGATGTGGATACCTAAGTAAAAACTAGGATAGTTCCCAGTGAAAAAGAAACAGATTTTGGGAAAAAGCCAAAAACCCACTAAAACAGTCCAATGAGACACGCCTCAGTCTTTTCTTACTCTTTCTGTCTCTGTCTGTCACTGTCTTTGTCTCTGTCTCTGTGTGTGCAGGCATGGGTAGCTAGAAACTGTTTTAGTGCAAACCAAAAAGGCTACAGATGACCTGGTAGCCTGTTTCTCCCAGTCTCTCAATTGCTTAACCACTTCCATCATCACTGCTGTTTTTTAGTAACAAATTTTTACATGATAATAGTTCTAGATTTTCAAAGAAGTTGTGAAGATAGTATAGAGATTCCATATACCTCACATCCGGTTTCCCCTATTGTTTATATGTTAACCTCACTATGGTACACTTGTCATAATCAATTAATTATTATGGATGCATTGCCGTTAAGTAAAATCCATATTTTATTCATATTTCCTTAGTTCTAACCTAATGTCCCTTTTATGCTCTAGAATCTTCTTCAAGATACCACATTTATATTTAGCCTTCATTTCTCCTTAAGTTCTTCTTGGTTATGACAGTTTCTTAGACTTTCCTTATTCGGGATGACAGTTCGACCTTGACAGCTTTGAGGATTCAGATATTTTTAGAATCTCCCTCAACTGGAATTTTTCTTGTTTTTTCCTCATGATTAGAGTGGGGTTATGCGTTTTGGGGAAGAAGATCACAGAAGTAAAGTGCCATTTTCATCACATTATATCAAGGATACAAACTGTCAACATGACATCATACTGACATGATGTTAATGTTGATCATTTGATGAGATAGTGTTTGGCAGGTTTCTTCACTGGAAAGTTACTCCTTTTTCTTCTTGTTCATGTCGCACTCTTTGGAAGGAAGTCACTATGTGCAGGCCACACTTAAGATAAAGTTATGCTTCATCTTCTTGATGGCAGAATATCTACATAAATTATTCAAAATTCTGCACAGTGTTGAGGTGCCTGGGTAGTTCAGTAGGTTGGGCATCCAACTTAGGTTCAGGTCATGATCTCACAGTTCCTGAGTTCGAGCCTTGCTTTGGGCTCTGTGCTGACAGCTCAGAGCCTGGAGCCTGCTTCGGATCTGTGTCTCCCTCTCTGCCCCTCTCCTGCTCACACTTTGTCTCTCTCCCTCTCTCTCTCTCTCTCTCTCTCTCTCTCTCTCAAAAATCAATAAATCTTAAAGAAAGTTATTAAAGGGGCACCTGGGTGGCTCAGTTGGTTGAGCCTCCAACTTAGGCTCAGGTTACGATCTCAAGGTTTGTGAGTTCAAGCTCCACATCAGGCTCACTGCTGTCAGCCTGTCAGCACAGAACCTGCTTTGGATCCTCTGCCCCCCTCTCTCTGCCCCTCCCCAACTTGTACTTTCCCAAAAATAAATAAATCTCAAAAAAAAAATTAAAAAGACACCAAAAACCTTAAAAAAATTCTGTATAGTGTTGCTTATTTTCACCCAATTATTTATTTATTCAATCATTCATATTCGTATAGACCCATCAATATTTATTTCATACTTTGGATTATATTCCAAAACTACTTTTTTCATTTTATTGCTCAAATTGTTTTACCTTTGGCCAGTGGGAACTGTTCCAGTTGGCTTTTGTTTCATTTTGAAATAGACTTTCCACAACTGTTTTCTTTTTTAATTTCTATCCTACCTGAAGTGTTAATTATTACTCTAAGTGGTGGCTCTTAAAGGTGGTCCCTGATTAAGATTATCACTGACATCTGAGAACTTGTTAGAAAGTGGGCCCACTCCAAACCTGCTGACTCGGAATCTCTGGGTGTGGTGTGGTAGCCAGCAATCAGTCTTTCAAATGGTTCACGTAGGTGATTCCCATACTTGGGAAGATCTCAGAACCAGTGCCTAAGGAATCATGAGAAGAGGGAAGAAAGTGTTTACTCCATTCCACAGTAGAGGAATGAGGAATAAAACAAGTAAATGATTCACTCATAGGCATTTGGCAAATACATTCCATTCCATATGTGCTAATTTCTAGTCTGAAGCCATTCTTTTAAAAATTTGGATTCTTCTTTCTCTTTAGGTATGTATGTATGTATGTATGTATGTATGTATTTACTTAGAGAGAGAGAGAGGGAGAGAGAGGATCCCAATTAGCAAGGGGCTTGATCCCATGAACCATGAGATCATGACCTGAGCCAAAATGAGAGTCAAATGCTTAACTGACTAAGCCAACCAAGGTACCCCTGGATTTTTCTCTTTCAATGACTGTTTATTTCAGTCTTAATTTAAATCTGTTGACTTTTGTAGAAATAATATTTCAAACTCTTTACTCTAAATTCTCTCAACTTCGTGTCATTTAAATGTTTTATCATTAGACTTAATTTCTCTTTCATGTAATTATTTATAAGTCAGTAGAATGTCTCTAAAACCTCTGTGAAGAAACTAAGTACATAGCATCTCTGAGAGTTAATGTTAGTGTTCTTGTTAAGCTCCAATTTCTTATTGGCTCTGTGTGTGTGTGTGTGTGTGTGTGTGTGTGTGTGTGTGTAGTTGGTCTCTCTCCAAAGGCAATTAATATCATAAGAAAAATACTGAGTTGTATTTGGAATAAATGTTGAAGAAGAATGCCAACATTTGGTAAAAGCTTTCCATTCTGAATCAGATGAAACCCACATTCTTAACATATTCTTAGATTATTTTTTTCTGATATTTGTCTCAATTGCTTGTAACTTTTTATTTGGAATCAATAATTATTTTGCGTTTAAAAGTTTTTGTGACTGGTGTCTTCATAAACTACTTTCAGATTTAAAATATTAATGTGAACACAGGGAAGAAATAATTTAAATTTATATTTACTTAAAATTGAAAAATCTTTAGGGTGGCTCAGTTGGTTAAGCGTCTGACTTCGGCCCAGGTCATGATCTCGCGGTTTGTGAGTTAGAGCCCTGCCTCGGGCTCTGTGCTGACAGCTCGGGGCCTGGAGCCTGCTACAGATTCTGTGTCTCCCTTTCTCTCTGCCCCTCTCCCACTTGTGCTCTGTCTCTATCAAAAATAAATAAAATGTAAAAAAAAATTTTAATTGAAAAATCTTTGTATTATTCCCCTTCTCTAAGAAGAGCTTCAAATATAGATCATTTGCCCCATCTGCAAAGGCTTTTGTTAACTTGCCATAGAACCTAAGAGATTAATACACTATCAATTAATACGTTTGAACTCATCCTTTAACATGCCATTTTTGTTATTCTTTTCATATTTAGAGTTTTTAGTTGCAAAGGAAAACATAATGGGTTTATACGGGCTTTGTATTTCTACAAAGGAAATGATTAGTCACATTGGGTTAAGTCTTTTCTGTTATCAATATATTAATTAGCTAGTTTTTTTATCTACACAGTTTAAACAAGTGTAATACTAACACGTACTTCAAAAATGTGTCTTTGATTTGAGCTTCATTCTACAAAACTTGAAAGCCTATGTCATAAAGAAAAGGACCCTAGTGATGATTAGGTCTGTTTCTCATTGAACCATATTTTTTCTCAAGTTCACAGTATTCCATACAGAAACACAGCTGTCACTGCCAGGGACTTCAGCACTTCTTCTTTCAGGCTGGATAATGTCTGACTGCCAAAGTAATACATCAGTCATGGCACAAGATGACTCACACTCTGGGCATCTTGGCAGGAACATACATATTGCTAACAATAGCATTTCTCGGGAAATCTTTAAACTTTAATGCACTCCTATTTTTATTCTAACCAAAAGATCCGAATCATAGGAAAATCGTCAACTTTACCCACAACTGTACAATAAATCTGGGCAGCTTTTAACTATGACTAGAGGGTAAATTTATGGTTTAATAATGTTCTTATGATTTGTTCCCAAACATCTAAAATTATTGTCAAATTATAATTCTTGTTATGGTACTTGGATCTTCTTTAGTGTATGTTTGTGATTCAAAATGTGTTGATTCCATGATTAAATTAATAGTTTTAATTTTTAAAAATCCCACAAAAATAAATGAAAAGAAAGCTCTCACATGAATGGCAAATCTGACACTCAGAAATCAAAAGGTTTAAAAAATTAAAATTTTTGTCTATCAGACATCTTTCTTTCCTAGATAACAAAATTTTACAATCAAGGTAAGACTAAAAGCAAAATGTGGTATATAACATGTTTCTATATTTCAAAGAAAGATACATTTGATCTGTTCTTTGCTTTTTGTTTCTTTATGGTGTGACTCATGTTGAAGTGCACAGTGGTAGTTATTTTAAAATTAATTGAGTATCATAAAAATGCATAACCTTATACTGAGTATAATAGATACATTATATGCCATGTTTCAAGCACTGTATCATTTTTAAAGATATTTATAACATTTAAATGATCTGCGTAGTAGTTTTAAGTAATTTTTAGTGTAAAAATGAGACTCAAAGATTTTGGAATATCAATCATTCATCAAAGGACATAAAATGGTTCAGTTCAGCTAGTTTAAAATTGACATGATATCAATCATGAGCTCAAATTATCAAGGAAATGTTAATGCATGTTAATGTTAATATGAACTGAATAGTAGTGGCTTTTTCCTTTGGAATTACTGCCTTATCTGTTGAATAATATTTTAAGAAGTGAAGTATGTTCTATCCTTTTGAATGCACATCCATACACGCAAAAACACATGTGACTTTGAAATATATAGAAAAGTCTGAGTTCAGTTTTAGTGTTACGTTGCTTAATATGTATTAAATTACGTAGAACAATCATTGTTAGAAGACACATAACACTTTGAAATCTCAACCCAATAAACTCTATCGGCAAAATTCATACAAAAGATATTAAGGTTGCAGAATATCTGTATTTCCCACATATCTGTTGTGACACCAACTTCCTGATTGCCTTCCCAGGTTTTATTTTGGTTCCAAAGTAGTGAACAGTCCCAGGATTATCTTTGGGTATGATCAACCTGATTTAGTATTATTACCAGACTTAAAGACGGAGTGTAAATCTAGGGGGAAGAGTTTTGGCGCCTAGAATGTTCTGTTCCCCAAGTTTTAATCACCTAACAAATTTTATGTGAACTTTCTCAGGTTCCATTTTCTCTACTATAACTTTACAAAGTATTTTTCTTAATTTCTGTTATATTCAGTATTTAAAGAGTGGTTATGTTCTTTAGGAGAGAGAGTCAACAATAATAGTTGTTAGATCATGTATCCATATATAGAATTATATACGATTGACACAATACTTGGCTTTTTGAGTGAATAACCAAGATGAAATATTGATTTAAAATATTATGAGGTTAAAAAAAAGAAAAAAATAAAATATCATGAGGTTAAAAATATATGTACAGATGTGTAGCGAGACATCCTGCAAAAGATATTCAGCAACCACGACAGCTTACAAATTTGTATTTTGAGAAGCTTCAAGAAGCTTCTCACATCTGTATCATTCTGCATTAGTATCATTTTGCATTTTTCTTTTTTTCTGGTCCAAACCTGAACTGACTTAACTGTAAAATCAGTGCCCTATTCTGACACTGTAGGATCAGAAAGAATCACCGTATTTCTAGGCTTGTAGATGTTGTATTCTGAAGGGTATTCACACCACAAGCATTTCTAAGGAAAACCAAGGCACAGGAGAAAGAGCAGGTGGAACGTATTAGTGCATATTCGTATAACATAAATAAAAACCAGATTGTCACATGCCATGCCGTGAAATTCCCTCTTCAAAGTTCTCTCTGGATATCTAAGAGAGACAAAGGGTCAAGTTATTCTGATGGCAGATGATGCCTTGAGTGTGATACACCTTAGCTAGGAAATAGTAATAGAGATGCTTAGAACTTAGGTCTGTACTAGTCCAAGTGCAAACTTTCTTATGTTTACTGCATTTATTAAATCATTTCTAATTTAATAAGCCATCAAAAATCCAATAAGAAATGTTCTGAAACACACTAATATATTCTGCTTCCATCAAATAATACTTATAAGTAAGGGTGATGCCTTTAAGTTATCACCATAAATTATATTTACATATTTACCTAATTTTAATATGTAGCAAGTATGTTCACATATCTCTGGGGCAAGATATAAAATTATGTAGTTGTCCTTCCTGGAAAAAATAATGTTAATATGTATTTTACAGAATTAATGCATTATAACTGAATGCAAAGAATGGCTTAGTAGATCAATTATTGCATAACTGAAGGAGTAAGCTGGATCTTTTAGAAAAGAAACTTTGCTGAGTGTTAGTTAAACAAGGACCGAAATAACCTAATTCAAATGGCACATACTGCCTCTGAAAATATATAAAAAAAATTTACAGCTGCTACATTCTTTGTTATTATTCTAATGTAAGTCTTGATCATCTCTTGCTTGGATGACAATAATCTATCTGGGTCCTTCACTTCCACTTGTTCCTTCATAATTCTTCTTTAGTGACCTTTTAAAAATATAAAGCAGACAAAGTCATTCCCTTGCTTAAAATGTTCCATCTCTGCAGAGTAAAACCCACCCTGTGATCATGGCCTCAGTGCTCTGCACAAATGTTCTAGTCCACTTTGCTCTGGTCTTTCTGCTACTCTTTCCATTCACCAAGGAAATTGTGATCATTTTTGCCACAGAATCTTTTTTTGTGTTTTTTACTTGTTTCCTTGCCTTCAATGCTAATTTGATTATTTATTTACTTATTTATTTATTTATTTACTCTAGATCTTTATTACGCGGGTCCCATCTATTCATTCAGATTTCAGTTTAAATACCACCTCCTCAGAGAGGCATTTCTCGCCAGTATCATTCTGAACTATAACCATATTTTAGGTTTTTTATTTCCTTCCAAGTAGTGTTCATGCCAGTGTGGAGCCTAACGCAGGGCTTGCATTCATGACCTTGAGATCAAGACCTGAGCTGAGATCAAGAGTCGGACGCTTAACTGACCGAAACACCCAGGCCCCATTTTTTAGTTTTTTGATAGCATTTACCACTACATAGTGGTAAACATTTTGTTGTTCATTAAATTATTTTATTTCACACTAGAAATATTCATCATGAGGGTAGAAACCTTGTATATGTTTTCACTTCTTATCCCCAGTACCTAGAGTGATGATATGTCACAGTCATTCTACCTATTAAATATTTGCAAGAAAAAGTGGAGGAAGTCCTCAGTTTATCATCAGATGTGATCAGTTTTTCTGAGTAACTTAAAAGGTGTTAAAGCACAATTAATTTTTCCATTCGAACCTTATGTTTTGAAATCCAATGAAATAATCCAGCCCTTATTGCTTTTGGACTCTAGACTAATGCAGAATGAAGTTTTGATAGGCGGTGTGCATTCTACTGGCTTATATTTGACCTGTCTCTTATACTTTTCTAAGTTGTCTAGCTCTGGGATTCTTTGCTCTTGTAAAGCAGCTAGTACTTCTCAAGCTGGACACAAGTCAATACTGATGATGCATTTAAGAGGGCACTCATAAATCTCCTTTATGCCTGATGCCATTTATATATATATATATATGAATATTTTATACTATAAGTGTAGTATAATTTTATATGATCATATAAAATATTCATTTATATGTTATATTCATATATAATAGAAAAGTAACCTTTCCTTTAAAGTTTTTTATATTGCTACTTTTTTTTTCAAATATGTTTTCTTTTTCAAATCACCTTTGACCTAGAGTCTTTTATACCCTTAATGCAAAGTCCTCAGAATATCTCAATAACTGGTAGTGTCCCTGTTATTGTTTAAGTCGCCCTCCTTCCTGTTTCTCCATGTTCTCAAAATCACAATCATCTTTGTACCTGGTTACTGTTATAGCTTAGTCCATTCAGGGTGCTATAACACAATGCCACAAACTTGGTGGTTTCTAGACCACTGAACTTTATTTCCCACATTTCTGGAAAGTGGAAGTTTGAGATCAAGAGGGTGGGAACCCTCTCTGGACTGCAGACTTCTCTGCAGAAGTCTGATGTGGTGGAAGGATCAAGGGATCTCTCTGCAGTTGCTTTTATGAGGGCACTGATCCCATCTACGAGAGCTCCAACATCATGAGCTAACCACCTTCCAAAGGCCTACCTTTGAACCCCATTCTCTTGGTATTCGATTATCAACTCATGAATTTGGGGAGGACACATTCAGACCGTTGCACCTTCCCATTTATTTCTCAATCTGTTCTAAGTTACATTCTTCTTTGTACCAGTTTACTGCTCAGTAACGCTTATGTTTTCCCTTACTTATAGGCCAATTCTATATACCTCAGAATGGCATTCAGAATCTCTTCACTTAACTGGTCTTCTGTTCCAAACTAAATGTCACTATTCTTCTAATGTGTTTGCTCCTGTTGACCCCTGAACATATCATGTTATGATTTTTATAAAGTAATTCTAACAATTGTCCTTCCTTCTTTGAGAATGTAAAATCCTGATTATTTTACATTCACTTGAAAAACGTAAATTGTGTTTTACAATGCTTTATCTTTTCATATATTTTTCTCGTTCAACTAGATTATATTAGACACAGGCATGGTGACTTATAGTTGTTTAGCATATTTTATGTACCTAGCCAGGTGCTTATAACAACTCTAGCGACTTGACACATTTGCTCAAGAGGGTGAATAAATGTAATTCACTAGCGTGTAAACTGGCTAACGGATTACTGAACTGCTCTTTTCCTTGTAAAGGGTACACAGCTATTCTACATTTCCCAACTGTCCTTATAGTGAGATGTGGCCATTCCAGTGATCTTGAACCTCTGGACAGATAGTAGAAGTATTATACATCATCTGATGAGACAGCCCATAGAAACCTTCTTTGTATCTTCCAACTCTTCATATCAGTGATAATGGAGGAATTTTGACAAAGATGAAGAAAAATACACAAGCAGCCTGTGTCTCTTCACTAGGAAACAAAAGAAACCAACTAAACAAACAAACATCTTAGAGAAAACCCACCAGTTAATAAGGAGCTAGGATTTTGGACTTATTGTGAGGAAATAAAAAGGAAACAAAAAATTTTATCATGCTTGAGCCTATATGTATGTATAATATTTAATATATAGTTTATACCTATATTTGTACAAATTTATTTATATTTAATTGCATATTTAGTTATATACTTAATTTGTTTGTTACAACAGATAACGTTATCTTAACTAATACAGTACATTTCTAATCTGGTTATACCTGTTTATTAAATAATCTAAGCTTTATTGCTGGATGATTGAAGAATTTTGGCCAAAGCATGTATTTCTGGGGTGTCTGGGTGGCTCGGTCCGTTAAGCATCCGACTTCAGCTCAGTTCATGATCTCACAGTTCGTGAGTTTGAGACCCACATGAGGCTGTGTGCTGACAGCTCAGAGCCTGGAGCCTGCTTCAGATTCTATGTCTCCCTCTCTCTCTGCCCCTCTCCAGCTCATGCTTGTATTCTGTCTCTGTCAAAAATAAATAAACTTAAAAAAAAAAGAGGCAGTACATTAATGTTAAAAAATACACAGTGAGAGAAGATGTGCAGCAAGAATTAGAAGTCAGGCTATTACTTAGACTTACTTTGGGTCCAGGAACCCGAAAAGCGGCCTACTCTCCAGGCCGTAGAAATAGGTTTTGTCTTTGAAAGCATATGTTATCAGTACATAAATTATTATTATTTTTTTTTAAAGAGACTTGAGGGAGCACCTGCGTGGCTCAGTTGGTTAAGCGTCTGACTTCGGCTCAGGTCATGATCTTGCGGTTTGTGGCTTCCAGCTCCACATCGGGTTCTGTGCTGACAGCTCAGAGCCTGGAGCCTGCTTCAGATTCTATGTCTCCCTCTCTCAAAAATAAAAATAAACATTAGAAAAATTGAAAAAATAAAGGAGGTACTTCTGAGTCTAAATATATAGATTTTACCTGACTCTTGCATTTTCTCCATTCACCAAAATTTGTAAGTAACATTTAGTGTATATACAACTTACATCTAGAGGCACCTGGGTGGCTCAGTAGGTTAAGCATCTGACTTTGGCTCAGGTCATGATCAGGTCACAGTTCATGAGTTTGAGCTCTGCATCATGCTCCATAGTAACCCTCTCTCTCTCTGCCTCTCCCCCACTTCTCTCACTCTCTCTCTCTCACCCTCTCTCTCTCTCTAAAAATAAATAAAGATAAACTTAAAAATATAAAATTATTTGCATTTAGGGGCACCTGGGTGGCTCAGTCGATTAAGTGTCTAATTCCTTATTTCGGCTCAGGTCATAATCTCATGGCTGAGTTCCGGCTCCACATCGGACTCTGCACCTCAGTGCTTGGGATTCTCTCTTTCTCTCTCTTTCTCTGTCCCTCCCCTACTCACCCTCTCTCTGGCTCACTCTCTTTCTCTCAAAATAAATTAAAAAATTAAAAATATAAATAAAATTATTTGTATTTAATAAATAATAAAAATAATGGCATCATTCAAATGTACAAATTCCTTTCTAAATGGTAAAAAGCATGCATTGTAATGCAAACTTCAGGAAATTAATGGTTTTTTCCTTATTTAAAGAAATACGTTGAGCCATTTTCTCTAAGATATGGTGAGCACCCTCTATAATTTCTCATATTTAAAATCTACTATTCTCTTAATATCCAACTAAAATGTAAACACTCATGGAAAACCTTTTTATCTTCTACCTAGAAATCTTACTCTGCCCTGTGCTCTCACTGTCTTTTTGGGCTTCTATAGTGGTCTTTAATTCACACTGCCTTATGTGACACACATTTATGCAAATGAATTTTTATCCAGAGAAAAGCAATGATGGAATGCTCACCATTATGTTTTGTTGCATATGACAGATATTCTGTCATAAGAATAAGATTAATAATTGTATTGATTTTATGAATTGACGTCTTAACCAAAGGTTAGGTTTTTTTGTTTGTTTGAATTGTACTACTTGCTGAAGAAAGAGTTATAAGTTTCAAATGAATCTACACTTATGATTTCACTTAACCACTTAACCAGAACAAAAAGTATGAATTCATTTTTTTCTTAGAAATGAAATATTTCTCATGTTGCTTCTTGAGGTCCCAGTTGAATAAGCTTTGGTAATGTATGTGATTACGTATGTGTATATAAAAAGACACTATTTTTATAATCTAACTAATGATCTCAAAATTCTATGATTTGCAGTTAGCCTTGGTAAACTATGAACATCATAGAAAATGTATCCCACTCCTACTCAATTTCAGGGTGTGAAAAAGAAAAACTAGCTTCATTATATAGGTCAAAGTATTATGTTACTTTTGGAAGACATGCATGACTAATGAAGGATGCTTTAAGGTTATTATACATTTTGTTGGAAGAAATGGACATTCATTTGATTTTAAAAGCAACCCATATTTAGGGCAGTAAGAGATCAGAAGCTTCTGTGAAAGTTATAATTGTATTATTAAGACTTTCCGCTAAAGAATAAAATACATATAGAAAGACTAAAAAAATGTACAGCCTGATAAATTTCTATTATTTTATCTTTTACTTTACTTTTTAAAGGAAGTTTTTAATTTTAATTCCAGTATAGTTAACATACAATTTTACATTAGTTCCAGGTGTACAATGTAACGATTCAACAATTCTATATGTCATTACTCAGTGTTTGTCATGGTAAGGGTACTCTTAATCCCCTTCACCTATTTCACCCATCCCCCACCCACGTCCCTTCTGATATGCTTTATTTTAGCCTGACAAATTTTTAAAAAGTGAACTCATTCCTGTAATCACTATTCAGGCCACAAAGTGTCTAACATCCCAAACCCCATTACCAGCCGCTCCCGACCCTCCTCCTAATAGTGGTCACTGTCTTGAATTCTATCATCACAGATTAGTATTGCTTCTTTTAAACGTTATACATGGAATAAAAAATACATATTATTCATCTCTTGTTTGCTTAATGCTACATTTTCTTTGTGTTATTTGCCTATATTTTGCAGACAGCAGTAATTGGTTCATTGCAATTGCTAGATAATCTGTTGGTGAAAATTTAGCTTGTTTTCAGCTTAAGCCCATTATAAATAATGTGTATTGAACATATTTTACATGTTTTTATAATTTATGCAGGAATTTGTGTTGGGTGCAAATTTTAGTCTTAGAGTATGTTCAGTTTTATTACATATTGCCACAATAGTTTGTATCAAATTTACTTTTTCTAGCAGCATTTGAGAGTTAGTGTTTGTTTCACATTATTGCCAACACACTATATAACTATAATATCTATCTATCTATCTATCTATCTATCTATCTATCTATCTATCTATCATCTATCATCTTTCTATCATCAATTTATGCTTATATTTATAAAATATTTACAAATATTTATACATGTGCTATGGGTATAAATTTTAGCTCTTCTTCTGTGTATATGATTGTATCTAGTTGTGTTTTTAATTCACATGTCCCAGGTTACTAATGTGGTTGCCTGTTTCTTCATGTATTCATACAAAGACCATTGGGGATTTTGGACAACCACACTCTTCCCACTGAGATACTATTCCTTTCACCTAGAGAATCCAGTGTAGTATTTCCTTTAGTATCAGTCTGCGGCTATCACTTATTTCCATTTTCATTTGTGAGCTATAACTATATTTGATTTTTATTTTGAAATTATTTTTCCAAGACCTATAACTCTAGGGTGTCAATTATTTTCATTTTAACCCTCTGAATATATTTTTTCAATAGTTATTCAGCTTCTTTTTTCTTTTTTTAATTCCTTCCTTCTGTCCTTTCTCTAAGAACTTAGCTATGAATCTGACTGTAGCTTACATTTTTAAGTTTTAGGTAATATGCATATTTGCTCTGGATGTTTTCAGTATGTTTACTCTATGTTACATTTTTAGCAGATATATATATATGTTATGCCCAGTATTCAGATTTATTTTCTTTGAAATTTAATTGCTTATTAAAACTGTTGCTTGATGTCTTTCATCAGTTTTAAGAAAGATTTTGCCATTTTCTGTTCAATGCTGCTTCTGTTCCATCTTTTTCCTTCTTGTTGAGAATTCAGTTACTAATATGAGATTTTGCTTCATTATTTTCCATGTGTCTCACATGCTGTTTTTCTCTATTTTTACCCTTTATCTTGCAGCTTTTATTCCATTTTCAATTCTTTTAAATTTTGTCAATTCTGTTAAAATCACCTATGAGTTTTCAAAATTCACTTATTTTATTTTTCAGTGAAGAACTTCCATTAGATTTCTTTTTAAGATTCCATTTCTCTGTCAAAATTCACCATGTTCGTGTTATTTTCTTGCACATACATGTAGCAGTTATTTTAATGTCTATAAAAATACCTTCACTATATGCATCTCCTGTAGATCTGCTTATATTTGGGGTTTGCTTTTTTTTAATGTAACTTATTTTCAAGTTAGCTAACATAAATTGTGTGCTCTTGATTTTGGGGGTAGATTCCCATGATTCATAGCTTACATACAACACCCAGTGCTCATCCCAACAAGTGCCTTCCTCAATGCCATCACCCATTTTCACCTCTTCCCCACCCCACCACCAACCCTCAGTTTGTTCTCTGTATTTAAGACTCTCTTATGGTTTGCCCCCCTCACTGTTTGAAACTATTTTTCCCCTTCCCCTCCCCCATGGTCTTCTTTTAAGTTTCTCAAGTTCCACATGTGAGTGAAAACATATGATATCTGTCTTTCTCTGACTGACTTATTTCACTTAGCATAATACTCTCCAATTCGATCCATGTTGTTGCAAATGGAAGGATTTCATTCTTACTCATTGGCAAATAGTATTCCATTGTATATATAAACCACATCTTTAACCATTCATCATTTGGACATTTGGGCTCTTTCCATAATTTGGCTGTTGTTGAAAGTGCTGCTATAAACGCTGGGATACATGTGCCCTTATGAATCAGCACTACTGTATCCTTTGGATAAATTCCTAGTAGTGCTATTGCTGGATCGTAGGGTAGTTCTATTTTAAATTTTTTGAGGAATCTCCACACTATTTTCCATAGCGGCTACACCAGTTTGCATTCCCACCAACAGTGCAGGAGAGTTCCCATTTCTCTACATCCTCACCAATATCTGTTGTTTCCTGAGTTGTTAATTTTAGCCACTCTGACTGGTGTGAGGTGGCATTTCAATGTGGTTTTATTTGTATTTCCCTTATGATGAGTGATGTTGAGTATCTTTTCATGTGTCTGTTGGCCATCTGGATGTCTTCTTGGAAAAGTGTCTATGTATGTCTTCTGCCCATTTCTCCCCTGAATTTTTTGTTTTTCAGGTGTCGAGTTTGATAAGTTCTTTATCGATTTTGGATACTAACCCTTTATCCAATATGTCATTTGCAAATATCTTCTCCCATTTCATTGGTTGCCTTTTAGTTTTGTTGATTGTGTCCTTTGCAGTGCAGAAGTTTTTATCTTGATGAGGTCCCAATAGTTCATTGTGCTTTTATTTCCTTTGCCTTTGAAGACATGTTGAGCAGGAAATTTGCAGCTGAGGTCAAAGAGGTTGTTGCCTCTTTTCTCCTCTAGGGTTTTGATGGTTTCCTGTTTCACATTTAGGCCTTTTACCCATTTTGAGTTTATTTTTTGTGTATGGTGTAAGAAAGCTGTCTAGTTTCATTCTTCTGAATGTTGGTATCCAGTACTCCCAGCACCATTTGGTAAAGAGACTGTCTTTTTTCCATTGGATATTCTTTCCTGCTTTGTCAAAGATTAGTTGGCCATACATTTGTGGGTCCAATTCTGGCTTCTCTATTCCGTTGGTCTATGTATCTGTTTTTGTACCAATACTTTCTTGATTAGTGAAGCTTTGTAGTAGAGGCTAAATTCTGGGATTGTGATGCCTTCCGCTTTGGTTTTCTTTTTCAACATTACTTTGGCTATTTGGGGTCATTTCTGGTTCCATACAAATTTTAAGATTGTTTGCTCTAGCTTTGATAAGGATGCTGGTGTAATTTTGATTGGAATTGCATTGAATGTGTAGATTGCTTTGGGTGGTATCAACATTTTAACAATATTTTTTCTTCCAATCCATGAGCATGGAATGTTTTTCCATTTCTTTGTGTCTTCTTCAATTTCTTTCGTAAGTTTCTATAATTTTCAGCATACAGATCTTTTACATCTTCGGTTATGTTTATTCCTAGGTACTTTATGCAATTGTAAATGGGATCAATTTTTTGATTTCTCTTTCTGTTGCTTCTGTATAGAAATGCAACTGATTTCTGTTCCACCTGATACATTGATTTTATATCCTGTGACTTTGCTGAATTCATGTATCATTTCTAGCAGCTTTTTGGTGAAGTCGTTTGAGTTTTCCATGTTGAGTATCATGTCATCTGTGAAAAGTGAAAGTTTGACTTCTTCTTTGCCAGTTGGTGTGCCTTTTATCTCATTTTGTTGTCTGATTTCTGATGCTAGGACTTCCAGCACTATGTTAAACAACAGTGGTGAGAGTGGACATCACTGTTGTATTCCTGAGCTCAGGGGAAAGCTCTCAGTTTTCCCCATTGAGGATGATATTAGCTATGGGCCTTTCATATATAGCTTTTATGATGTTAAGGTATGTCTTCTATACTGACTTTCTTGATGGTTTTTATTAAGAAAGATGCTGTATTTTGTCAAGTGCTTTTTCTGCGTCTGTTGATAGGATCATATGGTTTTTATCTTTTCTTCTGTTAATGTGAGGTATCATACTGATTAATTTGCAAATAATTGAACCAGTCCTGTAGCCCAGGAATGAATCCCACTTGATCATGGTAAATAATTCTTTTAATACTGTGTTGAATTTGATTTGCTAGTATCTTGTTGATCATTCATGTTCATCAGGGGTATTGGCTTATAATTCTCCTTTTTAGTGGGGTCTCTGTCTGGTTTGTGAATCAAAGTAAGGCTGGCTTCATAAAATGAGTCCTGAAAACTTTCCTTTCTGTTTCTGTTTTTTGTAACAGCTCGAGAAGGATAGGTATTAACTCTGCTTTAAATCTCTGGTAGAATTCCCTTGGGAAGCCATCTGGCCAAGGAATTTTATTTGTTGGGAGATATTTTATAACTGATTCCATTTATTCACTAGTTATGGGTCTGTTCAAATTTTGTATTTCTTCCCATTTGAGGGAATTTGTCTAGGAATTTGTCCATTTTGTCCAGGTTGTCCAGTTTTTTGGCATATAATGTTTCATAGTATTCTCTAACAAATGTTTGTATTTCCGTGCTGTTGGTTGTGATCTGTCCTTTGTCATTCATGATTTTAACTATTTGGGTTCTCTCTGTTTTCTTTTTGAGAAGTCTGGCCGAGGGTTTTTCAATTTAGTTTATTTTTTTCAAAAAACCAGCTCTTAGTTTCATTAATCTGTTCTGTTTTTGTGTTTGGTTTTTTTTTTTTTTTGGATTCTATACTGTTTATTTCTGCTCTGATCTTTATTATTTCTCTTCTTCTGCTGGTCTTGTGGTTTCTTTGCTGTTCTGCTTCTAGTTCCTTTAGGTGTGCTGTTAGGTTTTGTGTTTGGGATTTTTCTTGTTTCTTGAGATAGGCCTGGATTGCAATGTATTTTCTTCTTAGGACTGCTTTTGCTTCACCCCAAAGGGTTTGGACTGTCATGTTTTCATTTTCACTTGCTTCCATATATTTTTAAATTTCTTCTTTAATTGCATGGTTGACCCATTCATTCTTTAGTAGGATGTTCTTTAACCACCATGCATTTGGAGGCTTTCCAAATTTTTTCTTGTGGTTGATTTCAAGTTTCATAGCATTGTGTTTAGGAAATAGGCATGGTATGATCTCAATTCTTTTATATTTATTGGGGGCTGTTTTGTGACCCAGTATGTGATCTATCTTGGAGAATGTTCCATGTGCACTCAAGAAGAATGTGTATTCTGCTGCTTTTGGATGAAAAATTCTGATTGTATCTGTCAAGTTCTCTGGTCCAGGGTCATTCAGGGCCATTGTTTCTTTATTGGTTTTCTGTGTAGATGATCTTTCCATTGTTGTAAGTGGAGTATTAAAGTCACCTGTAGTTACCATATTCTTATCAATAAGATTGCTTATGTTTGTGATTGATTAATGTAAATATTTGGGTTCTTTCAAGTTGGGAGCATAAACATTTATAGTTGTTAGTTCTTCTTGATTGATAGATCCTGTAATTATGATATAATGCCCTTCTTCATCTCTTGTTACAGGATTTAGTTTCAAATCTAGTTTGTCTGATATAAGTATGGGTACTCCAGCTTTCTTTTGACTTCCAGTAGCATGATAGGTGGTTGGTTCTACACCCCCTCACTTTCAATCTGAAGGTGTCCTCGGGTCTAAAATGGGTATATATGTATATACATATAGACGGATCTTGTTTTGTTTTGTTTTATACATTCTGATACCCTATGTTTTTTGATTGGGGTATTTAGTCCATTTACATTCAGAGTGATTATTGGAATAGATGTATTAGTGTCATTGTATTAACTGTAGGTTTCGTGCTTGTGGTGATGTCTCTTGCCCTTTGTAGTCTTTGCTGCTTTCCAGTCACAGAGTCCCCCTTAGGACCTCTTACAGGGATGGTTTAGTTGTTCTGAATGACAACCTTTATGGATAAAGGATTCCTGGCTGCATGTTTTTCCTATTCAGCACATTGAATATTTCCTGCCATGCCTTTCTGGTCTGCCTAGTGTCAGTGAACAGTTCTGCTACTACACTTATGTGTCTACTTTTGTAAGTTGAGGAATGTTTGTCCCTAGTTGCTTTCAGAATTCTCTCTTTATCTTTATATTTTGCCAGTTTCACTATCATGTGCCATGGAGAAGACCTATTCTTGTTGAATCAGAAGGGAGTTCTCTGTGCATCCTGGGTTTGGATGTCTGCTTCCTTCCCCAGATTAGGGAAGTTCTCAGCTATAATTTGTTCAAGTAAACCTTCTGCCCCTTTCTCTCTCTCTCTTCTTCTTCTGGAATTCCTATGATGCAGATATTATTACATTTCATTGAATCTTATTCTCCCCTTTGCTTTCTCCATCCTTGCTGTCACTGCATCTAGTTTATTTTGCACCTCATTTACAACATTTATTAACTTGTCATGATTATTTGTTAGTTCCTTGATCTCTGCAGCAATAGATTCTCTGCTGTCTTCTATGCTTTTTTCAAGCCCAGTGATTAATCTTATGACTATTATTCTAAATTCTTGATCAGATATATTGTTTATATCTGTTTTGAGCAACTCTCTAGCTGTCATTTCTTCCTGGAATTTCTTTTGAGGATAATTTTTCTGTTTCATCATTTTGGAAAGTTTTCTGTCCCTTGTATGTTTTAACAGCTTGTTATGTGTCCTGCACCTGCAAACACTACTAAATTAAAAAGGGGCTATATGCTGTCTAGGCCTGGCCCTTCAGGAGGTGCTTTTGGAGTGTGTTATATGGTCTTTGTTCTTGTGACTCTGGTTGCTTTATCTCCCTACTTGTAGTGGTGGATTGGATCTTCCATCAGGTGTGCTTTGATTTTTGTTGTTGAAGTAACCCTGGAAAATTAAAAAAAAAAAGAGGGGGGTGGAATAAGCCTTATCCCACACAAAGAGATAAATGACGGGTGGGGAAAAAGAAAAGTAAATAAAATTGATGAGGCAGAGAAACTATATGGCTTAATCCAGAGAGAGAGAGGAAAATAAAGAAGGAGATAGAGAAAAAGTGTAAAAAGAATAGATTAAATATGCCTGCTTAAGCAACCGACAACCAGAATAACCAGACTAGAGAAGGGGAGAAATGAGAGGAAGAAAAGGAAGAAAAAAAATATATAATAAGAATTGACCAAGAATTAAATCAGAAAATGCACAACCACTGGTGCCTGGGAACTTGTGGCTGGGCTGGTCTGGTGTGGTCAGTGTCAATCTTGTTCAGGTAGATAGGCAGCTACCAGGGATAGAGGGGCATGGCTTGGTGTAGGTGGTCTTGCTTCCACTGTGGGTCCCTCGTCCATTCCCTGAAGCCCCCACCACCACCACCACCTTGTTGGTGATGGAGAGAAAAATGGCTACATCCCAGTCTCTCCTCCCTGGACCAGATATGCCAAATCACTCTGTTCAGGCTGTCTTTACATTGCTGCGTGGGCACAAATGGGCTCTTTTTTCTGCTCCACAGTCTCCTGTGCCTCCCAGGCACTCAGCTGGGCTTCAAACCCGGATGTTTTAAAGAATCCCACTCCTCATGCCTCAGTTCCTGGGTAGTTCCACTCCACCCAGCCAGCCGACAAAGGGTCTCTGACTAGCAGGCACAAGCAATGTCCTTTGTCCTTGGAACAATTTTTTGCCTTCTTCCAACAGCACTCAAAGGAGAGGATTGCTTTCTCTGGATTGTAGACTGTGCTTCTGAGCTAGTTATTGAGCCTGGGGCTGGCTCCCCACTTCCCCAGGTGTGCAAACAGTGCAGTTTGGAGAAAGCCCTGCAGTTAAAACTTGGTTCCTTCACCGTTTTTTTTCCATTCCTCGTCCGTGGTTTTTCTCTTATCCAAGTACAATCCGATACTTCCACAGCCTCTCTTTCTCTTCCTTTTCCCTTTCCACAGAAGGGGATCCCTCCCCTCCATTCCTACACTGCCCATTTTATCTCTCACAATTTATAATCACCTACCTATAGCCTGCCAAGTTGTCCCCATGGGACCCTGGAGATGTCTCTGTGACTGTGCAGTCTGGACTCTTGGAATCTCAAGTCCTCTGGCCTCAACACTGCTGTGTTTGAGGGATGAGGGAAGTTTGGGTCCCCCTACTTCACCATGTTGACTGGAACCCAGGGTTTTCTTTTTTCTACTGCTTTTGGACAATTCTTACGTTGTTTTCATTAGTTTTTAATTGAATAAAAGATATTTTGGGTAAAAACTATAAATATATTTTAATACCTTGTATGATAATATCTTTCTTCATAAAGATTATTTTGTTTTAATCTGCTATTTAGATTGAGATTATATCACCAGATATTTATTTGGACTTTACTTCTCGTTTTTACTAATCTATACTCTGTTCAACTTACTCCTAGGGTTTATGCAGAGCTGAAAATGTGTATTACATGTCAGGTTCCTTCATCTTTGTGACATTCTCAACTGTAGTTTTTATTTGTTCAGCAGTATAAGTTTTCCAATATTTCTGTTCAGCTTCTCATCCTATCATCCACAGCTTTGGGATTGGCAAATGCCCTCATGTGGAGAACTGAGAAGCACATGGGTCTGACATCCATGGGATTCTTTTCTCTCCGGGAGTGTGTCTTTCCCCACCTTAAGCCCATGTAGCTTCAGTAACTCTCCAAAACTTTCATCCTGATTTAAAAAATTCATCTTTTTCTTTTTTGTCTAGCTTTTGTAGTTACCAACAGTGGTGGGTTTTGAAGCTGCAGACCTACACATTCTTTATATAATTCTCTGTACAATCCTCCATAAATATGAAACTTCTTTAAACAAAATGCAAAATATCATAGTTCTTACAAATAAAAATAACAAATGGAAAGAGCAGTAATATATTGTACTAGATTGATAAAGATTAGGATATATTTTATTTTTACTACCCATTAACAATTTTAAATTAGACATTCAAAACAATTACTGGAATTATGTACAGTGTTAGGTAAGACTTTAAGACATCTATTTCTTGGTCACTGATCTTAGTATAATAAATTATTATCGATTTTTATTACTACTCACATAACTTTTATTTCATTAATGTGTTAAACATTGATTTTGCATAAGTAGTTTTCAAAGCAGAGCATTCAGTAGTAATTTGCTGACACAAAATAATATTAAATGTTTTTATACTTTACTTATACCTTAACTTTCTGTAATTTTGAGCATTAACATCCCATATGTAAGTAAGTAATATATTTCTTTTCTCTGATTGTCTCTTTTGCCATAGTAGTTATTAGATGATTTTAAAATCTTCTCTTCTTATTTTAACATTATTTATTTATTTATTTTGAGAGAGAGAGAGAATGAGAGAGAGTGAGCACATGAATGGAGGATGGGCAGAGAGAGAGAGAAAGAGAGTGAGAGGGAGAATCCCAAGCAGACTCCTTGCTATCAGCACAGAGCCTGATGTGGGATTTGATTTCATGAATGGTGAGATCATGCCCTGAGCTGAAATCAAGAGTTGGTCACTTAATGGACTGAGCCACCCAGGTGTCTCGATTATATAATTTTCTCCTTTTTGTCTTTTGACGCTTTTAGAATGTCATTTCAGAAGTATGTACCTTTTTACCTCAAGAAATATCCCAAGTATGAAAGGAGAAATATATATTTTTTTTAATTTTTAGATTTCTATCTCCCATTCCTCCTTTGCATAGTCCCTTGAGAGTATCATTTAAATAATTATATACCTAGCAGATTGTTTTGAGAACAAAATCTGTTTAACACTATATAAAAAATCTCTGGCCATTAATTACTGATGTAGAAAGAAAAAGGAAAAAAAAAACACCCTCAATAGACATTAGCTAATTATAGCCTTTGTGCCAGGCATTACTAAAATTTTGAAATCACACTGGTGAAAAATACATGTTTCTCTTACTCAAGGAACTCCCTATCTAGCAGATATAAACACATGCAAACAAATATGTAATATAGTATTGCAAAATTCCATAAGAGAGGATCTGGGAAGACATTTCATGATAAAGAGACAATCATATGTCATACAGAGTGGTTACACCAAATAATTTTCTTTGAATTTCAGTTCTGCTGATCAAATAGAACTCCTGGTATTTGTAGAAAGGAATGAGGCTGGAGGGAGGAGTAAGTGAGATGAGATCAGATGATAAAAAGTCTTATATAACACAGAAGGTAATCTTTTCTTCTATATTTAAACTGTCTCTCTAAGTAATGGCTTTAAATATCATCTATATATTCATAACAACCAAATATATACCTTACACCTTGATTTGTCGTGATCTCTAATAAGCAGTGTGTCCAATGGAGAGAGTCATTAGTATTTCATAAGACATTTGTTTTGGTGGGATATTAGACAAGTCCATGAGAATGCAATGGTTCTGCTAATATATATGGGTGGATTTGGGGGACTTATTAATAATAACAATATTGGGGCGCCTGGGTGGCTCAGTCGGTTAAGCGTCCGACTTCAGCTCAGGTCACGATCTCACGGTCCGTGAGTTCGAGCCCCGCATCGGGCTCTGGGGTGATGGCTCAGAGCCTGGAGCCTGCTTCCGATTCTGTGTCTCCCTCTCTCTCTGCCCCTCCCCCATTCATGCTCTGTCACTCTCTGTCTCAAAAATAAATAAAAACGTTAAAAAAAATTAAAAAAAAAATAACAATATTACTACAAATAATAGTAATAATGACCAAGTTTTTGAAACTCAATTTTGATTAATCCAAAAATGATCTTATATTTAAACAATGCTATTATATAGGCATTATTTTCCCAGTATTATAGGCAAAGATTTGAAAGCAAAGCAAAATCCTTAAGTAGAGAGTTAGAACTCAAACTCAGATCTGCACCTCTGAAGTAGGAGCATATATTGTGAAATATGGAAAAAAAGATGATGGGTTGAATTTTTAAAGTTTATTTATTTATTTTGAGAGAGAGAGAGAAAAAAATAAACACGTCAGGGAAAGGCAGAAAGAGAGAATCCCAAACATGCTTGCACTGCCAGCACAGAGACCGATGCAGGGCTTGAATCCATAAACTACTGTGAGATCATGACTTGAGCTGAAGTCAAGAGTTGGAACTCTAACTTACTGAGCCACTAGGTACCCTGGTTGACTTTTGAACATTTTGATTTTGGAAAGGGCTTGATTCATATGAAGTCAAAAGACTATTGAATATTTTTATCTGAAGCCCTTGAAAATGACCCTACATAGAGATCGGTGTTCAAATATCTTATAAAGGGCATGTAGAAGATTGTGTATTGAGACTGCTGAGATCATTTGTGTAAGAAATAGTGAAAAGGGGAAAAATAGAACTTCTCATAACACACATTTTATAAACAGTTGGAGGAATAGGAGCAAAGAAGGAGAATAAAAGAGTTTAAAAGGTAGGAAAAAATTAAAATCTGCTACGACATGGAAACCAAGGGATAGTGTTTCAAGTATTAGAGATAGTCAATAATGTTGGTGCCAAAGAAAGGTTAAGTAAGATGAAAAGTAATCTGTAGAGTTGAATTTTATTTTGACTCTGCCTTCTCTACTCCCTAAGCCAAAAAACAATCCTTCTTTCTGTGCTAAATAACTCCTAGGATTTTTTCAGTTTTGAAAGCAATTTTTATTCCTTAGAGTGTTGTAGCTAAATTTTATCAGATTTTAACTTTTATTTTAATTCTAGTATAGTTAATATTGTGATATATTAGTTTCAAGTGCCAACATAATGACTTAATCCTATACATTACTCAGTGTTCATCATGATAAGTGTACTCTTAATTCCCTTCATCTATTTCACCCATTTCCCCACCAATCTCCCCTCTGGTAACCTCAATTTTAACCTATAGTTAAGAGCCTATTTTTTTTTTATTTCTCTCTCTTTTTTTATTGTTCATTTGTTTTGTTTCTTAAATTCCACACATGAGTGAAATTACATAATATTTGTCTTTCTCTGACTGAGTTATTTCACTAAGCATTATACCCTCCAGATTCATCCATCTTGCTGCCAATGGCAAGATTTAATTCTTTTTATAGTTGAGTAATATTCTAGTGTGTGTGTGTGTGTGTGTGTGTGTGTGTGTGTGTGTGTGTGTCTGTATGTATACATATCACATCTTTTTTACCTATCCCTGGACACTTGGGCTACTTCCATAATTTGCCTATTGTAAATAAACATGGGGTGCATGTATTTTTTTGATTTAGTGTTTTCATATTCTTTGAGTAAATATTTAGTAGTGTGATTAGTGGATCATATGTTAATTCTAGTTTTAAATTTTTGAGTAAACTTCTTACTGTTTTCTACAGTGGCTGCAGCAGTTTGCATCCCCACCAACAGTACACAGGACTTCCTTTTTCTCCACATCCTTGCCAATACGTGTTGTTTCTTGTGTTTTTTATTTTAGCCATTCTGACAGGTGTGAACTGGTATCTCATTGTGGTTTTGATTTGCATTTCCTTGATAGCAAGTGATGTTGAGCAACTTTTCATATATCCTTTAGCTTCTTTGGAGAAACATCTGTCCGTGTCTTCTGCCCATTTTAAAATTAAATTATTTGTGTGTGTGTGTGTGTGTGTGTGTGTGTGTGTGTGTGTGTGTGTTGAGTTGTACAAGTTCTTTATATATTTTGGATACTAACCGTTTATCAGATATGTCTTTTGCAAATAACTTTTCCCATTCAGTAGGTTGTCTTTTAGTTTTGTTGATTGTTTCCTCCCCTGTGCAGAACCCTTTTATTTTGATGTAATCCCAATAGTTTATTTTTGCTTTTGTTTCTCTTGCCTTAGGAGACATATTTAGAAAAATGTTGCTATGGTCAGAGTCAGAGAAATTACTGCCTGTGCTCTCTTTTAAAATTTTTATGGCTTCAGGTCTTATACTTAGTCTTTAATCCATTTTGAGTTTATTTTTGTGAATAGTGTAAGAAAATGATCCAATTTCTTTCTTATGCATGTAGTTATCCAGTTTTCCTAAAACCATTTGTTGAAGACTTTTTCCAATATTCTTGACTCCTTTGTTAAAGATTAACTGACCATATAATTGTGCGTTTATTTCTGGGCTCTATTCTGTGGCATTGATTTCTGTGTCCATTTTTGTGCCACTACCATCCTGTTTTGATTATTACAGCTTTGTGGTATATCTTGAAATCTAGGATTGTGATATCTCCAGTTTTGTTCTTTTTCAAGATTGCTTTGGTTATATGGGGTCTTTTTCAGTTACATACAAATTTTAAAATTATTTGTTCTAGTACAGGTCTTTTACCTCCTTGGTTATTTTTATTTTTGGTGTAAATGTAAATTAGATTGTTTTCTTAATTTCTCCTTCGGTGGCTTCACTATTAGAATATATAAATGCAATGGATTTCTGTGTATTAATTTTGTATCTTGTGACCTTCCTGAGTTCATTTATCAGTTCTAGCAGTTTTTTGGTGGAGTCTTTCAGGTTTTCTATCTATAGTACTATGTCACCAGCAAATAGTGAAAGTTTTGCTTCTCCATTACCAATTTGTATGCCTTATATTTCTTTTTCTTATCTGATTGCTGTGGTTAGAATTTCCAATACTATGTTGAATGAAAGCAGTGAGAATGGATATCCTTGCCTTGCTCCTGATCTTAGAGGAAAAACTCTCCATTGAGTATGATGATAGCTGTGAGTTTTTCATATACGGACTGTATTATGTTGAAGAATTCCCCTTAAATCTTCTTTGGTGAGAGTTTTTTTTTTTTTTAATCATGAATGCATGTTGTACTTTGTCAAATGATTTTTCTATGTCTATTGAAATGATCATATGGTTTTTATCCTTTCTCTTGTTGATGTGAAGTATCATGTTGATTGATTTGTGAATATTGAACCACCCTTTCATCTAAGGAATAAATCCTACTTGATTATAGTGAATGATTATTTTTTAAATGTATTGTTGAGTTCAGTTTGCTAGTATTTTGTTAAGGATTTTTGTACTTATGTTCTTCAGAGATAATTGCCTGTAGTTCTCTTTCTCTGTAGTGTCTTTATCTGGTTTTAATATAAGGGTAACGCTGTCCTCATAAAATAAACTTGGAAGCTTTTCTTTCTCTTATATTTTTTGGAAAAGTTTGAAAATAATAGGCATTAACTCTTCTTTAAATATTTTGTAGAATTCACCTGTGAAATCGTCTGGTCCTGAACTCATTTTTATTTGGAATTTTTTGATTATTGATTCAATTTCATTACTTGTAATTAGCCTATTCAAATATTTTATTTCATCCTGATTCAACTAGGGGAGATTATATGTTTCTAGGAATTTATTCATTTCCTCTAGGTTGTTCAATTTGTTGTCATATGATTTTTCATAATATTCTCTTATAATCCTTTATATTTCTATGGTGTCAGTTTTTATTTCACTTCTTCCATTCCTGATTTTTTCTGAGTTTTCTCTTACTCTTTGCCTTTTTTTTTCTTGGTGAATCTGGCTAGAGAGGTTTATCAACTTTGTTGATATTTTCTAAGAATCAGCTCTTGGTGCCATTGATCTGTTTTCATTTGTTTCTTTCAGTTTCTATCTTATTTATTTCTGATCTAATATTTATTATTCCCTTCCTTCTACTGGTTTTGGGCTTTGTTTATTCTTGTTTTCTCTAGCCTCATTAGGTATACGTTTAGGTTGTTTATTTGAGCTTTTTCTTGCTTCTCAAGGTAGTCCTATATTGCTATAAACTTCCCTCTTAGAACAACTTTTGTTACATCCCAAAGATTTTGGACCATTGTGTTTTCATTTTAATTTATATTCATGTATTTTTTATTTATTCTTTGATTTCTTGGTTGACTCATTCATTGTTCAGTAGCATGTTATGTATCCTCCATGTATTTGTGTTCTCTTCAGATATTTTCTTGTGATTGATTTCTAGTTTCATAGTGCTGTGGTCAGAAAAGATGCATGGTGTGACTTCAGTCTTTTTGAATCTTTTGAGACTTGTTTTGTGGCCCAATTTATGATATTTTCTGGAGAATATTCCATGTGCTCCTGAAAAGAATGTGTATTCTGCTGTTTTAAGATAAAGTGTTCTGAATAAATCTGTTAGATCCATCTGGTCCAGTGTGTCATTCATAGCCACTGTTTCCTTGTTGATTTTTCTGTTTTGATGAGCTGTCCATTCATGTAAGTGGGGTATTAAAGTCCCCAACTATTATTGTATTATTATCAATTAGTTTATTTATGTTTGCTATTACATGTTTTATGTATTGAGTGCATAAATATTTATAGTTGTTATATCTTCTTGTTGGATTTTTTTCTCTTAATGATTATATAGTGTCCTTCTTTATCTCTTGCTACAGGGTTAATTTTAAAGTCTATTTTGTCTGATGTAAGTATTGCTACTTCAGCTTTGTTTTCACTTCCATTTGTATGATAAATGCTTGTACATACCTTTGCTTTCAATCTGCATGTGTCTTTAGTCTGAATCTAGTTTCCTGTAGGCAGCATATAGAGAGGTCTTGAGTTTTTATCCACTCTATCATCCTGTCTTTCAATTGGAAGATTTAGTCAATTTACATCCAAAGTAATTATTGATAGATATGTACTTATGCCATTCTGTTTCTTGTTTTATGGTTGTTTTGTAGTTTTTCTTTGTTCCTTTCTTCTCTTGCTCTTGTCTTTCATGTTTTGCTAGCTTTCTTTAGTGATATACTTGGATTACTTTCCTTTATTCTTTGCATATCAATTACTGGTTTTAGATTTGTGGTTACCATTAGATTTATATATTACATCTTATGCATATAGCAGTCTATATTAAGTTGATTATTTCTTAAGTTTGAATCCTTTCTAAAAGCACTAAATTTTTACTCCTCTCCCCATCATGTTTAGGGCATATGGAATCATATTTTACATCCTTTTATTTTGTGAATCCCTTGAATGGTTTTTATAGATATACTTAGTTTTACTACTTTTTGCTTCTTGCTTTTCTTACCCCTGCTTATGGTCTTTTCATTCAAAGAGTCCTCTTTAATGTTTCTTATAATGCTGGTATAATGGTGAGGAATTCTTTTAACTTTTGTTTGTCTGGGAAACTCTATCTCTCTCTATATTCTGAATGACAGACTTGCTGGATAGACTATTCTTGACTGATTTTTTTTTCCTTTCAGCACTTTGGATATACCATCCACCTCCTGGCCAGCAACATTTCTACTGAAAAATCAGCTGATAGCTTTATGGGCTTTGCTTTTCTCTTGCTTCTTTTGGAGTTCTCTTTTTACCACTACTTTTTATCACTACTCTTTTCCATTTTAATTACTCTTTGTCTTGATGTGAATCTCCTTGTGTTGATTTTCTTGGAGGCTCTCTTTGTCTCTTGGATTTGGATATTTCTTTCCTTCCTTAGATTTCTGAAGTTCTCAGTTATTTTTTTTTGGAGTAAATTTTCTGCCCTTATCTTTGTGGGATCCCTATAATATGAATATTATTATGCTTGATGGTGCCTCTGAGTTCCCTTAATCTATTTTTATTTTTTATTATTTGTTTTTCTCTCTCTTGTTCCTCTTGATTGCTTTCCATTACTCTGTCCTTCAGGTCACTGATCTATTTCTCTCTTTTCTCTATTCAACTACTTACTCTCTCTAGTGTATTTGTTTGTTTGTTTATTTACTTTTAGAGAGAGAAGGCAGGTAGGGGAGAGAGAGGGACAGAGAGAAAGATCTCAAGCAGGTTCCATGTTCAGCATGGAGACTGATGTGGGACTCTTTCCCACAACGCTGGGACCATGACCTGAGCCAAAATCAGGACTTGGATGCTCAGCTGACTGAGCCATCCAGGGCCTCTTTAGTGTTTTTTTTTTTAACTTTAGTTATTCAGGTCGTTATCTTTGGTTCTCATTTTGTGTTTTTTATTTCTTTGTTGAAGGTGTTGTTGAAGTACTCCACTCTTTTCTCAATTTCAATTTGTATCTTTATGACCAATAATTTAAATTCTCTGTTAGGCATATTACTTATCTCCATTTTGTTCAGCTCTTTTGCTATGATTTTGTTCTCTTCTTTCATTTGGGACATATTCCTTAGTCTTCTCATTTTTTCTAAGTCTCTGTGTCTGTTTCTGTGTGTTAGGGAAGTCAGATATGTGTCCTGCTCTTGAAATTAGTGACCTTATGAAGAAGAGGTCTTGTAGTGCCTTGTAGTGCAGTGTCCTCGGTTTATCAGAACACGATGCTTCAGGGGTGTCTCATATGTGTTTGTGAGTGTCCTACTGTTGTGATTGATCCACATTTGCCTTCAGTCCAATCATCTGCAATGACTCTTTCTGCATGTTTTAGGGAGGGTTTTGTTCCTGTGTTATTTGTGGGCCAGTCCAGGACAACATTGGGCTTGATTTGAAGCAGACCAGCCTTTTCCCAGAGATGCTATAGCACCAAACTTCAAGGTGTTCTCCCTGTGTTGTCTCCTGAGAAGCTTTCACTGGTGGGCAGGGCCTGCAGTCAGATCTGATGTGTGCCACTAGTCACTGTTGGGATTGTAGTCAGACTAGTGTGTGTGGCTTCTCTGTCTCCAGGGCAGAAGTCACTTTGGAATGTGCTGACCCCTGTCAGGGCTACTTGCACACTGCCAGGTTTGTGATACTGCTTTGGATGGACTCCAGATAAGGGTTTATTGCGGGGGGAAAGTCTGGAAGGGGCACACTCCAGGGTGCAATGTGTGTTGCCAACAAAGTCTGCACTAGTCTGCTGTTGGAGGAGACCGCAACCACCAGAAAACTGCACAGGCTTTGATGGAGGGGCATATTCACAGAAAAGCATGGGGGGGGGGTGTGCACATTTAGCAAGGTAGCTGGAGAGTGTCAAGCTGCACTGGTTCCTACAGGTGTCTGTGTTTAGACTGGGCAGCAGATGAGGGAAATGGTGCCTTCCAGCTCTTTTGTTCTTGGAGAAATCTCTCAAAGATCCCTACCCACTCCAGCACATGCTCTAAGACTAGTAAACAAATCTCCTTCCCTGATATCCCAGACATTTTTCAAACTGCTGCTTCAGTGTTGTATCTCAGCAGGGCTGTTTGTTGTGCTGTCTCTTTAAGGGCAGGGACTCAGTTTCCTATTGCCCTCCCAGCTCTCCCAGAGCTAGGCCTCCTGATTTTTAAAGTTCCAGGTATTAAGCCCCACTGATTGTAAAAACTCTTGAAGCCAGGCCCCTCTGGCCTTCAAAACAAAATGTTATGGGGATTTGTCTTCTTGGTGCAGACCCCCATGTCTGGAATGCCCGATGTGGTGTCCTCTCCTCTTCCCTTACCACACCCATGGCATCCTTCCCTCCTATGAATAGTCTTGTGGGTCCATTTGGCTCCCGACCATGTCTCCACCCTTTTTACTCTCTTAGATGTGGCCTCTTCTCTACATTTAGCTGTGGAGGATGTGTTATGTCAGTCTTCAGGTCATTTTCCGGTTTAGCCACACTGACATGGGTGTTATCTAGTTGTATACATGGGGCAAAGTGACCCCAGGACCCTCCTAGTCTGCCATCTTCCCCGGAAGTCCTTCCAGAAGTTTTGTCCAGCTTCATATCTATCATAAATTATCAATAACCTTTTACATGGATATTACCATACATAATTTAATTCGTAAAGTTACAATTGGTGCAAGAAAGAAAGTGTATTTCCAAGTATAATTTTATCTATTTACAGAAATTTAAAAAGTGTTTGGCAATAGACTAACATTATTCTTCCTGGTCTAGACTTACCAAAGTCATAAAAATTGGAAGAAGTAATATAAACATGTAAAGATTTTGGTTGAATCAGAGGTAATGCCTTAACACTTACTTATTCTGAAACCATATCCTCTACTTTCTTAAAGATTCTCCGTGTGCTCTTGGAAGCCATAGTCTTCAGTAATTATCAAGGAATGTTTGACATCATATAAGCACTTATTTTATCAATGACATATTTGAATGGGATCCTCATGGGAACCCCATGGGAAAGAATTTAAATTTTGTTTATAGTAAATTTTAGACAGCCACGGATTTGTCTGATAGACTGGAGTAGTTCTAATAGAATCAACCCTGTAGAAAGGAAAACAAGGATACTGAACATGTAAATTGTTCAGGAGACAGGAGATTGATGCAGTGGTCTGTAGAGACCAAGGGAGCAGTGTGAGTCCACACAAAGTTGTTTTGTTTTCTTGCCACTACCCCCTTCAAAACCCACAGACCAAAAATGTCTGGTGGAACCTATACTTCCATATAGAGTAGAAAATTTTCTTCTATGTGTTTTATAATGTTTTCAAGCCACATAGATTTTTTTTCCCTAGAGAGAACTGGTTACTTCAAAGGAGGACAATGCATTGACTCTGTTAGATTAACAAACATACATTCTCATTACTGGAGACTACACTAATCTACTAAGAAACAATGTGGTTTAAATGATTACCATACTCTTTCGAATGCAATAAACCAGGTGCTTCATATAAAGTCAATAGCAGATAGATTATACGTTGTAAATGAAAAGTAAAATATCTTTGTGTTAGTGTTTAATCTGAACTTGGGGTTCCTAGAATTTTGTTTAAAAGTGTTTGTAGAGCTCCTGAACCCCAGGTTAATTGGCTAAACTATCCCTTACTCTGAATCAAAGATAGGTTATAGAATGCCCAGAGCTTTCCTGAATTAAGTGGACAGCAATTTTTCTTTTTCTGTTTTTGGTTAATTATTGACTTCCTTCTATTATCAGTATTTTTACTGGGTTGGCAAATTTATCATTTCTATGGTCTTCTTTTTGTCTTCAGCACATTTCTTTTTTAATTCTTGTATCTCCTGGCATTTTGGCTCAAAAACAAACAAAAAATAGTAAAGAAAAGTAAAGCTATTTGTTTTATTGTTTGCAAATTTGTATAGCCAAATTTTTACTGCCCATATACTGACAAGATTCTTCCCATTTACCTGTAGCACAATGAAGATTTCTACATTATGCTAAAACATTGCATACTGCCAATAGCTCAATTATATATACTTTTATAGTTCATTACCCAAACTATCTCTCTCCCTGAGAAATTCAGAAATTTAGTTATGCCTCATTGATTCACAGTAGATATGCCAGCCTGTGTGGAGTTTTTTTTTTTTTTTTTTTTTTTTAATATATGAAATTTACTGTCAAATTGGTTTCCATACAACACCCAGTGCTCATCCCAAAAGGTGCCCTCCTCAATACCCATCACCCACCCTGCCCTCCCTCCCACCCCCCATCAACCCTCAGTTTGTTCTCAGTTTTTAACAGTCTCTAATGCTTTGGCTCTCTCCCACTCTAACCTCTTTTTTTTTTTTTTTTCCTTCCCCTCCCCCATGGGTTTCTGTTATGTTTCTCAGGATCCACATAAGAGTGAAACCATATGGTATCTGTCTTTCTCTGTATGGCTTATTTCACTTAGCATCACACTCTCCAGTTCCATCCATGTTGCTACAAAAGGCCATATTTCATTTTTTCTCATTGCCACGTAGTATTCCATTGTGTATATAAACCACAATTTCTTTATCCATTCATCAGTTGATGGACATTTAGGCTCTTTCCATAATTTGGCTATTGTTGAGAGTGCCGCTATAAACATTGGGGTACAGGTACCCCTATGCATCAGTACTCCTGTATCCCTTGGATAAATTCCTAGCAGTGCTATTGCTGGGTCATAGGGTAGGTCTATTTTTAATTTTCTGAGGAACCTCCACACTGCTTTCCAGAGCAGCTGCACCAATTTGCATTCCCACCAACAGTGCAAGAGGGTTCCCGTTTCTCCACATCCTCTCCAGCATCTATAGTCTCCTGATTTCTTCATTTTGGCCACTCTGACTGGCGTGAGGTGGTATCTGAGTGTGGTTTTGATTTGTATTTCCCTGATAAGGAGCGACGTTGAACATCTTTTCATGTGCCTGTTGGCCATCCGGATGTCTTCTTTAGAGAAGTGTCTATTCATGTTTTCTGCCCATTTCTTCACTGGGTTATTTGTTTTTCGGGTGTGGAGTTTGATGAGCTCTTTATAGATTTTGGATACTAGCCCTTTGTCCGATGTGTCATTTGCAAATATCTTTTCCCATTCCGTTGGTTGCCTTTTAGTTTTGTTGGTTGTTTCCTTTGCTGTGCAGAAGCTTTTTATCTTCATAAGGTCCCAGTAATTCACTTTTGCTTTTAATTCCCTTGCCTTTGGGGATGTGCCGAGTAAGAGATTGCTACGGCTGAGGTCAGAGAGGTCTTTTCCTGCTTTCTCCTCTAAGGTTTTGATGGTTTCCTGTCTCACATTCAGGTCCTTTATCCATTTTGAGTTTATTTTTGTGAATGGTGTGAGAAAGTGGTCTAGTTTCAACCTTCTGCATGTTGCTGTCCAGTTCTCCCAGCACCATTTGTTAAAGAGACTGTCTTTTTTCCATTGGATGTTCTTTCCTGCTTTGTCAAAGATGAGTTGGCCATACGTTTGTGGGTCTAGTTCTGGGGTTTCTATTCTATTCCATTGGTCTATGTGTCTGTTTTTATGCCAATACCATGCTGTCTTGATGATGACAGCTTTGTAGTAGAGGCTAAAGTCTGGGATTGTGATGCCTCCTGCTTTGGTCTTCTTCTTCAAAATTACTTTGGCTATTCGGGGCCTTTTGTGGTTCCATATGAATTTTAGGATTGCTTGTTCTAGTTTCGAGAAGAATGCTGGTGCAATTTTGATTGGGATTGCATTGCATGTGTAGATAGCTTTGGGTAGTATTGACATTTTGACAATATTTATTCTTCCAATCCATGAGCAGGGAATGTCTTTCCATTTCTTTATATCTTCTTCAATTACCTGCATAAGCTTTCTATAGTTTTCAGCATACAGATCTTTTACATCTTTGGTTAGATTTATTCCTAGGTATTTTATGCTTCTTGGTGCAATTGTGAATGGGATCAGTTTCTTCATTTGTCTTTCTGTTGCTTCATTGTTAGTGTATAAGAATGCAACTGATTTCTGCACATTGATTTTGTATCCTGCAACTTTGCTGAATTCATGTATCAGTTCTAGCAGACTTTTGGTGGAGTCTATCGGATTTTCCATGTATAATATCATGTCATCTGCAAAAAGCGAAAGCTTGACTTCATCTTTGCCAATTTTGATGCCTTTGATTTCCTTTTGTTGTCTGATTGCTGATGCTAGAACTTCCAGCACTATATTAAACAGCAGCGGTGACAGTGGGCATCCCTGTCGTGTTCCTGATCTCAGGGAAAAAGCTCTCAGTTTTTCCCCGTTGAGGATGATGTTAGCTGTGGGCTTTTCATAAATGGCCTTTATGATCTTTAAGTATGTTCCTTCTATCCCGACTTTCTCAAGGGTTTTTATTAAGAAAGGGTGCTGGATTTTGTCAAAGGCCTTTTCTGCATCGATTGACAGGATCATATGGTTCTTCTCTTTTTTTTTGTTAATGTGATGTATCACGTTGATCGATTTGCGAATGTTGAACCAGCCCTGCATCCCAGGAATGAATCCCACTTGATCATGGTGAATAATTCTTTTTATATGCTGTTGAATTCGATTTGCTAGTATCTTATTAAGAATTTTTGCATCCATATTCATCAGGGATATTGGCCTGTAGTTCTCTTTTTTTACTGGGTCTCTGTCTGGTTTAGGAATCAAAGTAATACTGGCTTCATAGAATGAGTCTGGAAGTTTTCCTTCCCTTTCTATTTCTTGGAATAGCTTGAGAAGGATGGGTATTATCTCTGCTTTAAATGTCTGGTAGAACTCCCCTGGGAAGCCATCTGGTCCTGGACTCTTATTTGTTGGGAGATTTTTGATAACCGATTCAATTTCTTCGCTGGTTATGGGTCTGTTCAAGCTTTCTATTTCCTCCTGATTGAGTTTTGGAAGAGTGTGGGTGTTTAGAAATTTGTCCATTTCTTCCAGGTTGTCCACTTTGCTGGCATATAATTTTTCATAGTATTCCCTGATAATTGTTTGTATCTCTGAGGGATTGGTTGTAATCATTCCATTTTCATTCATGATTTTATCTATTTGGGTCATCTCCCTTTTCTTTTTGAGAAGCCTGGCTAGAGGTTTGTCAATTTTGTTTATTTTTTCAAAAAACCAACTCTTGGTTTCGTTGATCTGCTCTACAGTTTTTTTAGATTCTATATTGTTTATTTCTGCTCTGATCTTTATTATTTCTCTTCTTCTGCTGGGTTTAGGCTGCCTTTGCTGTTCTGCTTCTATTTCCTTTAGGTGTGCTGTTAGATTTTGTATTTGGGATTTTTCTTGTTTCTTGAGATAGGCCTGGATTGCAATGTATTTTCCTCTCAGGACTGCCTTCGCTGCATCCCAAAGCGTTTGGATTGTTGTATTTTCATTTTCGTTTGTTTCCATATATTTTTTAATTTCTTCTCTAATTGCCTGGTTGACCCACTCATTCGTTAGTAGGGTGTTCTTTAACCTCCATGCTTTTGGAGGTTTTCCAGACTTTTTCCTGTGGTTGATTTCAAGCTTCATAGCATTGTGGTCTGAAAGTATGCATGGTATAATTTCAATTCTTGTGTACTTATGAAGGGCTGTTTTGTGACCCAGTATATGATCTATCTTGGAGAATGTTCCATGTGCACTCGAGAAGAAAGTATATTCTGTTGCTTTGGGATGCAGAGTTCTAAATATATCTGTCAAGTCCATCTGATCCAATGTATCATTCAGGGCCCTTGTTTCTTTATTGACCGTGTGTCTAGATGATCTATCCATTTCTGTAAGTGGGGTGTTAAAGTCCCCTGCAATGACCACATTCTTATCAATGAGGTTGCTTATGTTTATGAGTAATTGTTTTATATATCTGGGGGCTCGGGTATTTGGCGCATAGACATTTATAATAGTTAGCTCTTCCTGGTGGATAGACCCTGTGATTATTATATAATGCCCTTCTTCATCTCTTGTTACAGCCTTTAATTTAAAGTCTAGTTTGTCTGATATAAGTATGGCTACTCCAGCTTTCTTTTGGCTTCCAGGAGCATGATAAATAGTTCTCCATCCCCTCACTCTCAATCTAAAGGTGTCCTCAGATCTAAAATGAGTCTCTTGTAGACAGCAAATAGATGGGTCTTGTTTTTTTATCCATTCTGATACCCTATGTCTTTTAGTTGGCGCATTTAATCCATTTATATTCAGTGTTATTATAGAAAGATATGGGTTTAGAGTCATTGTGATGTCTGTATGTTTTATGCTTGTAGTGATGTCTCTGGTACTTTGTCTCACAGGATCCCCCTTAGGATCTCTTGTAGGGCTGGTTTCGTGGTGACAAATTCCTTCAGTTTTTGTTTGTTTGGGAAGACCTTTATCTCTCCTTCTATTCTAAATGACAGACTTGCTGGATAAAGGATTCTCGGCTGCATATTTTTTCTGTTTAGCACACTGTAGATATCGTGCCAAGCCTTTCTGGCCTGCCAAGTTTCAAAGGAGAGATCAGTCACGAGTCTTATAGGTCTCCCTTTATATGTGAGGGCACGTTTATCCCTTGCTGCTTTCAGAATTTTCTCTTTATCCTTGTATTTTGCCAGTTTCACTATGATATGTCGTGCAGAAGATCGATTCAAGTTACGTCTGAAGGGAGTTCTCTGTGCCTCTTGGATTTCAATGCCTTTTTCCTTCCCCAGTTCAGGGAAGTTCTCAGCTATAATTTGTTCAAGTACCCCTTCAGCACCCTTCCCTCTCTCTTCCTCCTCTGGAATACCAATTATGCGTATATTATTTTTTTTTTAGTGTATCACTTAGTTCTCTAATTTTCCCCTCATACTCCTGGATTTTTTTATCTCTCTTTCTTTCAGCTTCCTCTTTCTCCATAACTTTATCTTCTAGTTCACCTATTCTCTCCTCTGCCTCTTCAAGCCGAGCCATCGTGGATTCCATTTTGTTTTGCAATTCGTTTAAAGCGTTTTTCAACTCCTCGTGACTGTTCCTTAGTCCCTCGATCTTTGTGGCAAGAGATTCTCTGCTGTCCTGTATACTGTTTTCAAGCCCAGCGATTAATTTTATGACTATTATTCTAAATTCACTTTCTGTTATATTATTTAAATCCTTTTTGACATTTTTGTCAAAATGTCATATTTTAACATATAAAATGTTATATTATTATATATATATATATTATATATATATAATATATATATTATTATATTAATTATTAATTATAATATATTAATTAATTATATTAATATATATATATTATATTAACATATAAAATGTTATATTATTTAAATCCTTTTTGACAGTTCATTAGCTGTTGTTATTTCCTGGAGATTCTTCTGAGGGGAATTCTTCCGTTTGGTCATTTTGGAGAGTCCCTGGCGTGGTGAGGACCTGCAGGGCACTTCCCCTGTGCTGTGGTGTATAACTGGAGTTAGTGGGCGGGGCCGCAGTCCGACCCGATGTCTGCCCCCAGCCCACTGCTGGGGCCACAGTCAGACTGGTGTGTGCCTTCTCTTCCCCTCTCCTAGGGGCGGGATTCACTGTGGGGTGGCGTGTCCCGTCTGGGCTACTTGCCCACTGCCAGGCTTGTTTTGCTGGGGATCTGGCGTATTAGCTGGGGTGGGTAGGCAAGGTGCACGGGGGCTGGAGGGGCAGGCTTAGCTCGCTTCTCCTTAGGTGATCCACTTCAGGAGGAGCCCTGTGGCAGCAGGAGGGAGTCAGATCCGCTGCCGGAGGTTTGGCTCCGCAGAAGCACAGAGTTGGGTGTTTGCGCGGAGCGAGCAAGTTCCCTGGCAGGAACTGGTTCCCTTTGGGATTTTGGCTGGGGGATGGGCGGGGGAGATGGCGCTGGCGCCTTTGTTCCCCGCCAAGCTGAGCTCTGCCGTCCGGGGGCTCAGCAGCTCTCCCTTCCTTTGTCCTCCAGCCTTCCTGCTTTCCGAGCAGAGCTGTTCACTTATGACCTCCCAGACGCTAAGTCGCGCTTGCTGTCGGAACACAGTCTGTCCGGCCCCTCCGCTTTTGCCAGCCAGACTCGGGGGCTCCGCTTGGCCGGCGAGCCGCCCCTCCGCCCCGGCTCCCTCCCGCCAGTCCGTGGAGCGCGCACCGCCTCGCCGCCCTTCCTACCCTCTTCCGTGGGCCTCTAGTCTGCGCTTGACTCCGGAGACTCCCTTCTGCTAATCCTCTGGCGGTTTTCTGGGTTCTTTAGGCAGGTGTAGGTGGAATCTAAGTGATCGGCAGGACGCGCTGTGAGCCCCGCGTCCTCCTACACCGCCATCTTCCTAGCACTGTGTGGAGTTTTTTAAAAAGAAAAAAATTGTAGAATTAAAAACAACTGCACTCATTTACATACATACTATACTGGTGTTTTTGTCTGTTACTTTATTGCACCAAGGGTTTTGTTAGTCCATCGAATACTGTTGTATTTGTTTAAAGACAATTCTAGAACCAGGTTTAGAATCTGATTTCTGTATCAAGCAATTGGCCTTCTTCTAAGCCAGTCTTATTCAAGCTTGCAGTTCATTGAGCAGACCGTAGCTGCAGACTCATATACTGTAAGTATATTATATATCTGTTTTTTCTTTTATAGAATACTGAAGCAAAAGAGTTTCTTATACTATAGAATTAACATTATTTTGAACTGTGTGCCCTCGTTCCTTAGAAGAACATGTGGTATCAGAATATAGGGGTTATCACTAGAGGATATGATCACACTACCCCAATGATTAAGGTTTCTTTAGAATCTTTGATGCATGTAAAGACAAGCATTAGTAGTTACTATGTTTATTATAATAAGTTTTAAGTATAGTATATTTTAATAAGTTTTAAGAATTATTATTAGTTACTATGTTTATTATAATAGTCTTAAGTATAAGACTAAAATTCTTATTTTACTCAATTGCAACCTGGAAGAGTGATTTGCCATTCTTCACCCTCTTTAATATTTTACATAGCTGTGTCTGTCATGACTCCATTTAAAGGATATAAGTACATTAAAAAAAATTAGATCACACATAATCCACAATGTTTGGTTTATGATCCACCAATGGACACCTGGAACACACAATACCCACCTTTTTTGTAGAAACCATTAATTATTTTTTGCTTAATGACAGGTTCCAATTGGTTTGATAAATATTTTATTACTTATTGTCACCCAGAACTGGTACTGAAGTTGTCTTTGTTACAATCTCAGCAGCATGGATGAACACATTTTAACGGAGGTATCAGTATATAGCAGGAAGCATGCACAAAAACTATTAACAAAAACTATTTCAAAAATTTGTAAAAAAGCCCACTAATCTTTGATATAACTTTCTAATATACTGTTTTATTTATTTTTCTTTACTCAAAACAATGCTGAGCGAACACTCCAACTACAAAATATTTTTTTTTTCAAATTGAGCAAGAGAATTATGTAGAATTCTGATAAGCATGTCTAAATTATGTTAAAACCTTCAGTTCAATGAATCAGTCATGGTATTAAAGCTGATTCAATATTCTATGACAGAATCATAATAAAGATATGAGGTTTTTCTCCATTTTATTCAAGAAAATTAAACAATTCAGTGAGAGAACTTATTACGACAATTAATGGCATTCCAATTCCTACTCTTTACTCTGTGGATCTAAATAGTAGATTATGTTCTCCATTTTACCATGCTAAAAATTTTTACTTTTCCAATCCTTAAATTGGTGCTTTTCAATAATGGCACTTTAATATCCAGTTATTAGGCAGATATTGCATATATCACACGCTATTTTTCTTTCTTCTCATCTGTAACTCGAATGTTTACTTGTTTAAATTGTTGCTAATCATTTCAAAGTTGAGCTTTTGAAAAATTATAAATAATTTTTGATGGGTAATATTGTGCTTTTTTATTTGCAAATCTATTAAAATTAAACCTATAGAATAGACTATCACGGGGATGTAAAATATCATTATGCACAAAAATGAAACAAAATAAAACTAAAAACGAAATGCACAAAAACTGGTTTCTCTTGAAAGAAATGAGTACTTTCTGCAATTTGGGATCTAGATAATCAAGAAGGCTCACTAATGAGTTATCAGGAGATTACAAGAACAAACTAAAATACAAATTATTTTAGAACTGTCAGCACTAAATTAACTCTATCAGGATCGCAATAAAAGATACAGAGAGTACTGAGTAGTAGGCTAATTGCCTTTCTCAATATGAGATGGCTTAGGTCTCATTGGAAACAATTAGAATTAAGAATGTTCATTTATAAACCCCTGGTTCTACTCACATATATTTGATGTATTTATATGCATAATATCTGAAATTTTAGACAACCTTCACACTTAAGGAAAAAACTGAAATATGTGTGTATATATATACATACATATATATATATTTAAATGTATTTTTTTAATGTTTATTTTTGAGAGAGAGAGACAGACAGAGCATGAGTGGGGTAGGGGCAGAGAGGGAGATACAGAATCTGAAGCAGGCTCCAGTCTCTGAGCTGTCAGCACACAGCCTGATGCAGGGCTTGAACCCACAAACTGTGAGCTCACCACCTGAGCCTAAGTTGAACACTTAACTGACTGAGCCACCCAGGCGCCCCTAAATTCATAAACATTTTAAATTCATAAAGCCTTTTATTTTCAGTGAGAAAATGTCTTCAGGGAGAGAATTTATCTGCTTTTCTTCCACCTTCCAGTTTGTAAAGTTCACCTTAGCAAGGTTTGTTAATCCTAGGAAACATTTGCATTCTTAGGTCTTAAGCTTAAAAGTACAATTGAGAATCATTCACAACAGTCACATAATTTTCCAGTGAATGATTGCTGTCTGCTCTCAAAGAACAATCATTTGTAATCTTATGATATGATGGTAAGCACCATCTTAAGGCTGATTTTTCTCATATTAAACTTTCTGTTACTCTACAATTTGTTTATAACAAAACCAAATCAGTCAACACTTCTATCAGTTTCATTAGTGGTGCAGGTTTTCTCTTTGATTCAAAAACAAAACCCTTTGTTGATGTGTTCATTAAATCCTGACTTCCCCCCTCCCCCATACAGTATTAAAAAGAGCATGCGTTATTCTTTTTAAAGAGAATTGTTGTTGGAGAAAGATTAAAACTAGAGTTCTATCATTCCCTAATATGCTCTTGAGAACTGATTAGAGTCATCGGCTAAGTCAAATTGTGTGTGTGTGTGTGTGTGTGTGTGTGGCTGCTCTGAAAATCAAATGGATATTTTGTGAATACTATTTAAGAAAAAAGTTATGCAACGGCTCTGGCAACTAATAGATCTTGAACCTATCTTGTTTTAGATAACAATTGAGTAAATGTGGACGTATATTGATTACCATGCTAGAAATGATATTTTTTTAATCTTATTTTTGGCTCCTTGTCCTTGGCACAAGAAATTGATACATTAATATTGTTTTACCATAAAGATGTGCAGGTTTATTGCCTGGAAATTATGCATGCAGTTTCAATTCATTTTAGAAAACATCTGTGTACGTGTGATATACAAAGAATTTACAGTTAGCCCTAATCCACCCAATGTAAACCATGTAAAATTATTATTTTCCCTCACTGCATAACATACCATTAATTTTATTAATGAGCTAAATCTTCAAATAACACAAAGTCCTTGGATAATGACAAAGGTCAAATCCTCCGTGAGCTGGGTATTTAAAAATATTTTTGAAAGGTCAAACTAATTTAAAACACAAGGTTATTCCCCTTCAGTCATTTTGATCCACAGCTATTTGTACCACTGTTTGTTTGAGTGCAGAGAACACTCTAATAAAAAGATAGAAAACAGTGATTGCCACTGCCACAGGTCAATACTGAAAAGACTTTAAAAAGTTCCATTAATAAAGTTAACAATATATGATTTGAGTGAATGTTGACAGGCAGTACTTTATCAACTTCTCTTGGAAAACCTACTCCTTCTGTATGACAATTTTCATGGCCGTGATAATTTGAATGCCCACCATCAAATAACATTGCTGGGACCCCGGTACAATGTAGTGTCATGTGTACTACTGTCTCTCAAATAGGATGACATGATTCCTGCCTTCTAAATATATCAGGACTGGATAAAGAATATCTTTTGAAAAGAAACACTGTAATATCCTAATAGCACTTCAAGGTCATTGACAAGTTTTATCATACTAATTAAAAATATTTGGTCTGCTGGAATACATACAACAAATTATGCATGATAATTCACTTTGTCACAGGTTTATCATAAAATTCCCTTTAAAAATAAGTGTATGATAGCACTCCAAAGATAAATTAATTTATGAAAGTGCTATCAAAATACACATTTTAGTAACAGTTTTACTCATTAAAATTTCAAACAATAGGCATATTCTTACAAAGTCATTTCCATAAGAAATTTCACTTTTTTGAAGTTCTGGTTCTACATTCATGGAAGAATGTAGGAAGGAAAGCAACATTTCTTAAACCTTTTTTTTTTTAAAAAGAGATACTTTGTTGAGAGTTTATTTTCCACCCAAACTTTTCTTTTAATCAACTTTTCACTTCCAGCCCTTACTTTCCTTTTAAAGCACTTTGATATAATCACATAATTTGATGTAAAAGGGGAAAAAAATGTCCTCTTAAAATTGCTCCTACTTGTTTCCAATACCAGCCAACTGGGTTACATTTTCAGTGCTTAAAAATGTGATGAATAGGAAATTGAGTCATTTAAGCCTATACATCACCTAGGAAATGTATAGAAAGGAATCTTAAAGCTAAGAGACTTTTTTGTGTGTGTGAATATAAACTCAGGATTTCATCAGACTTTTACAACAGCTAATAGGGTGAAGGATGGCATAGCTTCACAATACAAGAGATAATGCTCCATTCCCATAGATATATAATACCAATCACAGTAGCACTTAGTCTTTAACAAAAGACCAAATGAGTTCTTTCTGAGAGTTACTTAAAATATAGACCAGGACAAGAAAGAGACCGAGTATTACTGTGTATTGTTCAGAGAAAAGGACACAGGGCAGTGGCAGCTGGTGAGAACAAGGTATGTTTGAGACAGCCTGGCCACTAGGCTACCCTGACACCACAGTTATACTTACACGTCTCAGCAAGGCCTCAGTTCCTGCTCGATCAATCGCTATAAGATTTAAAGATTTCTGAGGCATTTATTCTGGTAGTCATTTGCCACAATTCACATTGATGGTGAGAGAAAGTAATTCACTGAATTTGCAAAATTCACTAAAGCTTTTCACGAAGAGCATCTGAAACTTCTGTAGTTTTATAAATGATTGCATTTTTGACACATTCTTATGATTCAGTGAAATCTTTTAACTTACACTGGGATGACCACTGAATCCATATCAATATCTCAGTGTATTGGACTTGGTTGACTTAACGTCTTATGCAACTCCCACTAAAAGTAAAGAACAAAAGTCTATAAACAGTGATGAACAAACTGGAATGATTTTGAGAAAAATATTAACTGTTACCTTCCTCTGTATTAGGGTTCTCCAGAGAAATAGAACAAATAGAAGATAGATGTAGATGTAGATATAGATATGTGGATATAATCAAGAGATTAATTATAAGGAATTGGCTCAGGTGATTGTGAAGCTGACAAGTCCCAAGATCTATAGTCAACAAGCTGAAAACCCAAGAGAACCAATAATATATTTGTAGCCCAAAGGCTGGTAGCTCAGGAAGAGCTAATGTTCCAAAGGCAGGAGGAGAAAATAATGTCCCTGCTTGAAGGCAGTCAGTCAAGAAGAAATCCCTTTCCTCTCTGGAAAGTGAATCTTCTTTTTTTTAGTCAGGCCTTTTATAAGACTGGATAATGCCCACTCCTGTGAGGAGGGTAATTGCTTCACTCAGTCTGCTAACTGAAATATTAACCTCACCTAAAAACACCTTCACAGATATGCCTAGAATAATGTTTGGCTAAATGTCTGAACCTCCCATGGCCCATTCAAGTTGAATCAAAACTAACCATCATAAGCACCCCTTCTTAACGTGGTACCCCAGTGCATCTCTTTAAACCATACTTAATCTCCAAAGAAAGACAATAAGAAAAACATTACTCTACCTGACATGATGTAGAGATCTTGCACACAGCCAAAAATGAACTGCTTCCAAAGGAAAGGAGGTAAAGTACTTGGGTGATGTTTATTCATCTTGATATCCCGTAACTTGATGTAAAATTAACAATACTTAAATACTATGACATAAAGTCACTACACCTTACATTATGTAATAAGGGAATAAGATAAAGAAAACAAAGATATTTTCTATACACACATGTGTACACACACACACACACACACACACACACACACACACTAACATATCCATAACAAAATAAAGAGGAAATACTCATGACACTTATGGACTTTATTTCTGTAGCTGTGGTGATTTTTTACCTGGTGTGACCCAAACCTCATTCCCGAATTCTGGATGATTCAGAGCCATTAGTAGTTTTGCCTAGGTTGAGTTGTTGTAGTTTTCCATTGATTGTAATCTCAAGATGTGTTAATATTATGAGACACTCTAAATGTTCCCTGTATTCCAGAATATACACTATAGTATATTCCTATACTCTTCCTTACTTCCACTGTTGGTTAGTTGTCCAATTATTTCTTGGTAGTCAGGCTCAATCACCCCAGGTGGAAAATAAGGTACACCAATGTATTCATGAGCATTACTCATTGATATACTTCTGCCATAAAGTGAGTTTCTTAATAAGAAGCAATGCTGTATGGAATATCAGGAAGGTGGATAAAGCATTTTGAAAGTCCACAGATGGTAGTTCTGGAAGAAGCATTGCTTTCAGAAGAGGCAAATCTGTATCCAGGGTGTTTATTCCAGTAAGAATAAAATATTGTCTCTTCCTAGATAGAAGCTATTAAATGTAATCAACCTGTCATCAGGCTGACTACCCCAGGAGATGGTGCATATCAGAGATTAAGTGCTGGTCTCTGTTGCTGTCAGATTGGGCACCCAATGGTGGCCAAGGCCACGTTGGCCTTGGTGAGTATGAGTCCACATTGCTGAGCACATGCATAACCTCCATTCTTCCACAATGGCTACTTTGTTCATGAGCCCATTAGATAATGACAGGGATGGCTGGGGAAAAATGCTGACTAGTATCCACAGAATGGGTCATCATATATACTTGATTATAAAATGCTCCCTTTGGTGATCATTCTCATGGGACACAAATATTTTCATGATTTTTATCCATTCAGAGAGGTTTATCTATGTACTTCTTCCCTACATTTCCTTGTTCCTAATTTTCCAATCATTTTATTTCCAAGTCCCTGAGCATCCAGCCCAACCATTGGCCATAGCCCATGAGTCAGTATGCAATTACATGTTGGGCTATTTCTCATTCCAAGAAAAGTGAACAACTAGGTGCACTACTCAAAGTTCTTCCCATTGGGAGGATTTTCCTGTTTATCACTGTCCTTCATAAATGTCTCAGACAAGCTTTGCAGTGCTGTAGCTGTCCACTTTAAGGTGGTACCTGCATATCATGCAGAACCATCTACCAACTAGGTTCCATTCTTCTCATCCGCTGTCAATTAACCTTAGGGAATTTCCCATGAGGCCAAACGTGCAGGCTGGGAGAGAGAAGGCAGTATAAGAGAAGTGGGCCACTTCATCATGTAATGTACTTGTGCCTTCAGTGCCAGATTGAATCTGATCATGTATATATCAGTTCTATTTGATGATATAGTCCTACTGTGCATGTCTCACTTTATGGAGTGGTGGGGTGGATTACACACCCAGTTCATGATAGGCAGCTCAGTTATTTGGTAACTTAGTGGCCCCTGGTTAAATGTTTAGTCTCCACTAATGCCAAAGAGCAGGACAAGAGCTGTTTCTCATAAAAGGTAATAGTTGTCCACAAAGGATAGCAGTTTTGCTCCAAAATTCTAAGGGCCTGTGTGTGATTCACCAATGGGAACTTCCAAAAATTTCAACTAGAATCCTTATATACCATTGGAATACAACTCCATTGGATCTGCTCTATCACAGGGCCCAAGCAGCAGAACAGCTTGCACAGTAGCCTGGACTTGTTGCAGAAGATTCTTTTGTTTTGGACCTCACTCAAAATTTAAACCTTTCAGATAACTCAGTAAATAGGCCAGAGTAATACACTCAAATGAGGAATATGTTGCATCTGAAATCAAAAGAGGTACACTAGGTATTGTTCGTCTTTTTTGGTTATAGGGGGATGCATTAATTTGCTTAAACATTGAAACTATAGCTAGTGCAGTGGCTGCAATTGGAGTCACAGCTTGGTTAAATTTATAATATTCCACTGTAATATTCTCATATTTCTGTGTCTTCTGCACAGGTCAAATAAAACAAGTTGAATGGGGATATGCTGGGACTCACCACCCTTGCATCCTCAAGTCCTTGATGATGGCACTTGTTTCTGTAATCCTTCCCGGTTTACTTTTGGTTTATGTGGTTTCTAGACAGACAATTCCAGTGGCTTCCACCTGACTTTCCAACCTTAATAGCCCTCAGTTAACAGGTCAGGGAACAAAGCCAGCCACTGAGTATATCTAATCCAATTATACATTTCAGTACTGAGAAAATAGCCATAGGATGGGTTCGGAGACCTTCTTGTTCTACTGTGAGACAAACCAAAGCTAAAACTCCATTGGTTATTGGACCCCCATAAACCCTACTCTACTCTGTAAACCCTACACTGTAGTCATGTAGACTATAGTGATATTTTGAGTGTTTTGGTACTAGTGTCAGTTCAGAACCAGTGTCCACCAAAGTTTGTTTATTTCCTTTTCTGTAGTGTAGAGTTAACCTGGCAAAAGACCATGGGTCCCTTTGGGGAAGGTTGGGAGAAAAATGAATAATATGTTTCCACAGTTTTCATACATGGGACCCCTTCTTCGAAGGGACTCAGCCTTTTCTTCATCCAGTGGTTTCTGGGTCTGGAAACTGGCTCAAAAATCTGCCTTTATGTTTCAGGTTAGACTTTTATTCATTTTCCTTAGAACTAGGGAGAATCAGCATTGTCTTGCGTGGCAACTGTCTCAGAAAGAGCCATTACAGTTTCCTCAATACGGTAAGACAAGGTGAAGAGATACTTTCACTGGGGCTGTGGAGGCTGATTCTACTGAGAGTGGGGAAGCCTCTTCCATTGGCAAAGAGGATTCATCAGAATTTAGAATCTCGGTGTCTTAGTTTATCAGAATCTTCCCACAAGTCCCCTTTCCAACTTACAGGATCCCATTCTTTACCAAGCAGCACCCTTACTTTATCAGCAGACACTCTGTGAGGCTGAAAAGTCAACTTGCATTTTAATCATCCATGGGCAGGAAGGGATTCTGGGTTAGGTTTTCAACAGTTTAGTCCTGTTGCTATAGGTGATATACACTATATGCAAAAATGAAATAAATGGATTATAAACATAATTGTCAAAGCTTAACTAATAAACATTAACTTAAAAGAAAGTTATAAGATACAAAGAAAAGTTTTTCACATGGAACAGAATAACAAGAAGTGCTTATGTCTTCAATGACAATAAGTAAGGCAGGAATTGAGACAAATGACTTTTTTTTTCATACATGGGACCTACAAATATTCACAGTCAATGAGGGAAGATATAGGAGTGAATAGGAATCCTGATGGGACAAACAGGTTAAGTCCTAGTCAATGATGGAAACTGTCCTACTTCATCCTAAAAGGGATGTATTTTTAACCAAACCTGGATAATATTTCTTCAGTTTTTATTTTCACGTGAATATGTACAATTTCTTTTAAAAGCTATAGAGTTGGTGATTTGGCCCAATATTGACATTTATCAAAATTAATCTATTGATTCAGTGATCTCACTTGCATTTTTGATAAGAGTATTTATTAATAGAGAGATAATAGTAATAATAATGGTGAGATATGTTTGTTGAAGAGGTCAAAGTCTTAAATGGTGTGGTGTTCTGATCAGCAAGTTGATTATACAAAAAATTCCATTATTTGATACCCGTTCTTTAAGTTTTCAAATTTGCCCAAGGGATATAGATTTGGAGTATGTGACATAGTGAAATGTTATAAATAGTGAATATGCCCTGTATGAATGAATGAATATTTCAGATCCTTCCCAACTAACAGTACTAGCAGAAGAATTCAGCTGAAGCATAGCATTAGGAGATTTAGAAGTGCTATAGATGTACATATAGGGATGCTGGGAGATTTCATGGTCCCAACTACCAACACTTCCTAGGAAAAAAAACTTTTGTGCATGCCTTTGGGAGTTAAAATATGAATTAAACATTGTTTTTGCATCTTTACATTTATTTTCAGGAAAAATATCACCTGCATTATGGTTCTTTAGGAATAGCCTCTATGAGTTTTCAGAAAATATTAAAAATCTCAAAATAGGAATAATGGAAACACACATAAAACAATCCCCCTCAAATGGGGATCTCCACTTCTGAAAGCATCTAAGACTCTTTTGTTTCCTTACTCTGTCACCATCAGTGCCCATATCTATTAAGTCCAGTCATGCTCCAAGATGACTACTAGACTACTAGATCCTTACCTTAATTCAACACGATGGGGAAAAAGGCCAAAAGGATAATTTTCAACTGAGTAAGCTTTCTTGAAGGATCCTTTTTAAAAGCTGAATACAGCCCTTCTGCTTATGTTGCATTAATCAGAATCAGTGTTACATGGTCATACCAAGACACCAGTGTGGCTAGGTGATGCTTTTACCTTAGCTTCCCTCATAAATTTAATATGCCTTTATTTGGGAAGGAGAGGAGGGTGGATGTTGGGTAGGCAACTAGCAAGCTCTGAAGAAGTCTCTGTGATTATTTTACCACACTAAATTTTGGTATTATTTCTCTGTATGGACTTAAATGCCATATTATCAGTTAAAAACAATCATTCTTAAATTTATAAATGTGTACATATGACAAAGTATACAATCATAATCACAATGGCAAAGACAATCTGTTTGTTTTTCCACATGTGTGCTCTGGTAGTACTTTTAAAATACCTGCCTAAGTGTTATAATCAAATAGTATTTTATGGTTTTATATAACTACTTAAACATTATTCACTGAAAGCCACAAACTATATTTTATGTATCTGTATCAGACAGCTGTTTGTCTGATAAAGAAGTGGTTTTTTTGTTTGTTTTGAAGAGAGAGAGAGAGAGATGAAAGGAGACAGGGAGAGAGAGATATTGAATGATCTCATGGGGGAGGAACAGAGAGAGAAGGAGAGAGGGAATCTTAAGCAGGCTCCACACCAAGCACGGAGTCTGACCCAGGGCTTGATCTCACAATCTCATGACCATGAGATCATGACCTGAGCCAAAATCCAGAGTCTGATGTTTGACCAACTGAGCCAACCAGATCAAAGTTTCTTCTACAGTAAGAAGAATTGGGGCCAGTAATTAAATCTACCACAGTATAAATCTACAGGAATGATTTTAGGATCTGACACATAGAAGAAATCACTGAATATATTTCAAATGAATAAAGAAAGAATATTAATCAGGGTTCTGCTGAGAAACAGAATCACAGGATGGATAGATAGATAGATAGATAGATAGATTATGAGGAACTTGTTATACAATAATGGAGGCCAAGAAGTCCTACCATGTGCTGTCTCCAAGTTGAAGACCCAGGAATGGTGGTATAATTTAGCCCAAAGACCTGAGAACCTTGGAAGAAGATGGCATAAATCTCAAGTCAAGGACAGGAGAAGATGGGATGAGATGTCTCAGTTAATTAGTGAGATGGGGAAAAAGGGGGAAAATTACTCTGTGCTCTGACTTTTATTCTATTCAGGCCTTTAACACCTTGGATTATTTCCACCCACACTGAGGAAGGCAATCTACTTTATTGAGTCCACCAATGCAAATACTAATCTTATCAGGAAACACCTGCGTAGACATACCTAGAAGTAATGTTTAATGTGGCACCCTGTGGCTAGTCAAGTAGACACGCAAAATTAGTTATTACAGGCAAGAACTCCTTTGAAGCCATTACTTTGTTCTTGACCCCACTGCTTTCAAAGTATCTTCCAAGCACAGTTCCACATCCTTTATTAAAAATAATACCAGTTTTCCACAACTTTATTGAGAAAGTCTTCATATTTTCTCCTTTGATTCCCTCTCCTTATAGGTCACACAATTGGATCACTGTTTTGCTAACATCTTCCCTTGTGCTAAAATTGACTATACTTACAAATGAAAACTAAAGAACTTGGCATAAATCAAGATTCATTAAAGCAACCTCATAGGATTATTGTGAGGAATAAATGTATTTATATATATAAAGCATTAAAAATACATGCCTAGCAATAACAATCACTCAATTTATATTGATAGTCAACAAGTGTTTACTCCGTTGAATGCATGAATGCATGAATGCATGCATGACAGCATTCATAGAAATTATAACAATAAACACCATGTTCATACAATGTTCATTGAAGTTATAAAAGTTAACGTTGAATGAAAAAAATCAACATTTTATTTATTTTTATTTATATATTTTTTAACATTTATTTATTTTTAAGAGACAGAGACAGAGAGGGGCGGGGCAGAGAGAGAGGGAGACAGAATCTGAAGCAGGCAGGCTCTGAGCTGTCAGCACAGAGCCTCATGTGGGTCTCAAACCCACTAACGGGGAGATTGTGATCTGAGCTGAAGTGGGAAGTTTAACCAACTTAGCCAACCAGGCACCCCCAAAATCAACATTTTATTAAAAAAAGAGTTCATAGTGGGAATCTGCTTTCCCACTTACAAGCTATGTGACTTAGGCAAGTTACTCAGCTGCTGTGATTGTCAGATGTATTATTGTTTACATAATACACATGTGATTTAAAACGAGATGTACCTCTGAGATACTTAGCAATGTAGTTGGCATATATTAGCCACAAAATGAGTATTATACTTTTTCTTTTCTTTTTCTGCCTCTTCACCAGGGTCTAGTCAGGAGACCAAAATCGTACCAGTTAACTTTACCAGATAGAATTTTATACGAATGGTTGTTAACCACATACAAAGTTGTTGACCAGGGAACAAAACAGTCCAGACAAGAGCTGTAAGGTATCACAGAGGCAGCAAAGCAGCTACTATCATAGGGCTAGAGGAACAAAAAGGAAGACGTTGGAATTATTGAGATGAAACAGACTTCTGAGGGGTGGGACCTGGTGCAGCTGTCCCACTGGTGCCCGATGAAGCACGACAAGGTGGGTGGTTCTGCAAAGGTTGGAAAAACTGAAAACTGGATTCAGCCACTGCTACACACAGGCTCTATGGCTGCTGGGTTGAAGAGGCGCTGCCAGGGTGAAAGTCACATGAACCACGAGGTGAAAGGAAACCCACAGGGATGCAAACCAGAAGGAGCCGCTTCTTGTTCCCTCCCAACTTGAGAGTGTCCCAGTGCCACAGCCTCTTGGGGGAAGTGGGGCTTGTCAGGTCCCAGTCCTCCCATCACCTACTTCTGGTCTCCTTCATTTTTCCCCTCTTTCTTCCTTGTTACCTTCTTTCCTTCATTTCTTCTTTTTTTTTTCTTTCTTTAATCATGTTTCTATCTATTCTCCCTCCCTTCTATCCTTTCTGGATGTCAGTTTTATAGACTTGAAAAAACATGTTAAGAAATAAGTAGGCTATTATCTTTTATGTAAAAAAAAGACAGAAAATTATATATGAGTTCAGGGAATCTATATGATTTTGTTTAAGTATGGTTCCAGGCACTTTACATTATCTTATTCATATTAGCAAAGTCTACAGTGACAGGACTCAAAAAAGGGCAGACTTAGGATTTCAGCCCAGCTTTTTCAGACTCCAATTTTCATGTTTATTTTTCTCCTCTATCTCATAGATTCCAGTTTATTTGGAAAATGAGAAATGAATGATTCAGTCACTGCCATCACTGCCATTTGGATGAGACAACCCTCAAAGGAATGTGAAAATTTTGATAGATTGAGAATGAGTAGAATATTATAAACACTACAAATTTTCTAAGCAAATTTGGGATAAGACAAGAAGTGCTCCCATAAACACTACGCAATAAAGCTAATAAACTAAAAAATTATAAAAATATTTCAAAATTAATGAAAATAATTACTTGGAGAAATGAATTTTTCCTTCAATTTTCTTATCATATAAACACTAAGAATTTTTAAAAATTTATGAAAAGATATCATCTGTTATGTCCTAGAATATAGTTTAGAAGTTAATTAGCTGTACTTGGCAATAAAAAACTTAAGATAGCTTTCTTAGAATGTTGAGTTGTTCATTAATTGGTGTGTTGATGCCAATTTCAAAAGCCCATCTTATTATTTTGCTTGGAATGATTAATAATAACCAATGTATTCCCCGGTAAAGGTATAATATGCATTTAGAATTACAAAGATTAAAAAATACAGCTGCATATTGTGATTACCAGAAATGAAAAAAAAACAATTATTCTACTTTTTTATAATTACATTTGAAAGCTTCAGAAAAACATATGTATTAGGACAAGTTTACTCTGCATATCACTAAATCATCTAAATGCATAAGCACAAATAGCAAAAATGATTAAAATAGTGCTTTCTGATGATAAAAAATTTACAGCCAGGGGCATTTGGGTGGCTTTGTTGGTTAAGCATCTGACTGTCGCGACCGGCGCGACAAACACCGAGGGTCAGGGTCCTGAGGGTAGGGGAATGCAAGAAAAAAGAGAGAAGAGAAAGTTTGGGAATAGGAGGGTCCCCTGGGCTGATGGCCCAAGTGATGGCTTTATTGTTGCCGTACATAATCTTTTATAATATAAGACTCTTATGGATCAGGTCATTCTAAGAATAAACAGGTTTCACATGATCACTGCCAGCCAAAACATTTAGTTCTGTGTACCTTGTGAACTTTCTGAATGGGTCACAAGACCTTGTTGATAGATTGCTAGCAAAACACAGTTCCCATGTTTGTTTCTGACTCGGGGTAGAAAAAGGGAGGTAGCATTACTGTCAACACCTGCAGACCACAGGTTTCAGGAATTAACTTTCTCAGCCTTGACAAGGCTTTCATATGCCCTTGAAAGTGGGGGAATGGGAGGGGGAACCACCGGGTTGGCTAAGTCAACAGGGAACGTTGCTCGACCCGGTCTCAGCCTGGCACTGGGGCCCGGTGCCCCACATCTGACTCTTGGTTTCAGCTCAGTTCATGATCTCATGATGGTTCTCATGGTTCGTGAGACCGAGCCCTGCATGGGGTTCCATGTGCTGACAACACAGAGTCTGCTTGGGATTCTTTTTCTTTCCCTATTTCTTTGCACCGCCCCCCCCCCCCAACATACTCATTCTCTCTCTCTCTCTCTCTCTCTTTCTTTCTCAAAATACACTTAAAAACGTTTACTGCCATATTTAGAACTATATGAATGAAAGTTAAATATCAAAAAAATTCTTGTTTCCATAACATCATAGAACTATACACTTCAGCTGGACTACTTTTTGTTATTAGGGATTAGACGTCCTACAAATTATAGGTCCAAAGTAGAAGACCCAAGTAAACATGATGAAGTAGAGAGATGGAGAAAGAGATAGGTGAAGATCGAGAGATGAGAGAGACAGAGAGAGAGAGAGAGAGAGAGAGAGAGAAACATCACCTCGATTATAGTGGATATAGGTGGAATGGGGTAGCATGGAAAGTGATAATCATGAAAATTTATCCCTTAGTCTAATATTTACATGTTAAGTACAAATTCCATTTCAACTTTTTCTTGTTAAGAGTTTCTAATAAGTAATAGACTTGAACAATTAGAATTTCATTTGTTTATTTGTCTGGCTCAATAACTAATGGAGATTTTGGTCAATTTATTAATAAAGAGCAATAGTCTTCCATATCCTCAGATTATATTAGGGCTATTGGTAATTACCACTGCAAAATAAGGTTCTAATGGGCTACCCAGGGATCCATTTTGATGTTCTCTTTCTTTCTATGTAGGCAAAATATCTGTATGTACATAAGAACTTCAAATGTTTTACATTTGTGTAAATATTATATTGTTATTCAGTGATCATAGAACAACTGCATTAAACAATTGAAGTTGATTTTAGCCAGTGTGTAAGACAGGGAGGAGGGGGGTAATGAAAAGTCAAGTGGAATGCACTGAAAACTGTTTTATCTCCTGGCATAAAATCATTGACCCAGAATCAAGTGCTGAAGAAAAATTTATTCCTAATCATTGTAAACAAAGACTGTTTTCACCATGAGAATCCTTGCTTCACAAGGAAACCTGTAACCAATTGCAGCATGTCTGGTGTCACTGACTGAGTGGGGAGTCTGGGTCACCAATGCTGAGCCACAGAGCTATAGAAATCTCTCTATCCTCATATAGCTCCATCCCCTCTGGTAGTGCTTCTTCTCTCTGCCCTTGATCCGCAGAGTTCCAGTCGCTGGATGTCCCACCTTGGTTTACTATTCTCCTCAATATACCTTATTACCATATTGTTATAAATTCTATAGTCATCATTTATAATAATAGCAGATACTTAATCTGCCAGAATAAGAAACCTAAACTATGTATACCAAAGTATAATTTTAATACTCCAGGTATTAATCTATAGAAACCAATTCCTGCCTCTATTCTTTTGGCCACACCGTAATTTACCTTCAGCTTTGAGGACAGTTACTATCATGCCAACAGCTTCCAACCTCATGAAAATGTCTCTCTGTATGAGGGCTTTGTCTGGTTGTGGAAGCATGATCAGTTTGTGTCCAAGACAGAGTGTACATGCCAAAAAGCTGGTGCCTCACAGTAGAGATTTAGTGGATTATACACTAGCTTTTGGACTTCAGAGTAACACTGCTGAGATGTGTTCTACACGATCTCTCAGAAGGTCTTTACTGTGATTGAGCTCCATTTGTCCCCAACATTAAGGCTCTATTGACTGGCTTTTCTTCTATGGCTATGTAATATCATCACTCTTTTGATGTAATTCATGTGATCCCCTCCTAAATAAACTATCTCAAAGACTTAATGTAGGAAGACACTTGTCCTCCTCAAATCTTCATTTGATTTGATTCACTATCTTTGGTGGGAGGGGGTTTGTAAGAAAGATTTATTTCAGTGATGCTAAGTGAAATAAGCCATACAGAGAAAGACAGATACCATATGGTTTCACTCTTATGTGGATCCTGAGAAACTTAACAGAAACCCATGGGGGAGGGGAAGGAAAAAAAAAGAGGTTAGAGTGGGAGAGAGCCAAAGCATAAGAGACTGTTAAAAACTGAGAACAAACTGAGGGTTGATGGGGGGTGGGAGGGAGGGGAGGGTGGGTGATGGGTATTGAGGAGGGAACCTTTTGGGATGAGCACTGGGTGTTGTATGGAAACCAATTTGACAATAAATTTCATACATTAAAAAAAAAGATTTATTTCAGAAATATTACAACATATAAAAAAATACATAGAGTCTTAGTTTCTACTCATACAGTGGATCTATTTTGGAGGGAAACCATGTTAGGAGATTTGGTATTAGAAGTGTCCCTAGAAAGTAAGCTCTGATAATAAGTTTATGAAAATGTCTATAACCCATTTATTAATTGACCACAGCTCATTTATCCATTGTCTTGGAAAGATACCCATTTTTGAATGGGGCAGGGAACAAGAGAGGGAACTCCAGATGATTCAGAAAAATGACCTTACCTTTCATCCCATATGATTTTATATCTGCTACAGATACAAACGCTCTGTGGAATCTCTGAAAACCACAACAGGAAAATTTGCTCTAGAGTTCTTGATGAAAGTCATGACTTGTCTAGAAGAGAATTATGGACTTTTCAAAAGTAGTTTCTGGTATGCTGATGGACTCTGGAGGAGACGAAGGCCTGAGAAGTTTCAGGGGGCATAACTAAGTCACATAAACAGGTTATCTAAACACCCATGGCATCTAAATCTCTTGTGTCACGATCTCTACATTAGCCTCCTTATGTAGAGCTGCTGCAGGAGGAAAACCTCAGGGATCATTTGTTTTTTTTTTGTCATCTCAGTAGGTAGTTGTGAGCTGAAAATTTACTACTGGTTAAGACTGCCTCTGAAATAAGAAGTGAGGAGAAATCTTCCAACTAGCTAGAGATTTGAACAGTTCCCTTGTTATGAGAATAACATGGGCTTTTGTGGATAGTTGTAAATACTTAGCTGGACGTTTCTGGGTCTAGAAGAAGAATGAGGGAGGTCTGGAGAAGAGACATATAAATGTTCATTAAGATTGGTCACAAAGTATGTAGATACTTGTGACTCATGTCAATGTCTAGTGGTGAAAAAACAAAACCAGATAGATACAATGGCTTATCCCAGTGGTTTCACAATGGGATATTAGTGAAATAGTAATGATGGGAATGGAGGCTATGCTTGGGGTCCACTGTGTGGGCCCCATAAAACCAAGGCTGGTTTATCTACTTCTAGTACTGAGTAGAAGTACTCAGTACTGAGTACCTGACCTCTCAGTAGCTGAAGACATCCCTGATACTTCAGTATGTTACCATCCCTTAAAGACAACACGTAGTTATGTTATGTACAGATGATTACATCACACCTGTTCTTCCACGAAGGGGATAGTAACTCATCCTTCCTGAAATTGATACTGGTGTGTGTTTGCCTTTCCTAACCCCACATCCTGACTATATACTGCAGACTTACAGTTTCTGGCTTTCCCACACAAGACTCTTTAATACACAGCCTTAGATTAAGGGACTCACTCGAAGGCAAAGGATGCAACAATAAGCACATGACCAGAGAGTTCACTGGCTGTGCTGCATTTTCACACAGAAGCTGCCAGACTAATCAAAAGTTGCAATGGCCTTTTAAAGGCAGAACTTGGAGAAGAACCTCTGTAGAGTTTATGTGTTTTCCTTCACAATGCAGTATGTACATTTAATCAATAGTCATTATATTGTTCTATATCTCTAATATCAAAAATACAAGCTTCTGGGAATCAAAAAACAGAAGAAGGAACAGTCCATCTCAACATCACTACCAATGAATCACTTGGGTAGTGTGTTTCATTCCCCAACTAGAGACACATTTTGATTTGAGGCCCTGATCCCTGGGAGAATATCGTACATCTATCAGAGAACACAGTAGAATTTCCATTTAACATATAACAGTGCCTTGCTGCTCCCTGGTCATTGTGTCCTTTTCATGTTGATAAACTGGAGTTTTAGGTAAGAGGTTTAGATAAAAGCTACCATCATACCTGTGATTATTGGCATTGATTATTATGGGGAACAAGCAGTGATATTACATAATGGGATACAGAAGAGTACGTCTGTAACACAAGACATTTACTTGAGTATCTGATACTATCTCCCTTCCCAGGGATAACAGTGAAGAGGAAATTATAGTAACCAGGACCTGGCAAGGGCATGGAAACCGAGAACTCAATCCTTCCTATTGAACCCTACATCAAAGATCTGTGCAACCTCACTAGGCAAGCTATCTAGACCAACAGAAGTGCTCGGAAAATATTAAGGGACTCCAAAAGGAGTGGTGAAAGAGAAAGATAATGAATATCAATTATGTTCTTAATGTTAACTGGGTCAGTTTAAACTGTAGTTTGACTAACCCTTCTGTGGAAGATCTTATTTTCTTAGGGGTCACGACCAGTTGGTGAAGAATTAATGAAGGGCAGAGTGGATATAATGTTGGTCATGAAGTCTAAATGTTGCAAGGTGTAGACTGTAGGTGATGAATTCAGTGCTTCATTCAAATTCCCTTAGTCCACCCCAGAGAGTAACTGCCACTTTGGTGGAGTCTCCCTACATGTCAATGGCTTTCTACATGCTGCATGTGTATTTCTCCCTTTGATGGCTTTCTCTGGCTACATGAGCAAGATAACCTACCCTTATGGAAGTTTGAAAGTATCAGGGGCCTAATGACTGCTATAGTAACCATCAGCCAACGAGGAAGTGAATAACCAACTCACCTTACTCATCCCTCAAGGGCACAATTCTGAGATGTTTTCAACAGTTTCTCATTGGCATTGAAACGTAATTACATGCAGAGGTTATGTATTTTTTATTGGTTATTCTCCCTTATCCATCCCACTTTCCTACTCTCTCACCATGCTTCTGGATTACCTTCCAAATAAACTCTCAGCCCAAAATCACTTGTTTTACAAATGACTTTTTGAGGAACAAAAATTAAGACACCATCATCATACAACTTACTATTGGATTGTTTTGCTACCAGAAATCTAACTAATAGACATATATTTGGTTGAATATGCATTACATTTACATTCTCTCCAATTAAAACAATCTATCCATAATTTACAGACACATGTGCTTAATGAAGAAAGAAAAACAATCATGTATTTCTGTAAATGATTATCCGAGCCAGATTCATGACAGAGGTCAAGTCTTTAAAGTCGTGACGAGACAAGAACAAGAATCTCGATAAGGAAAATGAACATTTTAAATGAACTAGAAATGGCAACTTGCCAGAAAATCACTCCCTTTAAGGGCACTGATGGGACTTTGAGGTCACATAGCCAAGTCTACATCAAGAGGATGAGTTCTTTGAGTCATATTTTCAATGGATTTGTTACATTTACATTGTGTATCAAGATAGCTCTCAGGAGTGAAGGTAATAGTATGTTACAGATAGAAAGCAAAATGGTTCCCCAGGGAGATCAAGGCCACAAATGAAATCCTTTGCTTTAGCTTCTAGTATGTCTGCTTTTATAACTTGACCCTTGCCGACAGGCTCAGCTCTGCCCACAGCTCAGGATAAAATATACTTCTAGCCTGGACAAATTTAGAAAACTTTAACTCAGTGACACAGAGTGGTCAGCACAAAGGCACACTTGCAATTTTTTTGTCCCAGAGTAACTTTAGTCTGCCTCATTGCTGTGATTCGTCCCTGCTCAGTACAGTAAGGCTGCTCTCCCTAGTCACAAATGATTCCTAAGGTAAAACCCTGTGCTTTCCTCTCAGCTCATTCTTATACAGGACCACGGTATCTTCTTTTTGAAACTTGTTTCTTCCTGTCTTAATCCAAACCTAGTCCTTTGTTTTTGTCATTCAATGACTATTCTTTTTTTTCCTAAACTTTTGTTTTATTTATTATCCTACCTTGTCGAAGAAATCTAGGAGATCATAAACAGTCATAAATCTATAGACATATTAGTAACCTTTAAAATACGTATAGAAGGAAAAGAACTACATATGAAGAGGCAAGAATGTACTGGAAGAAAACCAAAGTTAAGGACACTTATTGCAATCAAACCCATGATATAGATTTGAGTATACAGCTGGTCTTAAACTCTATTTTCCACTTCTATAATTTCATCCACCCCTGTTGTCTCACAGAGCTGCTACGCAGATATCTTGCAAATACAGGGACCCTGCATTTGCATTTTGCACTGGGCTCACAATATATGTAGTATTTCCTGGCCTCATTTACCATGTTATAGGCAGTCCCTCTTATTGGTGGCCTTGACAAAACCCCCTCCTGGGCCACTTTCTGACAGGGAGCGGGGTATTGACCAATATACCTTGAGGACTCACAATTTGTTAGGTCTTGTGCTAAACAGTTGCTGTTTACAATCTCATTTCAAGCTCACAACCACCCAGTTGTGCAATTCCTCCTGTTTTCCCCATTGTACTGGGTGATAAAACAGGGACATAGAGAGTCTAGAAATATTCACCAAATGTCATAGCCAGGAGGTTTCACATCTAGGAATCAAACGCAGAATATTTGATTTGGGAAGCTGTAACGTTCTGTCTCATGTCAGAAATGGTCTGGACCAATACGAAACAGAAAAGGAGTCCCAGGTTGCAGTTTAAAATGAGGCTGTGGACTGTACTTTATAGGGACTAGTATGACTATGGTTAATGGATTTAGCTTTGGGTTCTGGGTGGGTCCTAGGAAAATTTAGGAAAGAGCAAAAGGAATATTTAATTGGCCTCAGGACTGTTAAAGAAAATCAATGAAGCTTATTAGTGAATCTAGTTCAGGAGAGCAGGGTACAACCTAGGAACCAAAAAGCAGATCAAACTCACTGACGGTCCTGCCGAGGCCAGAGGCCCTGGGCTCTCTCTTCTGCCTGGACAGACCTCTGGTATGGGGGACTGAGCCATTTCCTGGCTCTTGTCCCACCTGCACAGCCTGGAGCAGAAGAAGCAGCTGGTCCCAACACAGGCAAAAGTGTCTGCTCATCACATGGGGGTTGACGGAACTCTGATTCTTTTAGCTCTTTGCATTGACCTTTTGATGGTCCTTGTTCTGGAGGCCCTTTAAAAGCTTTTCCTATGGGTGGTCAAACGAATAATGGTCATCCAGGTGGCAAGATTTGCTCCTTAAATGATCATGATGACTGGGAAGACCCAAGGAGAGACTGGTTCAGCAAGCCATACACTTTAGGGCAAATCTCTGCCCAGTAGGGCTGGAGTCATCCTCACTGCATCAGAAACTTTGATGCTGCCCTCACCTGAGTCTTCAGGCTTTGTTGGATGACACCTACATCCTACGCCCCGCCGATGTATCTCCTTCCTCTGATGGGGTCCCGGCTGATAGTATTTACCTATCCTACTCCCATTGAATCAGGCTCTTTATGTGGGAGGATGGGACCCGAAAGAGAACACTGAAGACTTGGTCTAAAGTGAGCAAAGATCTAGAATGATCAGGACAGCCATGCCAGGGGGCTACATCCGATGGGTAAACAGGTGTCTCCCAGGCTCTCAGCTTAAGACATCCCTCTTCACTTCATTCCATCTTGGAAGGACACTTAGGGCCTTATTTCTGACTGAACAAATTCCTAAATTCTCTTTTGGGGAGATTTTTTTTTCCTTTTTTTGCCACTATGTTTGCCACCGAATCGCTCAAATCTATAGTTTGCAAACATCTTATTACATGCAAATGTCCTTGGCCATCTATACTGTGATAAACCCATCAGTTATTTTCACGAAGATCACTGGTACAAACATCAAAGTCAAATTCACAATTAAGTCCTAGAGTTTAAGTAGTATGAAAGTCCTGTGGGGTCTTTCCATGATGTAGCCTGTGGCCATGGAAGCTTCAAGTTCCCTCTGGCAGAGGTGTCTGGGGCTGGGTGAGAAAGTGGGTGAGCTCAGACCACAATTAAAGTATGAATCCAGTTCCGAACAAATTTTTAATTCACAGATGTGTATACTAAACTCAGGGAATCAAGATGCTATTGTTGATATTGCTGCAGAAATGTGTTTATATGAAGTTTCTTCCTTCCTTCATAGTTCTTTAAGACAGTAAGTAAAAACTCACTCAAAAAAGGGGGAATACATTTAATTCATTTCTGTGTAGTGTTCTCAGCTTTGTAGAAGGGAAACCTAACCCTAAGACATAAGGTAAAATTCTCAAGAGAAAGTTCCATCAAAGTTTAAGTTTGAATGGAATAAAAAACTCAGTCAAAAAAACAATGAGAAGAAGCCAGCATGTGAAAAGAAGAAAAGCTTTTGCAGAGGAAATAGCTCATGAGAAGGCACAGAAAAGAGAAAGAATGGTGCCTTTGGAAACATTATGAATCCACATCAAAAAAAAAAAAAATGAGAATCTCTTTAAATGGGGCCACCTCCACTGCCAGATAGGTGGGTCATCTGAATCTCCCAACCTATCCATTTATATTTTCCAAGAAGCTTTTTTTGGACATTGACACTTCAGTTCACATTTCAGCTGAGAAGATATTGCCAAGTTACATGAGTATACCAGAAAACCCGGAGTAATGGTTTAAGGAATCAGGAAGCTGTGCAGTCTGTAAGGGGTAAAGAAGTTCGGAATGGAAATGAGGATTGAGGAAAAACTTAAATCGTGGACAGGAACCCAACAGAACAAGTAAAGGATGCATGTTGAGATTTAGCAATTTTTTGAATCGTTAGGCCTAGGAGTCAAACTCTTAGCAGAGTTGGACTCAGCCTGCACTTACTGTGTTAGTAATGAAGTCCTGATTCAGTTCTGGTCCCAGTGGAGCCAACACTTCCCAGAACTCCAGTTAGAGCTGGAAGCAGTTGCAGCCTCAGGTGAAAGTGTGACCTCTAGAAATTGGACCTGGGACCTGGGTTCTGATGTTACTGTTCTAATGGCACCAATGTAGTCTAACACCTAGACTAGAAAACTTGTTCAAATATTCTTTTGCTTTTCATATGTATAATACAACTACCAAAGTATGCTTAACTCTGCAATGTCTTTTGGCTTCCTTCCATTACTTTTTATTCTGATTACCACCATTCTCATTACAGGACTTTATTTAATTATCACTTATGGTCTATTGACCTCAAAATACCATGAAGAAAAAAGTACAGTAAAACTGCCATTCCATTAAAATAATAATAAAAGGGAGATGAATAGATCTGGACTTCAGTAATTTCTCTGATATAACTCCTATTTACATTTACTAATTTCCCCCCTAAAATATCCTTTAATACATAAATTATTTTTTCTCTTCTTGATTTTCTTGTTCATTTCTACTTTTGTGCCTTTGTTCATGCATTTACTTAATCAGAGCATTCTCTTTCTGATAGGCACATATTGTATTCATGCCTGTTATTGAACAGGCATTTCAAGCATCATATAGATAGCTCAAGTAAAACAAAGCCTCCATGAAGACTTTCTTAGTATTTCCATCCATATATTACCTTTCTTTTGACTCTCTACAACACTTTCTATGTCTGTTAACATACAAAAGACCTGATGAACTAATGACATATTTTATTCACTTATGTTAGGTGCTGTGATGCACCACTTAGAGCCCCCTGCAGGGATAAAAAGCATTCTTTCAGCTGCTGGAAGGAAACTGCAGACAGCCTTCAGATGTCATCCAGCTTTGAGAACCGTTTCATCAGAAAAGCCAAACCTCACCTGAGAACACACCCCACTGCCTGCATCAATGACTGGTTCTAATGTTGAAATGAACACCGAGTCCCATTTCCCCAAAACAGGACGACTCCGAAGTGTCATATGAATTTAGGAATTCCTTGTAGATCTGCTGCTAAATACTTCTTCGAGAAAACGTCACAGAAAACTCTTTTCTCTGCTTGATCCTTGCTTCCTCCTTTTCTTCCATAGATGTTAATGTTTAAAATTTCCCCAATAAATCCTCTGTGTGTTTTTATCTCTATTGCGTTCCTGGGGAAATCTAAACCATGTTATCATTCATTTGTGAAACATATATCTAATTATATTCACTGTTTTATGTGCAAGACATAGCTCTATGTGGTTGAAGAAACGAAGAAGAAACAGTAACTGTCCTCACTCTCAAAATTCTAGCATGAGAGATGAGTGAAACATGTATAAATGTGTGTAAAAGGCAGTTTATGACATAGTTAAATAATATCAAGATTCTGGTACAGAAATCACATGCAAGCATTTTTTATCTTCTCAAAGGGATTTTCAACTCCTTTATGCTAGGAGTATATGTTCCTAGACTTTTTGCTATCCAGTCACTTGCTATCCAGTGGCTTGAATGAAACGGATACTCTTAGTATGTAATTGTTAAATTGATCTCATGTTGGATTATTCTGGAAAAAATTTTAAAATCTACAAAAAGTATTCAACAGAGGCTCTTTTACACAATGACTTAGAGTAACTGTGAGTTAATTTGAATGCTCAGGAGTCATTTTATTCATGGGTATATTTATTACTGAAAGCAAGAATTATAGCTAAATAACTCTGAGTCAGAAATGTCAGTGCTAAAACCTAAAAAAAGTGCTGAGGTTCACATTGAAGGGAACAACATTCATAATTTCAAAGACTCTCAGATTGATTGGTTCAGCTTCTTAGACAGGTAGGTACTGCCCTCCATTTACAATCTTACAGAAGCTATTATATTCTGTATTTTTCCAATTCTAATTTGGTTTATCTCTAACATAACCTCTCTGCAAGGCTAATGCACAAGACCATTATTTATCTATTTTTTATAGCAAGTTGTTTAAGATATTTTGAGATGGTTATATGGGTCACTAAGTGCTTAGTCTAAAGGAAAGAGAGTTATGTGTCAATGTCTTGCAGCATTTTCTCATTTAAACTAAAAATAATCTTGTTTAGAAGAAGCAAATAATAGTGTATTTCAATAATCTATATAGGAAAATTAACAATTAAACTTAATTGTTAAATGTATTGCTACATAGCTATTATTTTTTGTTTTGTTAGATAAATATCAGATAACCAAAGTAATTTTACTAACATTATTTTATAAAAACCGCTATTTCACTAAACATTGATATTTATTAAATACATTATTTTCACATTCAATACCATTAATCAATGTGACAAAGAGTATAGAGATGTTTATTTCAGGAAAGTTAGTGTATACATTTAAACTAGACAAAAAAGAAAGTAATAGTTATTCTGGATTTTCAGGAAACTGTATTCAGTGGGGAAATCATAAGGAAGAAAATATGCAATTAAAGTAAGTTTTGAGTCCCCTAATATGAAAGCATGATGATCATAAGTTCACATTCAGATCTACAATTTCATAAACATTTTAATTTATTCCCACACTTACCACCCACAAACAACTGAGGATGGGTCTATATGCGGTTTCATTTCTATTTCCTGCTGTCTGTTCAATTACTTTTTCAATTCCTTAATTACAAAAGAACAGTTGATTAATGACTCATGAGCAATTTATTTTTTCAAAAGTGTCAAAACACATAATTACAAAAAGATGTTTTTATAAGTTTAGATACTAATGCCTATATTTCTCCTTGGTTCTGATAAACTTGGCATCTACTCTGTAAAAAAAAAATAGTTTTTTTTTTTTTTTTTGTAAAATTCACCAAAACCATCTGAAATGACGAAATCATTCCAAAAGCTTAGTGTTTTGAAAATATAAATGATAATTACATGTATATTATATTATGTATCTACTTAACTTTTTGCTAAAAGAGAATCTTGGCTCTGCTGAGGACATTACTCCCCTTCCATCTCTCTCAAATGGTGATGTTTTTCTCCCATGTTCTTAATACCACAGGTCTTGAAGAAGAGAATGTTCTTCTTGCTCCTTATTACACATCTAGGCATATCTCCCTTTCTCCTGCTTTGACTTTCAGGTCATCTGACTACAGGAGCCAATATTCCAACCTTATTGCAGTTATCTCCTCCCTTCCTAGTCACTCCCTTCTCCCCCCCAAAACACACCTATGGCTTTTTAAAAGACTTTTGTACCTAAGTCACTGCCATCTCCTCAATACTGCTACTGTGAAAATTCCTCTCATATGTGTCATGCAAGCTATCCTTCAAATCACTTGAACTTTCAGTATCTTGACTTGTTTCCTTCTAGTGATATTGATCCCTAAATACATCAGTTTATCCCCAGTTCCTACACTGGCCTAGGTGCTGCTGTCAGCAATAACTACAGTTCTTTCCAACACCATGATCACTTTATGCATTCATTCTCTGAACACCACCTCTTGTGTTTCCATTTTCTGTCACACCTGGGCTTTCCGGCTTTTGGATATCACCAGTACCTATGATTCAATGATCCTGTTACATTTTCATCGAGACTTTCTTTCATACAGGTTGAACCACATGGTTGATCTTTAAACACAATAGCTGAATCATTTAATTATCTTTCTAGTCCTTCTTTTATTTGATGTTGGACAAAAATCCAATACTTCACTTATTTCTATATAGATGAACAAGACTGCCTAGTCTCACTTTATCTTCATGACTATTTACATCAAGTGGCCATAAAGGCTCCTGTCTGTGGTACTGCATTTCCCTGGCCCAGTCATTCTCCTGGTCTCCTAGACAGCTACTTCACTGACTTACACATTTTCAAACTTTGAACCCTATCCCAAATTTTCACATCTGATGTTTTTGCTTCCTTTTTATTGAGAAAAGAAAAAATACATAGAAGATTGCTTCCAAAAGTTTTCACCATCACATCTACCCAATGAATTGAATTTGTGCAAATAACCATTCCCACTCTGTTTCTCTAGATAAAATATCTTGGTTCCTATATAAGATCAACACTTACCTCCATTTGGGACTGATTCCGTTCTTTGTCATTTTCTCAAGGACAATATCTTGGAAACGTTCTCTCTGTTTCTCTCTCTCCTTAATGATTTCTATTCTTAAGAAAGTATACCCCATTACTCCATTTGCATTACTGACATTACTGCCTGACATTAACTCCACTTACAAAGAAAAAAAGTAACCAACTGATGCACGTTATTTTCATTGGTCCAATAAGTTCTACCATGCTAGCGTGTAGGATAATCTTAAGCTTGGACTGGCAAGCCCTTTATGGTACTTTGCCCTTTCCTCTTCAGGTACTTTGGACATGTTTAAATTGATCAGATAGTGCCTAGTATGAAGCATTAAAGCCAAATTAGATGAGGTTTGAATATTAACCAAAAAGCCTGGAGCAGAGGCCCAGATATTACCACAAGAAGTAGCAATAAGATACAACTGTCCTGGGGTGCCTGGGTGGCTCAGTCGGTTGAGCCTCTGGCTTTGGCTCAGATCATGACCTCATGGTTAGCAGGTTCAAGCCCTGCCTCAGGTTCTGTGCTGACAGCTCAGAGCCTGGAGCCTGCTTCAGATTCTGTGTCTCCCTCTCCCTCTGCCCCTCCCCTGCTCGTGCTCTGTCTCTCTCTCTCTCTCTCAAAAATAAAATGTTTTTAAATTTATTAAAAAAGATACAACTGTCCTTTGTCTCTTTGACAGGAGCATGCCAGATTTTGTTTGTACAAGTAGGTTATATCTGTGCTTTCTCCCACCCAGAATCCTTTTTTTAGATACAGAATTTACTCCTTTTGATGACTACTCCCTCCCTCCCCCAAGTCCTTTATAGTCAGTCCACATGTTTTAGGTTGTGCTGAGCACAGAGGTGATCAGAGAAAGGCATATAATTTAAACCAAGCCAAACAAACTTAGTCTCATAATTTTAGCTGGTGAAATCAGAAGAGAGGGACACTTTTCTACCAGAGTCATCAAGCTAGTGGAATACAATATGGAGATTCTGATGGCTACTTTTGCTACTGTATGGGAAGACATACCTGCTAATTGAACTATTGATGTTTTTGCCACCTTCCCTGCAAAGGAAGACGGTGTATATTATTTTGGTCATTGAAACTTGAGAAAAGTTCTTGAGATGAAAAACCCAGAACAAGCATGGAGGGAAAATAAAGTTACAACAGAGAAAAAAGAAGAAACATAATTATGGCATAGTGTACTACTTGCTTATAAACAATATTCACATAGACATAATGTTATAAATATTAATTTCACGACCGATTATGTTATAGCTATAAAAAGATAATGGAGAATGAGATACAAAAATGGACTGAAAGTTATTTATTTATTTATCTGAGAGAGAGGCAGAGAATGTATGTGTGTGTGTGTGTGTAAGCAGGAAGGGGCAGAGGGAAAGGGAGAGAGAATCTTAATCAGGCTTCACAGGCAGTGTGGAGCCCAATGTGGGGCTCTATCCCACAATCCTGATATCATGACCTGAGACAAAATTAACTGATTGAACCACGCAGGTGACCCATATTGAAGGTAATTTAAAGTTTAGCTTTTTTCACATCTTTCCTTAACAAGTATAAATAACTTGCTCTTCCCCATATTCTCAATGTTTGCCTGGTGCTTATTGTTTACATTATCATAAGTATCTAAATATTTTTATTGCTACATCACTCAAATGCTTCCATTCTTGTAAGTTGCTTTTATCTTCTCAAAGTTAATGATTGTTTGTTTGGTTAAATATTGGTTAAGAACTTCTTCAAACTTTCTGAAGGGACTCTAAAGCTATTAACTATTTTTCAGTATGGTGCATAAATTCTTCAGGCCTATAAGTCCATAAGGTACTCTTAGCAATTCCATTTTGTTTTCATTCCTTGATGGCCTTTGTTAAAGCTAATTAAACAAGGAGGCCATTAGCCTGATGTGGCTCTCATGCCATAACAGCACACTTAAGCAAACCAAAACTCTAGGCCTGGAAATGCCTCAGAGTTACAAAATCAAAATGCTAAGGGCAACCAGTCACAAACTAGGCTGTAAGCTCTGGCCAACCAAATAATTTTCTTTCTTTGCCTCCAAGCATTTTTTATGTAAGTCTTTCTCCTACCTTCTGTCAGTGGAGCCCCCCTGACCATTTCCAGTTTGGCATTATATGATGCAAATTGACTTTTGCTCAAAAACCTGTGGCTGGGAACTCGAGGCTGGCCATGCTATTGTTATCCTTAAACTTGTCTTCATCATTCACTTGGAAATTCCTTTTTTTTTTGGCTATCATGTCTTTGTCTTGGTTTTGTCTTTTATTTGGTGCAGCACAGCCTCCAGAAGCTTCATGAGAAAGACACTTGGAAGGTTAATACTTTCAGGACTTACATGGCTCAAAATGTCTACATTTTACTTTTTTCCCTGGTTGACTTTTTGGATCTATATACAGCTCTAATTGAAAGTCATGTAAGGGTTCATTCCACTGTCTTTTAACACATTCTCTTGTTGTTAAAAATAATCATTTGGGTTGAAATATTCTTTGTGAGTAACTTGCTTTTTTCTTAACAGAGGCTTCATGTTTTGTTTGTTTGTTTTTCCATTAAATCTGTTGCAGTTTGATAAACTTTTTCAGTTTGAAAGTCAGTGTCTCCTACTCTGGAAAATTTTATTTTATTATGACTTTGTTATATTCTTCTCCTTAATGTATTCAGTTTTCTTTTCTCTTTTCTTTGAAAAGTTTATGTCATATAGGGGAGCTCCTGGATTGCTTTTCTAATCATTTTGATGTTTTCTCTCCAATTCTCCCTCTCCTTTTTATAGGAGGTATTTTTCTACTTTTTTGGGACATCCCCCAAATGGAAATATGACCCTCCAATCCTAAATCTTTGTTTTGTCTCCTCCATTACAGCTCATTTTGTTATTGTTGTTGCTGCCTTTCTAATTTCATGCAAGCATGGGGCTTTCATCCCTTTGTTATCAGTCCTGGTACAAAATGGAATTTTAAAAACCTTATTGCAATAACAATGTCCCTTAAATTTATTTTCCGGTTATTTCTTGAACTAAAGATTTTCTACCATCATATTTTTAATTTTTAGTGGTCTTTTCTTTGTTCTTTGAATGTTCCTTTTTTATAGCATTTTGTTGGTTTCCTTTGGATAGAATAACACTTCCTCTCTTTTAAGGATCTCAATTATTAGGTGTTGGGAGTTTTCTTCTGCTCTCCTAAGAATTTCGTGTTTTCTCTCTGACTTTATTTTGCTGTTATTTGATTGAAACTTCTCTTCATGTTGTATGCTTTTCTCAACTGTTTACTGATCCTTGGCTCTGTTCACATTTAAGAATAGAATTTTTAAAAATAAAACTGTAAGAGTGGGCTGGGTTTAATGACTGATGTGTTTGAGGTTTATCTGGTGGATAAATGAATATATTTAAGATGGCAATTGCTTTAACATGCATAGTGAACTGATAGCATGAATTCCAATAAGTGCATCTAATTTTATGTGAGTGAAATATAGGTCAGACAATTTCCACTGGATGATAAGTGAATTTCTTTTTATATTTGAAAGTGTGTGGAGAAGAGATTGGGAAATTTTTAGTTTATTTATTTATTTTAAAAAATGTTTATTTATTTTTGAGAGAGAGAGAGAAAGAGAGCATGATCAGGGGAGGGGTGGAAAGAGGGAGACACAGAATCTGAAACAGGATCCAGTCTCTGAGCTATCAGCCCAGAGCCCAACACAGGGCTCAAACTCACGAAGGGCAATGTCATGACCTGAGCCCAAGTTGGAAGCTTAACCCACTGAGCCACCCAGGCGCCCTTTTGTTTATTTTTAAAAAGGTTAATTTATGGTGACTTAAAAAATTATGAATAGATTTTAGAAAAATGTAGTTTCAGACTCTAAAGAAATATTCTTCTTAAAAATTAAGAAGCAGGAGCACCCGGCTGCCCCAGTTGGTAGAGCATGGGACTCTTGATTTCAGGGTTGTGAGTTCGAGTCCCATGTTCAGTGTAGAGAATAATTAAAAAAGTGAAAAAAATAAAAATGTTTAAAAATTTTTGAGGAGGGGTTCCGGAAGATGGCGGCGTAGGAGGACGCGGGGCTCACAGCGCGTCAGGCCGATCACTTAGATTCCACCTACACCTGCCTAAAGAACCCAGAAAACCGCCAGAGGATTAGCAGAAGGGAGTCTCAGGAGTCAAGCGCAGACTAGAGGCCCACGGAAGAGGGTAGGAAGGGCGGCGAGGCGGTGCGCGCTCCACGGACTGGCGGGAGGGAGCCGGGGCGGAGGGGCGGCTCGCCGGCCAAGCGGAGCCCCCGAGTCTGGCTGGCAACAGCGGAGGGGCCGGACGGACTGTGTTCCGACAGCAAGCGCGACTTAGCGTCTGGGAGGTCATAAGTGAACAGCTCTGCTCAGAAAGCAGGAAGGCTGGAGGACAAAGGGAGGGAGAGCTGCTGAGCCCCCGGACGGCAGAGCTCAGCTTGGCGGGGAACAAAGGCGCCAGCGCCATCTCCCCCGCCCATCCCCCAGCCAAAATCCCAAAGGGAACCAGTTCCTGCCAGGGAACTTGCTCGCTCCGCGCAAACACCCAACTCTGTGCTTCTGCGGAGCCAAACCTCCGGCAGCGGATCTGACTCCCTCCCGCTGCCACAGGGCTCCTCCTGAAGTGGATCACCTAAGGAGAAGCGAGCTAAGCCTGCCCCTCCAGCCCCGTGCACCTTGCCTACCCACCCCAGCTAATACGCCAGATCCCCAGCAACACAAGCCTGGCAGTGGGCAAGTAGCCCAGACGGGACACGCCACCCCACAGTGAATCCCGCCCCTAGGAGAGGGGAAGAGAAGGCACACACCAGTCTGACTGTGGCCCCAGCAGTGGGCTGGGGGCAGACATTGGTTCGGACTGCGGCCCCACCCACTAACTCCAGTTATACACCACAGCACAGGGGAAGTGCCCTGCAGGTCCTCACCACGCCAGGGACTCTCCAAAATGACCAAACGGAAGAATTCCCCTCAGAAGAATCTCCAGGAAATAACAACAGCTAATGAACTGATCAAAAAGGATTTAAATAATATAACAGAAAGTGAATTTAGAATAATAGTCATAAAATTAATCGCTGGGCTTGAAAACAGTATACAGGACAGCAGAGAATCTCTTGCCATAAAGATCGAGGGACTAAGGAACAGTCACGAGGAGTTGAAAAACGCTTTAAACGAAATGCAAAACAAAATGGAAACCACAATGGCTCGGCTTGAAGAGGCAGAGGAGAGAATAGGTGAACTAGAAGATAAAGTTATGGAGAAAGAGGAAGCTGAAAGAAAGAGAGATAAAAAAATCCAGGAGTATGAGGGGAAAATTAGAGAACTAAGTGATACACTAAAAAAAAATAATATACGCATAACTGGTATCCCAGAGGAGGAAGAGAGAGGGAAAGGTGCTGAAGGGGTACTTGAACAAATTATAGCTGAGAACTTCCCTGAACAGGGGAAGGAAAAAGGCATTGAAATCCAAGAGGCACAGAGAACTCCCTTCAGACGTAACTTGAATCGATCTTCTGCATGACATATCATAGTGAAACTGGCAAAATACAAGGATAAAGAGAAAATTCTGAAAGCAGCAAGGGATAAACGTGCCCTCACATATAAAGGGAGACCTATAAGACTCGTGACTGATCTCTCCTTTGAAACTTGGCAGGCCAGAAAGGCTTGGCACGATATCTACAGTGTGCTAAACAGAAAAAATATGCAGCCGAGAATCCTTTATCCAGCAAGTCTGTCATTTAGAATAGAAGGAGAGATAAAGGTCTTCCCAAACAAACAAAAACTGAAGGAATTTGTCACCACGAAACCAGCCCTACAAGAGATCCTAAGGGGGATCCTGTGAGACAAAGTACCAGAGACATCACTACAAGCATAAAACATACAGACATCACAATGACTCTAAACCCGTATCTTTCTATAATAACACTGAATGTAAATGGATTAAATGCGCCAACCAAAAGACATAGGGTATCAGAATGGATAAAAAAACAAGACCCATCTATTTGCTGTCTACAAGAGACTCATTTTAGATCTGAGGACACCTTTAGATTGAGAGTGAGGGGATGGAGAACTATTTATCATGCTACTGGAAGCCAAAAGAAAGCTGGAGTAGCCATACTTATATCAGACAAACTAGACTTTAAATTAAAGGCTGTAACAAGAGATGAACAAGGGCATTATATAATAATTACAGGGTCTATCCATCAGGAAGAGCTAACAGTTATAAATGTCTATGTGCCGAATACCGGAGCCCCCAAATATATAAAACAATTACTCATAAACATAAGCAACCTTATTGATAAGAATGTGGTCATTGCAGGGGACTTTAACACCCCACTTATAGAAATGGATACATCATCTAGACACATGGTCAATAAAGAAACAAGGGCCCTGAATGATACATTGGATCAGATGGACTTGACAGATGTATTTAGAACTCTGCATCCCAAAGCAACAGAATATACTTTCTTCTCGAGTGCACATGGAACATTCTCCAAGATAGATCATATACTGGGTCACAAAACAGCCCTTCATAAGTTTACAAGAACTGAAATTATACCATGCATAATTTCAGACCACCATGCTATGAAGCTTGAAATCAACCACAGGAAAAAGTCTTGAAAACCTCCAAAAGCATGGAGGTTAAAGTACACCCCACTAAAGAATGAATGGGTCAACCAGGCAATTAGAGAAGAAATTAAAAAATATATGGAAACAAACGAAAATGAAAATACAACAATCCAAACGCTTTGGGACGCAGCGAAGGCAGTCCTGAGAGGAAAATACATTGCAATCCAAGCCTATCTCAAGAAACAAGAAAAATCCCAAATACAAAATCTAACAGCACACCTAAGGGAAATAGAAGCAGAACAGCAAAGGCAGCCTAAACCCAGCAAAAGAAGAGAAATAATAAAGATCAGAGCAGAAATAAACAATATAGAATCTAAAAAAACGGTAGAGCAGATCAACGAAACCAAGAGTTGGTTTTTTGAAAAAATAAACAAAATTGACAAACCTCTAGCCAGGCTTCTCAAAAAGAAAAGGGAAATGACCCAAATAGATAAAATCATGAATGAAAATGGAATGATTACAACCAATCCCTCAGAGATACAAACAATTATCAGGGAATACTATGAAAAATTATATGCCAGCAAAGTGGACAACCTGGAAGAAATGGACAAATTTCTAAACACCCACACTCTTCCAAAACTCAATCAGGAGGAAATAGAAAGCTTGAACAGACCCATAACCAGCGAAGAAATTGAATCGGTTATCAAAAATCTCCCAACAAATAAGAGTCCAGGACCAGATGGCTTCCCAGGGGAGTTCTACCAGACATTTAAAGCAGAGATAATACCTATCCTTCTCAAGCTATTCCAAGAAATAGAAAGGGAAGGAAAACTTCCAGACTCATTCTATGAAGCCAGTATTACTTTGATTCCTAAACCAGACAGAGACCCAGTAAAAAAAGAGAACTACAGGCCAATATCCCTGATGAATATGGATGCAAAATTCTTAATAAGATACTAGCAAATCGAATTCAACAGCATATAAAAAGAATTATTCACCATGATCAAGTGGGATTCATTCCTGGGATGCAGGGCTGGTTCAACATTCGCAAATCAATCAACGTGATACATCACATTAACAAAAAAAAAGAGAAGAACCATATGATCCTGTCAATCGATGCAGAAAAGGCCTTTGACAAAATCCAGCACCCTTTCTTAATAAAAACCCTTGAGAAAGTCGGGATAGAAGGAACATACTTAAAGATCATAAAGGCCATTTATGAAAAGCCCACAGCTAACATCATCCTCAACGGGGAAAAACTGAGAGCTTTTTCCCTGAGATCAGGAACACGACAGGGATGCCCACTGTCACCGCTGTTGTTTAACATAGTGCTGGAAGTTCTAGCATCAGCAATCAGACAACAAAAGGAAATCAAAGGCATCAAAATTGGCAAAGATGAAGTCAAGCTTTCGCTTTTTGCAGATGACATGATATTATACATGGAAAATCCGATAGACTCCACCAAAAGTCTGCTAGAACTGATACATGAATTCAGCAAAGTTGCAGGATACAAAATCAATGTGCAGAAATCAGTTGCATTCTTATACACTAACAATGAAGCAACAGAAAGACAAATGAAGAAACTGATCCCATTCACAATTGCACCAAGAAGCATAAAATACCTAGGAATAAATCTAACCAAAGATGTAAAAGATCTGTATGCTGAAAACTATAGAAAGCTTATGCAGGTAATTGAAGAAGATAAAAAGAAATGGAAAGACATTCCCTGCTCATGGATTGGAAGAATAAATATTGTCAAAATGTCAATACTACCCAAAGCTATCTACACATTCAATGCAATCCCAATCAAAATGGCACCAGCATTCTTCTCGAAACTAGAACAAGCAATCCTAAAATTCATATGGAACCACAAAAGGCCCCGAATAGCCAAAGTAATTTTGAAGAAGAAGACCAAAGCAGGAGGCATCACAATCCCAGACTTTAGCCTCTACTACAAAGCTGTCATCATCAAGACAGCATGGTATTGGCACAAAAACAGACACATAGACCAATGGAATAGAATAGAAACCCCAGAACTAGACCCACAAACGTATGGCCAACTCATCTTTGACAAAGCAGGAAAGAACATCCAATGGAAAAAAGACAGTCTCTTTAACAAATGGTGCTGGGAGAACTGGACAGCAACATGCAGAAGGTTGAAACTAGACCACTTTCTCACACCATTCACAAAAATAAACTCAAAATGGATAAAGGACCTGAATGTGAGACAGGAAACCATCAAAACCTTAGAGGAGAAAGCAGGAAAAGACCTCTCTGACCTCAGCCGTAGCAATCTCTTACTCGGCACATCCCCAAAGGCAAGGGAATTAAAAGCAAAAGTGAATTACTGGGACCTTATGAAGATAAAAAGCTTCTGCACAGCAAAGGAAACAACCAACAAAACTAAAAGGCAACCAACGGAATGGGAAAAGATATTTGCAAATGACACATCGGACAAAGGGCTAGTATCCAAAATCTATAAAGAGCTCATCAAACTCCACACCCGAAAAACAAATAACCCAGTGAAGAAATGGGCAGAAAACATGAATAGACACTTCTCTAAAGAAGACATCCGGATGGCCAACAGGCACATGAAAAGATGTTCAACGTCGCTCCTTATCAGGGAAATACAAATCAAAACCACACTCAGATACCACCTCACGCCAGTCAGAGTGGCCAAAATGAAGAAATCAGGAGACTATAGATGCTGGAGAGGATGTGGAGAAACAGGAACCCTCTTGCACTGTTGGTGGGAATGCAAATTGGTGCAGCCACTCTGGAAAGCAGTGTGGAGGTTCCTCAGAAAATTAAAAATAGACCTACCCTATGACCCAGCAATAGCACTGCTAGGAATTTATCCAAGGGATACAGGAGTACTGATGCATAGGGGCACCTGTACCCCAATGTTTATAGCGGCACTCTCAACAATAGCCAAATTATGGAAAGAGCCTAAATGTCCATCAACTGATGAATGGATAAAGAAATTGTGGTTTATATACACAACGGAATACTACGTGGCAATGAGAAAAAATGAAATATGGCCTTTTGTAGCAACATGGATGGAACTGGAGAGTGTGATGCTAAGTGAAATAAGCCATACAGAGAAAGACAGATACCATATGGTTTCACTCTTATGTGGATCCTGAGAAACATAACAGAAACCCATGGGGGAGGGGAAGGAAAAAAAAAAAAAAAAAGAGGTTAGAGTGGGAGAGAGCCAAAGCATAAGAGACTGTTAAAAACTGAGAACAAACTGAGGGTTGATGGGGGGTGGGAGGGAGGGCAGGGTGGGAGGGAGGGCAGGGTGGGTGATGGGTATTGAGGAGGGCACCTTTTGGGATGAGCACTGGGTGTTGTATGGAAACCAATTTGACAGTAAATTTCATATATTAAAAAATAAAAAAAAAATTTTTTTGAGAAACACATCACACCAATTGCCTTATTTTTAAAAAATACACTATACATGGATAGATTGACCTTTGTATTGATGTTATCCCAGACAAAGAATACAATTACATATGCTTTTGCCCACACCTAAGGTTGTTCTAGTTGTTTTGTGTGAAAATTCATTTCTCAGAATTTATTCTGTGTTCATGGATATATTTAAAACTATTTTGTTTGAAAATAGGAAGTTTCAGGTCATAAACACATCAATTTTTTTTTTTTTTATTTTAGAGAGAGAGAGAGAGAAAGCTTGTGCACGAGTAAGCAGAGGGGCAGAGGGAGAGAGAGGAGGAGCGACAATACCAATCAGTCTCTATGCTCAGCATGGAGCCCAATGTGTGGCTTGATCCCACAACTTATAGATCATGACTTGAACTGAAATCAAGAGTCAGATGCTTAACCGACTGAGCCGCCCAGATGCCCCCTATAAATGCATTTTTTATCATTATGTTTGGCTTCCTTTTTGAAGAGGGTAATTACTAATGAAACACCTAAATGGTCAGATTTTGGAAGGACGACTTTAGTTATTCAGCTAAAGCAAATGTTCTTAGAAAAGGCAGTGAAATACAGAAATACTTTTTAAATGACTCCTAAAAGGTTTTCCAATAGATTTATGATTTTTTAAATATTTAGTTTTAAAAGTCTAATTATCTAATAATATATATGAATTGAAAATCCAGTCGTTTTCTAAGTGTTCATTTAACTACTCAGAGTTAACAGAGAATGCTAATCAATGATTTTAAAACTTGGAATAATATTTTTAGCATGACTGACTCATTTGTTTGTTGACTTGGTAGCTATCATTTTAAGGTATAGAGAGTGAAATAGATGACAACAGTGGTTTACCGCTCACACTATCTAGAGTTTTTGTTTCCAATTGCACTTATAAAAAGGGGTAATTAGTATTTCTATATTATTGCCATTAAGGGAAGGAAAGCTGTTTCAGTTAACTGCCAAGTAGATACTACTCTAGATTAAAATCCTGGTATCAGTAACTGATTCTTCCATTCAAATTCCAAGTTGAGAGTTCTAAAAAAAGTGAGAAGTGTCACCTTCTTAAATATGACGGTCTATTAATTATGTCACTCCAGTGAAGTTTATTGGTGCAATTAGTTGACAGATAGGAATATCATTCTTTATAAAATTGTGTGTAGTGGAGACAAGGTTAATACTAATTTAATATGCATTAATGATATGATTGAATGTGTTCAGAGTTGAAAGACCTGTGATCTTAGTAAAATGGCATATTCCGATTTGTTTCAAAGTTTGAAAATAAGAACATGTCCAAACCATGTATTTCTCCACAAACCCAGTACTGTTGGCAAGTTGAAAATGTGTAATTATAATTATTTTTTCATTTAGATGTGCATTATTTTGATAGCAACTTCTCAGTCATATCAAATATGGTGATCTGCCTAGAGAAAATAAATTCATTTCTCTATAACTACACATGTGGCTACAATCTAAAACTAATAAGCATTTAATTTTAATCAAAAGCACAAAAATAGGTATTCTAGCTCTCAAAATAATTTTTAAATATGTGAGGAAAATGAATGTCAAGTATTAGCTTAATTTAAATTTATGTTTAATGCCTTTAGCAATGTGGTTAATTCACAGAGGGTTTTGGATGTTTCTGTATAACTTTTCCTATTTTAGAGATGTGAAGATAGAGAATCCTGAGCAAGATATATATATATATATATATGTGTGTGTGTGTGTGTGTGTGTGTGTGTGTGTGTATATATATACAATATATAATTAATCTACAAACAAATGCTAATGCCATTGCTAGTTTATGTGACATGTCAGTCATTTCAATTTATATATATATATATGTGTATGTGTATATATATATATATATATATGTGTATGTGTATATATATATATATGTGTATGTGTGTATATATATATATGTGTATGTGTATATATATATATATGTGTATGTGTATATATATATATGTGTATGTGTGTATATATATATATATGTGTATGTGTATATATATATACACATACACACATATATATATATATATATATATATATATATAAATTGAAACGACTGACATGTCACATAAACTAGCAATGGCATTAGCATTTGTTTGTAGATTAATTATATTAATAGTTATAATTAGGATAATTTGAGCTTTTGAATTAATATAATGGGAGTTTACTTGTAATGTTTTAGTCCAGGCTTTAATTCTGCCAACTGTGAAATGGAGGAAAATGTCAATACTAAGAACAAAGCAGAATTTGCATAGGAATGGAAACAGCTACATCATGACAAACAGATCTTGATTTAGCGCATGAGCTGAATAATGTCATGAGTTTTTGTACTTAGAAATTTATTTTTTAAATCCATATATACCATGAAAGATTGATGAAGACAGCTGCATTTTTAATTCAAATAGGATCAGCTGTTTGGCAGAGGAGGCAGAGCAAAGAAAAATTGCTACAAAGATTTAAGTGAAGTGAGAAAATCAAAGACAAAGTGAGGCATAATGAAATCATCAAGCAAAATACACATTAAATGTAACTTCATTCATTTCAGAAAGAAAGTTTGTCTAATTTGCTTTTCATTGTGCCTAGTATGGTTTACACAAAAAAAGATAAAAAAATGTTTCCCAAAATAAATATCCGTCAATGAAGACATAAGAAAATTAAAGGTTAAAATATTTTTTTTTTCAGTGACTATTTAAGGAAACAGTCCCTTTAATTGTGTTGGCCAGCATTATTATCATTATAATTTTGGGGGAGCCATGAGCTTTTATTTCACCTTTTATGACAAAGTCTCTACCAGTGTAGAGACTTATTCTTACCAGGTTTTCCGAAGTCCCATTCCCTGTTGGGAATACTGTACCTGACCCAGGATTGAACACCTGAAATGGTCAGCTATTAACACTCATGATATTCAGATGGCCTTTACCTGGATTACCTACTCTCTTCTGACAGATGCCTCCCATTTTCCTCACCCACCAATATTCCATTGGAGTCTTTATTGAATCTGCTTGTTGCTAACTATCTTGTCTGAAAGTTCAAGTACTACTGGAGCTGCCTGCCAAATTTTCTTCTTTAGCTATTTCTTTTTGGTTCATGGATTGACTTCCTGTCTTATTGGAGGTTTCTCGCTCTAGTCTCAGAATCTTGCCCCCCTCAGTTGCTTAAAGAAATTCAATTCTATCAGTGGTATTCATCCAATATTTACTGGTCTTCTTTTTAGACAGTTCTAGGTATTAGTAATACAGTGATAAACATAATGAAAAACATAGCATTTGCTGGAACTTATTGTTTATTGGACTATATGAATTATATACACATAAGTGGATAAATACATATGTAATTAAGATTTTAATGTAACTAAAAGAAACAATCAGGGTTTGGTGTTAGAGACTAGCAGAACCTAATTATATAGGACAGTACCTGAAACTTAGCAAGTTACTGAAGTGTTAGCTATACTCATATTATTGCTATTATTATAATAATCATAATGGAATAATCAAGGATATTTTATTGAGATAAAATTCTAATAATTTATCTTTCTTAAGTGCTTAAAATGTTGTATATATTATTGAAAGTGCTTTATATATATGAATTTGTTTATTCCTTATGACCTGTTTTTAAGGTAGGTAATATTGTTAGTCCCACTTTATAGGTGAAGAAGATGCAATATAGAGATGAGGTAAACCCCAAGGTCATGCTGATAATGAAAGGTTGAGTTTGGTATTACTATTTTTATTATTTGGACCACTACAGATTGTTTGGCTCTGGTGCCCAAATTATAACCACAATGTTATACCACCTGTCAAAATGTTGAGACCTGAAATCCTACTTAAGTTGAGAAGTGAAAAAATAGTGAATCAAGCCAGGTATTACAATACAGGGAAAAGCACATGCAATGACTGTCATTTGAAACATAGCTATAGTGTGGTGACTATGGGTAGGTGCAGGGGAGCCCAGACAAGGGCTGAGAGGTTCAGGGATAGACACACACAGGGATCTAAAGGCAAAAGGAAGTCATGAAAACACTCCTTCAATAAGCCATTGAACTGATCCAGCTCATGCCTTTCCTGCTTGTTTTATTTTGTTTAATCATTCTGAATATTTGCAGAAAATTAATTAGAAGGGAGAAGCAAGAAAGGAAGTGAGGATACCAATTTAAGGACCATTTTTGTCATTCAAGAGAAAGATGGTGATAATCTGCAGCAGAAATCTGAAGATAAGATTTTAGCAGCAGAAATAGAGAAAGTTGAACAGAGAAGAGATGAGTTTTAGCAGGACAATATATACATGGAATATGTTGGAGACTAAGGAATAAAGGCTGACACCAAATTTTCTGGCATGTTAAAGGTCTTATTCTAATAGGAAGAGAAATATTAAAATTTAATTTTAAATCATTAAAACAGTTTTTAATGTTTATTTTTGAGAGCAAGAGAGAGAGACAGAATGTGAGTGGGGGAGGAGCAGAGAGAGAGAGAGAGAGAGAGAGAGAGAGACAGAATCTGAAGTAGACTTCAGGCTCTGAAATGTCTGCACAGAGCCTGATGTTGGTCTTGAACCCACAAACCATGAGATCATGACCTGGGCTGAAGTTGGATGCTTAACTGACTGAGCCACCCAGTTGCCCCAAATTTTAAATCATTGAAGAACATTAAACATTCTGAATTTTAAACAAATAAGCTAATATGTTTGCTAACTAGGTAAATGTGATAGCTGGTTAATGTAATTATTAATATATGAAATTTCTGAATCTTTTTCTGAAAATGAAGAATCAATAAAATAATAGGTAAAGAATTATAAATAAAAAGATTAAGAGAAACAATACTATAAAATATATTTTAGTAAACTTTATCCCTTATTAGTAAGATATGCTTATGCTAAAATAAATGTTATAAATTTTAAGGTAATAAAGTCATTATTGATAGCATAAGGTTTAAATAATCAATCATCCCAGATTTACTTGAAAGATGTAAATACAATAGCCAAATTAATAGAGGAAAGAAATAGAGCAGATGTCACATACTGGACTTTGGGACAGTTTCTTATACTGCCTCTAAAACTTTTTCTTGCACAATTTTTTTTTCAAAGATAAAAATGTAATCTCAATAACTGTAAATAAAGATAAATGGACAAGCATCTATCTGAAAAAGGTTGTTTTTGGTAGTCTTTGATCTGATGTTATTTGACATCTAAACTAAACTAATAGTAAAAAATAATTAAAGAAGGAAGAATAAACCAACCCAAGTGAGAATATTCTAAGCACTGAAGTTGAAGACTGAAGATTGCAAATTCCAATGTATTTAATGAGTTCAATGTTATATTTACAAGAAGGCTTGGTCTCTCTGAGAGGAGGTGAAGGTTGAAATTAATTTAAGAAAATTTCTGCTTTTCCAAAAACAACAATAAACACTTGCAACATAGATATTACTGAGTAGCACAATCCCACTGAGTATGGAAATGGGTTGAAATATTTTCAAACACTAAAAAAATTAGAAGCAGTAAGATTGCTATGAACAATATACATACACATGTCTAGTTACCATGGTATTAGACTGATATTAGCAACGATTGCAATCTAAAGAAAAACAGTTCACTCCTTTGAAATATGCTATTTTGAAGAATCTCATGACCATATGTTCAAGATAAACCCCCCCTTTTTTTAAATCAATGCTTGATATTTTTAAGAAAAAGTTATGTTATCTTTAGCAATGGAAATTAAAGGCAGATCTCTGTGCTTTGATAATCAATCTAGGAGAAGGTAGGACTGAAAGCTCCTAATGAAATCTAAAATCCCTAACCAGGACAGAGGTTAAAATGCCACAATGCAGATATGTGTCTAAAAAGATCTCCAGGGTGAGTCAAAAATTTTCTCACAAAACATTGCTCCAACACAGAGAAATACGTTATGAAAATTTCAAAATAGTATATTATTCCTTAGATCATAACTTCACATCTATTGACCAAACTGGAATTAAGTCAGATGCAATCACTTACAAACTACAGTGATTTCCTTTGGAGGCCTTTCTCATCTTGTTAAGAGTAAAATTCTGTCACCTGAATAGTGATGTATACATGTGTTTATTTTCCCTATGGAAAGCTGGGGACAGGGGTAGTGAATTTCATTTATCTGGAAACATAATTTAAATATCATTTATCTATCCATCCAACTATCTGTCTACCATCTACCTATCTACATCTGATTTAAGGTTCTTATAGAAGCTGTCAACATGGTGCTCCTTCCTTTCTTATTTCTTATTTTTTTATTGAAATATAATTGACACACATTATATAAGATATACAACCTATTGATTTGACACATAATATTTGCAATATGACTACTTTCATATGGTCATCAATCTTTTATTTAAAAAAAAAGTTTTATATACTCTGGTTTCTCTTCAGACTGAATAAATCTTTCACCTTTAAAAAAAAACAAGGTTTTTATGTACCCTTTTACTATTGCCTTAGAGCAGATCCTATCTACTCCACCACCGCAAATCTTGTGATTACTGAGTCTTATATTATTTACATCCCTTCTACAACTATTGTGACTTTTAAAATAATATTTAAAATGAAAGTTAATTTTTTTAAGGAAATCATTCTTAAGCTAGGTTGAAAATTATTTTATGTACTGAATGTACATGGCACTGAAAGATCAATTTCCTGAAGGGAAGGAGATAAAGAAGTTCAGTAGAACTTATGTGGCATTCAACATTTTCTGATCTGTCATTCAATCACAAATGGGCCAACCATATTCTTGGCTGGATTGTGACTAACTCATCCTCTACTTCCTAAGACTTTTAGAATGTGAAAGTTACAGTACTTGTTTCTTCCAAGGTGGATAAACATATATATTTAAGGATTTGTCTTGTTTATTTCAGACATTAGGTTTAAAGATAACTACAATCAGTAGTAAAGTGAGTAATTTCTGCAACTTTCCGTTGAAAAGTTTCTCACTGCAGCATTTCACTTATGTATATAACACATCAAAACGTGATTTAAAATGTCATTAGGGAGTCTGGATAGAAAACTATAAATATACACATAATCAAATGCCTTTCTAAACTCAGTGGATACTTTTACAGCTGGAAGAGACACTAGGAAATAAACTTTCCTTTACTAAAAAAGTATATAGCAAAAATACCATATGCTTAGGCTAATTATTGATTGTCTTTAGTTTGCTGAACTAAAGCACATCAAATACAATGTCCATATACTTAGCCTGTGGAGGCAGTGGTAGGTTCAAAATCTGTGGGGACTAATCTTCCTTCAGATGTGTTATTGGCCATGATGCTACCATGCATGTTGCAGCCATGCATTTGAGAAATATTAAAGACTGGCACAGTAGCCAGGGAACAGACTTACAATGAACAAAGAACTGGAGAAAGTAAACTGAAAATATGCTAACAGAGTAAGCATAAAGTAGTGTGGAGAAGTAAAACTGCGGAGAGGGAGGTGTGCTAATGATATTTCATGACCACTGACAACAGATTCTGAGTAAATAGGTTTACATTTCATTGGGGAAAGTTCTTGTAAATAAGAAGGACTAATAAGAAATGTGGTTATATAAGAAGCAGGGAGAAAATAATTTAATCTGAAGGGTATTTACATAATGAGAATTTCTAACTCATAAAATAATACTGGTACGAGCAGTGAAATATGGTAAGTCATATCTGAAATAAAATTAGAAAATTAGTAGCAAGCATATATGAGTAAAACTGAACATTGTGTTTTGTATCTTTTTTTTTTTCATGAGTACTTCAGTGGTAATCGATTCATTTTAGCTTTTTAGTGCATTTGGAAGAAAAAAAAATGTTCCCTAAGGTTTATCAACATGTACCAACATGTACCTTCTGCTCAGTTAATAGAAACAAATATATATGCATAATCTGACAAATTAAATTTTATCCCTGCTTTTTGGTGAGCATGGTAAGATGAGGAGTTGCTGCTAATTGATGAGCAACTCCCTCTTTTCTACGGCCGTCAGCACACATAAGGCTGATGCTGCAGTTGACAGTCTCACCAAATCCCGTATTTCCTCTGCCCTTAGAAGAACAATTCCAGAGCAGGTGCTACATTATGATCGTCATAAAGCCATTTTGTTTAACATGAATAATGTCATTCAGAGGGTTCGCCATCTGTTTGCTGAGTGTCTGTCAGACCTACACCCAACAGCAGCATAAAAGCGATGCATGTGGGCGCCATAATCATGGATCTTCCGAAAAGCTTTTGTCTCATGTAAAAATGAAGTGAAATTATTTTAAGAACTAGAAATATTGTATTAGAAATATAGGCACTGAAAAACTATGTGTTTTGTTGCTTTATGGATCCTAGATATGTAAATCAAATATTGAGTTTGGGTTACTGCATGTAATTTATTAGCTTAAAAGGGAGATACTGAAAAAATTATAATTCAGATTATAGCTCAAATTATAGTTACTGAGTTTGTTGTGTATATATTTCCTAGACTTTGGATCCCATCTCAAAGTATAATTTTATATGTATATATATATATATATATATATATATATATATATATATATAAATATATGTATTTATATATGTATACATTGTGTATATATATTTATATATATACATATATATATAAATATATGTATTTATATATGTATACATTGTGTATATATATTTAAGTGTTTATTAATTTATTTTGAGAGAGAGGGACAGACAGACATAGTGCATGAGTGAGTGGGGGAGGGGCAGAAAGAGAGGGAGAGAGAGAGAGAGAGAGAGAGAGAGAGAGAATCCCAAGCAGGCTCCGTGCTGTCAGTGCAGAGCCTGACATGGGGCTCGATCTCACAAACCATGAGATCATGACCTGAGCTGAAATCAAGAGTCAGACACTTGACCAACTGAGCCACCCTGGTGCCCCTAGAACATTTATATTAATTTTACTTTGTAGTGCTTATCAGAAAAGTTAAGATTCCCTTTCCAAAGACAGTAAGCAAAAATTAATCACTAAATATTAAAAAAAAATCTATAAGGGAATTGTAACAAGGAGCTGAGTAAAATGAACATTTCTTTCATGTTTCTTACCATATAATTGTAGCCACAGAATTATCTTCTGTTATTTTAATATTCCACAATTTTATCATTAGAACATTGTGATGGTCCCTTCAGGATCAATGCTGTTAATTCTGAGAAATAATAAACACAAAATAATATTTGGAGAAAGAAATACTTGCAAAATTTTAGTAAGCACATCATTAAAATTTTTAAATATATATTAAAAAAGAAAGCATAATTTTTTGGGGTTATTTACTTTAGCCACAGCCATTATAGAGTCTGGAAAAAAATGCTCCTCCTCCTAGCATCAGATTACCATTGCATTTAGGAAATGACTGATAACAATGCTCCATCCATTTTGTAAGAGTTCGAACTTATCAAGTAAAATATCATTTGGCAGTGTAGTTTTAAATATGTTTGAAAATGTAGAAAATGTTTTGGGCCATTTCACTCCATGAGAGGAATGGATTTTTTTTAAAGTGCGTGAAAATACATGACATAATTTCAAAGAAATTTGCTTGTGTTAATAATGTCCAAATCATCAATATATATATATATATATATATATATATATATATATATATATATATATGTAAATCATCTGTTGAAATTAAGTAACTGTTGGACCTGTAAGAATAAAAGTATACAGATTTCATGATACTAAGATCTACTAGACCATAATTTCAATACATAAAACCAAAAGTATTTAAAATCTCTTTATATGGGGCAACTGGATGGGTCAGTCGGCTAAGCATCCCACTTCAGTTCAGATCATGATCTCATGGCTTGTGAGTTTGCCTGTGTCAGGCTCTCTGCTGTCAGCACAGAGCCTGCTTCAGATCATCTGTCTCCCTCTCTCTCTGCCCTCCCCTGTTCAAGCTCTCTCTCTAAAAAATAATGAATGTGAAAAAAAATTAAATTTAAAATAAAATCACTTTATATTTATGTATCTGAATTTAGTAAGAGAATAACTTCAGGATGTTCAAGTACTTCCTGAAGACTTTTGGAATGCCATTATGATGGTCATCACTGCATATGAACTAGTGTTTATGGGCATTACCTACACTCTAGGTATGGGGACTATAGAAGTGCATCAAGGAAACTGAACATAGAAAAGACATGGTCTTGCTTTTGAGGCTTTTAAATAACTGCAGGCAAGGGAAAAAATCATTTCACAGACACTTCAAAATATGCTCACACATAGTGTGATGGTGAGTTTGCACACGAGTCAATCCACCATCCCTTGTCTGGAGAACTGAATTCCACTTTTGGTTGCTAGGCTTAAAGATGGAAATAGAAAGTCACCCCTCCCACATGATGATGTGCACATAGGATCTAAGCCGTGTTGATGGCTCTCATTCTACACCAAGTACTGAGAGAGAGCACGGAATATGGAGGAAGAAGAGCGAAAGTAGGTCTGTACTAGAAATTTGAATGTCAGAGGCGATATAATGAGGACTTGTACATATTTACTGAATGATAGGGAAGAAAAAGAAACAAAATAAAAAAAATTTTTTTTGAAAGTGATTGAGATGGTAAGAACTCAGACACGTTACGAAAATCTGAGATGAAGTTCCTGCCAAAGACAATTGACCTCATCACTTAGGAGTATAATGCTTACAAAGAGTCATTGATTTTATTTTTTTATTTCTTTTCTTTTAAATATTTATTTAATTATTTTTGATAGAGAAAGAGAGAGAGGGAGACCGAGAATCTGTAGCAAGCTTCACACCATCAGTGCAGAGCCCAACATGGGGCTTGAACTCATGAACCAAGAGATCATGACCTGAGCCAAAGTTAGACATGTAACCAACTGAACTACCCAGGTGCCCCGTTGATCTTATTTTTTAAATAAGCTATTTATATAATATACGAAGAATAAATGATTAGGAAATGAAAATTAGATGAATCTCAGCTCAAGTGCAACTTTTTGAGAAATGACTTCCCTGGTTTCCCTATATAAAATCATTGCTTCTATGTGCTTGTACAGATCTTTATTGCAGTCTTAGCCATACTGATTCACATTCATTTATTTTTTTAAAGATTTACCTTCCCTTGATTAGTAGGTCATCCACTCTCTTAGGTGAGAAACACTTAATTTTTCTGCATATTTCCAGTACCTAAGCATAAAATCTGGTGCATAATATGCAAAATAACATTTATTGAATGGATGAGTAATAAATAAAACTATTCTTAAATACACATATTGATATTATTAATTATAAAGGGGAGGTTAACCAGATAATATTACAAGTTTTAGCTGTAAGAGTCTGAGATTTTTGACATTGGGAAGAAAGAAATTCCATAGATATATAGTGTTGGACATGCCATAGTTTTGATAGATTTTTAGAAAGTAACTTTTCTTTGAAGGTTAAACAACTTGAAGCATAACCTGGAAGTCTCACACAAATAGAATAATTAACTAGTAATGATAATTAACAGTATGAGGCAATTTATATACAAAGAACAAAGAAATATTTTTTGATTATCAACCTTATAATTAAAACTTGGCAAATCAGTACTCCATTTTTAGAAAATCATATTATTTAGACATATGTCATGAAATATGTTTTATATGTATTTCAACTTTAATTTTTAAAGTATAAGCCACTATTTTGCCCTTTTTAAGTACTTATATAAATATGCTGTAATTAACCAGTCCATATCTCTCTACTTTAATTGAATGAAAATAGCTAGTACTTATTTCTCCATTTAAAAACAATCCAATTGGGGGCGCCTGGGTGGCGCGGTCGGTTAAGCGTCCGACTTCAGCTCCAGTAACGATCTCGCGGTCCATGAGTTCGAGCCCCGCGTTGGGCTCTGGGCTGATGGCTCAGAGCCTGGAGCCTGCTTCCAATTCTGTGTCTCCTTCTCTCTCTGCCCCTCCCCCCTTCATGCTCTGTCTCTCTCTGTCTCAAAAATAAATAAAAAAAATAAATAAATAAAAAATAAATAAAAACAATCCAATTGAAGAAGTGAAACAATTTTGCTCCATAAAATATATAGATTATTACAATTTCATTCTTTATGAAATGAACAAAATTCTTCATAGTAAAATATATATGCATATATATGTGTGTGTACGTATACACGCATGTGTAAATATATTTAATAATATAAAATAATTTATTATAAAACTCTTATTTTGACATTTGTCAGTGTTATAGCAACCTCACTGTAGTGTGGGGAACTCTTCCCCAAGTCAAGATGTCAAAACTCATGGCCCTAGTTCAGACATCTTTTGGTACGATGAAAGGATTTTTTGCACAGACAGGGAAGTCGTGAAGCCAAGGGTCCTAGAGGGCTATCCTGGAAGACGTCTAGAACTGAGATAGATTGATGTCAAATGTACAGGTATTTTATAAAAACAAAGTCTCCCAGGCTCAAGAATTGGAAGAGTTACCTGCAATACAAAATTTAGAGGAGGAGCAAGAAGGTACATGTGTTAGTGGTGTGGATAAGGGTAAGATTTATCATGACAGACAGGAAATGAGGCTTAGAGGCCGCTAGCACAAAATCAAAGGGCAACTGAAGTCCAGGTTTCTTCCTTATGGTCTCACAATCAGTATTAACAAGTTGTGCTTGGTTTTGTTTTTGTTTCACAATTGCATTTACAGTCGTGAGGGGTTGGAATATTTGAAACCATTCCGTTAATTGCATCAGTCAGTACAGGGTTTAAATTTGTTTTTTAAAATAAATTGTAAAATGACAATTAAGCTTTTAAAGAATGAACTAGGTAGAGCTAAATGGAAAGAGGAATAATGTGATTCCCCAGTTGAAACACATCATTTCAAGTAGCCAAGAGAGTTTAGTATTGTATCTTGCAAATGCCAGAGTTTATTTGTTATTAAAAGTTATTTGGTATAGTTTCATAAAAGCTCTGACCTATCTATAATTAGAGTCTAATCTAAAATTTCTGCTGGAAATTTACTTTAAGATGTAAAGCTTTGTGTACATCAGACGTTCTCCATTCCATTCATAGTGCTAGCCAAAGCAAGAATCTTGCATCAGAATATTTTTATAACAGCAAGAAAAGAGAAGTTTTAATAGGACTAAAGAATCAAGACAAAGCTTTATAAAAAAATGTAGGTGTTTCACCACCTTTCTCTTATTTAAATCTTACTAAAATGACATTTAAAATAGGGTATAGACACAATAATAAAGATAATGAGATCATTTAAATTTTAAGACTTTCTGGAAGGTGCAAAATGGATAGACAAATGGAAACTCAATGGATCAGGGAAACTGGTAGTACTGAGGATGGATTTCTGATGTAACAACAGCAATAATAACAAAAATTTGTGATGATTTAGAAGGCAGCAACATACTGGCCAAACTTCAGGCCAAGAAATTGTAAAACAGAATCGTAGGAAAGTGCTTTGTTTTCATTGGGTATATGTGGCAAGAAAGTGCATAAAAGAGATGAGCTCACTAAAAAAAATGGCTAGCTTGCAAGCAGAAATAACAAAAAAATTGAATTGTCAAGGCTCTGAGATTATATACCATTTCAAGCTAATTAGTTAGCATGTCACAATTTCATGGGGGTGTATTGATAGAAGACATGAAACTTCTGTGTCAGGGACAAAGTTATAGAATTAGTAATGGCAAGACCGTCAGCATTTTGTGGCTATGTCTTAAGCCCCAGTTCTCATAGGCTGATGGGAAGAGGGCCAGATGGCACTTGCACATGCAATAAGTTGTATCGTAGGAGAGGGACTCTTAGCTTGGGAAACACAAGTATTTTATTTTATGATAATAAACATACTTGTCCTTCACTATCCTTAATAGCATGGATTAAGAAGCTAAGTTTTTCAGGGCCACCTGGGAGGCTAGTCGGTTAAGTGTCAGACTCTTGATTTTGACTCAGGTCATGATACGTTTTGTGGGTTTGAGCGCCAATCAGACTCCGTTCTGATAGTATAGAGCCTGCTTGGGATTCTCTTTCCCTCTCTCTCTGCCCCTCCCCTGCTCGCACTCTCTCTCTTTCTCTTTCTCTCTCAAAATAAATACACTTAAAAAAAAGTAAGTTTTCAGAAAGTTTTACTGTATTAGTCTGGACTAAAAGATTGTGATTATTCAACCCATGAAATGATCCTTGGACTGCTGACTTTCTACAGGTCTAAGGAAGGCTATGAAACTTAGTCACCAAGCAGGACACATTCTCCAATGTCCCCTTCAAGTGTAGCCAAGTAGTATAATACAGACAGAACAGTCTCTCTGAGGGTGAAGCCACACCCACCAACAAACTATGAACTAAGGAAATTCTCCCAGGAAGAGGGGTGGAGTCTAACCATGGAAATTACCATCTTTCCAATGGTGATTTCAGAACTGCCATGATGCAGTGAATGTGCTATTCCTCCTATTCTCACATGTGTTTGTCTTTACTATTCTCATCTCATTGTGTTTATTTTCTTCCTCCTCCATCATAACATCTAGGTTGTCAGAGGAGCAAATAATCTGTGTGCCTCTTCTATGTTGTTGTTGTTTGCTAGGTCTCCAGAGCAAGATAACTCACTGACCTGGTTTTGAGTCTGATTTCATAACTAAATTCCACCTTGTCCTGTCTTCTCTGGAGAATGTATGAGCATAATTGTGTGTAGCCAAGAGTCCACAGGATGTTTTTGAAGTCTTTTTTGACAGAAAGTGTTGACTGTAGAAGACTATCATTGTTTGCAAATACCTGCTCCCCATTCCTGGAGGAAGATTATACGTCTCTGGCCTCACTGACATCAGACGTGGCTTGGTGATTTACATTGACTAACGAATGGCAAGCAGGAGCAATGTATGTCATCTCTGTACAAAAGATTTATGAGCAAGCACATTGTTTGTTATTATTTCTTCTCTTCTCTCATGATGAAGGCCCAGTTCTGATTAGAGGCTGCTCTATCAGATGGGGTCCAGGAAGAAACAGGGTGTGAGACAGAGCTACACTAGAGTCACTATGAACTTATAACTTTCACAAGAAAGTGAAAGAAAGCCCTTGTCGATTTAAGTCTGAGATTTGGGAGAAGGCACGACAGTATAACATTACAACAGAATAACTGAATAATCTCTCCTATTGTAGTAGCTCTGTCCTGTGTCAACTCAGCTATGTTAGAAGGATATTAGTCTACTCTCGTCTGCATGCTTCAGAGTAGAACAGGACACAAGGGGGATGTGCATGAGATTCAGAAGAGAGAAGTGAAGCACGAGCCCGCATGCACTGATGGCCAGACTAGGCCTCTGGACACTGTTGCAGTTTGCACACATTGCTGCTGATCTGCTGGCTTGCCTTGTTAGAGTCCTTTCGCAGCTGGGCCAGGGGCTCCTCCAGCTCCCACCAGATTTTTTGTCTGCTCAAAGTCCTAGGCCATGCGTATGCAGCTTCATGGCAAAGAGTACTATCTTCTGCAAGTTCCCTGCATGGAGAGCTCTCAGGTGGTGACAGATGAATGAAAAATCAAGTTTGTCCTTGTGAATTCCAGTCTGAGCTCACAGGCTCCAGTTTTCCGTAACTTTCCCCCCACTATACACGTAGTGTTCCCAGCTCTAGGTTCATCACTAGGACTTCACAGACGTCACCAGTTCCTGCAGTCGTTAAAGTCTAATCCCTGCAATGACTCCATTATTCGATACCGCACATAGTGGATCTGTGTCTGATTGAAGCCTAACTGATAAGCCTGACCCTCTCCGGGCACAACTACCATATAGTTCTATAAGAGGCATTACACTTATTATTTCTAATCTTAACAATAATTCTTCAGAGGAGGCACTATTTGTAATTGAGAGATGACAAGCCTAGGGCAAGAGACATTGCTTTCTGGAAGTAGAGTAACTGGTGAACCATAAGGCTTTCATTCGAACCCATGTTTTTGGCCATGTTCTGTAAATTAGACTAGGCTTCTCACTGCAAAAAAAAATAGTCATTAATATTGGCAGTACTTTGCTGATGTACAACATTTCCATCTAGAAGTGATTTTGGACATCTTTGCTGCCGATTTGTAATTGTTTTTTTGAAGTATGGAACCACAGAAGTGAACTTGGATAGCAAAACCGTGCACCCATTTTAGAGGCCAAATGATGGCAGAGGAAAATATGACCCACGGAATATTACTCTGCACGCTGCAGCGCATTTACACATAGTAATGAAGGCTCGGATATCAGCAGGAGAGAGGAAAGTGACAACGAACATTAACGCTGAACTCCTGCATTCTCTCTCAGTGGAGCATGAAATAAGCATATCATCATGTCAGCATACGCTGGGAAGGATTTGCTTAGGCTGTCCTTTCAGTACAGCAAATCTGCTTCATGGTGAGGCAGAATCCCCCACATTCTGACTTACACCTCCTCTTTTCTTTCCGTATTTAATCCTCTGCCTTTTCAGATCTGGTACGATACTAAATTGCTACCTTGTCTGGTATCCGTACAAACCTTTTAAGTTTCTCATTGTGACCCTGAAGTTTTGTGAAAGGCAGATTATTATAGTGCCACAAAAATATTTTGCAAGAGAGAAGAGACATTAAGCCACGGTAAAAATGTGTCTTCATCAGCACCACCCTCTTCTACCTACACCATAAAAATAATGGTGTTATTATGTTAATATATATATATCCTAAATTTAAACGCAGATTATAGCAACACTATTAACTGCTAATAATGACAGTTTCAAAAATACCTAGGTTAAATACTTGCCTTTTAACCCTTTCAAGCCTCACATATACAACTCATTTTTAAAATAAAGGAGTGAGTTTGGAAATCTCAAGCCACATTCCACGACTACATTTTATGACAACATATTTTTCTAGGCTTTGTCTCATTCCTTCCATAATGATTTCAGCCCTAAACCCTCTAGTTCTATATTCGAAAATAGAAAAATATAATTTTATTCTGATTCTGTTTTAAGACTTCACAAATACTATCCTAAACAAGTTAGCATAAATTTTGAGAAAACTTACTGTGGAAAAGAAGTTCTATTAAAAAAGTTATTATCATAGGACCACAAGGTTTGAAATTAACACAGTTAAGAATTCCAACTTAATCTTTTTTTAATAAAAAATTTTTTTTAATGTTTATTTTTGACAGAGAGAGAGAGAGAGAGAGACAGAGCACAAGCGGGGGAGGGGCAGAGAGAGAGGGAGACAACAAACTGAAGCAGGCTCCAGGCTCTGAGCTGTCAGCAGAGCCCCATATGAGGCTTGCACTCATGAACTGTGAGATTATGACCTGAGTTGAAGTCCGTGGCTTAACTAGCTAAGCTACCCAGGTGCTCCTCCAATTTATTCTTTATAAATTAATCTGACTAAATTACTATTTTTATTCTACAGAACTTTAAAGAACATTTTTAATAGGTGAAAGTTAAGGGTATATGCAAATTTCAGCCAAATTAGAAAATAGTTCAAATATATGTAGATTAAGAAAAGAAGAAGAGAAGGGGTGCCTCGGTGGCTCAGTGGGCTAAGTGTTCAACTCGTGGTTCTGGTTCAGGTGATGATCTCACTGTTCCATGAGTTCGAGCCTGGCATCAGGATGCAAACTGATGGTTTGGAGCCTGCTTAGGATTGTCTCCCTTTCTCTCTTTCAGAGGAACTTTAAAAAAGAGAGAGAGAGAGAAGAGAAGAGTCTAAACAGAGTCTTAGTATCTGGAGTGTTCAGGAGACCGGGAAGAGATGTTTTCTCACAAACTAAACAAAGAGATGTTTAGTCTTCAGTCACTAAAATTGTGTGTCATTGAACACTGAAGCCACATAATATTAACAAAGTGTTCTTATGGGGAGAAAAGTGTTCTATGATCATGATCATACAAACTTAAGAAATTTCTGGGGCGCCTGGGTGGCTCAGTTGGTTGAGCCTCTGACTTGGCTCAGGTCATGATCTCGCAGTTCTTGACTTTGAGCCCAGGGTCAAGCCCCGCGACAGGCCCTGTGCTGACAGCTCAGAGCCTGGAGCCTGCTTCAGATTCTGTGTCTCCCTCTCTCTCTGCCCCTCCCCTGCTCGCACTTTCTCTCTCTCTCAAAATAAATAAGCATTAAATTAAAAAAAATTCTTTATTGCATGTCTATCTCATAGATTCATAATGCACTTTAATAGAAGGTTTCACAGTGTGTGTTCTAAAGAAATTTGCATGATTTCCTTAACTAATGTGGTTTGCATTTGAAACCAGATTTTATTGTTGACTTAATGAGATTCCATTTCTTGCCAAAAATAAATGCTTGGTGTCAATAGATTCATCTCTAGGTGAAAACCTATCCATATAATAACCCAAAAAAGTAAAATAATGGATTATTTGAATTGTATTTCTGTAACATTCTTATGATAAGAAGTATATTAAAATTTCTTTGAAAATTCTACCCTTGCACTGCACTACCCGTTTTCTTTTCTTTTCTTTTTTTATTTGAGTGTAGTTGACATACAATGTTATATTAGTTTCAGATACCACATAGTGATTCAACAATTGCACATGTTATGCTATGCTCACCACAAGTGTAACTACTATCACTATGCAATGTTATTACAATACCATTGACTATATTCCATATGCTGGACCTTTTATTCCTATGACTTTCTCATTCCATAACTGGAGTAAGCCTGTGTCGCCCACTCCCCTTCACCCCTTTAGCCGATCTGCCCACCCCCATCCCTCTGGCAACCATCAGTTTGTTTTCTGTGTTTATGGGTCTGATTCTGCTTTTTGTTTGTTCGTTCATTCATTTGTTTTGTTTTGTTTTGTTTTGTTTTAGATACTACATATAAGTGAAATCATATGGTGTTTGTCTTTCTGTGTCTGACTTATTTCACTTAGCATGATACCTTTGTAGGTCCATCCAGATTTTTGAAATGGCAATATCTCATCCTTCTTTATGGCAGGGTGTTTTATCTAAAGTCAGAAATAAAGTCAAATGCCCTAAATGGCTCTCCCATTTAAGAAAGTCTATTTGAGAGATTTTCTCAAAAACCATAAAATATATATTGCATTTAAGGCATATAATTCCACACGTGGTGTGGAAGTATGAAATATTCACTAACAATGAAAACCAATGACATCTTTTTTAAACTCCTCTAAGTACCCTCCTCCAAAAAACCCAACAAATACTTAATTTCAGGCCCAATTTCCAGATATAAGATGGCAGCAGATGAGATAGACAGTGATTTAGAATATGCTTTAAAGATGATATTTAGTATTTTAATAAGTTAACCAAGTGTGGTAAATCCATGTTTTTCCTTTTTTTGGTGATTTCTGAAAAGTACATTGCTAGATTTTGATGACCACTTTTTTCACTTTTTAATCATATTGTATAGCAAAGTATAAAAGGATCAGAAGAGGCTCTTTTTCTTGATCCTGCTTTTTAAATTTTATTTTATTTTGAGAATTCAGTGAATACCCCTAAATAGATATAACACGTTGGAAGTTTAATAAATCTTTCTTTGCTGGATTATATTTACAGTAGCCTCAAACATTCTGAAGTAAAGCTATTTAAACAGTCATGAATTCATGATTACTTAGTCCAGAAATTGTTGAAGTATGATATGTATTTCCTGGAGGAGATATGTCCTTTTATAACACTTTTTTTTCCCCACAGGTGATCATCCAATGCTTAAGAAATACATATTTCTAGAAAATGATCTGATGTGTGTATACTCTTGATCATTCTTCTGACTTGTTGCTTGGGATTCAAAATGTGATTTTTGTTTTGTTTTTTGTTTTAATGTTTATTTTTTTGAGAGAGAGAGGGAGCAGGGGAGGGGCAGAGAGAGAGGGAGACAGAGGATCTGAATCCAGCTCTGCAGTCAGCTCAGAGCTGGATGCTGGATGCGGGGCTAGAACTCATGAACCCGTGAGGTCATGACCTGGCGCTTAACTGACTGAACCACCCAGGCGCGCCACCCCCCCCCCCCCCCCCCGAAATGCACTTTTCTAGATTTGCTTTAGGTTGATCGTTCTTTGTTACTGAAATAGAAAATAATTGCAATTCATATTATGTTTGGTATTCAGAATTGGTCAAAATCTTTGACACTTTAAAAAGTTTGACACTGAATAAAAAAGAGGGAGACTGTAAAATTGTGTATCTCAAAGTATCCAAATCTCAGATATCTCGTTACTAAATTTGCTTCACCCTAAGCATTATCATTCAATAGCTATTGTGAGTGTCCTAACCAGACTGTGGCTATACCTTTTGAAATGATAAGGGCCAGATGCTGTCTCAACAGCAGGTCTTGAATGAGAAAAATCAGCTCGACTTCTGCAGTCTTTGTTTTTCAATCATGGCATATTCACATCACAGCAGGGAATCAAAGGCAGCTACTCATTTCAGATAGCCTCTTGCCCTTTCTGCTTTCAAGAGAAAAACATATTGACCAGAAACCAAGGTGCTCACAGGCATTTGACCTTTAAAAGAGAATGAATCCTAGTAAGAACCAGATAAAAAAGTCATATGATCTGTTTTCTTTCCTTCAAGTAAGCAGCTGCGTTCAGAGAAATGCATTTTTATATGTCAAGCAGCCTTTGGGACCCATTTGGACTTCAGAAGTAGATCATAATATTTTGGTATGTTGAAGAATTTTGGACAACTAAACAAAATGTTACATAAATTAGGTCTTTTTTTTTTTAAGATAAAGCTAACAAGGGTTGGGTTAGTGATAAATTTGTGAGGCAATCTTTTTCTCTGATTATCAGATTAAGAATAGGAAGACATGATTTTAGTAGCAAAGTTAGGAAAATATGATTACACATTATACCTCCAAATACATGAAATCTCGGTAAATAGAATAGCTTGGTCCATGTTTCTATTTTTTTTTTCTAATTTTTAAAACTTTATAAAACATTATTTGAAGATTTAAATATATTTAATTTCAAGATTCCTGGTGGTATTCATATTTTGTTTAATTGAAAAACTGTTCACTTTTTGTCTAAAAATTACCTAATTATCACTGAATATAGCATATAAAAATGTACTTCTTAACTAAATATCAATGTCTATTATTATAGTGCGATCTGTGGAACATATAACCAGGTCTATCTACTGTTACATGCATGGATACATTATGTTTAGGAATATCAGTTAAAGTGTGGCTGAATAAATCAGAGTAATGGAAGTCAAAAGTTACTCCTCTGTGTGCCTATGTGTGTGTGTGTGCATATGCTGAAAAAAAAACCTGTAATATATTAAATAAATTTATTTACTAAGTGTTGCAAATATTTATATACATAAAATTTTTGAGAGCTTTATCAGATAAGGGTTTTTTTTTTTACTTTTTAATGCAGAATAATGAGTTAAACAATAGTGCTCAGTGTTAAAAATTAATGAAGATTTTTTAAATGAATTTTAAGGATTCTGTATCAAAATAGACCTTTTTGTAAAAAGTGAAAATCACAAATATAATCAGTGGGGCTGCTGAATATGATTAGGTATATTTGTTTTATAAACTGAAATTTATTCTGAAATATTTAAATATATTCTTCCTATATCAGTACATAAAGCTGTTTCATTCTTTCTAATAGCTGCATATATTATGCAAAAAGATTATTGTAAATCTTCCATTCACTTGTAGTGAATGTGTAGATATTTCTGTCTCCTTTCTGTCTCAGTGATTATTATTATCTCCAAATACCAGTAAATTTCACTAAACTAACAGTTTTCCCTTAATCATTTTTGGCTGTTTCCAAGAATTTATTCTTAGAAAGAACAGTAACACTACAATGTGACACTGTTCCCCTCGCAGCTCCCACCAACTTGTACAAAATTGACTATCAAAGATATGGGATTAAGGAAAATATGAATATCTAGTGCCAGGCTTTCCCAAACATTTTTTTTCAGTTTTTTCAAAATAAGTTGATAATGCTATACCTTCATGTTATTCCACAGCACAGGCCTCCATTTCACTATGGAGTGTTTTGCATTGTGCTATGAGAATTTAATCGTCCACTCAAATACTTTTGGAAGGAATTTGGGAGACATTCTTGAACCTGCATCTCCCTCATGAACCATACTCGATAAATGATGGAGTCCTGTATATTTTTATTCCAAGATAGATTTTGTTTTCTCTCTTTCTGCTGCACCCACCCTAGCACACCATCATGTCTTACTTAAAATACAATTATAATTTGTTTTCCTCCTTCCAGGCTAGTTTTTACACCTCCAGTGATTTCAGCTTAGCACAACAAAATCAACAGTTTCAAGGAGGGAAACTGTCTTCTCATTCTTAGTAAACAACACCATCTTCATTAATTGCAGGGATGTGGAAATTACATCTTGAATCTTATCATTCACAACCAAATAAAATCCATCTAGAAATTCTTGTGGTTTTACTAAAAAACTGTATTTTAAACCTACACCAAATATTTAGTTATTATTTTGTTGGAAGTTACTCTTGCCTCTGTTCTGTTTTGCTATAAATGGCCTCCGGTACTCCCTCTAAGTCTTTTGTCCCTCCACAAGAGCTAAAACAATATTTTTATCAATGTGATTTTAACACATTTTTGTTAATATTTTTTGATACTTTTCCATTGATTTTGGAATACATCCAAATCCCCAAGTGGAGTCACCACATTCTGAATAACAGGATCCCATGTATCATTCCCCTTTAATTCCAGTACGACTGCCATGTCAGACTGTCTCTTTTTTGTCCCCTCTAAAATGCTTCTTAGTCCCATTTACTTTTTGTTTTTTCATATTATCTTTTATAATTAATTAACTAATAAACTATAATTAATTAACTAATAATTAATTATAATTAATTATAATTAATTAACTAATTATTAAACTAATAATTAGTTTGTTTATTTATTTATTTAGTCTGACCTTTTCTTAAAACACTTATTTGGCCAAAAGCCATTTGATTTTTCTCAGCATAAATGGTGCTTCCTCTGGAAAATCTTTGATCTTGACCTGCTGTTCAGCCAATGTATAAGAGCATGGGTATTTCTTCAATACCATTTCAGTTCTCTTCTATTTGAGGAACATGGTAAGATCACAGTATCCTTCCCTTTTTTGAGTATAGGCATTGTGAGACTTGTTGAGATTTCTGACTTTTAGTCCTTACCTGGAATTATTATTTAATTTTATACAGTTTCATAAGCAAGAGAATTGTTCACCACCAGACTCATTTCAAAATGTAGATGGTCTTTGGTATGATTTTTACTTTTTGGTTACAACTTCTGATATTTGTGCAGTGCTGATATTCCAGTGTCATGACACTCAGTGTCAGTAGAGTTCAGTAAAACATGATAGATTGAGCATGAGAGGAAACAAAATTCTACAGGTCTTTAGAGTTGAGTATCTTTCCAATGAAACTATGGAGTCACCACTAGAAAGAGTGTACCTTCTCAGTGTACCAGCTTCTCTAATAGTAGCCATTCAAAAGCATGAAGATTTTTAGAAATTTACTTTTGAAAAGAATTAGACAGCCAATGATTGTTAAAAATTAACTTATAAAAGCATCTCCTACAAAAGAATCATCAATCAAGGGAAGAGAGGAAAAATTTAACAAAATCCACAAAACCGAAAACCATGCTTGTCAGGATTATTGAATACTGAATTTGGGAAAAGAAGAAGTTAAAGTATCTTGCCTATAATCCATTTCTTTCCTGACCACTGGAGCTTAGAGATCACTCTGAGAAGGCAGGTGACCCAGTCCAATCTCCTTGCAATTATTTTATTTGAGAAGTAATCTTAGGAAACACTAGCAGAGAGACAACTGAAAAAGGGAAGGAAAGGATGACAATAGCAAAATTACTATTATGGGCAACTAGAGATTAATCCCACTGGGGAAAGTTGGGGGGTAGTACAGAACATAGATGTCAGGGTTTTCTCACCTAAAAGACAAATAAGCTTGATATTTATCCATTAACACCCACTTGTCTCTCTGTTCCAGGGGAGTGTTCATTGCCCAATATTGTCAGCTTGCCCTACACATAAACATGGATGGCAGGCTCATGAGGCCATAGGAATACTTCAGGCAAAGAATTTGTAGTAGAGATGGGATGATTGGAAATTTTAAGTGGAGGGGTACGGGTGTGGGACAACGGCATCTTCTACACAACTTCTTCTTGGGAATCTAGGATTTAAAGCATGTATCATGATGTAGTGTAGGATTTATGTTGATATGTGTTTGTTTTGTTTTGAACAAATAAGCATATGAAAGCAGAGAATGCATTTATATTTGAGTGAAAAATTGACCAAAAAAAAAAAGAATATTGCAGACCAAAAACATTCTGTGTATGAGACAGCTAAGTTGATTTGCCAATAGAAATTTTAAATCCCTTGATTATATTTAACTGTATTACACTATGCTAGCTTAGGTCATCATATTTCCACTTTCCTGAATTCATTTCGTCTGCTATAAAAACTCCCTCAGTGGCCTGAAACAAGAGGAATTACTCAGACTGTAATCAACCCTAATTTCCAAATATAATGCTTATCTATTTGTTGGCCAAGAATGAATTTGTCCAAAATAAATATTGCTGAAAACATCATAAGCTCAGTTTTTAGTAGTATTGCCAAACAGTTTACAACTGTGGAGGTACCAGTACATACTACTCCCAATGCTATATGCAAATTTCCAGGGCTCTACTTCATGGTCAAAATACAGCATTTTAGTTGTTATGTTTTAGATATTCTATAGATAAGTTGTAGCATCTAACTTTGGATTTAATTTATACTTTCTGGTTATTGAGCAATTTGAACATCCTTTTATATGTCTGGAGTGTTTGTATTTAGCTTTTTATAAAATGCCTAAGTTTTTCATACATATTTTTAATTGCTTTATCTGCCAATTTTCTTATTGATTGAGAATACTTTCATATAGAGTTGTTTAAATGTGTTGCAAATGGCCATTTCCATTGACTTGATTGCCATTTCAATCACTTATGTCTTTTTATTGTTAGAAGTTCTTATTTGTTATTTTAATTCAGTTTAGTTGATTTTAGTATTTATTTTATGGCCAGTATATTAGTATCATATTTAATTTATCTTTCCCTATGCCAATGGCACAAAGTTTTTGTCTTACAATCCTGTCTAGAAACTTTGATATTTCATCTTTATATTAGATCTATTATTTGTCTGGAGCTGATTTTCTAAATGGTGTGGGGTAAGGAGGAATCTCCAGGGCTCTTTTTTCCCCAACTCTGCTGCACCACTGTCATTCTATGGCCTCTTGTTGCCTTGTACCCATATCTTTCATTAATCCCAGGTTCTCTTCTTTCTGGGTTTAAATGCTCGTATGTAGTCTGAAACATCATGCCAAGAAATAATTTATGGAAAATAAAATGAATGAATGATTGCCTGGGTGATATGTTATTCAAGATTGAAAGACATTTCCCCCAAACATTAAAGATGTTGTTGTGTGTCTTCTAGAAACCAACGCACATATTTGAAAGTACAATACCACTGTAAATTTTGCCCCTTGTCTGTTTGACAAATTTTTGTTTCCTTTTCTGGAAGTATACTGATTTTGTTTCATTACTCATATTCTGAAATTTTATAACATTTATAAATGGGTTTTTATCTTTTCTGAAATGTTATAACATTTATTGTTAATGAGCAACATGACAAGTTTGACATAAGATTATTTCCTATATAATCACATTGATAAAAAGGAGATTGACAAAAGTAGCAAGGATATTTAAAACTTAATGATAAATGAATCAAAGGAACATAAAGATCTTATAATAATGTTAGTAATCATTTTAAGAAATGGGTAGAAATTCATACTTGCTGAGTTTTGACTAATATATGCTTATATGTTTATAATATATAGCAAAGCTTTCACAATAAGTTCTAGAATGCCATAATTTCTACTACTCATCATTTTAGAAAGAGATTAAGACAGGTAGATTTTTAGATTCAGGAACAAATACTTTGAATTTCTGAATAACACCTTATTCCTAAACTCTTGTGAGAAATAATATTCATTAATACACAAATCTAGAAATATTCATTGAGGACTTGTTGTCGTAGGTCCTGGATTAAATTAGAGAATCTATTCAAAGTTCTTCTTACAAAGCCTGTGGTATGGTGGTATTTAAATATAAGATGAAGATGCCCTCATCTCCCTTTGAAATATCTTGAAACAGTCCATCAACATTCTCATTCATGTCATCACCCCTCTCTGAAATGAAGACAAATATTGCATCATCTCTCCTCCTTTGTAGCCCTAATTGATAAATTACATAATTTAAATGATCTATGTAACATCAGGTTATTAGAAAGGGTTCATATCACCAAACTCTTAAGCTTGTCCTTTTTCTTGCCAGAAGCATATAATTTATCACCGTCACTATGGGATAACTTGAGAGACATTGAAATGTCATCTCATCTGCATTTTTATCACCCATTTCATTGGGTTAAATGATTTATCAAATATTTTGTTCATTGAAGAATGTTTATTAACATTTACTATATACTAAGCACCATGCCAGAAATTTGAGACACAAAACAAAATAATCTCTGCTCTCATTCTCTCAAGAAGCATAGATTCAAATGAGATGACAGACATTAATCAAAGAGTTGTGACAATTGTACATTGTACCAACGTGTAACAATTGAGATTACACTAAGTGATATAAAGAGGAGTGCCATAAGATACAAAATAGATGGAGCTGATTATTGTATATGAGGTCATGGACATATAATTCTGGCACCACAAGTTGCAGATATAACCTGGATATATTAGGGAAAATTTTTAAGCAGAGAAATAGTATGTTGCATGTAGTCCTCTGTACTTTCATTATTCCATTGACTAGACCAAGCATAAATGTTCTATACATTCTGGTCGAGGCTTTAGTAGAGAGAAACGACCCTGGGTGCACAATTGCAAACACTCGAAGTATGAGAACAAGCCTCATCCCCACAACATTGTTACTTAGGATAGCCCAGGACACAAGACTCAGATCAGAAGATCAGTAAGCCAAGAAATAGGATCCCAAGGACCAATATCTGCATTTCAACAATAGGTTTTTGATACTAAGCCACATCCTTGATGCAAGGTACATTAATATCAGACAGGCCTTGTTTTCTCCTTATAGACACTTTAGACCAACTGAGCCAGCTGTTGGCAAAATTACCAAAAAGAGAGAGATAAATGAGTCTTCAGGACCATCTAATATTGTCTTCACTGATCCGGTCAGGAAGATCTCCTCTTAGAAATTGAACTAAATCTGGATAGAAAGAATTACATAAACAATAGTTTGGAGGTGATAAAGTAGGTGTTGGGAAAATGTGTGTTTAGGTAAAGAGAAATGCATATACAAAAAGAAAGGTGGAAGACAGAATGACATCTCAAAGATTGGCAAGCAGGGTGGAAGGTTGTCGTGCACACAGATAGGCATAGTAAATTGCATTAGGAATGTGTGGTACATGAATTCAGACAGTTGATAAGCATAAAATGATGCAGGATTGGAAGCTGTACTAAGAATCAGTTGGCCATCTTGAAGAGTAATGGCCTAGAGTATATTATGTGAGTAGAATGCAGGGTTGGAAGAGTACAGCATCATTAGATTTCAGAAAGGACAAGTTTGAGGACACCCATGATGCATATCCACACACTAATAATATTTCCTGTAGTCCAGAAGAAATTATGGTGGTTCAGACTGGTGGCAGTAATGCATGGATTTTACATGTATTTAGAAGGAACATTTTAAAAACACAAGTAACTTATAATCTCACTTTCTTGTTCAAGTTATCAATAGATAATTGTTCTTATAAAAACAATTAAAAGAGTTGAACATGGCTATTGAATTGGATTCAAATCTTAGAGAAAAGGCATCTCCCTTCAGTTTTACTCAGGTAACTTGTCTGTAATCTGTGTATGTGCTACTGAATAGAAATGGATGAATAGGTAGCTTACCATGAATCAATACTGGAGAGTTCTTGCTGGTAAATAGAATTTATTATGCGTTCATCTTTCCAAGTGTGAAGAGTTAACGCTTGGCACATATTTAAATCTCCATACTTATAAGTAAAGAAAATCTTACAGTATCAGTAGGTGGACACATAATTTATTGTCCAAACCAGGACATTTTTGAGACTGAAGGTGGGAACATGATTAATGATTACTTAATAATATCAGTTATATATCAGCATTGACCCAAGCAAAGAAGGACATATGTCCACCTTAAGTAACAAATGTTGCTATCATCCCTAATAGCTAAACAATTATGCCTGACAACTACTAAAATGTTATATTTAAACATAAAAAGTCTTTGCCCAGTTGATCAATGTTCTTCTATCTTAAATCTACTAGAAATGTTATTGTAATTTCCTCTTTCATTCAGAATGGTAAATGAGTAGGCTAATTTTCTACTCACATAGGTCTAGAATTTAAGTAATAATCAGCCCTGTGGAAATACTAAACTAGAATACTCTAACATGATGTAATAGGAGACTTTTCAGATTTATTGTATAAATAGCAATTTGAAAACAGAAATTATTTTAAATTATTAAAACTCCTAAAAGATTGTAGTTTTAGAGTTAGAGTTCTGATGTATGTATATATATATCGGATATATATATATTATAATAGATGAGGAATATGTGATAAAATAGTTAAATAGCTAATAGACATTAGAAAAAAAATTCGAATCAATTTACTGCAATGCTTCATTAATTTGCGAGTGTCCAAAATCAATAGAAGAGTAACCCAAACAAATCTACTTTCCTTAGCAGTCATTTTAGATTTATCTTGTTTCAATAAGTGTTTTAAAAATGACACTATATTTCTCTGTGAATAAAACTCTAAAAAAATATAGGTTATAAAACAAGATGAGACATAAAATAAAAAAAAAAAATTAAAACTGTTTCTTAAACTTGGGACCTCATCCAAAGTCAATAAGTATGTTTGGAAAAAAATCAAACAATCATATTTATCTACACCTATGTTTTATCATCTTGGTAAATTCTCAGCTTCAAATCTAGATTACAAAAGAAAATAGAGTAGCTGCTCACCACAAACAAATATATAGATCACATAGTAACTTGTGAGATGATAAACGAGTAGGCAAATTCTAAGTTGGTTGAGAAATTTGCTGCATTTTGAATAATTAAATACTCCCAACAATAAACGGCACATAATCATTTCTACTGAATGATTTTATAATATATACAATAGACATTTTCTTAGACTTATAAAATGTCACTTCATACATTAAACAAAGGGACAGCGAAGAACACTGTCACTTCAATAATGTCTTACATGTGCAATAAACCATGTAAAATTTTTTTTCAAATATGAAAAAGTATGCTTATATTGTGTAGTGGTTTGAATAATGTACCCCCAAATTTATGTCCTCCTGGAATCTCAGCATGTGACCCTCTTTGGAAAGAAGATCTTTGCAGATGTAATTAGTTAATATGAGGTCATATTGGATTATAATGGGCCTTAAATCCAGATGGCCATGTGATGTCACACACATACAGAACAACATACAAAGGTAGAAACAGAGATTGGAATGATGTACCTACACACCAAGCCATGCCAAAGATTGCCTACAACCACCAAAAGCTGGGTGAGAGATGTTAAATTAATTAAACAAGGATGCCATTAGAGGTAGCCCTTATACCTTAGTAGCCTAGGTAAGTAAACCAAAACTGAAGTCTATAAATGCCTCAAGGTTAAAAAATCAAAGCCTAAGGACAATCAGTCACAAACAGCCAACTATACTTTCCCAAATAAGGCAACCGCTTAAGCTATAGACAATAAATGAATTTGCTTACACTGCTTCTATATCTTCTTTATAAAAAGTCATGCCTTTAGTTTCTATTGGAGGAGAGCTCCTAACCACTTCCACTTTGACCCTGCCCAACTCACATTGACTTTTGCTCAAATAAACTCTTAAAAATTTAATACACTTCAGCTTAGGCTTTAACAGAGGCATGGGGCGATTTCTGTCTTAGAGGCTTGAGAAGGAATCAACCTTACCAATATCATGATTTCAGACTTCTATATTCCTGAACTGTGAGAAAATAGATTTCTGTGGTTTTAGGCCACCAAGACTGTGATAATTTGTTACGACAGCCTTAGGAAACTAACACATATTGTTTATGCACAGTCAGGAAGCATTTATTTATTCCAGCCACTATACTTAGGGCATAGGATTTAAATAAATTCCAATTGATTTGGACAAGATTTAATGAACCCCATGCAAAGTAAAAAGGAATGAGACATGGTTCCTGTCCTCAAGATAATTACAGGTTCTTTCAATATTAATAAGCTATTTAGAAAAACAAACAAATGAATAAATAAATAAATAAATAAATAAATACTTCGTACTCCAACTGTAGTTCCTATAAAAGCCTTATTTTCTTAGAATAAAAGTGTGAAATGAATTGCTAAAAGTATAAAATAAATTACTGCATGGAAGAGAATAAATATATTTTAGGTCTTAGATACAAATCTCTCAGAGTTCCTTTCCAGAAAACTTACACTAATACTACCCATGACACTACACATTTCCCATCAATGCTATTGTAACTTTCTCATATTTGCCAATATCAAGACTAATTCCATCTGTTTAGAAAAAATAACATTTTATTTAATTTGGCTTATTCAGTACTACTTATTGAGTTATTTAGCAGGCTAATTAGGCTTTTGTATTTCTTCTATATTTAGTGGCATGGCCTATTTTTATTATTTCTACTGTAATTTTGGTGTTTTTTTATTTATTAGTATGAGCACATTTAAAATATGTTAATGTTTGTGGCAATATTTTATCAAATTTTAATTTAGTTTATAGCTCTTCATACAGCCATTCAACATCTCCTCTTGGAAAACTATTTAGCTTTTCAAATTTAACATGTTCAAAGATAAACTATTGTTTCCTTTCAAAACTAAATTATCTGAAGTTTTCCTATTTTTAATTAATAGGAATTTTATCCTGTAATGTGTTTAGGTCACAAATCTTGTGTGGTAGAACAAAAAATTGTGGCACAGAACTCCTAAAACCCATAGGTTTTCCTGAATTAAAGGAATGCCCTTTGTTATTTATAAGAAATACCTTTCAACCATAACGGAGTTCATGCTAATAAGTTGACTCTTGGCTAGTGGCTAGTAGTTGACTCTAGATAGCTTTAGGACAGGGCTGGTCAACAGTAAAAACAACTAGGTGATTAGAGAGTTAGAACTTTAGTCCCATCCACAATCTCTCAGGAAGAGAAAGGGGCTAAAGATTAAATTCAATCACCAAGGCCAATAATTTAATCAAGCACGCCTACTTAATTAAATCTGCATAGAAAACATAAACTTTGAGAGCTTCTAAGTTAGTTAATACAATAAAGTTCTGGGAAGGCCACAGGGAAGATGAACACAACCTTCTCCTATACCTTGTCCTATCATCTCTTTTATTTGGTTATTTCTGAGTTGTGTCCTTTGTAATAAATTGATAATCATCAGTAAAGTGTTTTCCTGGGTTTTGTGAACACTCGGCTAAATTGTCAAACCTGGCAAGGGGGCTGTGGGAACTCCTGATTTATAGTCAGTTGGTCAGCTGCAAAGACTAGTTCTGGCATCTTATGACTGGCATCTGTAGTGAGGTCAGTCTTGTGGAACCGAGCCCTTAACTTGTGGGGTTTGCACTAATTCTGATTAGAATTGAATTAAATTGCTGGATATATAGCTAGATCTTGGTATCATCCTCAAGTCCTATTGACTTAGTGTGTTTTGGCTACTGTAACAAAAATACCATATACTGGGTTTTTCAAACAATAAACATTTACTTATCACAGTTTGGGAAGCTGGGAACTCTAAGAGCAAGGTGCCTGCAATTTGGCTTTTGGTGAGAACTCACTTCATGGTTCATAGATGGCCCTTTTCTCACTATGTCCTCTAATGGGAGACAGGGTAAGGGAGCTTTCCAGAAACTCTTCTATAAGGGCATTAATAAGGGGACTTCACTCTCATGACCTAATTGCCTCTCAGAAGCCTATCTTCTAATACCATTACATTGAGGGTTAGGATGTGAATTTTAGGGGATACAAACATTCTATCTACAAAACCTATGCTTCTCTCAAAATCTATATCCAGTTTGACAGGAAATTCTTTGGCCTCCACACTTAAACATTATCTCAAATCTAATAACTTCTATACTTCTTGCTCTCTATTTTCTTCAATGTATTAACCATAATTTTAAATTTATCTTCTTTGATAGCTCTTGCATGTAAATCATCTGTGAGTCTGTTTCTAGGGCACAGTTTGTCTCTTTGTCTTTTTTCCCAATGTGCCTGGAAATAACCATTTAATGGTTAACATTATGCATGGCAAATTATGGAAGACATGGATAGTGTCATCTCCTGCAAAAGAAGGTTTATCTTACTCTGAGTAGACTGATACAATGTGGCATATCACTTTGTTCTGGTCTAAGCAAGAGCTGATTCAAGCCTACATTATTGTTTTGGTAGTGCTCTTTCCGCCTAATTTGTACCAGATTTTAGGGTATGGTCCTCCAAGTTTCCTAACTAAGATCCTGGAAGATATGAACTCAAATATTGCTTCCTCAGGACCAGGAGCCTTATATATTCCTTCCTCTTCATCAGATTCCTGTTTTGTTTTCCTTTGCAGTTCAAAAATTTGGCGGATGCATTGAAGGAAAGGCCAGCACAGAGTTGGGCTCAAATGTTCATGTGTTGCTTTTCACCGGACTTTGTATTAATTGCTAGAACTTCCATAACAAAATACCACAGACTGGATGGTTTAAACAACAGAAATGTATTCCCTCAGAGTTCTGGAGGCTAGGTCGAGGTGTCCAAAGAATTGGTTTCTTCTGAAGCTTCTTTTCGTGTCCTGTAGGTGGCTGTCTTCTTCCTGTGTCTTCACATGGTCTTCCCTGTGTCTGTGTCCTAATTTCCTCTTCTTTTAAGGACACCAGTCATATTAACTTAGGGCCCACCCATAAACTTTATTTTACCTTAAAAACCTCTTTAAGTGTTCTGTCTCCTAACTGAAGTTTAGGAGTTCAATACCTTAATTTGGAGTGGGGGGCACACTTCAGCCCATGAGAGTCTTAACCCTCTCCCTCTAACTCCTGACTGCCTCCACAACTCTGAATTCTAATTTTTCTTTTCCAAAGTCTCATCAAAGTGCTAATTTTCTGATGGATTCTGTGTCACTGAGCAGCATCTCTGTGTTCAGGCTCTCTGCTTGGATTTTCAGTTTCTACCCTGTCTCTGGGGAGAATGAGAAAATCTTATGAAAAAAAAAGTATGTGCAGAAGATACACTTATTTTTTCTTTCTTTCTCTTTCTTTCTTTCTTTCTTTCTTTCTTTCTTTCTTTCTTTCTTTCTTTCTTCAATAGGATCTTGACCCTTCAAATGCTGTTTGGCTCATTATTTCCCCAATGTGCACTCATTGCATGCATCCCTTCCATCCCTAATATACAAAATCTTGTTTTCCTACTTTTTTTGTAACAATGTTGATATGCATTGAGTTACTCCATATGTCTAGAAACAATAAACGTTATGCATATGTAATTAGGGACCTATATAAAGTACATTGGAGAAGAAGGAGAGAGAATGTTGGATATAGGTATGCAGTTCACTTAGTTGTTGTACCAAGAACCAATCATGGTAGTATACCACTATGAAATGTTGATATAAAAATGATTAAACTCATAATATAAAGAGCTAAAAGGATACAGGGATGCAAGAGGGAGAAATGATCATCACATAAAATCTTACATCAGTTAATATTTTGGGGATATAAATAAAATATCCCTTACCTTTTGTTTCATGTTAAACACGCTATTTTTAAACTCCATGTTTTCACTTTAAATCTGAAGCACTTTTGAAAGTCAATATTCATAGAGCCTTTTTATCTTTATTGAAGCTCTTTGGTGAATACATAGTACTTAAAAAAAACAAACAATCTCCTTTTCAAGAATACAGTAGTCAGGGTGTCTAGTTTCAGCACCTACACTAACAGAAAGATGCCCTTGCATACACAAAGCTGGCTTTTGTTCTTTATCCTCATTATATGAATATAAACCTAAGCCTTTGCCTTGATATATGGGATTCTATAACAAAGGAACTATCTGAATGGCCATCATAAGAGAGAGGAGATGTTTTATTTAACAAAGACAAAATGCTCCCATGGAAAGAGTTTGCCATTTATTTTTCTTTTCAGTCAGTTTGCGATCAGGCAATGCCAACAAGATAAATTATCTGAGTCTCTACGCCATGGAGGCAAATCCAAAATGCGTGAACCGAGTCAAAATAAATAAATGAGAAGACGTTAAAAAAAGAGAGAAACATGAAAATAGAGAATCCTTTGTTCCGGAGAAATCATTAAATATGATCGCTCTCCACTCTGTTCTCAGCTCAAATGTCTCCCATTCTATGCAAGCTCTGGGAATTGTTAGGTTTATGATTTTGGTTATTTCCCCAGCTTTGTGGACTTTCCCTGCATCTGCGGACCAATAATTACCTACAGACAGAGTGCTGGAGTAATGCCGAGGTCTCCTCACTGATTTCCCTTCTCCCAGGAATCCCTCTCCCATGCTGCTAGTACACAATATCAGAGACCAATTGGTTTTATATTATTTGCGGTTTTCTCATTTATGATGAGAAGTTATGCCCAATCCTCATTACTCCATCATAGCCATGAGTGAAAACCCATAATGACGTTTTTATTCATTTAGAATTTGTTTGGGTGCAGCAAATAAGTAGAACTTATTTTGGTGCAAGATAAAGATGAACTTACAGATGAATTTAGTACTGTTGACGTCATTCATCTAACTTGGTGCCTCCCTTTGTTTATTTAAAATTTATTTTTGTTCCTTTATTTTAGTTCCTTATACTGTGCATATCTATTCTTAAATGTCTGGATAGTTCATATTTTATGGATATTTTAGTCTTTTTGATTAATAATGATTCTTACTCAATATCTTTTCAAGAAAATATATTTTTCTCACCTAATAATTATCATATAAGAAATTGTTAAATTATTTTAAATGCCTTATTTTTTTCTTTTTGAGGTGTTTTATATATTTGACTTTTTTCTTTAATGTATTGGTATAATATACTATAAAGATGGTTTTCAAATACTGAACCATATTTTTGTTTCTGGAATAAATCATCTTTGTTAAGGATAACATTATCTGCTACACTTAACATGAAAGTTTTCTTAGATATTACATAATATTTCTCCATTTGGACCTTAAATAATATTGTTCTGTACTCTGAACTATTTATTTCATTAAGCTTCAGAGTTAAGATGTTGATAACCTCATAAAATGACCTGCCAAGTTTTCCAGAATTTCCTTCCCTGTACATTTTTGAGATAGTTTAAAAATTTATTTTTATGTGATTGTATGATAGAAAATGTTAAGAAAAAAAAAGAAAAAGGAAAGAATGAAAACTATATTGGTTTCATACTTTTGTGACAATTATTCTTGGACATCCTTTGCAACATATTCTAATGTACACTTCTTCAAAATTTCTGTCTTCTTTTCAAGACTATTTTGCTATATTATCTTAGTACATTGTTTTTCTAATTATCATTTTTTCTTATTAAGACATATATTTACTCTTGCTTGTGTTTGATAGTGATTTGTATAATGATTTTGTTCCCCAAAACTCTTCATTGTGCTTTTTTTCCTACTTCATATAATTGCAATTATATCTTTCCCAATTCTTTCTTCCTAGTTTATTTTATTTTATTATACACCTACTTTCTGAAAGTTTGTATTTATTAATTTGAATCATTTTTGTTTTTAACATATTTTGATGTTTGAAATTATGCCCAAGAACAGTTTTATTTCTCTTTTTCTGAGCATATGCACTTTGATTTTGCTTTAGGCAATCTTCAATTTAAAAAAGTGATACCTATTAGCTCGTGAGTGTGAGCCCCACGTCAGGCTCTGTGCTGACAACTCGGAGCCTGGAGCCTGCTTCAGATTCTGTGTCTCCCTCTCTCTCTGCCCCTAACCCACTCACATTCTGTCTCTGTGTCTCTCAAAAATAAATAAACATTAAAAAAATTTGAAAGTGATACCTATTAATGCTGAAAACTAACATTAAAAAAATTCATGCAAAATTTTCCCAAGTGTTTTAAATTTCTTTCTCTCAGCGGTAAAATTTAGTGAGGTTTCATCTTGTATAATACCGATTCCTTAAGTCTGGATGATTTTTATTCCTTTTTTCCATAGAATTCTACAATAGCCTTACAAAAAAATACCTTCCAGAAGTTCATGTTTTCCTTTAGCTAATAGGTAACAAAAAGGCTTCTTATATATCGTGGGGTAACAGAAAAGTTTCCCATTCTAGTGGATACTATAAAGGTTTTCCACATATCATTACAGAGGCACGGTTACATAAGAATCAAATTGACCTGTTGCATATTTGCATATCATGTATTTTGATAAACTACTGTAGAAATACATATCAGTTTCTTCATCAGAAATTTTCACAATGCATTAAATTCCTATGAAGTCATTATCTTCACATAGAAAGGCAAAGGAGAAGCAGCTGCCACAATTGCTACAGAGTGCCACGAAGTTACTAAAACTACCATAGGAGACTAACACTGATCCAGGAAAGAAATACTGGAAGGTGTCCCCAGATTTCACGCATTATTGCACAAAGCTTATAACTTACACCACACACTTTTTTAGTTTAGCAGTCTGTAACACAAATAAAGAAAAAAGAAAAACACACAAAAGGGAGCAAAAGAACACAAAAACTGGAGGTCTTAATTGAGGAGTGTTGTGGGTAGAATTAATGTTATTATCTACAATTTTCATTATGCTCCAGGAGTAAGAGGACAGTTATCATTGAAACTGCATCAAACTAAAATGCTCTGCACAGCTAGGAAACCACCAAGAAATGAAAAGACAACCTACTGAATGGGAGGCAATATTTGCAAACCATGTTATCTGATAAGGGGCTATTATCCAAAATATATTTAAAACTCATGCAACTCAATAGCAAAACAAAACAAACAAAACAAAATAAAACAAAAACTATTAAAAAATGGGCAGAGGACCTGAATAGACATTTTCCCAAAGAAGACATGCAAATGGCTAACAGGTACATGAAAATATGCTTACTATCACTGGTCATCATTGAAATTCAAATCCAAACCACAATGAGATATCCCTTTTCCTGTTAGAATGGCTATCATCAAAACGACAAGAAATAACAAGTATTGGCAAAGATGTGGACAAGACAGGAGTCCCCTCACAGTGTTGGTGGAAATGTAAATTGGTGCAGCCACTATGAAAAACAGGATGGAAGTTCTTCAACTAATTAAAAATAGAACTATAGGGGCGCCTGGGTGGTTCAGTTGGTTAAGTGTCTGACTTTGGTTCAGGTCATGATGTCATAGTTCATGGGTTCAGGCCCTGTGTCGGGCTCTGTGCTGACAGCTCAGATCCTGGAGCCTGCTTCAGATGCTGTGTTTCCCTCTCTCTCTGCCCCTCCCCTGCTTTGCACTCTCACTCTCTCTCTCTGAAAAATAAATAAACATTAAAAATTGTTTTTAAATAGAACTACCATATGATCCAGAAATTCCCCTTCGGCACATACATCCAAAGGAAATAAAAACACAATAGAAATATCTGTATTCCCATGTTTATTATGGCATTATCCACTACAGCCAAGATATGGAAACAATCTCAGTGCCAGTCAATGGATGAATGAATGAAAATGGAACTTGAGGGCATTATGCTAAGTGAAATAAGCCAGACATAGAAAGAAAAATATTGTATGGTGTCACTTACATGTGAAATCTTAAAAAAATAAAAACTAGTTATCAAACACATATAAGTAGTAAAAACTTGGTGGCCAGGGATTGGGAAGTGGGGAAAATAGGGAGAGGTTGGTGGAAAGGTATACATTTTTAAGCTCTAAGAATAAGGTTTGAGGATCTAATATAGACAAGGTGACTACAAGGTGATAACACTGTATTGTATAATTGAAATTTTCTAAGATAGTGGAACTTAAATGTACTTCATTGAAGTAAGTGAATAGACAGATAGATAGGAAATACATAAAAAGTGAGGTGATGGATGAATTAATTAACTAGGCATTGGAGAAACTTTCACAATGTATATGTACATTAAATCAGCATAATGTACACTTTTTATACCTTACAATTTTATATGTCAGTTATACTTCAATAAAGCTGAAGTTAAAAAATAAACTAAATACATAACAAGTTTTTAAAAATAAAAATAAAGTGAGAACAGCATGGAAGTTTTTTTGCATCTCACATCCAATGAAATACAGCCAGATCAACACTAAACCATCCTACACACCTAGAAAACTGATTTTAGGATTAACACAACAATCTGCACAGCCTCAACTACAGCACTCAACAGGTACATGGCATGGAGAGGTGAACTGGGGGAGAGAGAAGCCACAGAGGGCTGGGAGCTGTTTTTGCTTGCAGAGAAGACAGAGATGAGGGGGGTGGAGAATATGGGAAAAAAAACATCCCCTCCCAAAAGCAGCTGGAGAGAAAGTGGAAAAGTGGAAAAAACTTCAGGGACTGAACCAAAAAGGGAGAAAGGAGAAAGGAGAGGGTTTAATTCCATTAAGAGTCTATAAACAGGGAGTGCAGAGTCTGAAACTCCACAGCGTGATACCTGGTGGTGTTCTAAGTTCTGGTGGGAATGGCAAATCCCCAGGAGCAGAGTGAAGTCTGGGGGTCTTCGGGCTACATGGGGAGAGGTAGTTCCCCTGCTGGGAGGATGTCTGGTAGAGGCTGTGTGGCCCCCCCACAGGCAAAGGCCCCAGTGGACCCTGGAGAACAACCACATTCGCTGGTGCTGGAACAAAGTTGTTAAGGGTGAAGCCTGGTGCCAGATGTGTGCTGTGATTTTCCATAAACCCTGAAACACTGCTGTTACACGATAGCGTGAAGTTTTTCTGGGGCGGGCTGGCACCCAGCCACAGTCTCTGGGCATTGGCAGCAGCAGGGTCCCACAAACATTCCTGGGTGCTGCTGGTGCCTGGCCATTGCTCAGTGAGACCCTCCTGCAGAGGGGCAGAACGGGTCAAAGATGCAGTCCCTCAGAAGTAAGGGGTTGGGAAAAACAACTGCATCTGAGATAAACTCAGGAGAGAGGTGCTGCCTGGGGCCTGGTCATGGACAGTGTAAAAGCAGGGAGTGAATGGAAGCCAGAGACAGAGGATGGGTGCGTGATTGCTGACTGGGGAGAACAGAGTTCTGATACTAGAGACCGGGTAGATGGGTGACACCATTTTCACTGCTCCCGCGCATGCTACAAGCTCCACAACAATCCACCCCCGTAAGCTAAGCAGCACCATCTGGTGGAGAATGGAGCCATTACAGTAAGCCCCGCCCAACTGGGCCAACCTCACTCTAGAGGAACACAAGTCTCTCTGCATTCTTAGTTTATGGACTATAAAGTGCTTCATAGTTTGACTTCTAGAGGAAGATGAACCAATTCCAATCGTATATCAGTCCGTTTGCTGATCCATCCATTCAATTTTCTTTCTTTTTTTTCCCTCTCTTTTTCGTTTCTTTTTCTTGAATACAGAAAGAGAACAAAATTATGTTTATTTTCAATTTTCCTTAAAAATATATTTCTCTAATTTTTTCTATATATTTTTTACTTTTTTGTAAATTTTTCAAATTCTATTTTACTTCCATCATTTCATTTTCTTCTATTTCAATATAGTCATTTATTCAAAATTTCAAACATTTCCTTTTCTTGTTCTTTTCCCTTTTTTTCTCTAATCTATCAAGCCCCTTTCAACACCCAGACCAAAATACACCTAGGATATAGCATCATTTGATTTTTTTGTGCATGTGTTGTTTTTAATTTTTTAATTTTAATTTTTTTAATTTTAATTTTTTTAATTTTAATTTTTTTTACATCATTAATTCCTTTTCTTCCTTCAAAATGATGAAATGAAGGAATTCACCCCAAAAGAAAGAGCAGGAAGAAACGACAGCCAGGGACTTAACCAAGACAGACACAAGCAAGATGTCTAAACCAGAATTTAGAATCATGATAATAAGTATACTAGCTGGAGTAGAAAATAGATTAGAATCCCTTTCTGTGGAGATAAAAGAAGTAAAAGCTAGTCAGGATGAAATAAAAAAAATGTTATAACTAAGTTGCAATCTCGAATGGTTGCCATGGCAGCAAGAATGGATGAAGCAGAGCAGCAAATCAGCAATATAGAGGACAAACTTATGGAGAATAATGAAGCAGAAAAAAAAAGGGAGACTAAGGCAAAAGAGCATGATTTAAGAATTAGAGAAATCAGTGACTCATTAAAAAGGAACAACACCAGAATCATAGGGGTCCCAGAAAATGAAAAGAGAGAAAGGGGAGAAGGGTTATGTGAGCAAATCATAGCAGAAAACTTTTCTAACCTGGGTAAAGACACAGACATCAAAATCCAGGGAGCTCAGAGGACTCCCATTAGATTCAACAAAAACCGACCATCAACAAGGCATATCATAGTCAAATTCACAAAATACTCAGGCAAGGAGAGAATCATGAAAGCAGCAAGGGAAAAAAAGTCCTTAACCTACAAGGGAAGACAGATCAGGTTTGCAGCAGACCTATCCACAGAAGCTTGGCAGGTCAGAAAGGAGTGGCAGGATCTTTTCAATGTGCTGAATTGGAAAAATATGCAGCCAAGAATTCTTTATCCTTTATCATTCAAAACAGAAGGAGAGGTTAAAAGTTTACCAGACAAAAAATAAAGGAGTTCGTGGCCACTAAACCAATCCTGCAAGAAATGTTAAGGGGGCTGTCTGAGGGAAGAAAAGACAAATACATACATACATACATACATACATACATACATACATTTAAAAAAAAAGACCAAAAGCAAGAAAGACTAGAAAGGACCAGAGAACATTACCAGAAACTCCAATTCTACAAGCAACATAATGGTAATAAATTGATATCTTTCAGTACTCATTCTAAACATCAATGGAGTAAATGCTCCAATCAAAAAGACATAGGGTAACAGAAGTTTTCCTTCTATTTCTATTTTTTGGACCAGCTTCCTTAATGGTTAACGCTTCCTTAAATGTTAACGCTTCCTTAAATGTTTGGTAGAATTCCCCTGGAGGGGCGCCTGGGTGGCTCAGTCGGTTAAGCAGCTGACTTCGGCTCAGGTCATGATCTCGCGGTCCGTGAGTTCGAGCCCCATGTCGGGCTCTGTGCTGACAGCTCAGAGCCTGGAGCCTGTTTCAGATTCTGTGTCTTCCTCTCTCTGACCCTCCCCCATTCATGCTCTGTCTCTCTCTGTCTCAAAGATAAATAAACGTTAAAAAAAAATTAAAAAAAAAAAAGAATTCCCCTGGAAAGCATCTGGCCCTGGGCTCTTGTTTTTTGGGGGATTTTTGATAACTAATTCGATTCCTTACTGGTTATGGATCTGTTCAAATTTTCTATTTCTTCCTGTTTCAGTTTTGGAGGTGTATATGTTTCTAGGAATCTTTTCCTTTCTTCCAGATTGCCCATTTAATTGGCGTATAATTGCTCACAATATTCCCTTATTATTGTTAGTTGTTTTATTTATTTATTTATTTATTTATTTATTTATTTATTTATTTAATTTGTTTCTTTTTTTTGAGAGAGAGAGGGAGGGCACATGCACTTGCATGAGCAGGGAGGAGGGGCAGAGACAGAGTGAGAGAGAGAGAATCCCAAGCAGGCTCCATGTTGTTAAAGTGAAGCCTGACACAGGGCTGAATCCCACAAACTGTGAGATCACATGACCTGAGCCAAGGTCATCCATGTGCCCCGATTTAATTATTTAAGGGATTGTTTATAATTCATTTAGCATTAAAAATATTTTTAAGTATACTTTATTTTTTAGAACTCTAGATTTACAAAAAAATTGAGATGATAAATACAGAGAGCTCCCATAGTCTACTCTCCCAGTTTCCCTTATTAATAACATCTTACATTAGTGTGGTATGTTACAATTAATGAGCCAATATTGATACATTATTATCAACTAAATTCCACTGTTTATTAAGATTTCTTTAGTTGTTAACTAATGTCTTTCTCTGTTCCAGGATCCAGTCCAATGCACGTTTACTTGTCATGTCTCCTTAGGCTCCTCTAGACTGTGATATTTTTTTAGAATTCTCTTGTTTTTGATGACTGATAGTTTTTAGGAGTATTGGTTGTTTTATGGAATGTCGCTCTATTTGGAATATTTGATATTTTTCTCATAGTTAGAATAGGCTTATAGATTTTGGGAGAAAGACCACAGCAGTAAAGTGCTATTTTTGTCACATCAAAGGAAGGGTATTTTCTATTAACGTGACTTCTTGTTATTGATGTTGACCTTGATTACTTGACCTAGAGAGTATTTGTCAGATTTCTTCACTGTATAGTAACTCTTTCTCCCATGTACTTTTTACATTGTACTCTTTGGAAGGAAGTCACTATATGCAGCCCACACTTAAAGAGTGTTATGTTTGTCCATCATGAAGGTACGTTATCTACATGAATTATTTAGAATTCTTCTGTAGAGGGGATCTGTTTCTTTTTCACTTATTTATTTCTGCAATCATTGACTGATATCAGAATCACTGATGTTTTTTTATACTTTGGGTTATAATCCAATACTACTTTGGTAATTTTGTTGTTCAAAGGATCTGGCCTTGGGGAGCTTTTTTCAGTTGACTTCAGTGTCCCTGTAATATACTGTCTCCTTATCAATGATAGTTTTTCTATTTTTTTTGAGAACTTCTTACTTTATGACGCTATAAGGTGTTCCAAGCTTATCTTGTTCCAATCCTAGAATCTACCATTTCTGCCAGGAGCCCTGATTTATTAGAGAGTGGAATTAGAAACCAAGATCTGGTTACTGGGTGGGATTATTGGTACTAGGTTGTCATTGCTTCTAAGACTTCTGAGTTGACAGAAGGAGGAAATATGAGTGTATGTATTTACCAGTATATATGTACATATCTATAATTATTTCTATATATAACCATCTATATTTAAATTAAAATAAATACCATTTTGTACTGATACCTCCAACTCTAATCTATTACCACATGGATCATTCTAGTCTCTTTCTCTTTCTTATCTGTAAATTTCTGCTCCAATAGTAGCAAATCTGGCTCTACCACATGCCATTCATTTATTTAATTGTTCAATTCCAGTATATTTATACTGGTTTCCCACGGGAAAATTTTTTTGTCAAGTAGAGCAGAGTTTTTATGTATACTTTCTTTAGTTTATGAGCTCTTGTGATTTAGGTCAGCCACTATTCCCCCTGACCTCTTAACTAAGGCTGTTTCATATATTTGTAATACAGGTAGTTTTCATAGTTTGCCTTCCTTTTTGAAACTCCCAACTTCCAAAATATATATTTTTTTAAATTTTCATACATTAAGGTTAACTCTTTATACTATAAAGTTGTATGGGTTTTGGAAAATGCAAGATATCATGCATGCATGATTACAGTATCACACAGAATAATTTTAGCACCCTAAAAAACCCTGTGCCTCACCTAGTCTTACTTTCCCCACTGACATATTCCACTCATACTCACTAATGCGTTTACTGTCTTTATTGTTTTGCCTTTTCCAGGACATCATATAACTGGAATCATGTAGTATGTAGTCTTTTCAGACTGACTTCTTTCATTTAGAAATATGCATTTAAGGGTCCCCTGGGTGGTTCAGTCGGTGAAGTTTCTGACTCTTGACCTTGGCTTATGTCATGATCTCACAGTTTATGAGATCAAGCCCCACATCAGTCTCTGTGCTGATAGTGTGGGGCCTGCTTGGGATTCTCTCTCTCCTCTCTCTCTCTCTCTGCCCCTCCCAGGCTCTCTTTCTCTCTCTTTGTATCTCTCAAAATAAATACGCATGCAAAGAATAAATATGCATTTAAGGCTTATCCATATATTTTTTGCAACTTGATAGCTCTTTTAATTTCATTGCTGAATAATATTTCACTGTGTGGATGTACCACTGTTTGTATATCCATGCACTTATTGAGGAGCCTCTTGAATACTTCTAGGTTTTGGTGATTATGAATGCAGCTACTATAAACATTTATGTGCAGATTTTTATGTCTTGAAATCAACTGGGGAGTTACTTGGAGTACAATTATTGGTCATGTAATAAGTCCTTGTTTAGTTTGGTAAGAAACCATCAAACACCTTTTCCAAAGTGGCTGTACCATCTTGTATTCCCAACAACAATATATGAGAGTTCCTGTTGCTCAGTATTCTGGCCAGTAGTTCTTGGACATTGTATTCTTTTCCTTTTTAATTTTTTTCTATGTATTTTAGTTTGGGAAGTTTCTATCCACAGATCTTCAGGATCACCAACTTTTCTCAGCTATTTTCATTTTACTGATATGCCCATTAAAGCATTATTTATTTTGGCTACCGTGCCTTTGATATCAAATATTTCAAGTATTTGATACTTCCTTAGAATTTCCATCTTTTTGCTTACTTACATCTCTTATCTGATGTCGCATATTATTTATCTTTTCCATTAGAGTTCTTAATAAATTAATTGTAATTACTTTAAATCTCTTGTGATAATTCTAATATTTGTTAGTTTTCTTTTCTGCTTCTTACTTTATCTCTTCAGACTGGTTTCCTGACATTTACCATAATTATGATGCTTTGTTGAAAGTCAGGCATGATATATCAATAAATTGGAACTGAGGTAAGTAGGCTTTTAATGTGAAGTTGTATGTTAACCTTGGTAGATATCAGGCTGTGTTTAGTGTTTGCTGTAGCCATATCCATGGGGACCAAAGACTTCAAATTCCTCTGATACTGTTTTCCTTTCTCATTGTCTTTGTGGTTCTTAAGAATTTCTTCTTTAATAAAATTTGAACCTTGTAACTCTCTCATCTTTAATCCACTCTTTTTTTGCTGGAGCTCTATTATGGTAATAAAGGGTGGGGGAAAGGAGACATTCTGTAACATAAAAAAGTCTCAGTCTTTTAAGTGATTTTGTCTTCCTGTTTTGTGTCCCTATATCCCTAACAAATATTTCTTATGTTTTCTTTTTTCTTATCCCCCACCCTTATTTAGGTGAGACAGGAAAGCTAGAGAGGGATAAAATTTTATAATTGTTCTTCTGCCTATGTGAGATAAATCTCAGTGAATTATTTTTCGTAGAGTAAACCTTTGTTATGCAGAATACACAGGTATATTTCAAAATGATTGTTTTTCTCCTTGTCTCTTGCCAGAGGCATGAATTGAGTTTTCTTGGCTCTTTACCATGAGAAGCTGGTGGCATTTCTGGTTTAAACCTACAAAAATGTGGGGGTCCTTCTAAGACTGCAGCCCCCGTTAATTTCATGCTCTCACGCTAGTCTCCACTCAACCTCTAGGGATTCACCAACAGCTGTTTAAGTGTCTCTACCAGGTTATAGCTCCATCCGTGTCTGCTCCGGGTAAACTAATCTCAGGCTCTTTCTCCACGTTCACCTGTCTCTACAGATTCAGAGCACTCCAATTCTCAGATGAGTGCAAGAAAAGTCATTGCTTTTCAATTTGTTCAGCTCTTTTTCTTATACTGATGGCTCCCAAACATTTTTCATGTTGAAGCTGAAACCAGAAGTCCTGATTGGTTTTTACATGTACAGATTATTAGTCTTGGAGCAAAAAACAATCAGAACTTCATGACAGTTTATATACAATACACATAGGAATCTCCTATATACGTATTTACAACCTCCTAAATACAGGTCATGAAACTGAATTTTCCTCAGTTTGTATACAGAAGAGCTAAATTTTTCTTCTACTGTAGTATATATTTTCTTATAGATTTTGCAAATTTACTGCACACGCACACTCTCAGGTAAAAGAAGCATAAAGAAGAAATGGCCTTGGATAGAGAACCAATTTTATACAAATGTCTAGCAGATGTATGAAGTATTCCAGGCACTCAATATGCACAAGGATTGCATTTCTGCCCAGGGGTCTTCAGCTGTATTTTGCAGCAAGTAACCTTAAATAGCCTGATGATAACTTTCTTTTTCATTATCTGGAATTCTCAATTTAAATGGCAACATCAACAGTTCATCTGTACTCTGCCTCCTTTCCACCTCATTATTAATTTCTAGTAAATAATTTTTTCATGATTTACCCACACTTGTATTTTGATATTAATAATTGATACTACGCCAACCTTTTATCTTGAGATAAAATAGATTATTTTTTTTTCCTTTTTCCCTTATGGACAACCACTTTCAATTACTAAATAAGAGTAACCAATAGGGCTTCTCCCTCAAACTATGTTAAGTTTTCTCTTTGCTATTTTATCACTTGTGCCAATTAATAATCATGTTTAATTTCGTATTCAATGAATTATACTATAAACCTAGATAACTCTGCTTTAATGTATTGAGCAAAAATTAAAGCCAACAAAGTAAAACAGCCTGTTTCACACCGGAATACTGATTAAAGATTATTTTGAAACTTGGAAATCCAACAAATATAAATCTGCATTTCCACGTACCAAAAATTGACTAGACTGGACTAAATGTTATTATCTTTGTATATTTACTGCCATGTTTATTATTTCCTCGTGTGTGTGTGTGTGTGTGTGTGTGTGTGTGTGTACATGCATATACTCAACTTATTGAAAAATAAAGCAATGATCTCCTTCATTAAATACAATATATTTGCTTGCACGCCATTCTTCATTTCACCTTCACAAGTAAAATTGAGAAAATATTATGAATAAACCAAAAGAAATAATTTTGGTATACACTAAAGCAATTTTTAGTCTTCATTGCAAAAATAAATGATCATTGTGATTTAGCAAGTAAAGTGTGGTTTAGATAAGATTTCTGAGCTATATCATACAAACTACACTTACAAATTCTTTTATCCTCAGCTCAGGCATTTTTCTTTTAAAGAAAAATATTATATTGACACATACTTACCTAGTTTAAAAATCAGATTGTTTCACTTTCATTCTCTCAAATTGGCAAAGTCATTCCGTGAATGAAACTAACCAAGAAAAATGTGTTCCTTCTCAAGTATAATTCCATCCTGACTCTTATTCAGTTCTTAAATTTCTGATATTATCTCCATATTGCCATTTTATGAGGATTTAAATACATGAACTCTTTGCTGAGAGCTGGTATCATAAACAGAAAAAAATAGTCACTGTCAAAGTGTAACTATCACACTGAAATGCTGTTGAACTTGTATTGGCTGACCTGAAAATAGTCGAGTCATAGATTCTCACAGTGATTTTCAAGTATAATTAGTACATTTTTTGTTTCTTTTAGATACTGTTGTGAATATCAGAATAACCTCAACACTCAGTGGCTTTAAAAATAATATTTATTTTATAATATATTCCAAGCTCAAATATTCAAAGAAAGTACAGTGTGATGGCTGGTGTCTGCTTCACGATGGGTGGGACCGTAGTTGAGAAGCCTTCAAAGCCTGGGTGAGCTCCACTGCTTAGAGCTGGAATGAGCCAAAGGAATATCCACTCACATGTTTAGTGGCTATTGCTCGTTATTATACTGGATCTCAGCTGGACTGTCAGTGTGAACATCTGTGAATGATCTCTCCATGTGACTTGGCTTCCTCAGCATGGCAGCCTTAGGGCCACTAGATTTCCTACATGACAGTCCAGGGCTCCAGTGTTAGTGTCCAGTGAACAATACAGAAGCTGCATGACTTTTGTGACCCAAGCCCAGAAGTCACTGAGTAACACTTCTGCCACTCATTCTTTGCGTTGTCATAAACATGGACAGTTTAAAAGGAGTAGAAATAGCAATGTCTATTAATGGGGTTAAGGCAATGTTCTAAATCATCTTGTCAAATGGAAATGTTGATTTGATCTCCCTGCCACTCACTGCTTAAAGAAAAACCTAATTAGAAATAATACTATTCATATACATACACATATGCATAATCCCTTATCTTCTTTGTTATGTAGAGGGGATTTTAATGTGTGAAAAATTATTTACAGTTTGGCTATTTCATATATTTTATATGCTTGTCTATATAATCCTGTTGCTGGTAGCCATTTCTAAAATCTGATGCTGCTTATTCCCCTGGGGATATTGGGCTGCAGAATTTCCTGGTGACAGTAATTGATCTGCTAATATGCTGGCACCTCAAACACAAGAAGGCTCGTAACAAAGCGTTGAGATTTAGAAACGTGATGTTTGAAGTGACAATTGACATTGCTTATCAGAAACCTTGTACTTATTTACCTTATTTCCCTGAGAATACACTTTATAATGTAAACTTTTAAAAGCACCTACAAAAGTTACACCAATAAATTCAAAGACTTTATGAATAAGGGGATACTGTATGTTATTAATTACTGTGAAATCTATTTCACAATTTCTGGTGTCTGTTATAAAATATGTGTTTAGTGTTATATCAAAATCCATATGGAACTCAAGTTGCAACAAGTAATTCTAATTACAAATGTTATTATAAATCTATTCAAATGGGAAGATGTAAGTATTCAAAACAAAGCAATAAGCAAGAGTATATGTGTTGATTATAATTTGCCTTCCATGTTAACATAACCATTAACATAATCCTTGAAGATAATGGAATAAAAATACAGCATTTTGTATGCTACACACTGAATATTATGTTAGGGGATGACATAGAGTGTAAAACAAGTAAACACTGTATTTTCCTGCTATTTGCTCTGTGAAATCAGGCATTTACTTTTTTAACCTTTGCAGCTTTCCAGCCACCATTGAATTGATTGTTGCTTCCTAAGTTTTTTTGTCATAAATCAAGTGGCCTTTGTGCAAGTCTGTTTTGGGAGACCCTCTTTTGATCTATTATTCAATTTTTCATCATTGCAGAAATATCATACAGTCGTAACTAATTTAGTCCTATTATAAGTCTTAATGTTCAGTAGTGTAATTCTTCCAACTTTGTTAAACGTCTTCAAGATTCCTTTGATTTTTCTTGGCAATTTTCATTTCCACATATATATTTATATGGAAATGAATATATATATTTAGAGCTTGCTTGTCAATTACAACAACCAAACACTGTGGGATTTTGATTGGAATTGAATTGTAGATTTATTTTAGAATAATTGACATTACAGGATAGAATCTTCCAGTACCTTAACATAGCCTACCATATCAACTAATGTTATATAGTTCTGTGTGTATATGTGTGTGTGGAGAGCTAACACAAAAATTTTGTTAATTTCTAAGTATTGGATGACTCAATGTTTCTTTAAAATGTACTTTTTAAAATTTTATTTTCTATTCTTTGTAAATACAGACTTGCACTTGATATTTGTATATAAACCTGACAGCAAGTGATATTGCTAGATATCATAAAATCTCATAGTTAATTTTATTACTATAAACTGTCTGCATATGCATTAATGCTGTCTACCGATATTGATAGAATTCATTCTTGCTTTCAAATTATTGTGTCTTTTTGGTGTTTGTTTTCTTTTTGATGTTGTTATCTTATTTCCTTCTCTTATTTTTTTTTATTTTTTATTTTTTTTTTATTTTAGAGAAAGAAAGAGAGAAAGTAAGGGGGGAGGGGGAGAGAGAGAGAGAGATTGAGAGAGAATCTTACGCAGGCTCCATGCTCAGCACGGGGCCCAATGCAGGGCTCCATCCCATGACCCTGGGATCATGCCCTGAGCCAGATTCAAGAGTCAGACGTTTAACTGATCGAGCCACCCAGGCATCCCTCTGTCTCTTATTTAACTCACCAGGATCAGATACTATATTGAATAAAAAAGTTAAGAACATACATACTTTCCTAAGAATTCAACATTTTGTCTTTACATAGTTTGTTGAAGTTTATTTGATGATACACTTAATTGGCATAAGGAAATTACTATTCCTATTTTTTTAGGTAAATTAATATCGATAATTTGGACTATCACTTTTGGCAATGTAGTAAGTATACAATGATATCGGATTTTGTTTTTATCTTCTTCTACATTTTGTTCATATAGACATCTTCTTTTATGAAATTTCTACTGAATGAATTTTTTTCATTTTTAAAATTAATTCGACAATGTGTTACTTGTTTGTTACATTACATTATACAATCTGGAGAAGAGTCTGTTATTGGACATATGAATTATACATCTTTTCTACATTCTTGACATTCCTTTTTAATCTTGTTATATATGCTGATGAATAGCAATTCATCAAAATTTCCTCTATGGCCAGTAGTGTTTTGTTTTTTCTTGCTTACTAAATCTTTCTATCCCAAGTCTGAAGATAAACTCCTATGTTGTAGTCTAAAGTCTGTATTGCTGGCCTTTTTGAAATGGACAAAACTATCAATCTGGAAGTAACTTTTAATACATTGTGACATAGAGTTCAAGACGCTTTTTTCCCCATATGTATATATTATTATACTATGACCATTACCTAAAAAAAAGAAAACAAAACAAAACAAAACACCTTGATTCACAAAACTGCTGAGTCACATGTGTCAGGTAAATGTTTATTTCTAGGTTTATCTATACTTGTGTATATACAAGTTTGTATTAAATACTATATATTTATCATAAATCTTGATATTGGGAGTGTAAGTCTTCCAGCTTTCGATATTTCGTTGAGCTTACTTAATAATTAAAGAAATAATCATATTTTTATTACTTTTCTTGTCAATTAAAAAATATGAGCATAAAGTTGTGGTATCTTGTGTTTTAATATCTAAACACTCTGAAATTATTTCTGGTATTGGTAATTTGTGCTACTTTTTTTTTTTTTTGATGAGTGTTGCAAATTGTTTACCAATTTTTATAGTTATATTTGAAGAACCTTGTGGCTCATCTCCTATCCTAGTGGTCTTATCTCTATTTCTAGATGGAACTACAATAAACCTTCAGTTTTCAACTCACTTTGTCTTGTGTCTGCCTTGAGCATACACATCACACTTTTCTTATTCTTGCAGTAGGTTCTTAGATGCTGACATAAGGGATTGAGGTAGGGGACTATTGATAGATTCGAATACTGGGGATATACTGGCCCTAGGAAACTGTCAAATATAATGGAATGGAAGCCTATAAATACTTATTTTCAATCTTCTTGTTAACAATTTAAGGAAGCATTGATAAGTATAAACTTAATTGAGTCCTATTTGAATATAATAGTTATCAACCCAATTAATACACCTTTGATGCTTTTTTTTCTACTTTCCTTTCTTTTTTTCTTTTTTAAATTTTAATATTTATTTATTTTGAGAGAGAGAGACAGAGTGTGAGTCGGGGAGGGGCAGAGAGAGAGGGAGACACAGAATCTGAAGCAGGCTGACAGCTCAGAGCCTGATGTGGGACTCGAACTCACAAACCGCAAGATCATGACCTGAGCTGAAGTTGGATGCTTAACTGACTGAGCCATCCCGGGGCCCCACTACTTTCTTCTTTTAATGTCTCTGGAATATCCCTAGTTTCCTTCTTCCTGGCATAAACTCCCAAATAAACTACTTCACACAAGTTATTGTTTTAAGATCTGTTTGTAGTGGAACACAGACTACAATATTAATATTTTGAAGTAATCAACTTGTAGACTTTTAAATCGTTTTCTACTGTATTTTTAAAATATCTTAATTTCTGCTCTTTTTATACCAGTAACTTTCTTTTCTTTTCTATGAAATTGGCCTTTTTAATTTTATTTTTGAGATTTATGCTTAGATCACTAACCATCAGCTTTTCCTTTTCCTAATGTATAAATTTAAAACTACAAATTTCTTAGAAAACAGCAAAGTGCATCCTACAAGTTGTATTTTATATTATTTTCTCATCATCTAAATAAAAACATTTGATAGTTTTCATTAGGATATTTTTCTTGACCCAGGGAAGTTAGAAGTGTGCTATTGAACTTCCAAACATTTGAGGATTCCCAGTTATTATTTGTTTATTTAATTTAGGTAAATTCTACTGTAGTTAGACGCCATACATTGTGTTATTTGACCTATGAAATATATTTTTACTTTATTGCCTTTTCTCCCCCAATTTTTTGTGTATTATTTTATTTGGAGTTATGTAAATGCGCATTCTACTGCTGTTGCTTGCATAGTTACTCCCACATGCATTAGTAGAATTTTGTTAGGTGTGATGTTTGAAGTCTTCTTCCTTACTGAATTTGTCCAATTTTTCTTTCAGTTACAGACAGAACCTTTCATAATGCATAATTGAGACTATATATTTGTATGTTTCTCCTAATTCTGTCAAATTTGGTCATCAATTTTGAGAGCTTTATTGAGGTATAGTTTATATGCAATTAACTGCGTGTGTTTAAAATGTAACTTTGAGTTACTACTGACAAACGTATACACCTATGAATCCATTACCACAATCTAGATGATGTACATAGCCATCATTCTCTAAAGATTCCTAGTGTCTCTCCATAATCCATCTCTCCCCGCATTTTCTCAGCCCCCATATCGTTTCCAAACACTGATCTGCTTTCTGTCAAAATAGATTTGTTTTAATTTCCTATAATTTTATGTAAATGGAATCATACAATAATTACTATTTTTTCTGACTTCTTTGGTTCAGCATGATTATTTTGAGATTCATCCATATTGACATATGTATTAATACACAATACCTTTTTATTATTGAGTAGTATTCCATTATTTGAATATTCTACAGTTATCTGAGCTGTTTCCGGTTTGAAGTTACTACAAACAAATCTTTAGTCAATATTTGGGCAGAAGTCTTTGTCTTGATATTTGTTTTCATTTCTTTTGCAAAATACCAAAGAATTAAATGGTTAGATCATTTAATAGATGTATGTTTGACTTTTGAAGAAATTTCTAAATGTTTTACAAAGTGACTGTTCCATTTTATGTTTATACCAGTAGTGTGTGAGAACTTTAGTGCCTCCACGTTCTCATCTAATAGTGAGTGTACAGTCAGTATTAAATTATACTTTCTAAGAAAAAAAATTATTCAAATTTATTCATTCTATTTCTAATCTGGCTTATGGAATTCTCTTTGCCTTAAGTATCTGCCCTTGCTTTGTCTGTCTAGTTGTTCTTACTTTTATGATCAATCTCTGACCTACCCAAAACATATTTTACCTCTTTTTTTTGTACAATGACTCTTTGTTCTTCATGTTCTGAAGTCTCTATGCCATATGTGCATTCTTAGTACTTGTATTTTAGTCTCTCTTATTAGGTTAGATGTTTATTGCAGGAAAAATCATGTATTATTTATCTCTTTCACCTGCTTTAGAGCTTGACACATATTAAGAGCTGAATATACTTTGTATTGTTAAATAAAACTATAAACAGAATTTTATAATTCCTTGTCTTGCTGATTATCTGTAAAAGCTTGTAAATTAACATTTCTTACTAAATGTAGACACATGGAATTGCATTGATTACTTCTAAGACTTGAACCATTCAGAGTGCAATTAACAAATAAAATGAGATATCAAGATACTTCTGAGAACATGATTTGATTTAAAATTTAACATCACTCACTCATGACTGCCACTGGAGTTTAACTTATTAGATACCATCTGCTGCCTAAACATCTAGGGAATATTTTTAAGGAATATCTTTCTAGAGAAAATGATAATCTTGTGCCAACTTGTTTATCACTTATCTGTTTGCTGGCATTTAAAGCTTGTAACAACAAAAATTATAGTTGAGTGCATAAGGCAATAAATGAAAACCAAATATGATGCGAACACAATGAAAATGTAAATGACTTTTTCCCCCAGATTCATTACTTCTCATATTATAATAAGCTATGCAAACGTAAGACTAGGTTATATGGCAATAGAGGAGTGTTTCAGAAGGCAAGCTTCATTCAGGCAAGTGCTAGTTTGAGTGTGGGCTATACTTCTAAATACCACTGTGATCTTACACCATTGGGAAACCATTATAACTTTAGCTTTTACATCATAACTAGTAAATAATAATAACAATCTTATAAATTATGGTAGTAAGTGTATGCATATTTATACTTGGTTATTTTATTTGTGGTGCACAGAATTTGGGTAAGATGGCTATTTAGGACTGAAGGGGTCCAGGATATGCCACCTCAAAACATGCCACTTTGGCCTAAGGATTCTTATGAGCTGAAAGCAATTGAGAACCAATAGGTGCAGGAAGAGTTCTCTGCTGTTCCCTTTTCTGCCTTAAAACAGGGTATAAACTTCTCTTTGTGGACGTGTCCCTTTCTATCGTACCAAAAAGAGGACAGTGACTCATCATTAGACACGAGAATTGGAAGCGAGATGAATCTGTGGAAATAAACCTTACTAAAATAATCTTTATCTTCCATTAGCTTCTCCCATATATTTAGTAATCACTTCACTACCGTTTATGGCCCCTTGAAGCTCAAAGCCCTTTTCCTTTTTTGAATTTCATCTTTCTGTGAATTGCAGTGCGTGTAAATATGAACACAAGTTGTATCTCTTTTCTCTTCTTAATCTGTCTTTTGTTAGTTTAATTCACACAGTCCCAGACACTGAGCCTAAGAGGGTAAAGGAAAAGTTTTTCCTTCTCAACAGGACCTCTAGAGGTTAGATATGTTTACTTTTAAAAATAAGTATCTCAACTAAGAATGAGATGCTTTTTTAAAATTGCCCAGAAAATAAAAGTTAAAGGGCAAAAATAAGTTTAAAAAGGAATGATTTAAGAGTTACCTGGATTCAAATGTTTCTCATTACTAGGAGCTATTAACCTTTGCATCCTCTGAATCTTCACAGTTTTGATATAGAGCAAGCACACTGTGCTCAATAAATGCATTATATTTACAATGCTCCTGTGTTCTTTTTTTAAGTATTAAGTCTTTATTTTTTAAAGCAGTCATATTGGTTTCCTAAGGCTTCCACAAACTTGATAGTTTAAAATAAAGAAATTTATTGTCTCATAGTTCTGGAGTCTATGCTGCTGCTGGAGGCTTTAAGGAGGATTCCTTGCCTTGCCTCTACTAGCTTTGAGTTCCTTGGCTTGTGGATGCAAAACTTTAAGAATCTCTACCTCCTTCTTCACATGGCCTCCTCCTCTTTGTGAGTCTTTCTTTAAATGTCTCTTTTAAGGACATACCAGTAATGCATTACTTAACTTGATATCAAGTATGTTTCCTAAATTTGATGCTGTGGACATCTTAATTTTTCAAATATATTTTTGTTTTGTGTCTTATATTCCATCTTGATAATCTGTGTCAATAGTCCTTAGATCTGTGTATGTATTCTAATAAAACTAATATTACTACTGGCTGCTATCTATTGAATACATACAATTTGTCAGGCAATCATTTAAACATCTCTCAAACATAATTTTATTAACTATTTATAAGAAATCAGAGAGATAGCCATTTCACAGATTTTGGGGCTTTTAATGTTGATATTTAGAGAGATTTTGGGAAAAATTCAAGATCTCACAGTAAGAGACAGAACTGAAATATGAAACCCATCTTTGTGTACAAAGTGTTCTTAGCTACTTGCTATATTCTTGTATTTCTGCTTTGCACTTCATTTTGCATGATCTTGAGAGAGAGGTTGGTCAGGGTTTCCCACATTTATGTTGGATCTCTACACTATGTACTAGTTTTTCTCTTGTGCTAGATCAGAAGCTGCTGTTTCTTTGCTGTGTCTTCTCTATAGTGTTCTGTGCTTTATTTGTAAATGCATCTTGCTATGAAATGAGTTTCTTATGTACATTAGGGAAATTTGAGCTTTACCTTTTACCTGTTGTGTCGTCTATTCTGCCACGATGTTTTTTTTTTTTTTTATGCTGAGGCCTGTTTCCTAGGCATTATTTATCACCAATTTATGACTGGATTCTTAGCTTCATTCTTCTACTTTCTGCAGGTTTTTAGAATTCCCAGACTTCCTACATTCTAGGGAAAGCTTCACATCTTCCAAAGCAGGGTTATCTGAACACTTTTGCTAATTTACCCTATCTGAAAACCAGCTATTAGCTAATGTCTCTCTATGTGACTGTGTATATATATGGCTGCACATATAATGCATTGTTTTGCTATGAACATTATAAACCAGGCACAAAATAGAAATTATGAATTTGAAATCAACAAAAAATAAATATGTAGAGAGCTTCCATGATTTTTTCTACTTGCCCTAGTGGATGGACTAATACAAACACTAGAATTTTTGCTTTGAGATCCAGTAGGCAAATGAGCACATTCCTTTACTACATGGCCACAGGTGGCTTTGCTGTCTTTGACCACCTGATCTCATGGCAGTACTGGCCTCAGCCTGACTGTAATATCTCCTATGACTTTCTTCCATCGAAGGGGTTTTACTTATGCATCTGAGCTTTAATACTGACAGCAGTAAGTAATTTTCAGAGTTCTGCTACTACGATATTCTGTTCTCACACTCAACAAGAAACAAAGTCTTTCTTTAAGCTCTTTTAGTTTCTGAATATTTTTTTTCCAAAAGTTATGGAACAAGGACTAAAACTAGTGTTGAACTTGAACTTGAAGAAGTTCATTATCACAGAGACACTGGCAGAAGAAGTTTCTTAAATCATATTAACATTTTAAAACTTTTTAAGCTTCCTTGACATGTAACCACATAGCAGGTGCCTTCCTGTGGTGGACTCATGGGGACTCACAATGAATATAAGCCTCTTTTAACTGATTCCTATGAGAGGTCTCACTTGAATCTCTACTTGAGATGAAAGCATTTTCAAGTTGTTCTTTGACATTGATTTTGTGGAAATTATGACCCTCTATAAATTGTTTGGAGCTAATCTTAATACTGAATCAAGTAAGCACAGACAATTAAAGGTAGAGAAAAGTCACTTTTCAGTAGCTATCGATTTAACCAAATCCTGTCATCCATATTAAATGTAAAGATCTTTAGATCTTTCTGTGTTAACATTTATAATGACTGGAGTGTAACTGGAGTGATTATCTCAAGAATTTTGTTGGTAGTATTTTTGGAACCTATGAAAATAATTTATTGGGGGGTAGAATGGTGCCATTTTGTGAGCCATTCCTGTGTCATTTACTTACTCATCCTTCACAGCAATTTAAAAATTCAATGGAGAAAATCTTTAAAACAAATTTATTGTTAATTTGTGTGTAGTAAAATTTGATGCATTTTAAGACATGTTACCCTAAAAATCTCTCTCCTTACTGACTGTTGGTTCACAGTAGTCATGGGCCCAACTGTGGAAATAATTTCTTCTTAAAACTCCTCCACCCTCTGGTATCCCTAACCTTCTTAACTATATGATGTGGACATTTTGGTGACTTCCAATGAGAATACATAACACATTTGTCAATTCTTAGCAGAACATTTTTTTTAAGTTTATATAGTTTGAAGTCATAGTTTGAGATCTGGGTTTTAGTTCTAATTCTGACATTCACGAGCTGTCAAAGAAAAAAGCTGTTGCTTTTCTTCTCAATGTCTCTATTTCTTTAGCAAAATAATGTTTTTTGACTATTTAACTGCCATCAGGCTCCTTTACTTCTGTTCATCAATGTTGAGGTAGGACAGTCCTAGGTGTTACATACTTCTTTAGAGATATATACATCTATTATTACAGATGATTTAAAAAGTGAGCAACTGCACATATCTTGCAAGAAGAGTGTTTTATAAAATAAATACAAACCCATCAAACTGTCTTTTTGTATTTTATGCTACATGAATTGATCTGTGCATACAATTATTCATAGAAATATGATTTATTTATAGAGAATCAGCTAAAGACTTGAACATATTTTTTCCTACTTCTTGAATTGAAGATTACTGTATCAGATACTCTCTGGTTTGGACATTTTGGCATCACTGGATAAACATCATATATGCTTATGTCTTGAGTAGTTTATATAAACATTTTTATATGCCGAGTTTCTTGACATTATACCTAACATTTTATAATTCAGTGGCAGTATAGTGAGTGACAGAGATCAGTATTACATTAAACACAACATGGTATTTTCTATGACTGCTTTGTTTTATCTATTTATAACAGATTTAAGTATTTTTGTAAAGTTATGTTTTTCCAGACATAAGTAAGAGTCAAGAACTATAGAATACACATTAACATCACCAGCTACAAAGTCAACATTTCCAAATACATATATCTGACTTCACAAATTTGTTTTCCTTGCAAAGACTCTATCATTTATTATCCATCTGTCTGTCTATCTATCATCTGTCTATCATCCATCACTTTCTAGTGAAAGAATTTGAGGCAACTCCTTCTATATACAGCTTTAATTAATCAGAATATCTTAAAAGAGGTTTTATAATATTTAATTACTTCAGTCTCTACTATTATTTATTAATGGAAAACAAATATTTAACAGTACATCCTTTAAAATTTATTTTTTTTGCATTTAATACTGATAGTTGAAGTTCTCATCTTTTCATTCTCTCTAGCCAGACCAAATGTATTTCCATTTTTTCTTGTCTGAAACAGATCTACTAAATATAGGACTTCTCTATGGATAGTGAGCAGTAATGTGTCTCAAGATACAACAAAACAAACAGTATTTTTCTGGGGTGTAGTTAACCCAAAGATATTTTATGTTTTACAACAACTAAATATTTCATTAAGAGTTAGTGGTAAATTCCTTCTTATTGAATGTGGAATAGTGTTGATATTTTAAGACAGAAAGGCTATTTTTTTTTTATTTTTTTTAACGTTTATTTATTTTTGAGACAGAGAGAGACAGAGCATGAACGGGGGAGGAGCAGAGAGAGAGGGAGACACAGAATCGGAAGCAGGCTCCAGGCTCTGGGCCATCAGCCCAGAGCCCGACGTGGGGCTCGAACTCACGGACCGTGAGATTGTGACCTGAGCCGAAGTCAGACACTTAACCGACTGAGCCACTCAGGCACCCCATGAAAGGCTATTTTTTAACATTGGTCCTATCACTAAATTAGTGAAATACCTTTATCTCTTAGCAATCCCATTTTAACCTTCTAGACAAAAAAATTTTTTTGAGTAATACTGTTTTGAAAACCCAACATCCATTGGGTTTTTATTATGCGCCAGGCACTCTTCCAAGCAAAAGGATGTATTACTAACTCATTGAATGCTCACTGAAACCATGTTAGATAGCTACTTCTTATGACAGGATGATGAAATTGAGACTTGAAGGTATTACATGACCTGCCTTAGGCCTTAAAACTGGTAAGACTCATATTGAATGTTTCAAGACTCATGTGCCAGGATACGCATGTTACACTGTCTCATAAACCAAAGACTCAAAAATCTTTAAGTGATTTTCTAGTTTTAAAATTTTAAATAAAAAGATAAAAAAATATCTCAAACACATAGAAAGAGTTATCAATTAGCACATTTCAAACCTTTGTGTGTTAGCAGTTTTCATCTGCAGCATGAATCATTGACCTATATAGCTCATAGGGCAAATCTTACCTTCTGCCTTTTTGTGTATGACCCACACACTAAAAATAGTTTTTACTTTTTCAATACTTGGAAAAAATCAAAAGAAGAATATTTCTTGACCAATGAAAGTTATCTAAAATACCAATTTCTGGGTCCATAAATAAAGTTTTACTGGAACACAACCACACCATTAGTTTACCAATTGCCCATGGCTATTTTGAGTAGCTACAAAGGAGATATTTGGCAGTAAAAAGCTGAAAATATTCACTATTTCCTCTTTTTAAAAAAAGGGTCACTGGTCCTCAGTCTATAATGCTCATCAGCAAAGAGTTATTTATATTGAATCAGCCATATCAAATTAATAATTTTTAATTTATACATACATAATAATTTTTATCAAGGGACACTTATGGATATACAATCTAAGACAAGTACCTGGATATTAAATTATGCCATAATACAAATACAAATGAAAAAATTAGAACAGCTAAGAAACTAAAATATAAGTATTTGATTTTATGTTTAACAGCATTTCAAAGAAAGGCTCAGACAATGTTGGAACATTTGGAAAAATATCTTTCATGCAGAGGAAACAGGTGATTTTAATGCTGGGGATCTTTTGAAAAGAAGTAGGGAATGGATATTTCAGGTTATAGCTGGAAAGTAGCAAGTCAGTGATGACTAGATACAATAAGACATGAACAGAGGGTTGAACTCTGGTGATGACAGTCTTCCAGATGACATACCTACATACTGCCATCTGTCCCATCTGGTTGTGTTCCCTCTGATGCTGCCCCTGCAAATCTGTCTTTGTTAATCTCACAACAAATAGCTCAATTCTATTGGAGACAACTACAGCATCATGGATATATTTTTCATTTCATATATGGAGATTATGACATTCTCTGAGCCTATAACATTGCTGGGTCATCCTCATGTTTCTGGAAAGTTTCCTATTCTGTTAACCTCAGCAACAATGTTACAATTTCTGTGTTCTTAAAGCTCATAATTTCAACTGTCTCCTTACATTTATCAGATTATTCTGCTTTTGTTTTTATAAGAAAATGAACTCTATGAACTCCTTTAAATTTCTCCCCATCACTTGCACAGTTATCTGTACCAGCACCTTGGCATGCCTCCTTCCTGCCAGTCTCAAAGGAAGGCATCCATCTTTTCTAAATTCAGTCCACTTACCTGGCATGGGACTCTGTTTTCTGCCCTTTCCCTGGAAATTTGGCTCACTTTCATGTACCTTCCATGTACCTATTGACATTTTCCCTCAGCATGCAAATAAACACATCAAAACATATCCCATTATCATTGGCATTTTATAAGACTTGGACTGAGATGGTTTCTTATTTTGTGTACTCTTTCTGAGAAATTGTATTTTTTATCTTAGACTCTCACTTATTTGTGATGTTTCCCAAATCTCTCTCATTCTCCCCCATCCTTGTTTGGGCTTCTAACACCTTGAAGTATATTCGCTTAAAATATAACCTAACAGTTGCAGACTTCTTCCAATTTGTAATCCTTTCCTTATTCTCCATCTCAAAGAACAATACCAATATCTCTCCTGCTTCAAAAAACAAGAAGCTTCAATCTTCTTCCAAATCCCTGCTTTGAAGTTTCTACATTAATATTTCAAAACGTTTAACTGCTAGTGTGCCCATAACTATCTGTTTTTCACCTTCTGATTTCTTACTTTCTTTTTTTTTTTGCATTAGATCCTTGTATTTTTTCAACTGAATTGTTTCATTTCTTCCTTATAGATTTCCCTGCCACAAGGCACACTTTTGCTCAACTTCCCATGTTTTATTCCCATCACTTTCATCTTTTAAAACTTAGAATATGATTACAACAGTAATATAGTATCCTTCTGCTTATACCCACAATTTTCCTTAGCATGCAGAATTAAAATCTTAAATCCTATATATTATTTGCAGTCTTGTTATGACCGATCTGCTGGTGATTCTTCTATGCTCTCATCCCATCCTCACAATTTATGTTCACTATTCCTCATTCCCGACCATGCCATGCTTTCTTATAGCTCTGTGCAGGACACCTGAATTTGCTGGTTCACCTGAAAGACTCTTAATTATCTTCTGTTTGACTTCCAGCCCTGTATTCTCTGTGGAGCCCACTCTGATCTCTCCAGCTAGACCTCAGTGCAAGTACATCATTCTTTGTTTACTGAAGATATGCATTGCACATAGCTTTCGTGTTAATTTCTAATTTGTTTTACACATGTCTATTTCTCAGTAAATAAGAGCTCTTGAAACTAAAGTATAAAGTGTATTCCTCCTTGTGTTCTGACAAGACAGATTTCAGTGCTATAATTAAGCCTTTAGTTTGGTAAAAACACAACAAAATAAAAAAAGTTTAAGTGACAAGTATGAGATCTTTGGCTCCACCAAGCCTCGTCTTCATAATTTGTTTCAGTGCTTATTATGTCAGCCTTTATGTAGAAAATTTAATGAAAATTATCTCTTTAATCAATTCACCATCACTTCAGGGTACATAGCAATATTATTCTCACTTTATAAATGATGAAATTGAATCTAGAGATCCACAGAGGTTGCCTCCATGCCCCATGATCTAAATAGTAGACTATATTCTTTGAGTCTAAGATGAATTCACAAATTAATTTTAAGTGCATAGGACACCCAAGTTTGTTACTGACTGAATCTTTATAAATAGCATAACTATTTGTTTCTCTACTTGAATTTATAAAGCTCACCATAAGTGTTCAAGATGCAAGAAATATGGAGTTTGGGCAGAATGTGTAAAAGAAATATAAGGATGTCAGTAAATAGCATAATAGTCACTACATAGGCTGAATGTGCTCTTAGTCTGGGATAACAGAGGAAGCATGACATATGTGTTATTAGAACGTGATTATTTACTCTCATTGCTGTAAGTTAGATCCCACATAAAGAATTGCTTTCAGTAATTGATATAATAAGCTTGACGACATATAGACTAATGTGGTTTTGTTCAGAGAAAAAGTAACCTTGATGAGAAGGAAATATATGCCAACTTTGCCATAAATATGAACAACTCTGGAATATTTAACTAGAGTGGAGAAAGAGCTGCTTTCCAAATATTTGAAGAACTCACATGTGGAAAAATATATGTACTTTGATCTGGTTTTTATGGCTCTATAGTTTCTTCCAGTGGTTGAAGAAAGAGTGTCCAGAGATGAAATAATTGCCTGAAGATTCACTGACTTCACCATAGCTGAAAGCGATCAGGCACACCCTGAATGGACATTAATGAGTTTTGTTATTAGACGCATGGTTGGATTAGCTGAAATTTAAGAATGACCCCGATCTTATTTTTCTATAATGTTGAAATCATATTGCTATTGACCTACAGAAATTTTAAATTTCTTAAGCATAATTCTTATGCTGGAATTATAAGTAATTTATGTACTTAAAACAAAATTTGAGTTTACTGCCTTAAAAAGTGAAGTGTGTCTTTCTTTCAACATAGAGACTTTGATAAGTACAATGAATTGCCATGACATGCAACATCACATCCAAATTTTAATGTCAAAACTTGATCTATTGCAAAGTCAAGTGAATTGTTATTCAGAGAAATTGAAAACGTATTTGAAAGTGTCCCCATAAATCTGTTTCCCAGATTTCAGTTTACATCAGCCTTTAAACCTTTAAAATGAAGGAAAGAGAGCATCATAAAATGGTCTGAAATTATGCAGAATCTGTAAGAAGTATCCTTCATAGTATAATGTGTAATAGACACCCTTTCAAAGTACTATCAATTTTCATGCCGAGGTTAAACATTAAAAAATACTCTTTGGCAATAATTTAACGTTAATAAATAATTTTCTCAGGGAGAATAACTTTTAAAAATGAAAAGAAAATAAGAAAATAATTTTTAAAATCAGAAGACAGTCTGAAAAAAATGTAAGGAAACTATAACATTAAGTGAATGTAGCCATATAACATGAAGCCTACCTCAAAACAGTTTGTTTTTAAAGTTTTTCCTAGATAAAGATTTTAATTAGAACTAATTTCATTAAAAACTGACACTATTGGAGCACCCGGGTGGCTCAGTTGGTTGAATGTCTGATCTCAGGTCATGATCCCAGGGTTGTGGGATCGAGCCCCGCATGAGGCTGTCTGCTGAGTGTGGAGCCTATATGTAAGTTCTCTCTCTCTCTCTCTCTCTCTCTCTCTCTCTTTCTCTCTCTCTCTCCCTCTCCCTCTCCCTCTGCCCCTGTCCTTTGCTCACGCTCTCTATCTCTCTCTCTAAAAATGAAAAAATATTGCCACTATTAAAATTATTTTGAACGCTTGCATAGAGCCAGTTATTAGTAAAGATGTACAGAATTTTATACATTGTCTCACTGAAATTGATAGAATTAAAAAAAAGTTATACTATAAATAAAAAGAGGATTTTGTGCTTCATAATAGTAATATGTCGATAGTAGAAAACATTTTTATTTTAATCAAGAAAAATATGTAATGGATACCTAGAAGAGTAAGGTTTACAAATAAAACATATTAGACTATTACTCAAATGAACTGCGTGGCAACTTCAAAGTATATGTCACTCTGTCCTGAGAACATAGTTGCATTTTTTAAATGTGAATATGGGTTGATAAATGTTCTTCTCTGCTCTCTTGGTAGGAGATTTGGCTCCCCTTGAGAAACAGTCATCTTCTGTTTACTGATGAATACCTATCGGTCTCTGGCTTTCAAGGCATGTGTGATCATACACTTCCTTCCAGGGATTCACATTGAATACTGAACTCACAATATTTCAGAGACAACAGTACATTTCTGGATGGCAGAGCCAAGTTATTCATTTTTTAGAATGTAACAATAAACAAATTGAAACACCATTAACCAAATGGATGATCATCTAGTATAAAGAGAGCATAAACCAAAGGAACAGCGTGAGTATTGTTAGCTTTTCAACGAGAGGTGTTCATATCACAGGAACAAACACCTTCTCTGCCAGCAGGAAAGCCATTGTGGTGCGGAATTCTTCTTAAGGCTCTGTACTGGTAATTTCTATTATTTCATTGGAGTTAATCCAAAAGATGAAATGCATTACTATGATAGCTCCAAGAGTTGAAATTTCAATGCAGGCTAAAAGAACAGATAACAAAATTGGTAATTAAATAAGCAAAGAGTTCTTAAGAGATAGTACTATAAACTTTTATATTTTCATATTAATTTTCATATTTTTCAACTTGAATTATCATATTTTTCAAATATTGGAGAAGAGAAATTGCAAAGGTTTTACTTTTTAGTGGTAGTTATTTGCCACTTAAAGGCTTAGTGATGAACACAGGGAACAGTTCACTTAGAGCTCGGTACATGGGCAAATGGGGTGTTATGTAGTGTTCCCATAAAATTCCAATATTACATCATAACAGATGTATAAAAAAGTATACACAGGGAAGAAAACATATACAAGGCAGTAAAAGTGCTTCATAATATTTGTAAATAAAATGCTCAATTAGAAAAATAATTTTCTATAACCTGAGGTTAGGTCCACTTTAGAAAATAGTTGTAAAATAAACAATATTTTTTTTCTCCTCAAAACTTCTACTGGGTCCAATAGAACTCGTTAAAATTTGGGCTAAACGTGTGGGGGATGAAGAGAGGGAGAAGAAGAAAGAGAATCTTAAGTAGGCTTCACACCCAGTGTGGGAGCCCAAGGCGTGGCTTGATCCCAGGACTGTGAGATCATGACCTAAGCTGAAGTCAAGAGTCAGATGCTTAACCAGCAGCCACCGGGCACCCTTCAGCTAAACTTTTTACATATATGTATAAAAGTATAGTGGTAGAAAAATTGGAAAAAGATTCTACTTACATATATTTTCTAAACTTCAAAGGGATTCAAAATGTTCTTTTTATCTTTTTTCCTTCCTTTCTAAGATCACTGAACATTTAAATAATGCGTTCATAATTTTACATCAATATTTCTGTAAATTTGTAACTGAGAAGCTGGCAGTTTTAGTGATAATATTTGTCAATACAACTTGGTAAAATTCAAACCCTGAAAATATAATACTTCAGAAAATTTTCCTTGTTCTTGGAATACAATTATTGAGCTATCCATTATTTTACATTATACACATGTACTTAAAATTGTTTATATAAAATAAATTATGTAAGTGTGTTTTTAAATCTGAAATTAAGAGTCTATTCAAACTTGCTGTTCTTAGAATGTTAGAAAAAACATCCTTTCTAAAATGATATAGTTTGTTCTTTCTGAAACTCAAAAAATCATGAATTTTCAAGCTATGTCCAGTATATGGAAATAACCAATTCCAAATGTCTCCTTGGTATAATAAATTTAATTCATTAGATGGAAAATGCTAAACTAAAAAATTCTATGGGGTCCCATAGACCCTATAAAGGTGCCCCTCACTCTCCACTAAAATATTACTGCCTTTGGAATAAAACACTGTAATATACTTTGCTGCTATCACCATTCACTGGAGATTTTAGCCAAGGAAATGAGAGTCACTTTTAAGTATTTCTACCTGCAGTCTACTGACAATTTTAAAATTCTTTGTAACATCATAAAGCAGTCAATGGATATTCAAGATATCACACACATAAAACTTATTTGTCTATAGCAAAAATGTATTTTTCCTACAGGATAGCAAATACTTCTACAGTTAATATTTCATTTAAGATCATGTGGAAGCAGCCTGCTTACTGAGACATCTAGGTATCACTCATTACCAGCTTTTTTATTGGCTTGGTGAAATGCAATTGACATGCAAATAAATTGCACAGGTTTAAAATGTCAATTTGAATATATTCTACATATTTTTACACCTGTGAAACCACCTGCCATACCAAGAAAATGAATATATAATGCCCATTAGCTGAAGAAGTTTCTTTGTGCCACTAGCAATCCCTCATTCCTATATCCATTCTACCCCACCCTTGACCTCAGGCAATAATTGATCAGCTTTCTGGCACTATGGATTAGTTTTAGTTTTCTGTAATTTCATATAAATGTAATCAAATAGTATGTACTCCTTTTTTGGTCTGGCTTCTTTCACTCAGCATAATTATTTGAGATACATTAATGTAGTGTGTTATAATAATTTATTATTTTCTGTTGTGTTTTATTTCATACATGAATATATCACAGTATATTTATCCATTCACCTGTTGATAGAAACTTTAGTTATGTCCATTTTGAGCTATGTACATCCATATACAAGGCTTTGTACAACACGTGCTTCTATTTCTCTTGGGTAAATGCTGAGGAGCAGAATGACTACATTATATGGTAGATATATCTTTAACTTTTAAAGAACCTGCCATGGGGCGCCTAGGTGGCTCAGTCAGTTAAGTATCTGACACTTGATCTCAGCTCAGGTCTTGATCTCAGCTCAGGTCTTGGTCTCATGAATTCAAGCTCTAGGTTGGGCTCCATGCTAGGTAAGGAGCCTATTAAAAAAAAAAAAAGAGGGACCCTGGGGGCACAGTTGGTTAAGTGTCCCACTCTTGATCTCGACTCAGGTCATGATCTAATGGTTCATGACCTCAAGTCCCCCATTGTGCTCTGCACTGATGTTCCAGAGCCTGCTTGGGATTTTGTCTCTACTCCTCTCTGACTCTCCCCTGCTGTGCTCTCTCCCTCTTTCTCAAAATAAATAAACTTAAGTTAAAAGCAAAAAATTTAAAAAAAAAGAAAAAAGAAACCTTTCTGGGGCACCTGAGTGGCTCAGTCGGTTGAGCATCTGACTCTTGATCTCAGCTCAGGTCACAATTTTAGGGTTCATGAATTCCAGCCCTGTGTCAGGCTCTGTGCTGACAGATTGGAACCTGCTTGGGATTCTCTTTCCCTTTTTCTGCCCCTCCCCCAGTCACCCTTGCTAAACCAACCAACCAACAAACAAACATTTAAAGAACCTGCCAAAATGTTTTCCAAAATGATTGTGCCATTTTACATTTCTATGATCAGTGTACAAAACTTACAGTTCTTCCACATCAGCATCAACACTGGGTAGGATCAGCTATCTTAATTTTAACCATTCTAATAGGTGGATATTCATAGCTCTTTGGAGTAAAAGTTAGAATTTCCCCTAAAAAATGTTTCATGTATTTTGTCCATTTTTTGTTTGTCATTTCAATCAGGAAGGTAAATTTTATCCAGTTCCATCCATCTTGGCCAGAGATGGAAGTCCCCACTAGCAGAAAATTTTCCAGGTTAAAAAAAAAAAAAAGAAGAAGAAGAAAGAAAGAAAAAGCAAAGCAAACAATCAATGTGACATGATAATATTCTTAAACATTAGATGATGTTATTCCTGAACTAAAAAAGAAAAAAGAAATTACAAAAATGAAAAGCATAAACTCTATAAATAACCAGCTCCCTAAATTAATTGACTTTGTTTTCCATGACAGGTATTATTCTATGTACTGATTGGTTTATTGTGCTCTTTGGAATGTGCCGATTGTATGACATAGATGTACTTTGTTTAACTTTGATTATATTTTCTTCTCTACCATATCAGTGATATTCTTCTTTGGGCCACTCTAGTTACAATGTGATCAGACTTTGTGCTTGGAGGCACTGAAAATTAAACCTGATCTTCAAGACAGCAGGCACTGTTCTGGTCACCGATACATCTTTGTTACTTAGCATGTTGCCTGATACAGAACATATAAGTCACTGTTCTGTAGAGAAACAGAACCATTAGTATATATACAGATATATAAAGAGAGATTTATGATGACAGATTGGCTCATATGATGATGGAGGCTGAGAAGTCCCACAATAGATCTGCAGTGTAGGTCAGTAAAGTCGGGGGTGCAGTCCTGTCTAAGCCTGAGGGCCTGAGAACTAGAGGAGCGAATGGTGTAAATCTCAGTCTGAGTCCTAAAGCCTGAGAACCAGGAACATCAATATTTGAGGGCAGAAGTAGATGGATGACCCAGATCAAGCAGAGAGATCAAATTTGCCTTACCCCCACCTTTCTGTTCTATTTAAGCCCTCAAGGATTGGATGAAGCCACCCATCTTGTGGAGGACAATCCACTTTACTCAGTCTGCCAATTCATATGTTAACCTCTTTCAGAAATGTCCTCAAAGATGTGTCCAGAAAGGATGTCTTACTAGCTCTCTTGGATCCCTTTGCCCAGTCAAGTTGACACATAAAGTTGGTTATCACACAACCACAAATAGTACATGAAGGATTAAATAATAGTGAAATAATATATTAAATAGATATTCCCATAGTAGTTATGAAATAATTTAGTGTCATTGATGTTTATATAATTAGCAATATTTAAAAAAAATTCTAAGGCATAGAATTTTCTTGGGCAGGTATCCCAGTCTATACCCAGTTAGATATGTCTGCATTATTGAAGATCTCTTTTACCATAGGAAAAGATTACATTGTATACAATATTATGGTGATGTTACAGTATATAATAGTATGCATATTCACTATGGCATTTGTTTTTTTTCTAAACATATGAAGACTCTATTGTGACAACAGGCACTAGCAGCATAAAGCATATGTTGACTGACTCAGTGTTTAACACTGGTTTTCTTTACTCTTTGCATAAATAAAATCATTAATAAAACTTCTTTTGAAATTAAACAGTTTCCATTTTAAGTATACCCATAAGTTTTTAATATAGAATATGTTGTACTATCATTTTAATATAGGATGAAACAAACATAAGGCAAAGCATATTCCATTAAAAGCAGTAGCCACATAAAATTAACTATCTCTACTCATACTCTAAAAGAGAAAAGGGAATTTTAATCTGTAATTATTTTCAAAAATTAAAATTCATGATTTTTAACAGTGAGCATTTGGGTAGTTTCTGGGTTTTTTTTGTTTTTCATTTTTTTTTAAATGGACTTCTTAACTATGGTGTAAAGTGTGTTGTAAATATTTTTAGGAAGTCCATCAAGGTATTCAATCCTTTTTATTTCAGCACATTTTATTTTTATAAAACAGTATATTAAACATAGCATTTTAACAAAAAAGTTAATAACCTCATTGCTGATTGTGACCATCAGAATAAGTTCTAGAAAGTATTGTAACAAGTAAAATATTAAACATTACTGAGATCAATATTATCTGACAGTGGAATCTCTATTTCACACACATGCTGAAATTGCTTTCTGTTTTCCACAGAGAGGGGGAAAAATCTTTTCCCTAAATTCTTTATTACGCACATTCACCAATGCCAATCAATGTATAGAATGGAATGGAGACCAAGGGCTGTGGGGAAATACTGAGAAGTATTCACCAAGTTTCCTGAATTCATGTTGTAAACAAAACATATGTACCAGTCATTAGGAAGATATTTCTATTTGTGTGCATGTGAGGAGTGGGAAGGCCAAATCCATGAGAAGAAAAATCTATTTCAGTTTCTTATAGTTGAAAGCATAAAACATCATGGAGTACACATTCATGTCCTAATAAGGAACCAGTTTTCCCTTAGTTTCATTAGTTTCATTAGTGCATTAGAGAAATTTGAGCAGAATAGATAGGGTTTATAGTCATAAACCAATGATAATTTTGAATACTGAGAGAGACAGGTCTCTGAGTCTTTATAAATATGAATAGAAGCCATTCCTGAAGTTATGTAAAAAACAAACAAATAAACAAATAAAATAAATAGCATAATTTAATTGACATATTCCAAGGGTTGTCAAGGGAGCAAAACCTCCTGATGAGCTCTATCAATACAGATTATATTTGAAGGGAGTTGTTTTGTCTGAGATAGTGAAATAAGAAGCCTAAAAGAAAAACAAAAATAAAACATCTTGGGGTGCCTGGGTGGCTCAGTTGGTTAAGCATCCAACTTTGGCCTAGGTCACGATCTCACCATTCCTGAGTTTGAGCCCTGCATCAGGCTCTGTACTGACAACTCAGAGCCTGGAGCCTGTTTCAGATTCTGTGTCTCCGTCTCTCTCTCTGCCCTTCCACCACCCCCTTTTCTCTCTCAAAAATAAATAAACATTAAAAAAAAACCTCTTGGCACAGGCATAAGTGAGGTGTAAGTGTTAAGACTAACAATTCATACAATTATGAACCAGAACAGAGACTGTTAGCCATATTTTGCAAAAGCCTTTCATTGTTTTGCAGGGGAAAAAATGGGGAAATTATTAGTTTCTCTTGAGTGCATAATTATTGTATATATTTTTTCTGTACTAGAAAGAATAATGATTTTGCCTTTAAGATGTAGGTGTCCTAATCTCTAAAACCTGTTACTATCTTATCTTATATGGCATAAAGAAATTTACCATTGTGATTCAGGGAATAGACCTTGAGATGGGGAGATTATCCTGGATTATCAGGATGGGTCCAATCTAATTACATGAGTTCTTAAAAAGGGAATATCTTTCCCAACTATGCTAAGAGGGAAACATGACTATGGAACAAAGGTCAGAGAGATACCATGTTTCTGGCTTTGAAGATAGAGAAAGGAGCCCATGAATGAAGGCACGCGAGCAGCCTCTAGAAGCTGGAAAAGTTAAGGGATGTCTTCTCTATCAGAACGCTCAGAAAGAAACACAGGTATGCTGACATTTTGATTTTAGCTCAGGGAGGCCCATGTTGTATTTCTGACCTATACAAATGTAAGACAATAAATTTGTTGTACCAACGAACTTGTGGTAATCTATTATGGCACTAATAGTACACTAATATAGTTATTTACCCAGTTATGTAAACTGATGGTATAATAAACTACCTTGAATCTTTATTATTATGTATACATTCAGACTTCCTCCACTAAAATTGATATTGTCTTTTTAAATGCAGGAGTTTAACTATTAGAGAATAATCAAAGCTAGATATCTGTGCTTTTAGGTCCTAACAGACCACTGACTCTCAAGGGGAAAAGTTGGTAAGTCACACACTGTACCTGTTTTTTATTGCTGCTAAACACATTACCACAAATGCATGGATTAATACAAAATCCATTTATTTATAGTTTTTATGGGCAGAAGTTCAAGAACCCAGCTTCACTGGGTCTGTGTTCAGAATGTTAAACAAGGGGGAAATCAAGGTGTTTGCAGGGCTGTGTTCTTGGTACTAGTTTCTTGCTGGCTGTCCATCCAGCTTCTAGAAACCAATGAGCTTCTAGAAACCATCCACCTTGTCCCATTTTCAGAGTCCATACTGACTGATCAGGTCCCTCTCGTGCTTCCAATAACTCTTGCTTCTATTATCTCATCACTCTTTCTGCCTCCCTTTTGCACTTTTAAAGGCCCATATGGTTACACTGGGCACACCCAGATCATCTAGAGTATTCTCACCAAGGTATGTGACCTTCTTTCCATCTGCAGAGTTGCTTTGCCACATAATGTAACATATTCTCAAATTCCAGGGATTAGGGCGTGGGCATTTTTGCAGGGATGGGAGGAAAGATTGTTCTGTTTACCACACTGCAATTTATGCAATGGCTTTTAAATCATCTCCCTTTTATTTAGGCACATGTAACAGAGGTAAGTAGCCAATTCTGTTATCCTAAGAGCTTGCTGTACAGATGAACAAAGAAGAAAATAATGTGGCATTAACTGTCAGATCGCCTGGAAATTGAGGTGATAGTACATGTGTATGAGCACAGTTGTGCTATTTATAGTGTCTCTTCAGCCTGTTAGAATTAGCAAAATCAAAGACCCAAACTGTGCCTTGCTGACTCTTTTATCAGTACTGTCTAAAAGCCTCATATACTACTTGATGACACTATAGGATTATGTACAAGGTTATGGGATATAATCCTACTTGTGGCTGCTCTACTCTGTAGAATGTTAGAAGTAGAAACAGAAAAATAGACAATAACATTTGGTTGATATTTGAGGGATAGTGACATGCAGGGTTTGTTTTGTTTTGTTTTGTTTTGTTTTCTTTGTTTTTTAATGCCAAGGATTACCTAACACTTGAAAAGGAAAATCTATGGTAACAATAGATTTGGAAGTGTAGCTGTCACTATTCATTAAAGAAATTCTTTATAAGTACACAGATTTAAAACAGAGTCTCTTTGTATATGAGAAAGCTTAACGTTGAAGCTGTCGTATTTATAATACGGACAGAAAAATACAGTGATACCTATTTAGAAAAGCAACTCAATTCAAAAATATTTTTACCTAATACTCTGGCTGTTTTCTGTCTTTGATTCCTGTACTTTTAGAAGGTTTTCTTTTAAATATTTGTGATTTTTAAATTTATTCTGATGACACAACAGTGAATAGTTTGTCTTTTCCAAGGAACAGAGTTTCTAAAATACAGTGGATACAGGTTTGTATTCATGTGTGATGTTTATTTGTTCATTTTGTGCCCAATAGGGTTCTAGATCATATTAAATTCCAAATAATCTTCCTCTTGCATACATCTCAGAATGATTTTACCATACTCCTAAAGGAGTCTGCACCCAATGCAATAACTCAAAGTGAGCATTTGCGTATCTGCTCCCATTTAATTTTGGCGTTCAGTGCTGGTCTCACATCCTTACACCAGTCCGGTTTTGAATAGGCAAGACATTATGCTGGCTGGTGACATACCAAGGGTTACAATGCTTTGCAAAACAATAAGCATAGGTTCTGATTGCCATTTCTTTTTTCTTTTCTTTTCTTTTCTTTTCTTTTCTTTTCTTTTCTTTTCTCTTCTTTTCTTTACTCTTCTCTCCTTCTGTTGGCTCAAAGATGCAGAGAAATTTTCATTTAGAGACTATATGTTTGAAAAGACTGAAACTGTAATAGGTCATTAAGACCATGTTCACCACGTTGAACCCTGAATAGTTGTGGCAAATGGTAAGGCACTTCTATAAAAATGCATCATTTTATTTGTGCTTCCGGGCGGGAAATGGTGAGATTGAGACTGGATTTCCCAGAAAGTACTTTTTTTTTGGGGGGGGGGGGGGTAACAGATACATTTTTAAAACCTTTACAATGATGATATGTGGGCGTTGAAATTAGTTGGGTTTCTGATTTTGAGAGATCAAATGTTTCAGAAATTAGGTGAAATAAAAAAAATCAAAGGTTATGCTTCTTCCTGATCAATCTGTAGAAATAAGTATGATCACTCTATTCATTGAAAGTGTTATCAGGCTCTTTTCTAACATGAAGAAGTTAGATTTTGTTCTGAATGCTTTCCTTGTAAAGATGGTGAACCGTAATAGGTGGGCAGTTTGGTGGACATGAATAATTATTTTTGAAATGAAAATTGGTCAAGCCAGATACTGTGTGTGCTAGCTTTTAGCAATACAAATTGAACAAAGACACTGACATAATGAAAACGTTTCTATTTGTGGGAAACAGGTTTCCTTCAGAGTTAGGCAAGAGTTTCCTTATTCATAAGGTTGATATTCAGATATGTGGTCTCAGAGGTTTCCACTGTCCACTTCAATTTTCAAGAAAACTATTTACCATGGAAAAAATAAAGCTAGAGGAGACTCTTCACAATTTGGGCTAATCCCCTACTTAGCTGCAAAATAATGTACTTAATCATTATCAGGAAATAAGTTACTGATATGTCAAAGACCTCTCAATTATTATCTTTTATTTATCACTTAAAATTTGCCATCCTCCTCCAAAAGAATTATATCATTTTATAATGCTCTAAAAAAGGATTTTAATCTTTGGTGTATGAGTCAAGCCATATTTTTGTGGGGATAGAAGTTAGATAATCTGAAGTGCTAACTGAAATATTTTAGTATCATTTCCCTCAGTTGTTACCTGCAACAACTAGGCTAGAAACGTTGAGGTTTTCCTATAGGGAAAAGGTGACACTGTGACCCACAGAGTTAAGGATCAGGTCCATTGTGGCATCCTTCACATTTGATTATTTTCTGTATTCATAGGATAGCATTTCCCATTCATAGATCAGTCAATACTGTAAGGTATTGCAAGCTTTTCCATCCAGCAACCTAGTTATAAGTATGGTTGGCATGAGTGGACATAGCAGAAATGGAATCCTAGAATCTATTTTAGATGACGGGAGATTAAGATAAGTTGCCAAGCTTTGACTACAATTCTAGAAATGGCACCATGAACAGACCACTTGCTTTTGATAATACATATTTCCCTTCATAGTAACTGAAAATACTAGATTAATGTAGGAAAAATATTCCAGAAAAAGCCAAATTAAAAGCATTGTAGATAACTAGGGGTCATAGACACAAGCAGAGAATTGAGCACAGAGCAATTTTTTTTTAATCTACAGAAAATTCTGCTTGCTGCTCACTTTAACTTTTGATAGAGCAGTCCCTTGCACTTTTGTTTAAGGGCATCTTAAAAGCATAAGTCGTTTTCTAATGTCTTCACAACTTTTGTTTCTAAACATATATAACTGTGTTTTTTTGGAAAAAATATTTACCTTACTATCAGGCATCTCTTTGCCATTTTATTTAAAACAATGCAAAGTTCCTTTCACTGCAACTGCTAGTTTTATTCAATGTTGTTATTCCAAGGTGTATGGTGTTCCAAATGGGTTTTTCTTCTTGCTAATAAATGTCTTGGCTTTTAGTTTGACTGTTGAAATAGTGGAGAAGGTAGTCAATCAAAATGTACTTCTGTGCATTCAAATGAACCTTTTGGAAAAATGAGTAAGATCAAAATCTTTAAAAGTCCCTAGTATGTTCACTAACTGTAGAAGTGATTAATCTTTTTACCCTTATGTTGGCAGCAGCCATAAAGTGCATGCAATTAAAGTCTATAATGACATATTTCTGTGGCATGTACTGTGAAGCTGTCCAAGAGATGATAGGATAGAAAAAAATAGGATATATGCACAGTACTCTGCAAATAAGATTTCCTAATAAATGTGTTCAGGACCATACAATTTGGACACATTCAATGGTTTTGTCAAATATTTGTTTGTAATAACTGTTTTTCTGCCCAGATCTATGTTAACTTCTAGAATAATGAAAGGGAATACTTCTTTTTAATCATCTCACTGATTTCTAGTTTAAGTGAATAGACATCTTAAACAGAATTTTACATGTGGAGATGAGTGATGGCTAAGACACTATCAGTAAGAGACAATGTTTTTGCTGTTTTATACAAAAAGGAAAGGCCATTACATAGCATTTTAAGTGCTAAATTATTTGAAAATTAGGCATGAAAGAAAGGTTCTTAATCATTTACAGATCTTTTTTATTATATTCGGTACCTTTTGCAAAAACTGCTAGTTTTTCCCAAGTATCTATTCTTTTAAGGAGGCTTACAGCCCGCATGTACCTGACTTACCTGGAGACAGTACTTCCCAGTCTCCTTCATGTTTGGCTCTGACCCTGCAATTAATTTCTGGCTGATGGGATATAAACAAATGTGCAAGCCGTTTCTATGAAGGGGTAACCTTTTCTCACATCTTCCTTCCTGAAAGCTAGAATGCTATCACAGTGATGGGCACTAGATCATTCACTTGGGAGCACTAGGTGGAAGCTAAGGTTTGAAGATGGCTGAACAACAACGGGCACAGGGCCAATGATGCTTGTGGAGCTGGAGTGTGAGCCCTAGACTACCAAGTTTATGAGAAAGAGAAACAATGTTTCTAACATGCTTAAGACATTGTTTTCTGTTACTCAGAGTTTAAGTTAAAGCTAATTCAGAAGGAAAACTTTTAAAAACTGTATCATGCTAAAGGGCTAGTTGGCATCACTTTCAAAGTGGCATTTAGTACTCAGCATGTACTTTTATTTACAGAGAACATACACGTTGAAAATGTTAAATTAATGGTATTGAGTGAATTTAGCAAACTTAGGCTTAAAAACTACCTTTTAACTCACTTTATTTTAACTAACATAATTATAGAATTTAGAGAAGAATAAAACATAGGGATATAGAAAAGTTGTTCCTTTTGCACTGAGAATAAAGTGTTTTCATAAGTCAGACAAAAATGCAATAGCTGTCAGTGTTGGAAGTACGGCTTTAAAATTCCAGATTGTAATTTAACAGGGAGGATAGGAAGTATGAGAGTGTATATGGTGCCAATAATGGAATAGAAGTGTAGACATAATAGAGAATGAGCAAGAGGTAGAAATGTCTCCAAACATTAGCAATATTGTCAGTAGAACTGGTTCTTCCATTCATGTCTTCTGTCCATTTCTTAACCGGATTATTTGATTTTGGGGTGTTGTGTTTGGTAAGTTCTTTATAGATTTTAGATACGAATCCTTAATAAGATATGTCATTTGCAAATATCTTCCCTCTTTCTTAGGCTGCCTTTTAGTTTTGCTGATTGTTTCCTTCACTGTGCACATCCAGATGACTAACAAACACATGAAAAGATGCTCAACATCACTCATCATCAGGGAAATACAAATCAAAACCACAAGAAGATACCACCTCACACCTGTCAGAATGACTAAAATTAACAACATAGGAAACAACAGATGTTGGCAAGGATATGAAGAAAGGAGAACCCTTTTACACTGTTGGTGGGAATGCAAACTGGTGCAGCCACTCTGGAAAACAGTATAAAGGTTCCTAAAAAAGTTAAAGATAGAACTACCCTATGACCCAGCAATTGTACTACTAGGTTTTTACCCAAAGATACAGACATACAGATTCAAAGGGTTACATGCGCCTTGATGTTTATAGCAGCATTATTAACAATGGCCAAACTAGGGAGAGAGCCCAAATGCCCACCAACTGATGAATGGATAAAGAAGCGGTTACTCAGACATCAAAAAGAATGAAATCTTGCCATTTGTAATGACGTGGATGGAGTTAGAGTGTATTATGCTAGGGGAAATAAGTCAGTCAGAGAAAGACAAATACCATATGATTTCACTTATATGTGGAATTTAAGAAAAAACACAGATGAACATATGGGAGGGGAAAAAGAGAGAGAGAAACACACCATAAGACACTCTTAATGTTAGGAAACAAACTGAGGGTTGATGGAGGGATGTGGATAGGGATGGGCTAAATGGCTGATAGGTGTTAAGGAGGGCACTTGTTATGATGAGTACTACTGGGTGTTGAATGTAACTGACGAATCAATAAATTCTACTCCTGAAACCAATAGTACACTATTTGTTAACTGACCAAAATTTAAATAAAGATTTGGAAGAAGAAAAAAAGAACTGGTTCTTCCAGGAACATGACACAAGAATAGTTCAATGTCCTGGGATATTTTCTCCTTTTATAGCTTTATTTTATATTGGAATATTTTGCTTTTTACTTACTTTTTTATTTTGATTTTCATTTTGAAATAGCTATTTGAAACAATAAATAGTTGATTGAAACTAGTTATTTGAAAAGAATATATACAAAGTAGAAACACTACAAAGAATTCCCAAATATAGTTCATACTGCTTTTCCAAATGTTAAAAACATTCATAACCACAGTGCAATGATCAAACCTGGCATATTAACACTGATATAATAATATTTCCACTTTATTGACCTTATTCAAAGGCTAACATTTGTCCTAATAAAGACCCTTCTGTAGGCTAGTATTTAACTCAGGGTCACAGTTTGCATTCAGTCATCATTTCTTCTTAGTCTCCTTCAACCTAGAATAGTTCCTTGTCTTTTGCTTTTATGACATTGAAACTTTTGAAGAATATGGGTCCAGTTTTTAGTAGACTATCCTCAATATCTAGTATTTTTTCATAATTAAATTCAAATTATATGTTTTTTACAAGAATATCACAGAAGTGATTCTGTGTCTTTCTTGGTATTTTGTATCAGGAGGCACATGATACTGATATATTCCATTAATGATGATATCAATTTTGATCATTTGATTAAGGCATTGTTTACAGTGCTAGAAACTAATGTTGCAATTTTCATTCAAAAATGGATCTAAGTGGGTTCATCTCTAAGTTTTTTTTTTCCCCATAAGTCATTTAAAATAAGATGCTGACCCCTGCAAGTCAAGATAAATTAACAGAGACAAGATTTTCCTGTGTAACTTAGCAGACAACTGGACCAAATATATGAAACATTATTTTCTTTTATAAATGAGCAGTAGACAGTGCAACACTATAGTTACCAAGAGAATGGAAACAATTGAGATAAGACTTATGATTTCACCAGCTCAATTACTGGAAGAATTTTCAGGTTACTTCAAAAACAATGGAGAAAACGATTGGTCACCAATTAGTAAGAAATGTTATCAATAAATAAATATTTACCGGGTGCCTGGGTGGCTTGGTCAGTTAGGTGTCTGACTCTTGCTTTCGGCTCAGGTCATCATGTCACAGTTCATGCCAGCCCCGCATCAGGCCCTGGGCTGGCAGTGTGGAGCCTGCTTAGGATTCTCTCTCTCTCTTTCTCTCTTTCTTTGCCCCTCCCCTACTCTCTCTCTCTCTCTCTCTCTCTCTCTCTCAAAATAAATAAATAAAGATTTTTCAAAAAATGCAAAAAAAAAAAAAGAAAGAAATATTTACTATTAGACACTGAAATTTGAGGAGTTATTTGTTAACCAGCAGAGGTGAGCAGCATATCAGGATATGTTTGCAGATAGGACTTTCCTTTTAGCAATCTATAAAAAGATTTGCGTTTATAATTTTAAAACCCCAAATCACCATTTTGTCTGAAAAAATGGACATTGAGAAGGATAATAACAGAATACAGAGAATCACCAAAAGTGTGTAACAAGAAATGCATGCTAAGGGGTGGCGTGGTTATCATCCCTTCTAGAAGGTTATTCCTAAATGATTTAATAGCCAAGTTACAATAGGATTTATTGGAAATCTTGAGAACAACACATTCTATGGTTCAGAAAAAATTCTGTCTAAACTATTCCATAGTGTTTTCCTTCACCACTTTCAACTAGCCATAAGATTTCCCACAACCATACTGTAGGTTCTAAAACATGGCCAAGGAGTGGTAAGTATATAAAAACAACACACACACACACACACACACACACACACACACACACACACTACTGCTTTATCAGCAGTTGCCACTAATTAGCAGTGGGATTTAGGTCTATTTTTCAACTCTATAACCTGTCAGTCTCCTTTAAAATACAGATACATTCAACAAGTGAGTTTTAATACTCCACTTTACTTTTACATAAAATTTATTTTTCTTTTTATGAACTGGTTTTGATGGATAAATTGCAGTATTAAAGAGAGGAGTTGACACATTAAAAGGAAATATTGCACAATTCATTACAGAAGTAAATTTCTAGTCTTTTTTATGTCAATTCAAATATAACTGTCAGAATCATCTTCTCAGCCTACACTGCCTTTAAGGAAGTTAGGAAAACTAAGATCATGATAAGTAACACTGGACTTACTTCTGAAAAATGATTTCTCAATAGTGTAATCAATGCCCGTTTGTAGAGACACACAAAATAGTAGCAAAGGAGTTTAAAAATGACCTGTAAACAATTTAAAATAAAGCATTTTAATTACTGGAGACAGCATAAAGCCTCTCAGGGAAAATTCTATGATTTTGTTTACTTCATTAAATTTTAGATCTAATAAAACCATTGATATATTACAATTTCTTTCCTGCCCATTTTTTTTAAAGATGAGAGGCAGGCACTTTCCAGAGATTGTAAGTGTATACCTAGACACCTTAAAACTAAAAGTATATAAGCTACCCTTCCTTCTTCCCAATATTTAGAAAGAATGTAGGCTTTTATACATTCTTCATTAAGAATATAGAATGAACCCTTCTCTGCATTTAAATAAAACCAAAAAACCTATCTGAGGATATGAATATTTGCTTGTATAGAAAGGTATTTGAGTGACAACAGTTCAAGGGAACTTGTCAGACATACTTTACTCAGATAAATTCAACATGAAGGGAGAACCAGGGGGTTGAATGGGAATTTCAATGGATGCATCCTCAACACCCAAGTTGTAATTTCCTCTACTGAATTTTTAAGTAGCTATTTTACATATCTCTAGCTTTTTCTGTCGGCATTTTATTTGTTATTGTACCTATATTAAACCACTTGTAGTAGCCTCTTGTTGAGTGTATGTGAATCTTCTATATTATCTTTTCAACATAACTTATTGCTCTTTTTGTTCTTTCTCTAGTTTACATTTAAATATCCTTGAAAATTTAGCTAAGGCACCACAGTTTTAAGGAAGTCTTTCCAGAGCAATTAATTTAATTTAAAATTACTCTTTCATGCTCTGATAGTAACCTATACTTACCATATGTACCTAGGTGGTAATCCATATACTATTTGTGGATCTTCTTTATCAAGCTTTAGTATACTCAGAAGAAGAATTCCTAGACCCTTCAATTAACATTTTCAGGGAAAAAATAAAATTTTATTTATATAACAGAATATTATAGAAATAAGGCAAATCTTATTTAAGAGACAATGGCATTCTGTTTCTAGGTATGCTGGAATGACAGAAATGGATTTATACTCCTGCCCTGAATCAGTGATAACATATATGACAAAGTAGTTTTTAAGACATCAGATATCAGTAAACTTAACACAGTGATCCTGAGAGACAGGAAACCGATCTGTGGAACCCTACAATTATAGTGTTCCTGCTTTGATAGAATTTCCAGGACAGTGAGAAGGATAAGAGAACTTAGAAGATATCATGAGTTGTTTTGGACATAGAGCTAAGACACAAGGGAGATCATCTTGGTAGAGTTCATATAGCAGTGCTGGAAAGGGGAATTCAGGAGAGAGAGGGAGAGAGAGAGAGAGGGAGAGAGAGAGAGAGAGAGAGGCAGATAGAGACAGAGATGGGGAGAGGAAGAAGGGGAGAGAGAATAAACACTGGAGATCTGTAGGGAGTCACCTATACACCTATATTATTCAGGAAAGTACTGATCATGATGTGCATATGAGAAAACTCCTCTAGGCTGGAAAGAGGGAGGGAGGGGAAACATCTGAACAGATTAGAGAGAAGAGTATTCAGGGCTCCTGCATAATAGGGGAACATATCTGTCTCTATCACTCACACTGAAAACTGCATAATTCATGGATCTTTGGTAGATTATTCAGTATTCATTAGTGAAAAAACCAGTGATAATGAAATAAAGTGTGAGGTTTAGTTAACATTATTGCATCAACATTAATTTCTTAGGTTTGATAAATGTATTATGGTTACATAAGATGTTAATATTAGGGAAAGTTGAAGGAAAGGTTTAAGGAAACTCTTTGTTCTCTAGTCTCTTCGAAATTATTTATAAATTTAAAATTATTTCAAAATAAATATAGAGAAACAAATGGGCAAGCACAAATGAAAGTGAGCTTTTAAAAAAGACATAATAGTCCCATCAAAAAATATGATATCCAAATGGCTAATAAACATGCAGGTGTATTCAATTTTATTAGTAATTACAGATATGCAATTTAATACCACTAGGTCTCCACCGGAACAACTAAAATAAAAGTAGGTAACAATAATATCAATGCAAATAAAGAAAAATTGACAATACCAAGTAGAGGCCAGGATGCGGAAACCGGAATGCTTGTTCACTGTTTTGGGGAATATAAGTTGGAATAATTGTTTTGAAAAATTGCCTGTTTTTATTTACTAAGTTTGAACATAGGCTCGTACTATATACCATTAAGTTAAGTCCTAGGTGTACACAAAACATAAACAAATATATAGCATAAATGTTCTTTACAAGAATACCCATACGTGCATCAAAATTGCACGCATAAGAAAGTACCTGCATACAAAAATGTTGTTTGCGGTTATATCCCAATATTACACGGTGCTGTATTTAGCTTTGATGAAGTTAAACACGCAAAACAATTCTATGATATTAAGTCAGGAGAATGGCTCCTATGAGCAGGAGGGTAGGAGTAAAATGGAAGAGATCAGGAGGGGGCTTTTAGGGGTTAGTAATGTTCCCATTTGTTGAACTATGTAATGGTTACATGGATGTGCTATCTTCCCAATCTGTTAACAAGCCAAATATTTTTTGTATCTGTCCTTCTTTCTATGTATGCTATGAAGAAAAAAGTTTAAATATACTTAATAAGAAGCAAGTTTCTAAATTATGTAATCTTTTCTTCAGCTCTTTCTTCTTTGGTTTGTTTTTCAACTCCCAAGAGTATCAGTGCACTGCTTCAAAAAGAATGAATATCTTTGATTGGTTATAGGAGTGCATATTAGTAACTGCTAGGAAGTCATTTATACAACTTATTGGACTGAAAATTCTGTTTGACTTTATATAGATATCTCCTCTCATTTCCTCCTATAGCTTAAAAATATACAAATATCTATCTGCTTCAAATTCATTGCCTATCAGACTGTATCCACAAAAACTAATTTTAAATGAGAGTCAGATAAAAGTGGAAGCAGAATGCATCCATCCCAGACTCATTAAAGTGGTGCCTTCATACACAAACCTAATTCTTAATTTCCAGGAGATCATATTTCTGAGTTGTTATTGACAAAGAGGTCAGGGCTAACCTTTTATGTCTGCAGAAAGAAATAACATGTCCTGTAGGCAAATGATACCTCTGTTTTATTTTTCTTCAAATTCTTCCAGGAAAACATCATGTCATTAATTTGTCAGATTTATCAAAGACTGTCTCCTGGGAGATTAAAAAAAAGCTGTCATTAGAAATTTTTACTCTATTCTACTGGTGACCATGATTAGAATTTCATTTTCACACAGCCAGTGCTGGATCCAGGTTTTCTGAGGACTGAAGCTTATATAATTTTCCAGGGACCTAGTCAAAAAAGAAAAACATATATTATTTTTGCAGCTTTAAGAAACATAAGATGATGTGAACATATTGCCAGCACCCCTTCTGGGGAATTGGTACAATTAAAAAAAACTTTTGTTTAATAGTGAATATGCTTTTGTAGTCAGCCTAGAGCCTTGAGATGATCAGCTGTCAAAGGGAGGACACCTGCAGTGGAGAAACAAGTGGTGTAAATGAACAAAATGATCTATGTGTAAAAAATAATAATGCAAGTGTGATGACAAATGGCAGCTTGTGGCCTCATCATCATTGAAGTGATAATGGGGAGTGATGTGACACTGACACTGCCTAATACAATGGAGAGAGAACAATGTTCAAATCCACTTAAATTGTTATTTAACTCATTTTCCCATATTGAACAAATCAAAAAAAATGTAGATTTTTATTATGAAAGTTTCCAGTTTCGAAAAATATTAGTGACAAATTCAAACTATTTCTCCATGGAAAATATTTCCTTTTGAACGTGGAACATTGGACTTTCACCAAGTCTAACACCCATGAAGATGCTTAGAACTTGCCAAGCATGGCCCTATGACTAGTCTCAGCCAAGGGTTGAGGCTAAAGTGGTGACTAGACCCTGAAAACTTTACTTTTTGTAATCATTTAAATGAGAAGATAGTACCCCTGCCACCACCAAAATATTGCAGGAGACTTCTTGAGATCTGGAATAACTTAAATTTAGGGAATTGTGATAAGATGGAGAAAATCCAGTGGCTTACCATGAAAATCGAGGTAGACGTTATTGTTTGCTCTAAGCTCTCTTCACCTTTGTTGGTTTGTCTTTTTTTTTAAATGAATCCAAAGATACTAAGTGAGTTATGAATCCTACTAAGTTAGAAGTTCACCTTTAGTAACTAAGAATGCCTGGAGATCAGACTAGGTCAAGCACATCCAGGTTGGTATGGCCATAGATTGGAAGAACAAATATTGTTAAGTGTCTGTCCTACCCAAAGCAATCTAATCATTGAATGAAATTCCTACCAGCATTCTTCACGGAGCTAGAACAAACAATCCTAAAATTTTTATGGAACCAGAAAAGACCCTGAATAGCCAAAGTAGTGTTGAAAAAGAAAACTAAAGCTTGAGGCATCACAATCCCAGACTTCCAGCTGTATTATAAAGCTGTACTCATCAAGACAGTATGGTACTGACACAAAAACAAACACATAGATCAATGGAACAGAATAGAGAATCCAGAGATGGACTCACAAATGCATAGCCGACTAATATTTGAGAAGCAGGAAAGTGTATCCAATGGTAAGAAGACAGTCTCTTCAGCAAATGATTCTGGGAGAATTGGACAGTGACATACAGAACGAACCTGGAGCACTTTGTCACACCAAATAAACTCAAAATGGATGAAAGACCTAAATGTGACACAGGAAACCATCAAAACCCTAAGAAACAGGCAGCAACCTCTTTGATCTAGGCTGCAGCAACTTCTTACTAGACATGTCTCCGTAAGCAAGGGAAGCAAAAGTAAAAATGAACTATTGGGACTTCATCAAGATAAAAAGCTTCTCCACAGCTGAGGAAACAATCAACAAAACTAAAAGGCAACCAATGGAATGGGAGAAGATATTTGCAAATGAAATATCAGATAAAGGGTTAGTATTTAAAATCTATCAAAAAATAATCCAGTGAAGAAATGGGCTGAAGACACGAAAGACACTTTTCCGAAGAAGATATCCAGATGGCTACCAGACACATGGAAGTATGCTTAATGTCACACATCATCAGGGAAATACAAATCAAAACCACAATGAGATACCACCTCACACCTGTCAGAATGGCTAAAATAAACAACTCAGAAAATGACAGATGTTGCCAAAGATGTGGAAAAAGAAATCTTTTTGCACTGTTAGGAGGAATGCAAACTGGTGCAGCTATTCTGGAAAACAGTATGGAAATTACATGAACAATTAAAAATAGAACTACCCATTCGATCCAGCCACTGCACTATGAGATATTTACCCAAAGGATACAAAAATGTTGATTTGAAGAGGCACATGCACCCCAATATTTATAGCGGTGCTATTGACACAAGCCAAATGTGGGAAGAGCCCAAATATCCATCAACTGGAATGGATAAAGAAGATATGCAATGGAATATTACTTGGTGATCAAAAAGAATGAAATCTTGCCATTTACAACAACGTGGATGGAACTAGAGTGTATTATGCTAAGCAAAATAAGTCAGTCAGAGAAAGACAAATACCATATGATTTCACTCATATGTGGAATTTAAGAAACAAAACAGATGAACACGGGGCAAGGGAAGGAAAAATAAGGTAAAAACAGGCAGGGGGGCAAACCATAAGAGACTCTTAAATACAGTGCACAAATTGAGGATTGTTGGAAGAGAGGTGGGTTGGGGGATGGGTTAAATGGGTGATGGGCATTAAGGAGGGCACTTGTTGGGAAAAGCACTGGGTGTTAATATGTAAGTGATGAATCACTGGGTTCTACTCCTGAAACCAACAGTACTCTGTATGTTAACTAACTTGTATTTAAATAAATTTAAAAAAAGAAAGAAAGAAAGAACGCATGGAAAAACTAAAAATCCTAGCGCCATGTCCTGAGAGAGATGCGTCATGCTCTGTCAGCATGGTGACTTTAAATGGATAGGTACAACATTAAGAAAATGGAGCAGCAACAGTATTTACAACATACTTTGCAGGTGATGTTTATTCAGGGGTAAAAAATAGGGTAAGTGTAGGCAGATGGATTCCAAAGAAATCAAAAGCTTGTTTAAATGCAAATGTTTCCAGGAAGAAAAAGCATTCAGAGAAGAAATGATATACAAATAAATTTCCCCTCAGCAGAGTGTTTTCTTCTTCAGGTTTACAAGAGGCAACCTCAGGTGTCTAATGGAGATACACTGAAGAACTAAAAGTGTATACCTTTGCAAAAGGAGTTTTAGTGCCTCTAAAAGCCTGCCGTCTGAGGCACTTTATCTACTGAATTGAACCTGCAACCAAATTACAATCTTCCGTCTCTGCATTTTGTATACCAATCTTGACTTCAAGATGAGTTGGCACTTCAAGGCATAAAAGTGTAATTTAGTCTCTTTTAATTCCCACTTAACTTCTGTGATAACAAGCAACTGCTTAGTGAGGTAATTAATGGAAAATTATGCTTTTCTATTGGCAACTTGGGATGCACTTTCTAGGACCAATGCAGTAAGCACTGAATCATAATTTGATATCAATTATTTTCTATCTCAGCTATTTGTTGTAGCGCTGTTATTAATCAGTAACCTGAAAGGCAGGAGAGGGAATACCTCTTGGTTTATCAAGAGGTTTTTTGGGGGAAGGCAAAAGGGGATAAATGAAATGTATCTTTCTCATGAAGATATATGTTCAGTGTAAATCTCTTATTTTTTGCATATGGTCTTATTATTGCATGTGATATGCATTTGTTAGATCATTTAATCTCATGGAGTGCAGTGAAAAATTGCTTAAGGAAAAAAATGATGAAATCTTCATACCTCACTCACACTTTCCTGCAGTGGATGAAATGAATATTTAGCAAAGCGAGCTAGCAGTTTGCAAATGTGCAATTAAAATCCTGGCTCTTCTCTAATTATGTAACACTTAAGTTAAATGGTCTTAATAGACATATAATGATAGCTTTATAAACCTACAGTTACTTATAATCAAATGTAATTTCTATTTCAGTTTTAAAGCATCCATTAAATGTCTATTATGATTTTTAAGTACTTTGGCAGACATTTAATGAATACTTTACAAACCTAAATAGTAATTATTTCAAGAGACAACTGTTAACATATAGGAGTAACGGAGCTATTCATTCGAATACACAGCTTAAAACTAATTAGTGAAGTATATATGCAATACCCAATGGATTTACTAAAGAAGAAAATCACAGTTTTAATGCAATTTTTCTCTTAAGATATAAACCATTTTTTCTAATTTTGTTCTGAGTCCTGTGACATGACTTGTCACATTACAAAAATGTAACACTGGAAAGCCACATCTTCTCACAATTCCATGTATACTCTAGAAAAAATTATTTCTGTGCCAGGCAGAGTAAAAATGTATTTTATACATTAATTCACTGTTAAATTTTAGGTACGTTGCTAGGAAACTAAAAACTAATATAGACAGGTTTTCACTGCACGTTGTAGGTAGGAGTCAGTTTCCAATTTTTCAGAATAATGCTGTTAATTTTAACAGAAGACTACTATTTCTCACTATATATAACAACTATAAGTTGGCCACATCTTTTCACAACTAAGATACTTTAGATTCTTTGAAATGACAGAAGACTGTGGGTTATAGTAGTCACTGAAATTTTCTCATAGAAGAAATCATTGTTTTTCCTCAATGAAGCTTCATTCATAAGCTTTATAGGGAGATTTTAAGGCCCATTTCAAGAATGATGCACTTTAATTTATGAAAATTGAAATTGCTTTATTGTTTCTATTAGATATAGACATTTCAATAGTCCAAGTTTCAAACTCTGGATGATATAATTACACAAATACAGATCATTATTTGAAGGTGAGACACAAATTTTAGTGTTAATGTTCAATAGTATTATATTTTAATTTTGATTATAGTATCACATGTTAATTTCATAATCCAATTGTTTGCATGCTGTCTCAGCATTGAGGTCATTTGTAACTTTTCCTGCCCTAATCCTCCTTACCTTATATGACAAGGAAAAATAATATAAGCATTTCTCTTTCTGTACTGGCACTCAATAAAATGCAACATTCAACTATTAGAAATGACTATAATATGAAATAACATGCACATACATATATATGCATATTCTTATATATGAATATATAATATGTAAGTATATGTATGTATATATATAATGAATATATAATATGTAAGTATATGTATGTATATATATATACTTATATAAATGACTATATCATACACATAAACATATATACAACACACAGGAAATATATAATAAGAAAATATATATTTTCATACCCCTGCCACAGATTCAGCAAAATATATAAAATTGCCTTGAACTATATGTAAAATAATGGTTAAACTGGTTATGATTTTGGTTAATCCTTATACAAAGAGTATTACATGAAGTAGTAGAGTGTGGTATTTAGACACAGAGCTAAATGTGACACTACTATTCTATGCTTTTTAAATTCATTGCAATGTTAATGATTAATAGACATCACACTTGTGATAAGCTCAGCAGTTAGGTAGATACATGTGACTGCAGTTCAGCAGAGAGGTTTGCACCTTGATATTATCAATCTGTCAGATATTTGGCATATAGATCATGAGTAAAGCCATATAATTGTGTGAGATCAAATAGAAGTTGTATAGCTAGAGAAAAGAAGAATATAGAAGATTGAGTTCTGTGGTATCCCACACTAAAAGGTCAGGGAGTGAGGATCCACCAGCATAGAAGACTGACGAGATGCCAAAGAAATAGAAGTGACATCAGACAGAAATAGGTGACTGGAAGCCAAACGAAGTCACTCTACTAAGAAACAGGGGTTGCATTGTATGCTGTTGATATATAAATAGTAATAATGTGTTGGTATGTGTTTTATGCTATCGTGTTACAAAAGCACAATAAATGTGCTATATGCTTTTTGATAGTTCAGGTTAAGGATTGCACATTAATCATTAGCTTCAACAGCAGGAAATTAATCAGTAGCCAGACCAAAGGGGTACAGAAGGGTGGGCATGAACGATTGATGATGGAGGCTTAGGAGATAAAGGGAGATTAAGAAACTTTGGTATAAATAACTCTTGCAAAGTATGTTCTTGTAAAGGAAAGTTGAAAAAAATGGGGCAATAGATGAAGGTAGGTAGAACTGGAATTGATAGAATTTTTTTAAGGATATAGATCCAATGATGTATTTATGAATGGATGGTAAAGATCCACTTGAGTGGGAAAATTTCAGAGAAAGAACTAAAATATTGGAGCTACGATTTTGCATAGGTAAAGGAGAGGGGATGTAGTGAAGAATGGGAAGTGAAGACTTTAGCTAGGAGTTTCATGGTTTATCCATATGAACCAGAGAGCAAGAGAATTTAAACGTAATTGCTGGTAGTTAGACTAACATACTGGTGAGATCCTGAAGAAGTTCTCTTGTGATTAATTAAATTTTCCCAGTGAAAATTGGAAGCAAGATCATTAGCTGAGAATGAAGATGCTTGAGGTGGCTCTGGAAATTTTAGGGAAAAGGAGGAAGTATGAAAGAGCTTTCTAGTAGAATGGGATGAAAAATGAACTGAGAAGTGTAGTTTGATTTCCGAGTAACATTAATGCCCAACTGCTCTGAAGTTAGCAGTCACACATTTAAATTGAGAGCACTCAGCACAATGTGTGTTTTTTTCCAGTAACATTCAGCTGCATGGGCACATACAATAAGTAGACAGGAAATGAGAGGTGCCCAATACCAAGTTCAATACTAAGTGGGAGTTCAATGCTAAGTGGGGAGTTCAATACTAAGGTGGTATATTTACCAAATTTATAAGATAATACAAAAAATATGCATGTACCTACGTGTGTGTGTGTGTGTGTGTGTGTGTGTGTGTGTGTGTGTTGTTCTGCATGCTTTATGACACTTTATGTTGTCAAATTAATATATTTCATAATAAGATGTTCTGGAGGAAAAGGATGGCAGTTAAACTTTGAATTTTCCCATTTCTCCAATACAACATATAGAGGAACATATTAGTTCACTAGGAATGTCATAACAAACTACACAGGAGGCTTAAGCAACAGAAATTTGTCTTATAGTTCTGGAGGCTAGAGGCCAAGTAGTAAGGTATCATCACATTGGTTGGTTCCTTCTGAGGACTGTGACAAAGTATCTGCCCCAGGCCTCTCTCCTGGGCTAATTTCATCCTGTGTCTCTTCACATGATATTCCTGTGTGTGTCTGCCTTCAAATATCCCCTATTTCTAAGGACAGCAGTCTTATTTGATTAAGGCCTACCCCAATGACTTCATTATAACTTTATTACCTCTGTAAAGTATCTATGTACAAATAAGGTCACATTAGCAGTTACTATGTGTTAGAATTTCAATACAGGAAAGTAACAGAGGGAAAATGATAAAGTGTGCCTTGGTGGTTTGCCTTTCTTTGAAAGTCATTGCTTTCTTTTTGCCTTCAAAGCAAGTTCTGGTTTGAATGGAAAGTATGGCCTCTCAGAACGATCAACTCCTGCTCACTCATTCATAGATCTAATTTGTGTAACTTGTACTTGCTTTGAGTTTTGCTGAATTGTCATGCATTGTGGATCTACTGGAATTCTGTGCTCATGGAACATTGCAAACACTTGTCTAAAAATGAAACAGGAAGGAACAGCGGACATGCACATCATACACATCTCCTCTGCTCACTGCCATGCTCCAGTGAGCCAATAGAACTTCCCTTATAAATCACAGATACAAAGCTCAAATTATTAAGAATTTTAAAGCAGTAACAGAAGAGCATTAAGCCAGAAATAGGGGCCTTCTGAGCATGGGATCCTGTGACTGGGTCACAAGGGCATTAATTTGGCCCTAGTCAAAGACAGAATTATTTCCCCATAAGTTCTAGAACAAAGCAGAGACATCTATTCCTACAACTGCAATTCAATATACTGTGGAAGTCCTAGCCAGAACAATATGCAAAGAAAAAAAGTTTATTCAGGTTACGACCCACGCCATTAAAAATAACATAAAAAACATAAATACTTAAGAATAAATTGAGCATAATATATGCTATACCTGTTCAGTGAAACTTTCACAACTTTGCTGAAGGGTCTAAATGAATTAAGACATATACCATGGTCATAGATGGGGAGACTTATGTTATTATGATGTTAACTCTCTCCAAATTGATCTATAGATTCAATACAAACAATCAAAATTCTAACAGGTTTCCCTGTAGAAATTATTCAGCTAACTATGAATTTTATATAGAAATTCAAAGAACCTCTTACATCCAAAATGATCAGAAAGGAGAATAAAGCCAGAGGAGTAACATCTTTTTATTTCGAGGTTCGTATACAGCCCTTTTTAGGCATGTCATTAAGGCAGTTTGGCATAGATGGGCATACACATTTGTGGACAACTGGACATAAAGACAATGCAAAAAATAAAGCAAAATTCATATGTCCAGACTTACATGCCTAATTGGTTTTTTGACAGTGATCTCATGGCAATTCAATAAGTAAATAATAATGTTTTCAACAATTTGTCCTGGAACAAATATAAACATATTGGGAGATGGAGGAAGAAGTCTTTACCTGACAGCATACGTACACATGCACACCCAGAGACACAAAGAATAAATGGAAGATAAGGATGCTGAAATGATCAACTATGGCCTAGAGAACAATACAGCAGTGGGGCTTGTATTTTTTGCCACTGATTCTTTTTTGTAAATATTTTCCTCCTGGAAATTGTAACTAGCCACAATTTGAAGAAGAGAGAAATGTATGGTGAGTCCCCCTTAAATGGGAAACTTAGCATATTGTTAATGATCCACTTATATTCTATCCGATCCCTTTACCAGATGTTTGCATGAAGCTTCCATATATGTTGCCATTCCCAGAAATCTGCACCTGCAAATCTATCAGGTAACCATGCACAGGTGGCCAGAACCCAATATGTCTGCACAAGCAGAGAATAACAATTGACTCAGAGTTTCATCCTGTGAATAGCTCTTAAACCATGACAATGTGCATGGAGGTACAAATACTCCAAGCTCCTTGCCTCCTAATAAGAAAAACATACTTTCTACAGATCATCTTTGAAGGAATGAGCTAAAGACATTCTTTGTGGGCTTTTTCAAATGTTTCTTTTTTGGGCACCTCTCATTTCCTGTCTCATTTCCCCATGTATCTGTGAGTTTTTCCTGAAACCACGTAGTCATAAATCACACTTGTCTCTGGAAAAAAACCCCACCAATTCTGATTCATGTGGGACAGTCAGATTTTATGTCAATGATCCTGGTATAATTACTCTACTATTATATTTTCCCATTTAACTCTTAGAATTCTTCCAGTTTGTGTGGTAACTTCTATATGGTCACCATTTTATAATGCAAAGTTGTCATAGCCACAACCACATTCTACTCAGAAGAGAGAGTATAAAAAAATCAGTAGAATAATATAGGAGAGAAGTGTGAGGCAAGGCAGGTTGACCTTGAAGCTTAAAAATAAAAACACATTCTGAACACACAAGAAAATTTAGTAAATATTCTTTGCAAGAGTCTTCTTGAGAACATTAAGAAAGGATAACCTCCAGATAGGGTAGTTGTGGATCAAAAAAATAAATAAAAGGAAGAATAGAGTTGACAGTTTGGACTGTGAGTTGTATATGCTCTGACAATGTGGAAATCATCCATCTAACACAAAATGGGAACATATGGGTTTGTTGCATAACTAGAAAGTAAAATAGCAGATTGCCTCATTGTAACTCCTAGGTGTCAAAGAGTATTATTTAAGGGTAGCAAATCAATAGTGAAAAATGAAACATAGATGCCAAAACAAAGAGAAATTAAAGTGATTAATATTTATTAAATACGGGTGATGGTATAATTGTAGGGTAGGGGAAAGAAAACAATACAACCTCATTTTAATGGAATTCAAATTAGGGACTCAAGGGATGGCTGGATGGCCATGAGCCTGGATGGCTCATTTGGTTAAACATCTTACTTTGGCTCAGGTCATGATCTCGCAATTCGTTGGTTCAAGCCCCACCTTGGGCTCCGTGCTGACAGCTCAGAGCCTGGAGCCTGCTTCAGATTCTGTGTCTCCCTCTCTCTCTGCCCCTCCCCCCCCTTATGTGTGCATGCTCTCTCTCTCTCGCTTGCTCTCTCTCTCTCTCTCTCAAAAACAAACATTAAAAATTTTTTTAAATAAAATAACATAGGGAGTCAAAAAAGAAAGAGCATATTTCATTAATCTAGAATCACTAAAAGAACTTCCAGAGAAAAATTAGAAACTTCCCTAAATATTAGAAACGCAGTAAAAGAAGATAGGAAACAGATCCATATTGAATGCTTTATTATATTATGGCCATTAATTTTATGTGTCAACATGACTAGTTATGGTGCCCAATACCACTCTGAATGTTACTGTATAATGAGATTAACACTGATAATCAATAAACTTTAAGTTAAGCAGGTTACCCTCTATAATGTGGGTGGGCCACATTCAATCTGTCGAAGACCTTAATTAAGAGCAAGGATTGGAGTTTCCTGAAGAAGGAATTCTGCCTCAAAACTGTAACACAGAGACCTTGCCTGAATTCCACCTTGCTAACCTGCCCCATGAATTTCAGAACTGCCAGCTCCAACAATCACAATCACATGAGCCAATTCCTTGAAATAAATCATTCTCTTTCATTCCATCTTATATCTTCTGTCTCTCTGTATTTATGTCTTCCACAAATTCATGTGTTGAAGTTCCAACCTCCAATGTGAAGGTGTGTGGAAGTGAGACCTTTAGGAGGTAATTGGGTTTATTTTATTATTATCATTATTTTAATGTTTATTTTTGAGGGAGAGAGAGAGAGAAAGAACATGCAGTGGGAGGGGCAGATTGAGAGGGAGACACAGAATCTGAAGCAAGCTCCAGGCTCTGAGCTGTCAGCACAGAGCCCAACCCAGGGGTCCAACTCACAAACTGCAAGATCATGATCTGAGCTGAAGTCAACTGCTCAACCAACTGAGCCACCCAGGTGCCCTGGGAGGTAATTAGTTTTAAATGAAGTCGTAAAGTTAGGTCCCTCAAGATGGGATTAGTGTTATAAGAAGAGGAAGAGAGACCAGCGCTCTCTCTCTCCACCACATAAAAACACAGCTAGAAGCCTGCTGTCTGCCAGGCAGGAAGAGGGCTCTTACCAGGACCCCAAACTTCTGGCCCCTTTATGTTGGACTTTCCATCCTCCATAACCATGATAAACAAATGTCTGTTGTTTAAGCCACTCAATCTATGTTTTTGTTTTTTTATAGTGCCCCAAACTAAGACATGAGCTTTCATTTTTATTGGTGATCTTAATATTATGATTAGCAGCTTTTCTTATTAAATAATGAAGAATTTAGGCACTTCCTTTAATGTTCCCAAGGAAAGGGAACTATGGGAATGAATATGCCCTACTTCACAGCGACTTTTTGCTGGGACACTTCAAAGCAGAGCACATGGAAGTAAGTACTGTGAAAATTAAAGCAGCCTGAAACTTTGAAATCTAGAAAGGAGAAACAAAGAGCCCATAGTGATCCAGCTGGTAACTGGGAAACAGTGTAATAAGCAGGCAATCTAGATTATCAAACAATAAGGAACAGATAAAAATACCTGTGTGTTGAGGCAACCGGAAAGTTTACCACTGATACACCAAGTTATTCAACCCAGCATTTATAACAGCATTTTCTTCTACAGTTTATGTATACACGGGCCAATGTTTTTGTTCAGCTTCCTGGTTTCTCAAAAGAATTGTCTGGGTTCTTCCAACAAGTGTTTATCTTTAATTGACTTTGTTCCTTTTTCTTCTGAAGCTGAACATACTCATTGAATAGAAATCCAGTGAAAGCTCCTGATTCTCTTCACATATAGTTCATCAATTTCAACTAGTAAAGAAAATGTGAGACTTTCATTCTCCACTTTTCCTAGTTGATTAGGATTAATAACTAGAAAATGAGCATTCTGCTCTCCTTCACACATGATATGCACGTAATGGGATGATTAAATCAACATCACTCATACTCTCTAGTGTCATGGTGGCTGCATTTGATAAAAGTAAATGTGCCATTATGAAACTATATTTTGATAGATAAATGTAGTTTTTTATTTACATGTTAGTTACAGAGCTATGAAACATATCCACTGTCAACTAAATGCTAATGAACATGACAGTGATTCCCCATGCAATGTTCACTCAGATGCATGCAATCATTTATTGTTGTTTTAATATTTTCTTTATAACGATTGTTGATTATAGTCTTTCTATAAAATTTATGCTTTATTGGATTTACTTTGTAGCTTATCTTTCACATGTATTGTTAAAATCATTCACTTTAAAAATATTTATGTATTAAGATATACGTATATAAGAATAATAAATCTTTTGTTATATATCCACTCCATTTAAATAAATAAAACAAAAACAATATGATTGAAGCTCCTTGACTACTTATTCCCAATTTAAGAATTTCCATATTTCATTTCATGCATTTCATTATACTTTCAATATATTTGTTACTGACACAATATGGTTTGATGTTTTACATGTTGTACTAATGTCATTATACTGTGTGAATTCCTTGGCAATTTTATTTCCCTCAAAACCGTAATTATAATATTCAGACTTAGAGTCCCAGTTCATTCTTTTGTACACCTGTTTTGTATTGTACACGTGAAAATGCCATAATTTATGTGGACATTTTTCAGTTTATGGAATTTTAAGTTATTTTCAGTGATTGGCTATCACAAACAATGCTGGATTAGACATTATAATGTATGTTTCCTAGCGTACTAAAATTGGCATTTCTCTAAGATTGTGATTGCTGAGTCTTAGGGCTAGAATATCTTTTACTTTCTCATATTTTGTGAGATTGTTCTTGAGAATACTTGGACCTATTTTCACTACCACCAACTATACAAAAAACTCTATTATATGAAATCTTGACATTTCATTAGCTTTTGTAATAATTCAAAACAAAATGCAGAAACTTGATAGTTCAAATGCATATGTATATGTACATGCATGTATTTGTGTATGAATGTCTTTATGTGTGATTAAGTATCACCCAGATCAAGATATTGCACATTTCCAACATCACACACACAAAATTTGCTCATTCTCCCCAACCCTGAGCCTTTAACAACTATTCCAAGCTGAAGCAACCATTTTTCTGACTTACACCATTGATGTAATGTTGCCAGTTTTTAAATTTATTAGAAATAGAATCATATAACCGGTGAGAATAATCAATGTTATTGCATGTAGAAGTAGTTTATTTGTGATGCTATGTAGTTGTGTTATATCCCATCACATGAAAATACCAAACATTTTTAATTCACTATATTGTTGATGGATGTTTACATTATTTCCCTTAAAGATATTGTAAATAATGCTGCTATGAACATTTTTGTACATAATGAGGTACAAATGGAAATATTCACCCGTTACTCTTCAGTTTATACCTAGAAACACTAGTTTATGGGTTATTCTTATGCTTTAGCTTTAGGGTTTTAGCAGATATGCTATTGCAGATTTGAGGGTAGCTCTTCCTATATTCATATTTTTAAAGCCTTTATTTTTTTAGACCAGTTGTAGGTTTACAACAAAATTGAGAGGAAAGTATAGAGATTTACCATATAATCTCTGCCCTACACTCACATAGTTTCCCCCATTATTAACCTCACTAATTAGAATGGTACATCTTATACCAAGAATGAACATATATTGATATATCATAATCATCAAAAGTCCATAGTGTAACTTAGGGTTCCCTGCTGGTGTTGTGCATCCTATGGGAGTGCATAAAAGTGTAACAATATATACATAACATTATCATATAGAATATTTTACTGCCCTAAAAATCCTCTATGCTCTGCCTATTCATCACTTCTCACCAAACTCCTGGTGACCACTGGTGTTTTTATTGTCTTATAGTAGTGCCTACTCCAGAAAGTCATATAGTTGGAATCACAGAGTATATAGCCTTTTCAGTTAGGCTACCTTCATTAACATGCTTTTAAATTTCCCCCATGTCTTTTTATGGCTTGATAGATCATTTCTTTTCAGCACTATATAATATTCTACTGTGGTTAGACCTTAATTTACTTATCCATCCATACACTGAAGAACATCTTGGTTACTTCCAAATTTTGGTAATTAAGAATAAAACTGCTATAAACATCTGTGTTCAAACCTAGGTTTTCAATCCCTGTGGGCAAATACCACGGAAGATTACTAGTTTGCATGTGGCTGTCCATTCTGCATTCCTGGCAGCAGTGAATGGGTCTCTTGCTCCACATCTTTGTCTATATTTGGTGTTGTCAGTGTTCCATATTTTGACTATTAAAATTTTGGTATAAAATGTTCATATTATTTCATGTTATATATATATGTATATATATGTGTGTGTGTGTATATATATATATATATATATATATATATATATATATATATAATTTTAACATAAAAGAAATGTCATGGTACAAACTATTTTAAAACCTCTTTTTAGAATATTCACTAAGGGTTGACTAGGTGGCTCAGTTGGTTGAACTATCAACTTGATTTTGGCTCAGGTCTTGACTCATGGTTCATGGGAAAAGCCCTGAGTTGGGCTCCACACTGACAACACAGGGCATGCGTGGGATTCTATCTCTCCCTCTCTCTCTGCCCATCCATCCCCAGCTTGCACATGCATGTGCTCTCTCTTTCTCTCTAAAATAAAACAAAAAAAAAGAATATCCACTAGCATATTTTTATTCTTTTAATGATTTGATAGTATCAGTTTTCCTTTAAAAATTTTTAAGATGTCATATCCATACAATACATTTCGTCAATTAAAAAATGGCCAACACTTTCACAAATTTGTTGGAAAGATCAACTTACAAATCCAAGCAGCTCAGATGAACCAAGCATCAATAACAAAAGAAAGCTAAAATAAGTCATGTCATAGTCAAAATTCTGAAAGCCAAAGAGAGAGAGAGAGAAAAAAGCACAAAGCAGCCAGAGAAAATATTTATATTTCAGGCAAAATGTGAGGAGTGACATTTTATCGCAAACAATAAAGACCAGAAGACCGTGGTATACTATCATTAATGAAGTAAAAGAGAGGATATATAATTCTAAATCTATCAAAATGTCCTTCAGAAATAAAGGTTAATTAAAGTCATTTTCAGATAAATGAAGCCAAGGGAACTTGTCATCAAGAGTGTTGAAATATGTGATTTATTCAGTCTCAAGAGAAATGACATGAAATCAAAACTGGGATCTACAATAAAGAGTGGAGAGCATTAGAAACCATAAAAATAGGTGTGGGTCCATGTGCATGTATACTCATATATGTGAGAGTGTGTGTGTGTGTGTGTGTGTGTGTGTGTGTGTGTTTTCTCAATTTCTTTAAAGAATAACTGTTTAGGGGCCCTTGGGTGGCTCAGTTGGTTAAGTTAAGATCCGACTTCCACTCAGGTCATGGTCTCACGGTTTGTGAGTTCAAGCCCCATATCAGACTCTGTGCTGATAGCTTGGAGCCTGGAGACTGCTTCGGATTCTGTGTCTCCCTCTCTCTCTGCCCCTCCCTGCTCATGCTCTGTCTCTCAAAAATAAATAAATGTTAAAAAAAATTTAAAAAAGAATGAATGTTTAATTAATAATAATAAGTGGTGATATCAATTTTAGTAACATCATTTATGAAAAAATGTTAAGAAAAAGAGGACTGTAAACAATTTTACTACTTTGAGGTTTATGGTTTTGTTTTTTGCTTTGTAAGTGAAGTGCCACAATATTATGTCTGGGTAGACTTTGATAAGTTAAAGATACATAACATACATAAGATATGTGGTGATCGAACCCAAGTGGAACTTCTAAAGCTAAAAAGAAATGTGACCACAAAACCAAAGTAGAAATTAAAATGGCAGAAGAACAGGAATAAAGTAACAAAATGAAGATGTGACAAATAGCAAAATGGTCAATTTAAACAAAAACATATTAGTAAAATACATTTTACTATTTTTTAAAATATCGTTATAAATATGTATGGATGAAGCATGCATATTAAAAGCAGTCATTGTCAGAATAGGTAGGTATTAGCACCCAAAAACCTACAAACAGCATACTTCAAAACAAATATCCAGATAAGCTGAAAAGCAGACCATATTAAAAGATATATCTTGAAAAAAATTGGATAAGAAAGCTGGATTGTAGAAGGAGAAAATTAATATAATTAACTTAAATTTCAAACTTAAAAAAGATAGAAAAATATAAGAAGTGAAAGACAAAGTAGGAAAAAGGAAAAAGTAATATATGAGAACAGAATAAGGAAAATAGGAAACAAACAATAGAGAAAAATTAAAATAGCACTGCTTTTTGTTTTTAAATGATTGATAAATGTAATAAACTACTGTATAGAATGATGAAAAAAAAAGAAAACTCAAATTATCCAAATCAGGGATGTAACGGGGTTGATGTCACGATGAATACTAAAAAAAAATTAAATGGATAATAAAAGTATTATTTATGATCAAGTTAATGCTTGTAAATTTGATAACAGATAAAATTGAGAATTTCCTTAATAGCAAGAAATTAAAACTGACAAAAGAAGGAAAATGTAATCTGGAGAGCTTTATATCTGTTAAAAACAAGATTTTGAAATTAAAAACTTTCTCACAACAAAATATACATATCCAGATGAATTTACTGAGGAGTTTTATTAAACTTATTAGAAAAAATAATACCAATTCTATGAAACTCTATCAGAAATTATAAGAGGAGGTATGACTTTCCAGCTATTTTTATGAGACATTGTATCTCTGATCCCCAAACCATATACACACATTCAAAAAGGAAAACAAAACAAAGCAAAAAAAAATCAATGAAATCCAATAGTATATAGAAATAATAACATATATGACGTGGTATGGATACTCGTAGGAGTAAAAAGTTGATACTATAAGAATAAAGGAAGATAATAAGCAATCAGATTGATACAGACAAAAAAAAAACATTTGACAAACTTTAGCAGTTATTCATGATGAAAGCTCTAGAAACTAGGAAAATAAGAGCATTTATGAAAAACTTACAGATAACATTAGACTTAATGATGAAGCACCAAATGCTATTCTTCAAGATTGGGAACAAGAAAAAGATGTTTCCAGGCTCCATGTCTATTCACGATTAAATAGTGCAAGTCCTTTTTGGTGCAATAAGAAAAGAAGAAGCAATAAAATACATGACAATAAAAAAGAAAGAAGCAGAACTGCCTTTATTGCAGACATGATTATATATGTAAAAAATTTTTTAATGTACGTAAACAAAATAAAACTAGAACTAGTATGTATTTTGCAAGATCCAGAGAAACAAAATAAACATTATTTTTAAAAATCATCTATATTTCTAGACATTGGTAATGCATAAATGAAAAGTAAAATTAGGAAAGAATCAAAAAAACAGTATATCTAAAATACTTTAATAAAAAGATTTGACAAATCTCTGTGTTGGAAATTATAAAATTATTATAAAATATTCTGGAGGAAATAAAAAACATATGGTTATAATCATATTTTTATATATTCTATCGTCTATCTATCTATCTATCATCTATCTATATAAGAGAGAGGGATGGTGTATATGGAAAATAAAATCACACAAGAGGGTCCAAAAAAATCCTAACTTACATAGTCAAATTACCCTCCAACAAATTCAGTGTAATAAGGAGTGGGAAATCTTTTTAACAAATGCTACTGCAATAGTTGAATATATATGTAATAATTCCATAAATAGGTATATATGAATCTCTATGTATCTATCATCTATTAGCTGTCTAATAATGATTTAGATCACTGCCTTACATCAAAAACATATCAAGAGAAATCCTTGAATTAAATGAAAAAGTTAAATCTATAAGGCTTCTTAATAAATTTAGCAAGATATCTTCAACATGCTATAAAATTTTCCTAGAGAGTATACAGAAAGCAATAATCATAGACGGACAATTGCTAATCTATATTTTGCCCTACTCCAATTTCTATTCATTAAGAAAATGAATTGGCAAACCACAGACTAGAAGACAATATTCACAAAATATATATCTGAGTAAAGGACTTATATCCAGAATCCATAAAGAATTTTATAACTCAATAATAAAGTATAAAGAATCCAATAAAGTTTGGGTGAAATAATTGAACACATTCCAAAGAAGATGATTAAATGGCAGACAATAACAACAAAACCCAACAGATGAAAGAATTCATAGCATCATTAGTTATCATAGAAATGCAAATTAAAACTACAAGGAGATGCCACCACACACCTACTAGAAAGGCTAAAATTTAAGTCTAACGATATAGACTGTTGGCAATGATATGGAGCAAACTCGTGCATTGCTTGTGGTATTAAATAGTACAGCCTCTTTGAAAAAAGTGTTTTGCAGTTTCTTAAAAAGTGAAACATAAACCTCCCTTATGACCTAGTAATTTCAGTCCAAAAAATTAAATCATATATCCACAAATGATTGTATAAGCATGCTATTGATGCTTTTATTCATTATAGACAAGACTGGAAACAATTCAAATGTCCATCAGGAGAATTGTGAAACGAATTATGGCATATGTATACAATTGAAAACAACTCAACAATAAAAAAAATAAACTATTGCTGCATATAACAGTATGGATTAACACATTGTGTTGAATAAAATAAATGAAAAAAAAAGAGTGCATACTGATTGTATGATCTAATTTGGATAACATTCTAAAACCCGGGGTGGGTATAGACTAGAAGGAGGCATAAGGGAAATTTCCGGGATGATGAAATTTATACTTTGATTTAGATATTGTTTACACTAATGTATACTTGTGCCAAGAGTCATCATATTTTACAATTAAGATCTGTGCATTTTTCTGTATGTAAATTTTAATTCAATAAAAACTAAAATAAGCAAACAAAATTTGTTAGAAAAGGAAATGAGATATTGAGGGCATAGTGCTAGAAATTTGTGGAGTTGGGTTCCATAGCCCAGACCTCTATTCTATAAATTCAGTTCCTCTTAATTTATAAAATTGAGAACTAGGCCAATAATGCTCTTATTCTAAAACCTTAGGAAGAGTCAGGAATGCTTAAAAGGATGGAAAACAAGGAATTGGCTTTGAAACAATGTACTTGGAACTATGGATACTTTGCACGCATAATGGTATATGCATTTATAACATATTAATTTCATCTAGATTGTAAATGTCTTTGCTCCAATTGCATCTCACTTTTGTCTATGTCCATCCTATTTTTAAATGACTTTAATAGTGATTGGAGGAAAGATATAGACTCTACCAATTTTCTTTAATTTTGAGACTTTATATGACTGGAGAGATTCTACACGAGTTATTTGCAATTAATATGCTAATAGAGGAAAAGTTACCGTACTAGGTATCTTATTTTCTTTTTATATCTCAGTTTTCTAAATGTGTTTCTGAAATACATTTATCTGCCAAGTTTAAAAAATATATCATGAGCTCCTTATGAAACAAATTTTAAAATGTTAGAGAATGAATATATAGTTATGATGTATTTTATCCTAAAATTAAAACTCAATTTTAATTTAACAATAACGTCGCATTTTTTCCCCCTCTTATGTTGTGTGAAAGGTAAAAACACAGAGAAAGGAATGCGTTCAGGACTCCGAAAACAATTTTGCATCAGGAGGAAACTGTTGTTTATCTTCTTCAGGACATTTATGTGTAGTCGATAAATCATTTAATCTACTTCAAATTATTTTGCACAATAATGCCTAACTAATGTGGGGATAAGGTTAAGCCTTCTATTGATAAGGAGTAAGTCTGCTCATTAAACTTAATCCATTGTACTGTAAATGTCACTCCCCCAAGCTCTTCTAGTCAATAGCCTCTACCATCTTTCCCTGTCAGATGAGGTAAAGTCCACCTATGTAAGTATTGATTCCATTCCTACTGTAAGCTAACAACGTGCACATTGAGCGTTTTGTAGTCTCTTTTAACCCAAACAGATAAGATGACTATATTATACAATTATTATTGTTCTATTATTTTTTTAAGTTTATTAATTTATTTTGAGAGAGAGAGAAAGCATGGGTGGGGAAGGACAGAGAGAGAGGGAGAGAGAGAATCTCAAGCAGGCTCTGTACTATCAGGGCAGAGCCCGATGTGGGGCTCAATCTCATGAACCTGAGCCAAAATCAAGAATTGTATGCCTATCTGACTAAGCCACCCAGGCACCCCTACACTTATATTTTAATTAAAGATATTTAAGTTTTAAATATCTGATGGATTCTTTTTGGCCTTTTTAACATATTAACACTTTTTCAGAAGAGTGCTGTGTGTGTGTGTGTGTGTGTGTGTGATTCTCTTCAAAACCTTTTCACTTTATTTAAAATATATTTATATTGCCAATATACTGCCAATTAGGATAGCATATTATAACTTTCGAAAGCACTGTGAATGTGACTTTTGGCACACGAAGGGGATTGAACTTAATATAAAAAATTGATATTAGCTGTAATATTCAAAATATAATAAGACCTCTGGGTCCCCTGCTTTTCACATTAAGAAGTAGCCTGAGAAATTTGCTTGTTTATCAAAGAAGGGTATATTTTCCCATGCCCTCTTCAGAAATGGCCAGACCATGAAAGAAATGGAAATATATACCAGGGGCTGGAGCTCAGAGCCCAGAAGCTCAATGCACAGGAGGTCACTCTCAGAAAAGAGAACATAGGCTTAATAAACAATCATTCCCACCTTTAGCATAGGGCAGGGAGTATTTGCAATGATGTGGATGGAGCTAGAATGTATTGTGCTAAGCAAAATAAGTCAGTCAGAGAAAGACAAAAAAACATATGATTTCATTCATATTGGGAATTTAAGAAACAAAACAGATGAGCATATGGGAAGGAGGGGAAAAGAGAGAGGGAAAGAAACCATGAGAGACTCTTAACAATAGAAAACAAACTGAGGATTAATGGAGGGAGATGGGCTACATGGGTGATGGGTATTTTAAGGAGAGCAATTATGATGAACATTGGTTGGTGTATGTAATTGGTGAATCACTGAATTCTACTCTGGAAAGCAATATTGCACTGTATGTTAACTAACTAGAATTTTAAAATCTGGAAGAAAAAAAATAGGGCAGGGAGTTTCTCACTCTTAGCACTATTGCTATTCTGGATTGATAACTTTTTGTTGAGGGCAACTGTCCTATTCACTACAAGATATTTATCAGCATCTCTACACACTGTATATCTGTGGCACACACCCCTCATTGTTGACCATTAAGAATATCTCTAGTCATTGTCAAAATTTGCCTGAGAGCAAATCGTCCCCAGCTGGAAACCTTTTGAATAGGGGGTATGAATTAGCAATATTTTCTCAGAAACTTTTAATAGGACTATGGACCAGTGACTGCTGTATGTTTTCCATTCTTCCTCTTTTCAAATATGATTATTTGTTGCCCTTCTGGCGCTGTTGCTTCAGTGTATGTTGGGAATAAAAAGGGCCACATAACTTGTCTTCATTTCATATGTTTCTGGATCTAGAAATGATTGAACTAAACTTTTGAGTTCTTGGGATGAGGTGATCATATTTTGCACATAGGAAGAAACCATGGCCGAGAGGGCACAGTCTAGTACTTTCCATTATTGTCCCAAATATGCTGCTGATATTCTTTGCCACATGATAGCAGTTCTCCCCAGTATATATGTGATATATGTTGCTCATTCCTTCCAGTTCTCAACCTTGGCCTGTTTTGGCTAGTAAAACATGGCAGAAAAGACCATGTGCCAGTTTCGAGTCATCCATTTTACAGGGATTTGATGTTTCCTCTTTGCCTTCTTGTGCCCTCTATAGGAGAAGAACATGACTAGGCTGATGAAGGATGATGAGACACATTTGGAACACTCACTGCAACTGAGTTACCCCAGCAAAGACCAGCACTGATGGGCCAAATTGCAGATGTATTACCAATGCCAGCTTTTATCTACAAAACTACCCCAGAGAAAGAAGTTAGGTTCTAACAGCCCAATTTGTTGATTCCAATTTATATTAAGTCCAAAGGAAAGTAAAATTATGTATGGTGCTCCAAATCTGAACAGTGGTTGCCCATGGATGGTGGAATTGACTGAAAGAGGACACAAGGGAAGTCAGTGGATGACTGGAGTGCTATATCTGTTTATTAAACTCATTAGATTACAATCTTCAGATCTTTTTTTTCATTGTGAATTTTATCTCAACTATTTTTCTTAATTATATTAATAAAATATTATATATGAGTTTTTAAACTCATAGAACATTGGGAAAAAGAAAACAAATTGATTAGTAAACATGAAAAAGATAGTAAGAAGTAAAATAATAATGAAAATAACAGTAAATTAAAAGAAAACAAAATAATATGATAGATATAAGTCCAGATATACCTGTAATTCCAATAGATATAAATATGTGGAATATAAAGGTCAAAGCAAGGGGGACTCTAATATTGTATAAAAATACAATCCAGCTTTTTTCTCTTTTCTTTTTATTTTCCTGATCAGTTCAGTTCTACAGCATTTAGGTGTAGCAGAGTATGAAAAGTATCTTTAAGGAAAGGCATCCTACATGGAATGTTGGAGAAGGAGCATAGAGAGAAGGGAATCGTGGGCTTTCAGAGCCTGAGTGGGATGGAGGGGGCATCAGATGATGACTGGCATCTGTCAAGGGATGTCACTGCCAAAACAAGATGAAAAGAATCCCGAGTGTGGGGAAGCTCTTTGTGGACTATCAGAAACCTGCAGGGTGAAGAAGACATTAAATTCAGATGGTATCCCGGTATGCAGAGTGAGATCCTAAGCAGGGTGAGGACGAGAGATATGGGACTATGGGATGGGGCTGCGAAGAGGGTGTCTGAGCCTAAGCAGAGAGCACAGGGGTATATGTGGCTGGAAGTTCCCAAGTGGCTTTTCAAAATCTAAACAGATGAGGCATGCAGCCTGGCAGGGATATTAGATTCTAACCAGGAAGCACCCTAACAGTCATCACCTTAATCAAGTATCACATTGAACATTATTGGCAATGGGGAAAAAATAAAAAATGGTATGTGATATAATTGAAAACAAAGAGAAAAATACAGCATCGCTATGTTTCTTTTTTTAAATTTTTTTAACGTTTATTTATTTTTGAGAGACAGAGAGAGACAGTGTGAGCAGGGAAGGGGCAGAGACAGAGAGGGACACAGAATCTGAAGCAGGCTCCAGGCTCTGAGCTATCAGCACAGAGCCTGACGCAGGGCTTGAGCTCATGAACTGCGAGATCATGACCTGAGCCAAAGCAGAAGCTGGATGCTTAACTGAATGAGCCACCCAGGTGCCCTAAGCATCACTATATTTCTGCTGAAGATACGTAAACTGAAGATACGTAACCTGAATTTAGGTGGAAATATCAGACAACTCAAATTAAAACATATTCTTCAAAACGTCTAGCTGTGAACTTCAAAGTATCAAGGCCATAAAAGTTAAATTAAGACTGAGATACTGTTCCAGACTGTTCAAGGCATTATTCACAACTAGATCCTTTTGCTTATAAGACATTATTGGGACAATTGTCAAAACTCGAATGGGATTTGAGAATCAGATGGTGGTAATTTATCTATATCAATTTCCTGGTTTTGACAGCTGTATTATGGTTATGGAGGATAATACAGCATTGTAGTATTCATGAGTAATGGAACATCAGGATAGAATAGAATTAAATAAGCAATAGGCGGAAGAGAATTACGAATTCAGGAAGTTTTCAGTATAAATGAGAAAAAAGGAAATTTAATATGTTATATGAGTATTTGCATTCTCTTTAGAAGAGATATTTATTTAAGAAATTGTGGTACATAATTAACTAAATATGCAGCAAAAAAATAATAAGTAAATCTGACCCACTAAGTTGCACCATAATCACAAATAAATTCCCTTAGGCATGACAATTCCTGTATTACCAAGGTATCATCAGTTCAGGCCTCACAAATATGGGCATCTCATAGAGGTGCTTTCTAATTCTTGCAGGCATCTTTTTTCCTGACTTCACTATTTTGGAGGATTTATAACAAATATGCTTGCTGTTTTCCTAAACTTATTTGAAGAGGCTTTTCCTAGTCCCTAATGACTCCTTGCTATTTGGGGTAGCTTTGTTCTATTAGTCTAAGTACTAGAGAATAAGCTCTTCCCTACAGACTTTAATCTGCATTCTCCAGTTTTTAACCATAAACTTGTACATGTGTCTGTACCTCCCTTATGAGTCCTTAGACTTCAGTCCTTCTTGATTTTTCTAATTTTCAATTCATTCTTTGTTTTTTGCATGACGGTGTTCTCTTTGTTATTTATGAGTTTAACTTCATATTAGAAGGTATGCACACGTGTGTGTGCACATGCACACATGTACCTGAAGCAGGTGGAAGATTTCTGTAACAGCTCAATCCATATTAGTAAGAAATCAGTTATGTGTTAAACTGTTTCCTATATTGCTTCTGTAATTTCTATTTATTTGAAACAGGACAGAGGGTTTGCAGTGTGTTCTAAGTCTGTCAATTTCAAAGCAATCTATTAATTTTTGGTTATTTATTTGGAATGTGTAAAGGTAGCGTTTGCCAACTGTGTAAGAAAAAAATGACTTAAAAACCTGTAAATGGAGAACGGTATATTGACTGATTATTGCTGAGAATTGAGGAAATATTACCCTGAGGCTATTTTAGGTAGGTAGCAGCTCACCATGGCTCAGAGGATACCTGTATTTTCTAGAAGCAATGGTTGAGAATCACTGCACAGCAATTTATACTTTATAAACTATTTATACATATATATTATTTCTTCTGTTCTTCACAACGATCTGTTGACATAAGTATTATTTCTGCAAATTCCCACTATAACAGAATGTGGTACAAAAGAAAATGGCTTATCTCAAATTGTTTTCCCAATGAGCAGTAGAGAAATCATTCAGAGCTGAAAGAAAGATCCCATGATCTGTCTTCTAAACTGCATGGCTTCCAAGCATAAACCATAGTCAGGCTTCCTTCCTGCCTTTTTTTTCCTCCCTTCCCCCACTCCCTCCCTTCTTCCCTCCCTTTCTCCTGTCTCTCCTTCTTTCCTTCCTTCCTTCCTTCCTTCTTTCCTTCCTTCCTTCCTTCCTTCCTTCCTTCCTTCCTTCCTCCTTCTTTTCCTTCCCATTCCTTTTCTTTTTATTAATTTAAGTAACTTTCCTTTTAAGGAAATTAAATGGCTTTCTAATACAAATGGAATTGGCATTTAGTAGTTTACTAAGCTGACTGTAAATTAAAAGCAAGTTTTACTGTCCTGAGACTTAACTAGTTATTAATGAGTACAAAGTAGGCCCATTCAATAGAGTATTGAAAAGCCACCACATTTTCATTCTTCTTCAATCAATATATAACAGAAAAATATTATCTGCCGGTAAGAATGCCCTTAGTCTATTTATTTTCTGTTTAATAACCATCCTTTAAGCATTGTACAGGCAAAAGCTACATCTTTTTTCTTGATTTCCATTCTTTACAGTAAGACAAGTTTTAATTTTTAAGAGAGAAAATGCTTGTACACATGAAAACTAATTACCACACATCATTTTTGAGGGAGAAAAGAGTAAATGCTTAACAGACTTAACAGAGTTCCTGTTCCTTTCTGAATAAATATCTCTGATTATTCTTTTCTGTGGTTGACTAACTTTATAAAACATGATTATGTCTAATGCTCTATTGATGTATTGCCGTCTTAGGCAGAGTTAATGGTATACTTAGCTTGGGCCTGCTTTTCTTTCTTTTCTCATTTTCCAAGCTGCATTGTGGCATAGCCCTTAGTCAATACAGCGGCTCCCTCCTGAGCAAGCATTAAATTGAACAGATGAATGGCAGCATTTTAAAGTAGATCTGATAACCCAAACAGCCTTGTGGGTTTTAAAGAGGCCAGATCAGATAAAAAGAACTACTAGACACTTGAGAGCTGACATATTCTTCTGAAAAAGAAAGGATCTTGAGAAATCAATTGGGCCATAGAGAATATTCTCCAAAAGATCAAATAAGACAAATGAATGTTTCCATTTTTCTAAAGAAACATATAATATTTAGTGGAAATATGCTTTCAAATAGTCAAACAGATTCATCATATTGTAATTTCATATAAAAAGAGTTGAGCCTAATATTTCTAAAAATGACTTTAAAATCTCTTCTGTTTTGCCAGAATCTTAGACTTTAATTCTAAAAAAATCATCTTGAAATATTTTCTATCATAGTAGAAGTCCAAAGAAAAAATACATTCCTCAAAAAGTGAGTTCATAAATCATTTACTTTCTCAGTGCTCAAAAGAGAATGGAGT